>NC_066887.1:18241441-19441441 GCF_022985175.1 Labeo rohita
ATATTCCTGTCTGTCATTTATGTTAATCAAAAACAACAAAAGAGAAAAATCTCTGCTCTTGACTAAATCACATTTGTAACTTACAAACTTACACATTTGATTACTTTATACAATGTTTGTAGCATTTCTTTTTTATTTGTTGTACTGTAGTTTTTTGTTCTCTCGCTTATAATTAGTTACTTATTCTTATTTAATCATTGACTGTTTACTTATCTTCAGTTAGCTTGGTGTTTTTTTTTAAATTTAGGCAACTATTAGTTTTTTGTGATATTGACAAGAATTGTAAATTACGAAACTTCTATGGTGTCGAAAATTGATATCATAAAGACCTTATTTAAAGCAAAAATAACTATATTGTGATATATGATGTTACCGTGAAACAAAATGACTCATATTGTGATAAAAGATTTTGGTCATATTGCCCACCCCTAGTTGGGTCGTAGCTCTCACAGCTTAAAGAAAAAGTCCACTTCCAGAACAAAAATTGACAGATAATGTACTCACCCCCTTGTCATCCAAGATGTTCATGTCTTTCTTTCTTCAGTTGTAAAGAAATTATGTTTTTTGAGGAAAACATTTAAGGATTTTTCTCCATATAATGGACTGATATGGTGCCACAAGTTTGAACTTCCAAAATGCAGTTGAAACGCAGCTTCAAACGATCCCAGCCGAGGATGAAGGGTCTTATCTAGCAAAACGATTGGTTATTTTCACTTTAAAAAATACAATTTTAATACTTTTAAACCCCAAAAACTCGTCTTGTCTTGCTCTACCTCAACTCTGTGTATTCTGGCTCAAGACAGTTAGGGTATGTCGAAAAACTCCCATCATATTTTCTCCCTCAACTTCAAAAGTCATTTCAAAATCAGCCTACAGACCCAGTCTTTGCAAAGTGAACATGCAAAGATGATCAAACACCCTTAACAAAAAAGGTAAAACAGCAATGTAGGACGATTCTGAAGCTCAGGGAGAACATGAGATGGGAGTTTTTTGACATACCCTAACTGTATTGAACCAGAAAAAAAAACAGTTCAGGCAAAGCCCTTTTAGAGCCCTTTGAAACTGCATTTAAACTGCATTTTTGGATGTTCAAAGTCATGGGCACTATTGAAATCCACTATATAGAGATAATTCCTGAAATGTTTTCCTCAAAAAAAAAAAAAAAAAAACAATTTCTTTACGACTGAAGAAAGAAAGACATAAACATCTTGGATGACAATGGGGTTAATACATTATCTGTAAATTTTTGTCCTGGAAGTGAACTACTCCTTTAAAAAAAGACAACAACTAAAGTAAAGATAATGTAGGCCTGCACAAAAACACCACAATTCAACTTAAACCAGTGCTTTTACCAATAACAATTCCTTGAATCATCCAGGTCACAGTCATGTACCAAACCCAAGTTCATTAGAGTTCAGAAATTAGTAACCACTGTGTTGCTCCCCACTCATCCTTGTCTCACAGCTCCAGTTCATACAGGTTGTGTTACTAAGCCAAAACGCCTCAACCCCAGCACAACAAACTCACTGAGAGGCTGGGATATCCATGAGGATTTTCTCCAGCGAATGTGCTGAATCTCACTAATGGAGTGTGTTTGTAATAGGATAATCCATCTTATCCGCTGACGTTCTAGGATATAAATAAATAAAATGCACATAACTGCATGCTTATGCAGAAAGCACTGGGTGTTCACACTTAGGGCACTGCAGGCTCTGTTCTTTCTTTATTTTTTAAGTGCACACTCACACCTGTTGATTGTGCTTGTTGTTGTATCATGGGACATGTGTGTGATGGTTACTCATCCCTGTGGAGATAGTCTATGTTTGAGTCATTTCAGTGCTGGTCTATTAGCCGTACGACTAAATAAGCCAAACAGAAGCTCAGAGAGCGAGTGAGGAGACATTTCAGTGTAAATCAAATTATGGCCTCTGTCAGGCAACAATGACACAACGACTAAAATTATTAATTTACAATAATATTCAGTAAACGTTATCTTGGGTCAAAGACACATTGTCCTGTGACTGCGATTAAGCGTTGTTAAAATAAATTAAAATGAAATAAAAAAATAAAATAAAATTAAATGTGCATATTAATGAATATAAGAATTTAACCTTAACAACAACTAAAAAAAAAACAAATAAAAAAAGTAAATGTACTAAAATTCAAACTAAAATAATAAACTGAAGCTAAACAAAAATATTTAAAACTAAAACAAATGACAAAAGCACAGAAAATTAGAATCTTTTACAAAATCTAAAATAGAAAGGTAATTAAAAAATATATAGGGGTCGACTGACAGGTTATCAGCCTGACCGATTATCGGTGGCAATGTTAAGCATTTTTATGATTAACGGTATCGCTGTTTTTTCAAAAACAGATTTACCAATAAAATAATTTAAAAACATTTAAAGAAAGTTTTTATTAGAGTCCTTGTTATTCTTAATTTGAAATTAATTTTATATTTTTACACCAGATATATATACACTGCTGCTCAAAAGTTTGGGATCAGTAAGATTTTTAATGTTTTTAAAGAATTCTTACATGCTCATCAAGGCTGCATTTACTTGATCAAAAATACAGAAGAAAAGCAATATTGTGAAATATTATTATAGTTTAAAATAATGGTGTTCTATATTCATATAGTTTAAAATATAATTTATTTCTGTGATGCAAAACTGAATTTTTATCAGCCATTACTTCAGTTTTCAGTGTCACATAATTCTTCAAAAATCATTCTAATATGCCGATTACTGTTATTATCAATGTTAGAAACAGTTGCGCTTCTTAATATTTTTTCAGGATTCTTGAATAAAAGGTTAAAAAGAACAGCATTTATTCAAAATATAAATCTTTTCTAACAATGTAAGTCTTTGCTATCACTTCTTATCAATTTAACACATCCTTGGTGAACAAAAGTATTAATTTTCTTAAAAAGGAAAAAAAAAGAAAGAAGAATAAAAATGTACTGACCCCAAACTTTTAGATGGTAGTTTATATTGTTACAAAAGATTTCTATTTTAAATAAACAATGTTCTTTTGTTAAAGAATCCTAGGGGGAAAAAATACACAGCAGTAAAATATTAAGCAGCACAACTTTTCAACATTGATAAATCAGCATATTAGAATGATTTCTGAAGGAACATGTGACACTGAAGACTGGAGTAATGATGCTGAAAATTCAGCTTTGTATCAAGAGAATAAATTACATTTTTAAGGGGTCATCAGATGCAAAGTTAACTTTTACATGTTGTCTGAACATTAATGTGTGTTGGCAGCATATGTACAAATCTACCCTATAATGATAAAAATCCATGCAGTGTTTTTTAATTAATCTGTAAAAATAATATTCCCTTTTTCAAATTGAGCCGTTCTCAGATGCCTGTCGGTGTGGCTTCACATTTACTCCGACATCTGAGCCACTGAAGATGCAGTGGGTTACGTTTGTTTGTGAAAGGAATGCACCTCCTGATCTACATATATCAGTATATGTTCGCGCAAATCAATAAGTTTTTTTTTTATGAATCTCTGCAATCACCTTTCTTAATAGCGTGCTAGTTAGCAAGTTTAGCAGCTAACGCGCTAAATGCGGCTAAAGTAAACAGGCTCATCACTCCACAGAGAGAAGATAGGGCGGGGCGAGCAGAGCTCATTTGCATTTAAAGGAACAATCCATCAGAATTAGTTAATTTTTGCAGAACTCATTTTGACAAGGTAAAAAGGGTGTTGTTTTACACTACCATAGAGAATTTTTAACCAAAGTATAGACTTCTCATTAAGACCCTAAAGAATCATATCAACTTGTGGAAAATGGGCATTGGGCCCCTTTAAATTGTAAACAGTTATTTTATATTGAAATAATATTTCATAATATTAGTTTTTTTTCTGTATTTTTGATAAAATCAATGCAGCTTTGAGCATAAGATACGCCTTTAAAACCATTAAAAATCTTACTGATCCCAGACTTTTGAGCAGCAATGTATGTATATATATATATATATATATATATATATATATATATATCGGTTCAAAATATCGGTTATCGGTCTACTTGATCTGTAATAACTGCTATCATAAACGACCCTGAAAATCACATTTCGGTTGACCCCTATAAATACATACTATAATAATATATAAATAATACTAAAATAATACTAAAACGTGGTGCAGCATGTTGTCTGGTTCAGGTCATTTCCAGATCCTATGGAAGCCTTTTTTGCTTCCATAAAAAAAAAGATAGTTGCAACTTTATTTCTCTGAATTGCAGCTTTATACCCCACAGTGTGACTCACAATTATCTTTTTTATTTTTTACTCTGAGATGGAAATTGGTTTCTATACTACCCTGCTGGAATATTCCTCTGTGTAGAGGTAATAGGCATTTTTCAATTAAACTGAATCACTTGCTTTTCTCTAATGGAAGTATTGAAGATACACACTCTTGTTGACCATATGTACAGTGCTTCCAGGTCATGAACACTAAACATATAAAACACACACTGTTATAGTAACAAATAGTACCCGAATCGACAACACACCTGACAAGAAGGCCACTTTTTCTTTTAGAATAGGCAAAACTTCCATCGCCTTCATCTCTTCATTTCTGCGAAATCCTGAAAAACAAAGCAGAGCAGAATTTAGAATTCATGCAAGCACATCATCATCAGAGCCTTGATCTAGCAGTTCGCAGCATACTGTGCATGCTCGGGTTTTGTTGAGCTATAGTGCTCAAGCGGGAAATCCAAGTTCGCATCTGGTTCATTTAAGTCCCATGAATATCAATTTCACATTCTCCTTCTCAGATTCTTTTACATGTATTTAACTGAATGTAAAGACGGTCCAGAAACATCATCATTTGTTCTTCTGTTCTTGGCATGAGCAGATACCGCCTCGAGCGCTGGACCTCGTTCAAGCGCTTTGCATGAGATCAGCAGCAACCTGGATGAAGCATCACTTCTGTTCATTTGTTTTTGTGATTCACAGGTTTGAGTTGACTAGGTTTGGCAAGGCTGTGCCAAAGTTGAGTTAGTCATGCATAGCCAACAGACTGACTTTGGTCTCTCAGAGTGCCTAGACTCACATAGCTTGGATTACATAATTTACCTTTTTCCCCTCTTGTTTCTTGCCTGGGTTAGCTAAAAGAAATGTAAATAGATAAAGAAATAATGTATATACAAAATATTGCATTAGTTTGTGAACTACGAGTATCCATTTCAGAGCAGGAAGACTCAGGTATGACACTTTTATGGACATGGATGGTTCAGCTGAGACATGCTGTCTTTAATTCCACTCTCACTATCCCTCCATCCCAGGGCTGCTAATTAAGCATGAAATATGGTTGAAGGAGCCGATCCCTCCTACACACACACACACACACACAGCTGAGAGATAGAGATGATGTCATTTATCCATTTTCCTGCAACGCTTCCCTGTGGTGTCTCAGCGCCGCTCGCTGTACAAATGAACACCTTTCCCTATGTCATACTGCCTCTTTCCCTCCCCTTCTCTTTTTTCCCCATACATCCCACTGGAAGGTTTGTTTTTCCACCAATGCTACTGTGCGCATAAGACCACGTGATCTATTGAAAACATAGAAGCTTCTGCATTTTATTCACAGCAATTTACAGGAATATCTCATCTAAAAATGTACAAGATGTCAAATTATTCACCCTTATGTCTTTAGAAACCTGTATGACATTTCTCCTGGATGACAGAAGTTATTTAAAGCAAACCCAAACTGTTTACATTTAACCAAAGAACATTTGTTTTAAACCTGGTACTATGAGAAATGTATTATATGGTTTCAAAAGTAATAGAACACTAAGCATGAGCTGTGTGGACCACTTTAATGATGCATTTAAAGTCCCCGGTCCACATCTGTTTTATTGTATGGAAGACTTGGACATTCAGGATTCAAACATGTTTATATATCTTAGAAATTAACATTAAGTTCTAATATTATATATTAGCTACAATTCATATTTATATTATTCCTGATATTACAAATTATTATGTAATATTACCATCTATATACAGTATACACACACACACACACACACACACACCGTGCCAAATTTTCTCAAGGAAAGGTTAGGGTTAGTTAAGATACACATCAGTTGGTACTACATTACTATAATATTTAAGGTTAAAATTAAAGGATTTGTATACAAATGCTTAAATTCACTCAGTGAAGTTTTTATAATAATAAAGCTACAATTGTGCAATTATATTTCTACTCCAATTCGATTTTTAAACATTTAAATGGAGGCTGATTATTTAAACATGAATTAAACATTAAAGAAGAGTAAAAATTATGCAAACAATTATAATGAATATGTTATATAGCCAATATATTTAGCAAAATGCTCCCCTCTGAAGTTCAGTTTTCTAGCTGACGAGATTATGGTCACCAAATAATGTTTTTTCTGAGATAAATGTGAGGTCATGTGACATTGTTTACAAGCTGTTATAGACCCTTTTCCTGAGTAAACGATGAGCGCCAACATTATGAATTCTAACTTACGATTGGATGCTCTTCTGTTCCGGACTTCATAGGAACTAATTCAAAAGCGCCCATATGTTTTTAATGTAGCTAATGTCAGCAGCGTTGTGTCGTCTACACACTTATTCAACTTTGAGGAGTGAGGCACTGATAAATGACGGTCATTGCGACATTGCAAAGCGATGGCGCTATGGAGCCATGTGCTTTTTAAAAGCATTTTAATAGGTTTAACATTAGATTATCAGCTCGGAAAATATCCGCTAATTTGACTAGAAACACTGGAGACCGGAAATGCAAAGCATCCTTTAGGTTAAGAGTCAGGCATGACTTCCGCATTCAGGAAAAATGTCTATCTCAACATCTTTCCATGGTTGAAAGACTGATTCAACCATGATCACATGAGACAGGATACAGATTAGGGTATTGTTATATATTTATTGTTTGAATATTGTAATAAAATGGACAGAATTTGAAATCTGAGACTTTGTTTCATATTAAAAGTAAAGCACAAAGCTTATTGAGATTTATTGGATGGGAGGTGCACAAATATGTTCCTTCATTAAATGAAAACAGACCAGACTAACTGATTTAAGAACTGATATTGTTTTTTAAAAAGGAGAATCGAATAAAATCAAGAAAAAGACATTTGTTACAAATTAGATTTATATAATAATGTCTCATGTATTCATGGATGTTCAAGGTTCTTCATAGAACCATTGATGCCAATAAAGAACCTTTATTTTTAAAAGTGTATGTTGTAAATTTTCAGATTCCAGTTGTTTTATCCTAGGGTATTTCAACTGATGAAAAAAAATAAAAAAAATAGCCAATAGCGTTTAATTTATATCTGCTTTGGCCAGAGCCATTGAGCTTGGTAAAGCCACATTTGGCAGCTTATGGACAGCAGCTTCAACGTATATTTAAAGTGTAGGGGGTGGGACGGTATAGATTGTAGAGAGCATTTGATTGGACAGAAAGTTTGATGGGAAACTAAAGTTCAGGGTGAAGTCATTAAAATCATTGACTCATATTGGCGGAAGTGAGAGACTGCAAGTTTTGAATGCTTATATCTTGTAAACGCAAATTTTGTCGTTGATTTGGAGCATACTAGCTTATAGATAACCTTAAGCTTAACATATTCATGCTAAAAGTCAAAAAAAACTTTTATTTTGATTTCATGGGGACTTAAGTAAATAAATGATTTAAAAATATAATAATATTTATTAACATCATTTTAAAATATGAAACGTTTCAAATGCAGAAAAGGTTCTTTATAGTCGAAAAAGGTTCTTCAGGTTTTTAAAATGTCCTTCATAATGTTTTTTTTTTTTTAGAACTGTTCACTGAAAGGTTCTTTGGGAACCAAAAATGGTTCTTCTATGGCATCACTGCAAAAACACACTTTTGGAACCTTTATTTTTGAGAGTGTAATGGAGAATAAAAAGACAGGAGAAGGCAATTTTGAGCAGTGTTCTCCAGGACTGAACAGATAAACTGAACAGAACTGTCAGTATTGGTTAAATGTGGAGGCTGGGAGAATTACAGACAGTGTTGCCGGTCAGAAGGGCTCAGTTTCAGTAACAGCGTGGTTTTTTCTAAACCCCGCTGAGCACCTGAGAAGACCGGGGTTTTGGTTCTCTTCCATATCTCGGTATCTGTTTGCATGCATGAGTGTGTGAGGAAGAGAGCCCACACTCTTCCCTCAGGGTCTGAGAGAGACAGGCCGCGATACAGCAGGGCAAATGAGGTTCTCACTTCTGCAGCTGGATGATGTAATGGGGTGTGTGTATGCGTGTAAGTGAGCTCCACTGCAGTCAAACAGTAGAGGGTGAAGCACAGTTAATAACAGTTCACAATGAGACTCCAATGACTGAAGCGACAGTCAACAGAAATCACAGATGCATATCCTTTGTAGTCCATAAAAATAAAAATATATAGGCCTACACACACAAACACACTGGCTAAATGAAAACGTATCATGCATGCATTCTTATTATAACTCACATTTTAAAACCCGATATCTTTTGCATTTTAAGAATAAAATTAGGACATTCCTGGACGTCTGTCAGATTTAAACAGCTTCTAGATTAAACTTTAACTAACACACACAAAAGGGTTGCAACCTGTGCAAAAACTAATCATTCAAGGTTTAAATTGGGGTTTCCGCAAGGCTAACAATCTCATTTATCGCGTAAAGATTTTACATTAATCTACTCATTTCCTTACCAATGACAGAAGACAAAGAAATGACCTCCATCTCACATCTGAAATGCCTCGTACAGAGATGACCGTTCCCAACATATTATCTCACCAAAATGAATCTCATTTCACAGTCGTGCTGCTGTCCTTCAAGCTTTGCATGCAGGGTAACAGGATATTTCACTAACGTCTAAAATCCATCATTTCAGCATCCAAACCACAGAAAACCAACAAACCACTTCAACAAATAGAGACATTACGCTTGGAGAAAATCAGACAGCTATTCTTTTCCCAGAGCTGGAAGAGCCCTCAATGTGGTTGGGAATTCACAGTCTGTGGAAAAAGAACTAAGGAATCGGGGGAAAAAAATAACATGAGGAGTTTTTTAGAAGGGAAACTTCAAAAGGACACTGTGGTACCAATGAACTGTTCTTTAGTGACAGGAAGGTGAATAGTGGGTGAGTTTTAAGGTCACTCAAAACAAACAGTTAAAAAGAAGGAAGAACGTTCACAGCAATGGAATCAATCTGTATCAGTGCATCTGTAGGTTCCTCCAAGCCTAACCTTTCTCTTTTCCACAGATGATTTTTTTTTTTTTTTTTTTTTTTTTTTTTTTTAGGACTTATCGGGTATCGGAAGAGAAGAGACGACAAAGCACGTCTGAAAACATAGCCTCACTGTTTCCAGGTAGTAAGTCCCTGATACTGAAAAAGTAATGACCCAAGATAACGACAGTAACTTCACACTTCAGACAATCTGAAACTGGCATCACTTCACATATACCGGCAACAGTTTTCTCTACATCTAAACAGCAGAGCACTGGATTTCTGGTAGATGGCAGCAGAGCGGGCACGCTGATCAACACTACAGTGATGCGATGAAGCAGAGAGAAGAAGTGAACAAGAGAGACAATGTAATGGATGCAGAGAGCAGAAAGGAAACAGAGTTATTAAATGAGAAGAGATTGATATAAAAATTTTGTTATCATTTACTCGCCCTCATGTTGTTCCAAACCTGCATGAGTTGCTTTCTAAAGTGGAACATCAAAGAAGATATTTTGAAGAATGCTGGTAATCAAACAGTTGATGGCTCCCATTGACGTCTGTAGCATGTCTTTTCCTGCTATTAAAAAGTCAATGGTTCTTCAAAATATCTTCTGTGTTCAACATAAGAAAGAAACGCATACAGGTATGGAACGACATGAGGGTGAGCAAATGATAACGAAATGTCAGTTTTGGGTGTAATAAAAATATTTTTTGGGTGAACTATTCCTTGAACATGAGAGAGAGGGAGAAAGAAAGAAAGAGAAAAAGACCAAGAGAGATAGAGTGAGCAAGCAAGAAAAACACTCATTTATGACGTACAATGTCAAGTATTTAAACATCAAGATAGTATTTATTGTACAGCTTTTTATACCAGGGTTCCCACACCTTGGTTAAAGGCCTACTCCACCCAAAAAATTTTTTTTTTCTCATTTATCACATACGATAAAAGATATTTTGTATGAAATGTTAAGATATTTTAAGATATTTTGGATGAAAACCAGGAGGCTTGTGACTGTCCCATTGACTGCCAGGTTAATACCACTGTCAAGATCCAGAAAAATATGAAAGACATAGTCAGAATAGTCCATCTGCCATCAGTGGTTCAATCTGAATTTTATGAAGCGACAAGAATACTTTTTGAAAAAAAAAAAAAAAAAAAACATTAATTGAACAATCAGTCTCCTCCGCGTCAGCATAGCGCCATTTTGGAGAGTATCCACTGGACGCTAACTGCACATGCCGTTCTGTGTTAGCCGCACCACACGGATATGTTTTCTATGTATATTTATGCCTCAATTTGAACGAAAACAGCGTATCTGGCGTAAGCAGTTTGTGTCCAGCAGACACTCTCCAAAATGGCGCTACACTGACGCGGAGGAGACGAATTGTTGAATAAAATCTTTATTTTTTTTCTTCACATACAAAAAGTATTCTAGTCACTTAAAGGAGATGTCCACTTACAAAACAAAGATTCACATATAATGTACTCACCCCATTGTCATCCAAGATGTTCATGTCTTTCTTTCTTCAGTCGTAAAGAAATTGTTTTTTGAGGAAAACATTTCAGCATTTTGCTTCATATAATGGACTGGTATGGTGCCCTGATGAACCTTTGAAGTCCAAAATGCAGTTTAAGTGTGGCTTCAAACGATCCAAAATGCAGTTGTAAATGATCCCAGCCAAGAAATAAGGGACTTTTCTAGCATAACAATCAATTATTTTCATAAAAATAATACAATTTATATACTTTTTAATGTCAAACGCTTGTCTTGTCTCACTCCGCCTAAACTGTTTTTGTTCCAGGTCATGAAAGTTAGGGTATGTTGAAGAACTCCCATCTCATGTTCTCCCTCAACTTCGAAATCGTCCTATATCGCTGTTTTACCATTTTTGTTAAGGGTGTTTGATGATCTTTGCATGTTCACTTTGCAAAAACTGGGTCGGTGCTTCTACAGCGATGTAGCATGATTTTGAAATAATTTTTGAAGTTGAGAGAGAAAATACGATTGGAGTTTTTCGACATATCCTAACTGTCTTGAGTCAGAAAACAGAGTTCAACGAGAGCAAAGCAAGACTGGGATTGGCTTGGGATTGGCTGGGATTGTTTACAACCACATTTGGGATCGTTTAAAGCCGCATTTAAACTGCATTTTAAAAGTTCAAAATCGGGGCACCATATCAGTCCATTATATGAAGAAAATGCTGAAATGTTTTCCTCAAAAAACAATTTCTTTACGACTGAAGAAAGAAAGACATGAACATCTTGGATGACAAGGGGGTGAGTACATTATATGTGAATCTTTGTTTTGGAAGTGGACTTCTCCTTTAATAAAATTCAGATTATACCACTAATAGCAGATGGACTATTTTGATGATGCCTTTCATACTTTTCTGGGTCTTGACACTGGTATTTACCTGCCAGTTAATGGGACAGTCACAAGCCTCCCGGTTTGCATCCAAAAAAAACTTAAATTGTGTTCAGAAGACGAACGAAGCTTTTACGGGTGTGGAATGACATGGGGGTAAGTGACACATTTCAGGTGAGAGCAAGGTTACATCATATTACCTTGTAAGTTACATCACGTTTCAGTGGTTTCAGCCTATTTTTGCAATGTTTCACAGTTCACTGTTATACTTAAATAAATAAATAAATAAATAAATAAATAAAATATAAAACCAAATGCTATAAATTAATACATTCAGCTTTGCCAACACATGAATAAATTACATTTAAATATAAATATTATTTTACATAATAAATAATAATAATTTAAATAATACTTTAAAAAAATATTTCACAATATTACATTTTTTGCATTTTTAACCAAAAATCATTAAAAAAAAATAACAATAAATAAATCCCCAAACAGTAAATTATAAATTAATATAATGTACCTGATTGGATGAAAACGTCAAAATGCAAAAATAATAGCTTTATATTACATGCAAAGGTCATATATATCCGCATAGTGCCGACTATACATGTGGTAGTATGTTTTTAATGGAAAAGTATTAACAGGATGTAAAAACCAAAATAACCGACATGGGAAAATTATTTCGGTTAGAGGTTCTGAATTTCGGTTTCAATTACTTTTCGATTAACGGTCCAGCAGCCCTACCCAAACAACAGCTAAATATGTTCTGTCAAGATTTATATGTATTACTCATTAACAATACACACAAATGTGCCTTTGTACCTTCATAAATACAATTGAAATTATAAACAGACACTGGAAAAAAAATACAACCATACAAGGCTGCAGATTGCTCTTGAATTCCCCTCGCCATCACACTTCCTCACTGTGGGTCAGACCGAAGCAAACAAGGGTCAAAGGTTCAACGAGTATGTGCCTGTGTGTGCAGCAATCGCTAATCGCATCTCTCATTCTGCTGGCCACATTACTGAGCACATTAATGAACCTCCCGTCCCACACCAGCCTCACACAACTAATGAGTCGCTCATTTGTTCATTTCCGACTAGTCCTGCTGAGCGAACAAAAGACAAATGAATCTTGAACAATTTAGCAGCTGCAATGGACTGAGCTGATGTTAAACAACCTGCTACAGATTCAATTCCTATTTTGCTTCTATGCATTCGGGAATAATACATTTGGGCCTGTTGCAGTGCATAACATTCATCACTGAACAAATTTTAAGAATCAATACTGGATTGAAATAGTATTTAGTTTTGCTTAATGCTAATCTTAAACCACAAACTATAGGAACTGGATGTATGTAGTCATGTTTAAAACAGGCAGATATAGACATCAGAGAAGGTTTTACATTTCCACCCTGTAACCTCACAACAGTCGGGTCAGATCAAATCACTTCAGCGCCGCCGACCTGGCTTCTTATTGGGGTGTAGCTTGCGTCTGAATCTCAGCAATTAGCCTATTAACCTGAGGTGCTCCAGAGGATTGAGACATCAAGAAGACAACCCATGTGACCTGACCCATCACCCTGTGAACAGCTGCAGAACCGGGTTAACACTTGAGCTGGTGAATTTGTAACCGACAAGTCACTGGTGGAGCACTGGGAATGTAAGAGATTCAAGAGGCAGATGACCAAGGGTTACTAGGAGCTTTACACCATGTTCTAACTAGCTGGAACATGAAGCGTTAAAACAACAAACGTCCTAACTAGCTATGGACAGGTGGGTTTGTATTTAAAGGGAGGGTCATTTTATAATTAGGGAAAAAAGAAAAAAGTTTTCCTTTTTCCCAAAAACCCAAACATGACCTTACACAGCTGCTTTGAAACAATCTATATTGTATAAAGTGCTATATAAATAAAGGTGATCTGTAGGAATATGTGCATACCATCTATGTTTGCTACTGTCCACCATGTTACCTTTACTGGGTAACACAGTTGACCGGTAACTTAGTGGACTTTTTTTAGTGTTTTGGGCCTATACTCAACATGGAAGCCTAGAGCTACTGAGCATATGGTATGTTTAGAAATTTACTTTCATGAACAAAACATAAGTTTTAGTTAAACTGTATTGTTAACATTTGTAGAAATAATACTTGTGTAACACTGTTGACAGTCAGTTAATCCACTCTTGACACAGGTTTGCTAGTTTAACCAATATTAGGGGAAAGAGAGAATATTCTAGTGTTTATCCATGTGCTTCTAGAGGAAATATCATCATACTGTGCAAATTATGCGATAATGGGACAAACCATTACTTTTTGAGGGGGGTTTCTAGTGAGTAACTTAGCTGACAATGGTTTTTCAAACACAAATAAAACAAGTTATATCACAATAAACACTTATTATTTTTGAAGCGCACACCCAGATGTCTTGATAACCTAATCTAACTGAAGGCAAAACCATTAAATTAATTTATATTTTAAGGTAATTTTCATGCTTAAATGCAGAGTAGAATGAGCAACTTTACAAAATCGGACAGCTGAATATCAGGTTGAATAAGATATTTTACCAGGTTGCATGTGATATTAACCTCATCTTTGAACAGTAGATATGGCTTTTTCAACATATAGTAGCGTGACTGGGAAAAATATAAGTGTGTACTAGAAAATTAAGCATCAGGGCTTTATATTGATGAAAATATATAAAAAATATACTTTACGGACATGAGATGTACCCACAATTATAGAATGACCTGGGATAGTTCACCCAAAAATGAAAATTCTGTCATTAATTACTCACCCTCATGTCGTTCCAAACCTGTTAGACCTTCGTTCATCTTTGGAACACAAATTAAGATATTTTTGAGGAAACCCAAGAGCTTTCTAACCCTGCATAGACAGCAAGGCAACTACCACGTTCAAGACCCAGAAAGGTAGTAAGTACATTGTTAAAATAGTTATAAAATAAATGTAAATACCTATAAAAATAGTTAATTTTATGAAGCTATGAGAATACTTTTTGTGCGCAAAAAAAGCAAAAATAACAACTTTATTTAACAATTTCTTTTCTTTCCAAAACAGAGCTCAACAGAGCTCAAGGTCTTCTCATTGGGCCAATCACGTTGACACTGTTAACGTCATGAAGTACGTTGCCAAACAGGATAACATGAAATGGCAGGACTGAAGTGTACTTACAGTTGACAAACTGAATGAAAAGGTCACTTCAACTGCTGCATTACAGTCAACGCTGTGCGTGAAGCGTGAAGGGAGAGTCTGTTAGTGTGAACACAAAGCCTGTTTTTCCCTACTGTAATGCGATCAAGGGTGAGGAGCACTTCCAGCCTCTGTTCCCCAGGACAGTGAAGCACAGCAGACTGGTAAAAGGGAAAATGCCACGTCGCAGTATGTGGAGTACAGGACCGGCTCAAAGTTCACGACACTGACTGAGACACACACACACACGTTCACTTAGACTAAACAGCACAGTATAACTTAAAACGGCACTAGAGTACTTAAAAGCTTCCACAACTCATTATCTACACACACAATTCGCCCAACAGGTTTATTTTCACTGGTTACTTTTCATTCCAATCATCCTCACAAAGAGGTGGATCCTTGTGACTCTTGAATCACACAGTTGCCTATAACTTATGGCCATAGATATGACATTTGTAGCATCAATGTGAAGAGATAAACTGATTGTAGGGCCCGATGATATCCGCAATGCAGAAAAGACGGACGGAATTGTGTAATCCAGTCATAAAAATGTTATATACTGTGTAACGTGGAATGTCACAGAATTTGCATTTTACCATTTCTCTCGAGAAAAACTAGCATCCTATATACAAACTAAATCTTTACAACTATATATACTATAAATATAAATAATTCCAGAAAATTACTGGACAGAATTTGGTTGAAAACAACAACAAAAAAAAAAAACAGCACTTGAGAGGAAAAAAAACAAAAAAACATAGGGCCTTAAAAATTAAAAATGCTTTTTGATTAATATTTTCTAATTTAACCATTACAACAGGGTCTAGAGAAATTTAAACAAAACAAAAAAATGGAATCCAGAAAAATTAAAATGGAAAAAACTTTGGGGGCCCTACTGATTTACATTTTTAAAATGAACATATGATTTTCCTTAATATTATACTCATTTTTTCCGCCAATTTTTAATCTGAAGGATCATGTGACACTATAGACTGGAGTAACAGCTGCTCTCACTGGAATTAATTACATTTTAAAATATATATTTCAATAAACTGTTCTTTAAAATGTTTAATTTTACAGTATTACTGTTTTTACTGTATAATAAATGCAGCCTTTATCTAGAAACATCTTAAAAATAATTATTTTTTTAAACTTTTGACCACTTTACCATTACACTGGATTGTTCCTGTGTTGTCTGTTTCTGGTCTGCCTAAATTTAGCAGGACCCCCATAGAGGTCCAATGTGGAGCTCGGCTCTCTCCACTTCAACAGAGAAACAGAAACAGAGGGGAGTCGCACCCTCAAGACACAGCCTTTCTATTTCTGTCCTCCCTCTCCATCAGTCTGTCTGTCCTTTTTTCTCTCCTCCCCTTCTTTTCTTGTGTCTGCACATCTCACACCTTTTCAATCTCATGTATGAACTTTCCATTCTCTATATACACCAAGCTTAGAATAAAAGACAAAGTTATTCCTGCACTGCTTGTGCTACGGACATAAAAAATACCTCAAATCATAGAACTTGCTGAATTTTTCTTAGCAAAACCAGAAAAAGAACAAATGTTTTTAGTTTTGCGATCCAATCACTGAAACCACACACAAAGGTCATCGGAAATGCAAGCGCAGGAACATCCAAACCAGCTTCCTCCTGTCAGGAGTACGGTGACCACAAACACTGACACATATGTGTACATTTAGGAAGAAAACGTCAGTCAACACCTCACTGATCTAGATAAATGTGTTTGATTAGGGACACATCCAAAATGTGGCCCAGAAATGGACTGGGAACCAATGGACTAGCTGGTTGTTGGATGACTAGTTGAAAAAGGAGATGACAGCTTTTCTCCCTCCATACTGTGACGAGAACAACGAAAGGGGATATTTACATGAGCAAGAGAGAGAGAAAAATGAGGATAAAAATAAAGCTAAGCAGTTAAAATCACTGCGGGATTACAGACAATTATCCTGTACAGACACATCAGGAAAGCAACCTCAAATGTGGAGGAGTGAAGATGCCATTATTCTTCACTAATCAGTCATTTGTCCTTAAATCGTCCCTATATAGTTTATATAATTACAACAGAAGCAGCATCTCATAACTATTCAGGTGCAAAGCAGCAGTGTGAAAATAAAACTACATCTGTATGAAATGTGTTTTTTTTTTTGCCATGTACAGTTGAAGTCAAAAGTTTACATACACCTTGCAGAATCTACTAAATGTTAATTATTTTACCAGAATAAGAGGGATCACACAAAATGCATGTTATTTTTTTATTTAGTACTGACCTGAATAAGATAAAAGACGTTTACATATAGTCCACAAGAAAAAAAAAAAGTTTAATTTATATAAATGATCCTGTTCAAAAGTTTACATAACGCTTGAACGTTTAGTGATAGTTGTTTACGGGTTCCTTGTTTGTCCTGAACGCTGTTCTTCAGAAAAATCCGTCAGGTCCCACAAATTCTTTGGTTTTTCAGTATTTTTGTGTATGTGAACCCTTTCCAACAACAACTGAATGATTTTGAGATCCATCTTTTCACACTGAGGACAACTGAGGGACTCATATGCAACTATTACAGAAGGGTCAAACTTCAGAAGGAAACATGATGCATTAAGAACCAGGGGTGAACATATTTTAAATTTGATGATCAGGGCAAAATGTAACTAATTTTATCTTCTGTAAAAGGATGTCTAAATCATACAGTCATTGCTGGAAAGGATTCAAATTCACAGAAATGCTGACGTTTTCTGAAGAACAGCATGCAAATTTAAGTTTTCAGGACAAACAAGGGACTCATGAACAACTATCTCTAAACAAAAAAACACTGTGGATCATTCAGGTACCAACACAGTATTAAGAATCGAGCATATGTAAACTTTTGGGGTCATTATTTTATTTTTCTTGTGTACTATTTGTAAATGTTTTTTATGTGAAATATCTTATTCAGGTCAGTACTAAATAAAAAAAAAATAACACATTTTGTATGATCCTTCTTATTTTGGTAAAATAATTAACATTTTGCAGATTCTGCAAGGTGTAGGTAAACTTTTGACCTCAACTTTAAAATCATTTCAGACTTGCCACAAATACTGTCAGTAAAATATAAATCTAAATATATTAACATTTAAATTCAAAACGTGTTTTTTATCCCTAAATTGCACATTTGCCACATTCGCATTGACTGGTAAAACTTGCACAACATTTGTATCCAAAAAATGTACATTTTATTCCCATACATCCCGCAAAACAAGGCACAACCCATCTACAGCCCCCCAAAAACTGCTAGTCATTCTGCTAGGCTAATAACATGAGCAGTTTCAGCCCCTCACACCCCTTATTTCACCAACGAAGGGTGTTATCCACAGATGGTGGGTTGGTATCAGATGTGCCCATGAGCGTCAAAGCTTTACCTGGCAGCTGAATCAGCGTGTTGCCCGTCTGTGCGTACTGCCACCTGTGGTTGTCCAAAAGTGACGCCACATTCCCGTTCCACCAGCTGGACAGTGAATCCGTATCCTCAACAACACCGCAGTGCAGGTACATGACTACAACTTCTGCCACTTCCAACTCTAAAGACTCACTGGGACTCCTGAACACATCTTGTAAAGCATGACAAGCATGAAGCGCTCGCTTCAACGTTCCTCAAGATGTAGTTAGCGATAGTTTCACTCTCCGTGAAGACCTAGCGTATATAAACCCGAGCTAACAGTCGTCTCTGCTGGATTTAGAAGGGAATAGGCTTTGTCCAGCTAATCTTAATACTCAACAGAGGGAGTTTGAACTGAGAGGGGTGGATGTCACCTCCCAATAAGTTGATTTAGCAGTTTTTTCCCCACAGCAGGGTTTCCTTCAAACTAAAAACACGAAAATCACTAAGCGCTCAAGTATTTAAAGCATCACTTAAAGAAACTCTCTCTTTCACAAACCACACATGGTTTAAAAGAAAAAAAAAAAAAAAAAAAAACAGAGAAAACTTAAGTGCTGTCAAAACAAATCCGAAATTTATCAAGAAACAAATGAAGAAATCGCAGACTCTGTTGATGGAGCTGTAACGACTGCTCGCGCTAGAGGATTACACAGAAGCTGCTTAGAAAATGATTAGCTTGAGTCTTGCCTCAGGCCTCCTCCCTCAAGCCAGCCCACAATGAACAACAGAAGGCCTTTAGAAATGAAAAGACCTACACTATTGGACAGTGAAAACTGTTTTCACATATATCATTCAACTAATTAAAGTATAACAGTATAACATACCATTAGTTGCACAAACAAAAAGTTAAAGGATTCACCCAGAGATGAAAATTACTCCATGATTTACTCACCCTCAAGCCATCCTAGGTGATTATGACTTTCTTCTTTCAGACGAATACAAAGTTAAATTTAAAAAATGTCCTGGCTCTTCCAAGCTTTATTAAGACAGTGAATGGGACTTTTTTGAAGCCTAAAAAGTGCATCATGATAAATACTCCACACATCTCCAAGGGGTTAATGAAGGCCTTCTGAAGCGAATTGATATGTTTGTATAAGAAAAATATCCATATTTAAAACTTTATAAACCATAATCTCTACACTGTAAAAAATAAAAAACACAATTTGTTGAGTCAGCTTAAAATAATTTGTTACCCTGCTGCTTTAAAATTTTAAGTTCAGTCAACTAAAATAAGTTGTCAACTTGAAATGTTAAGTTGTACTAAGTAACAGCTTAGATATTTGTGTTTGCTAAACTTAACAGATGGGTAAGTAACCCAGCTGCCTTAAAATTTTAAGTTGATTCAAATCAAATATCTAAGTTGTCACTTAGCATAATTTAACATTTCAAGTTGAGTAAACTTTTTTTGAGTTGACTGAACTTAAAATTTTAAGGCAGCCAGGTTTACAAATTATTTTAAGTTGACTCAACAAATTGTTTTTTACAGTGTAGCTTCTGGTTGTATGCGTGTTCACTGCTGTATGCGTGTTCACAAGAGAGTGCTGCTCCAGCATATGACGTAGGATGTTGGTGTAGCGAATATGCTAGTCTTGCAAGAACCAAGTTTTGTTTACAGCAAAGGAAAACAGTCTCCTTTTGGCTTATATTAAAATCCCTGAAATTTTTTGTTTACAAACCTTTATTTTGTACTTCTAATTTGTGACTGGTGTTTTGCTTTCTCCACTGCGCTTCCATGTACGTAATTTCTCACCAGAGCTTACGCCTACGTCATACGTCATCCACTGGAACGCCACTCTCTCAAACGAACGTACGACAGTTATCGAAAGCTAGAGATTGCGGTTCATAAAGTGGTAAATATGAATATTTTTCTTACACAAAAGAATCGATTTGCTTTAGAAGGCCTTTATTAACCCCCTGGAGCCATGTGGAGCACTTTTTATTAGGGCTGCCCCCTAATAGTCAATTAACCATTAATCAATGAGAACAGGCTTGGTCGACCAAAATGCTATTAGTCGCTTAGTTGGTAGAAAAAAAAAAATCCACAGGAAGCGGCAAAGTCATGCAGTCCGTGATGGACTGATTGTTAACGGCTGGTCTATGTGGTAATACATTGGGCAGGACGCTCACCTATCATTCATCTATCTCAGACATGCCTCTTCTAAAATATGCAAGTAGTAGAAACTTTACATTGGTCACTCAACCTAATGCTAACCGAAAAATGTGCGCTATTGAAGTGTGTGCGGAGTGTGGAAGTTGAATAGTAGCATGTTCACTGCATGACAGATGGAAGCACCGGTGCGGTCATTTGCACTTAAAATACTCCGTCATTTTTGGTCAACACAGATAAAAGTAATACGTCTTTCGAATCTGTAAAGACTCTATAAAGACAAATGTTGTGCTTTTGTAAAATAATGAGAGCAAACAGGATGCGCGTTCTGCTATCTCTGTCTCTGCGAACTTGGGTGTGTCACTTTGAAACTGTGTATTCAAGCCTTACAGACATGAAACAATATATTCGTAGAGTGCGAAATGTCTACTTTCAAAAGAACCAATTCAAGTGGAAAACAAATATTCTCAGATTATGTAATCCATACGAAACATGCACACAGGCGCATTCACTACTGCAGAGATGAGTCAGTGTTGTTGACTTCATCTCTTAAGCCGAAAACAAAGAAGCACTAGTTTATCAATAAATTATTATTAAGTTAATGCAGCCTCCTTATTGTTTTTACCTGACACATTCAGAATTATTACTTTTGCTGATGTACTGTGGCAAGCTTTATGTGCGCGCTGGAGCCCTTATTAGGCTATATAGGCAATTAAACACTTATTATTATGATTTAAATGGCTTAACAAACATGAGATCAGTCGACTAATGCTTAAAATGAATGACTACGTCGTCCAGAAAAATCTTTAGTCGAGGGCAGCCCTACTTTTTATAATGGATGAATGCACTCTTTTGGGCTTCAAAATCTCAACAGCCATTCACTGCCATTATGAAGCTTGGAAGAGGCAGGACATTTTTAAAAACAACTCCAATTGTATTTGTCTGAAATAATAAAGCCATATACACCTAGAATAGCTCGATGGTGAGTAAATCATGGGGTAATTTTCATTTTTAGGTGAACTATGCCTTTAAGCCTTATGTGGACAATAATCAGTAAATATTAATATTCTATATTTAAAAAAAAAATCAAAAACTAAAGAAAAAACGCTTGTTTTGAATGGTACAATAGGCTTCACAACACTTTAATACACAGTGTAAAAAAATTAAGCATGATGAATGAATCATTGTGTTGATGCTGCATTGCAAAGGGTGTTGTCTAGCTCTGAAATTAAATAGAGGAAGTGGAGAAAACAAATTCAAGAACAGCCTGTTCCTCTTTCAATATAAATGCAACCAAAATCTGCCAACCAAAATACTCTCAAGGTGTCTAGTATACAAAAAAGAGTTCCACTTCTTTAAAGCCAAATAAATGTATTTATGTATGCACTGCGTTTTGAAGGACTCATGTTAGGAAGCTCATTGAACCTTGCTGCTGAGCATAATAAGGCACCTGAACAGAATCATCAAGTGTGAAGAAACAAAACAGAGGAACAATATGACTTGCATTACATGCATGTTTCTTCTTGTTAAAGAAACATATCAGGTTTTCCATACTTCTATTTAATTAAAACACCCAACAGGCTCTTGCAACTAAAGACCTGAACTAAAAGAGCTGAGTTGAGTTTAGTCGGACCTACAGAAGGGTGTGTGTCAGGGAGTAACGTGACTCACTGTGCCCTGGTCACTGCTTTAGAACAGCTTCATCCTGGCATTAGTCATGAGTCCTCTTCTGCTTCTGGAGCAGTTCAGAGCTTGCACACGCGCTGGACGTTAAAAGTAAATTAAGAGGTCAAACGTCGCCTGGCGTGTGGCTGTGTTTTATCTCTATGAAATCACTCATCCAGACCCAACACCAGCTGAAAGTTTTAGAGTCACAACAACATGAGCCGCTTATATCTGCCAAATGCATCATGTTTGCACAGTGACCTATATCTCTGCCCTGCCTGAGAGAAAAAATTAACTTGGATGAAAAAAGATGAAGGACAAGAAAATCCATTTGGGAAGGAATGTATGCCAAAGCACTAATCGGACGGTTAAGATACTTAGCATTAAGTTAATTGTTATACACAGTTACAGTATTCAAGAAAGGTCAGGATAAAACAAAAGCGCTGTTTACATTCCATAAAAGCCACAAAACCACACGCAAAGAAGAGATAATGCACAACGCAACAGGGTGTATTTGTTGGGACATGTCACCTTTCGTTGTAAAACCGCATCTGTAAACACACATCATCACCTCGTAAAAACAACTTCAGCTGTATTCTCTTCCTGCGTTTAACCCTAGCGAATGAAAGCACAGACTCCCCCCATGCTCACACGCTGTATTACCGTCCATCCTGACCACACACGCTCCAATCACTTCTGTTTCCATGGCGACAGGCCTGTACTCTACATTCCTGGGATATTTCAGGAAAAGGAAGTGTGAGAATTCTTCTGATATTCTGTGATGAATCATTCGCTCTAGGAAGCAGCGGTGAGCACAGGCGTTCATCCGTTCACTAGGCTACAAAACACCCTCGAGCTTAAGTTAAACGTTGTTATGAAATCTATGGTAATCATATTTTTAGACTAAAATAACAGTAACACCAGCATGAAGTAACATGGGACCTTTTATAAACAGTGTAAGAACAACAACAAAAATTTGAATAATTCTAATGCTAAAGGGATAGTTAACCCAAAAATGAAAATTACACCATGATTTTATTCACCTTCAAGCCAGGCGTATATGACTTTCTGCTTTCAGACAAATATAGTTGGAGTTATGTTAAAAAATGTCCTGGCTCTTCCAAGCATTATAAAGGCAGTGAATGGCTGTTAAGATTTTAAAGCCCAAAAAAGTACATCAATCCATCATAAAAAGTACTCCACACAACTCCGGTGGGTTAATAAAGGCTTTCTGAAGTGATTTTAAGTGTTCAAGAAAAATATCCATATTTAAAACTTTATAAAACGTGTAATCTCCACGTTCCACTAACTGTCGTACACGCGTTTATGAGAGAGTGGAATTCTAGTGGATGATGTAGGACATAGGCAAAGTGTAAGGTGAAATTTGACGAACATAGCAGCGAAGAGGAGTGACCAAAACAATATGCTCATCACAAATTAGAAGAACAAAATGAGGATTTGTAAAGAAAAATGTCAGAGGATTTCGATATAAACCAAGTGGAGACCATTGGTTTTCCATTGCTGTAAACAAAACTTGGTTCTCATGAGACTAGCATATTCTCACCAGAGCTTATGCTACGCCTACATTCTACGTCACCTCTTGTGAAAGCATGTATGACATTTAGCTAGGGTTGGGTATCATTTACATTTGAACCGGTACTAGTATCGGTACCTAAAAATTTGGTACCTTTTTTGGGTTATTTACTCTCTGTGTAATAACAAAACCATTTATAAGTCCAATACTCGCAATTAAAATAAGTCCAAAACACTCAATTTCAATATTTTGAACATTACGGCCCTACAATTTTTTATTTTATTTTATTATTTTTTTCTAATTTTCTGATAAATCAAATGAAGGTATTAAACATTTATTTATTTTTTTTAATCAAATGAAAATTAAACCCCTTTTTTGGCAAACAAACAGTGGTTTACTGTTAAAATTAAATGGAAGAAAAATTGTGTGAATACTGCTTTTAATGTTTTTTTTTTTTTTTTTTTTTTAAATACAATTAAGTGGTTCATCTGGTTGTATTTATTTTTATCATTTAATTGTTTTATTTTAATTTGACAGAAAATGGAATATATAAAGACGTACATTACACTGTACAAAAGTAATACAAGAGTAATATATTTTTTGTTACATGTTCAAGCGTACTTTTATTTTGACAAATTGCCATGACGTTTCTGTGCAGATACAGTGTTCATGTCATCATACAGTGAGATGCAGAGCCCGAAAATCACCACAAGCGTCACACGTGCTTCAGTATTTGCAGCAAACAAAACCGCGTCTCCACCATTCATACATAAAGAGACAAGCATAACATGTAGGATTCATATTTAAACCGTCTTTTTGCTTTTTAATATTCACAGACACTAGTCCATAACGCGATTCAAATTAAGATTCCGTGGCATTCCGTGCTATAGAGCAAATTCAAATTTTATGAATCGACTCGGCAATCCTGTCCACGTTTTTGCAGAAACCACATGGCCCTAGAAATGTAACCACATTTCAGTTTGCCCTGTGTGTTGTGTTTGAGTTGCAGGGGTCTCTCTCTGTAACATATGCGTCCATATGCGTTCTAAGGTACTGAAATTTGGTACCAACTGATTTAATGTGAATCAGTACTCAGTAGCACAGATGCTTAAAAGTACACAGTTTGGTTCCCAAACCTACATTTAGCGGAAGCTAAAGATAGATTTATTATGTTTTAAAGATGGATATTTTTCTTAAATGCATCAATTCACTTTAGAGGGCCTTTAGTAACCCCCCAGAGCTGTGTGTGGAGTGCTTTTTATGATGGATGGATGCACTTTATTGGACTTCAAAATCTCAACAGCCATTCACTCCCATTATAAAGCTTGGAAGAGCCAGGACATTTTTAAATATAACTCCGGTTGTATTCGTCTGAAAGAAGTCAGTCATTTACAAGTCAAGTCAGTCATTTACACCTAGGATGTTGGTTTAAATATTACAATTTAAATATTACAATTTAAACCAACTGTTTTCTATTTTAATATTTTTAAAAAGTATTTTTTTCCTGTGATGGTAAAGCTTAATTTTCAGCATCGTTACGCCAGTCTTCAGTGTCACATGATCCTTCAGAACTCAGTCTAATATTCTGATTTGGTGCTCAAGAAACATATCTTTTTATCAATGTTGAAAACAGCTGTGCTGCTTAATGTTTAGTGGAAACGGTTACTTTTTTTTTTTTCAGGAGTCTTTAAATGGTTGCATCAGAATGAAAGAGAAACTATGAAAAGTTTTGAAAGACAATTACAATAAAATTGAGAATGAATCTGACTGTAGAACACAAGACACAGTAATGGACAGGAAGAGCAACAAAGAAACATCGGCGGCCAGTGCGGAAACAGATGTGAACGTGTAGATCTGGTGACAGTGAGCTGACAGTGATGAATGCAGTTGTCACTGCCTTCCGTCACATTCGTGACACCGACAGACCTTCAGGCCTCGTAAACTACCTGCAATCCTTCACTCTCACTCAAATGTGTCTGTTTTTTCTCACTTCAGTACACTGTTTACTGCTTGCTTGTCATACCTGCTTCTTCTAAATGATGAGCACTTCCCCACACTTCTCGTATATCTTGCTACTCTCAAATTCCCTCATTTGATATGTTTGTTGTTGTTTTCTCATCTTCTCATGCTAAAGATTCTCCTATAATCAGACACATTCTAACCGAACTGAAATCTTCATTGACATTAAAGACATTAACATTTTGACAGGAAAAATATTTTCTTCAGAACTTCAGAAACATTCCTACTTTTAAAGGAAGATAATCTGGATTAGAAGTCGAGAAAAGGAAGAAAATGAAGTTTCAAAGCACCCCCGCAAAAACGGAGAAACGTGACTGAGGATTTGGGGAGAGAAATGAGAGATTCCAATCAGTCCTCTGGAATAATTCATCGGATAATGTTCATTAAATTGAGTCACCAGATCACTAAACTTCTACACTGCCTTTTTCACACTGCGATAACAGAATGATAGATAAAGAAATTTCACTGATGGTTAAAATTAGAGCATGACGGAACATTTTCAACCCAAAGTGAAGGATAATGAGTATTTATGAGGCAATCTCTTACTTGAGATATACAACTGCAAAGATCTGTGCATTTTAGAGGGCAAACATCTTTACATTTCATATCCATCTTTTTTCCATGTGCATTCACACTGCCAGAGAGCATTTGATGTTGCGCTCTCATCTGGCTGCTCCCTGCCAGCTTTTCTGAGGTCAGGCCCCCTAATAACAGGGTAGAGAAAACCAGAAGCTCACGCAACACACAGAGATCTTCTGAAAGAGAGAGCAGCGAAAAACAGACTGGAAATATACAGTCATAATTCACAACAAATGTTTCTAATAATGACACTCTGCGCTTGAGTGGGGGGAAATAATATTAGACATCTCTTCCTCAACATTTCACGAGACCAAGCAGACGTCCCGCGACTGACTTTATGTTTTTTGACAGGTATCTGGAGGTTATGCAATGGATGACTATACTGGATATTTAAAGTGACAGTTCACCCAAAAATGAAAAGCCTGTCATCATTTACTTACACTCAAGTTGACAGTAGCAACTGACTTCCTATTAAGCCCCTTTTTACAAGATGTAATATAAATCTCAGGTGTCCCAAGAATGTGTCTGTCTGTGAAGTTTCAGCTCAAAATACTCCACAGATCATTTATTACATCATTTTAGAAATGCTTAGTTTAAGTAGAAACAGAAACACGCTTGTTTTCGTCCATGTCTCTTTAAATGCAAATGAGCTGCTGCTCTACTTTGTGCGACTATGAAAAAATATTTAGGAGCACCATGTGCAACTGACCTGATTAGCATATTTGTGTTTTCGCTGAGGGGAGCTTAAAAGGTTTCTATGTGTTTTTGCAATGTTGAGTAATGCATCACAGACATATCTCACAAATACTTTCATAAACAAAGTGTAGAGAGTGTAAATAAGAGATTGATTGTGCAGTGTAGAGAGCTTTGTTGATTATAATAGAACTTTGTGAGATGACAAAGATGAGTGACAACTTTTAATGATTTTAAGGGAGTTTGCAAATGAGATATTGATTTAATACAATAGTTAAATAAACAAGAAGTTAATACTAAGTGCCTTACATTGTCTGACTATAACACTATTGCCTGATTTTGCTCTATTTCGTCATCAAAAATAGTCTGAAACAAATCACAACTGAGCCGCTGCTCATCTCTATTCAAACACAGCGGTGTTTTGTTTATAAAAGAATGTACGTTTTTAAACAACTTTAGTCAGTCAATGATTCAATTTCCCCATTCATAAAGACAGTCACATGCTTTGTTCCTAAATGAATCAGCTGTTTGAACGAATCAAGTGAATGAATGACTCAGTGATTAAATCAGTGACTTGATGCCACCTCCAGGCAGATTTAGTTTCATTTATAAAGTCTTTTCATTGATAAAATCTCTTCAGTTACTTAAATCATTTAATATTTCTATATTCAAAATGTTATATTTAAAGGGATCATCGGATGCTAAGTTCACTTTTACGTGTTGTTTGAACATTAATGTGTGTTGGCGGTGTATGTACAAATCTATCCTATAATGATAAAAATCCATGCAGTGGTTTTTAATTAATCTGTAAAAATAATATTCCCTTTTTCAAATCGAGCCATTCTCAGATGCCTGTCGTTGTTGCGTCACACCGACAGAGGCCACTCCCACGATAGTTGATTGACATGAGCGTTTTACCTCAGCTCAGCTGTAACAGTCCAGCCTACATGTTTTGATGTCGGAGCAGGGATGTAAGTTAGACAAGAATTGAGTGATTGTGGTGTTGTGTTGCTGCATGTAATAATGAACATAGTGGTCGTCATTTACTCCCGACATCTGAGCCGCTGAAGATGCCGTGGATCATGTTTGTTTGTGAATGGAATGCACCTCCCAATCTACATAAATGCGTCTATGTTCACGTGAATCATTTGTGATCCAGCTTCACTTACAGCAGAAGTGAGTGTAAGGTTTTTTTTAAGAATCTTTGCAATCGCCTTTCCTAATAATGTGCTAGTTAGCAAGTTTAGCAGCTAAATGCGGTTAAAGTAAACAGGCTCGTCACTCCACAGAGAGAAGAGAGGGGCGGGGCGAGCAGAGCTCATTTGCATTTAAAGCAGCCTCGACCAGAATGGGATGATTTTTGCAGAGCTGATTTTGTTAAGGTAAAAAGGGTGTTATTTTACAAAACCATTGAGAATTTTTAACCAAAGTATATTATAGACTTCTCATTAAGACCCTAAATAATCATATCAACTTATGGAAAATGGGCATCTGATGATGGCACCTCTGGGCCTCATTAAATATGAAAATACACCTACAAGCCACTTTTGTGTTCTTCTGTGCCACCTCTGTAGTACAAATTAATTTTGTTAATATTGATTTCATTTGATGGGTAACTTGTTTTAATTCGGTTGTTTTAATGAAAATTTTTAAAAAGCTTAAAAAATATATTTTTTTAAATTTGCTATAAAAGATGATATACTTTTAATAAAGTTAGAAAAATGCCATTACAAAGGTAAAAACCAAATTCCCCTATAAATCACTTTAAGGAGTCAAATTTTACCTCATAACGGGAAGGCAAACTTTTGATTAGATTTTTGATTATTGATTGGAAGGTACTTCTGAAATTTTGACTGTGCTCCTAAATTTTTAGGAGTTAAAAGTTAGGAGCACAAGTGCTGGGGGGAAAAAATTTGTTTATATTAAATCTATGTGGCAGCAGTGTAATACACAGTAAATAAATCAATAAATCCACTGCTCTCTTTTCTGGCTGCTCAAAGCAGCACTTTTGATTTCAGAAGCTCATTAATCTCAATCGACCATTTCCCCACCTGAGCAATTTGAGGTCCTGACCTGCAACACTGCAGCTCTACTTTCTCTAGACCACCCATTTCATTCTGCTCTACCACTCTGTCTTCTGAGTCATTTATTCCTGCTTAAATCTTCCTTTAATTCACTTCTTCTGGCCACCTCATCCCCATACTCTACATAATAAATACCCGTTACTCCCCCCACGCAAATTCGGTCTGTGTCCTCTTATAATCACACCCATGTGCTGTCTGACACCAAAAGAACTGGAAATCATTAAGATCATCTCTATGACAATGAGGTCCATACAGGGCTATGAGAAGAACTCAAACACCTTTAAACATCTTTAGTTTGAAAGCCTATTGAGCTAAAATGGCTGCAGCTTGTCAAACGTTTTCCAAACGAATCATAAAAATGAGTGACTTAGCATTAGATTCAGACTGACTGAGTTTTCCGTTATTGAAATTCCTGAGCCACCGTTATGACCGTTACAACTCAAAAAAAAGAGGAGGAGACTAAACATAGTTTAAAAAGTCCAACATGAGTGCCTACACTAAGCCCTAATCCACAGCAGCACATGCTGTAATCCAGTGAGCCAAAACACTTTTAAGTACCTTATGTTGTACTATCCTACTTCCCCCCCTTTTCTTATTTTAAAAACAGACAACACACAACAACTTCAAATCTTATAAGCTTACAAAATGCTCAATAAAACCACTTTTCACTTTAAGTGTGCGTTATTGTTCAGTGTTTCATTTGAACAAACCGGGTTTTCCCAAATGTTATAAAAGTGAAGCAAATGTTGTTTAGGATATGAACAAGTCAGATAAGTCAACGTTACCTCAAAAAATGCAGCTTGGGACAGGCGCACTATTACTTTTCTAAGCATTCAGATTTCGTTTTTTTGCCTGGCAGACAATAAAAGGGCTGCAAAATAAAATAAATTATAATAATAAAAATATTTAATAATTAAATTATTTTTTTTTTCATCTGATCAAAAATAATATTAAATTAAAATACAATATATAAATAAATCTAAATAAAATTAAATAAAAAGCTAATCAAACATAAAATAAAATATTTATTTTATTTTATGAAAAACCAATAAAAAAATTACATTTAAAATAATACAATAAAATATTTATTTTATTTTATAAAATAAAATATATAATAAACAGTCAGATCAAAAATAAGATCAAATTAAAACAAAATAAATTATAAATAGTTATTTTATTTTACAAAATAAATCAAATGAAGGCATTTAAATAAAAATTTAAATTTAATTACAACTAATCTAAAATAAAATACAAATGTTTCTATTATTTTATAAAATAAAATAAATATAATAAAAAGAAATTAAAAATAAAATAAAAATAAAATTATTTTATTTTATTTCATAAAACAAAATAAAAAAAATAATCAAAATCAAATAAAAATAAATCAAATAAAATAACTTTACAATAAAATAAAATAAAATAAAATGAGGCACACAAGCTACATTTAGGGACCAGTTGGCATAGTCCAGTTATCTTCTGCAAAAAAAAAAAAAAAAAAAAAAAAAATAATAATAATAATAATAATATAAAATTTCTCAATTTAAAATTAGTCATGTTTTTTTTATTAGTGCAAGCAACATAAAAATATATTCTATTTCATTGCATCACAGTTGATGTTTTACAAAAAAAAATAAAATAAATAAGATGCATCACAAATGATGCACTATACACTATGCACTTAAACACTATGTACTGCATGTACTCAACCATGCATTGTATAAATTGGGCTATAGAAGGTTATTTTATAATTCATAATCAGAGTCTGATAGCCCCTCCCCCTCCGCTACATAATTGAAGCTGCATCATCCAAGTATTTGAAGTGCATTCTTTCTTTTTGGAATTTCAATGTGAACAAACTTCTCACACTAAAATGCCATAGAATAGTGCATCAGTACACGATTTGAGGACGCACCTCAGATTTGAAACTGTTAAAATGCTAAAAAACCAGCCTATTTTGGTGAATGTTGTGGAGATTCAGGTCTGTATTTAGATTCATTACAGCACTGTAACGCTCCGACCCAGGCCTATCTTGTTTGGACAGTGATCTCTTGTGAATGTGATGTCAGAACAGCCTCTGAGCACATGTTTGTGTATCAGTTGGTCATGTGCTCTGTGGGTACTGAGAGGGGCAAAGACTCTTTGATGGGGTGGGTCATGGCATCTATTTATAGAAAGCGCAGCTGCGGGACCCAAGCAACTTTTCTGTGTCAGGATGTTTGCGAGAGAATGCGTAGCCTATATTGTGCGATAAATACTCCATTTATATCATTACAATGCCTGAACTGATATGCGATTGTCTGAAGCTGTATTTTGTACTGTGGTAAGAGCTGCGGTTCAGCCTCTCAATGGAAGCCATTTTGGACGAAATATTTAGGGACAGCAGTTATTCTCTGGCACAAAGTCATGAATGCTTCCTGCAGGGGGCTCATGTTCGGAAACTGGCTGACAGAGAGAGGTGAGAATGTGAGCGATTACAGCAGCTGAGTCGTGCTGCTTCACCCAATAATAAAACAGACAGGTGCTCCGTTAGCCAATCAGCGGCAAGTAGAAGTCAGCAGCAGCCAATCAAACGCGGAACCTTCAGATCATTCAAAACAAGGGCACAGAGTTTGTAAACATTTAGGCGGTTCTCTGCTTCATCAAAACAGTTGATATCTTTGACTACAAATGAAACTGAAACCAAACTATAATATTAACATTTCTAAAATAAGTACCGTCTGCAGTGTGCCAATTTTCTGTATGCATGAAATACCCGAATGGCCAAGTAACCATGCGCATATAATGAAAAACTGAAATATCTTAATTCTTAATTTATTATTTCATACTGAATTTAAAAAATTTGATGACTATATTTATTACTAAGACAACTGGAAGTCACTTCCAAAATGAAATATGGAGGTCATGTGACAACAACTGACATATTTGCAATTGCATAACTGCATACTGCTGCACAGCTGTTTTTCAGGCGCTATTTGCACGTTGGAGCTCAGAAAATGTACATGTATTCAAACACAAAGCCTTTGTTTTATTATGAATGGAAAAAATATTAATTGCTCAGAAATGTTTGAGGGAAATAATGCAACAGATGGTGGGTGAATTATGCATTATGTTCCACTATATAGAGCAAATTCACATCCCGGCTTTGTTGTCACAGCACTACCAACATACCAAAATATATGTTGCGGACAGCAATATGACATCAGAGATTGGTTTCTTTATAGCAATATGTTCTAATATCTTCCTGACATTTTTCATGAATATATCTCAGCTCTTCAAAATAAATGCAGCTTTTCCAGTAACAAGCTACTTTTTCCAAACAAATAGTGGTACAGCGTGACAAAACTGCTAATTTATATCACATTATATTGTGCATGCAGAGTTACAGATAAGTGAAATTAGGCAGAAACTAAACATGCTCTCCTAAACTCTGTTCTATCTCTCAAATCAATTCACATAAACAGTCAGTATATAAAAAAAAGCTCAAAAACAATTCACCAATTTATTTGAACGCTGATTATAATATATTATATTAAAGGATCAGTTCACTTCCAGAATAAAAATTTCCTGATAATTTACTCAAACTTAAAAAGAAAAACAACTACTTTATCAGATGAGTAGCTGGACCATCTAAGCTACTTCAAAATATGAGTAGCTTGGCAAGCTACAGTTTCACTTCCCCAACACTGGATACTATTACTTTAATAGTAGTATGGACTGGTTATTTGGAGAAGCATACTTTAGGGTAGTAAAGCCTTCCTTACAGCAAGCACAGGCTATAAAAGTGTTCATGACAGAACTGCTGGACGTCTCGCTCTGAAAACACTGGCAGATTCCTCCCTATTGCGCACATGTGGTTCATTTTAACCCCGCAAGTGTGAACTGTCAACATTTCTGTGGCTCTGGGAGCAGCGATTTCCTGACTCAAAGTCATGTCTGAGATGTAAAGAATGTGTATCATACGCAACACATATGCTCCCGATCACGACCGGCGAGCCGTTTGCACTGCCCAGTGCTATGGACAAGAAAAAAGTTTATGCTAACGGACGAATGGCTGATCAGAGAAACAACTGTTAAAAACAACTTTTCTCTTTTCTTCCTCCATTCCACTCATTGGTTGTCTGTGTATACACAATATCACACACTTTCTGTTGTTTGATGTTTATCCAGCAGACATGATATTTGCAGTGCTTCTTTTGCAGAAACAGACATGCAGTCAAAACATCAAATAGAGACAAGAACCCTCAAACATGTCTTTCCTTTCATGATAATGTACAGACAAAACAAACAAAGGCGAAATCTGCCAAGCAGAAAAACACAGGTGAAAGTAAAGAGCCAAATTAGATGTTTCTTTAGGTTGTTTTGAAACTTGAAGCTTACTGGCCAATCAGACTCAAGAATATAACATATACATAAACTAAAAAAAAAAATCTAATGGTTTTAAAACTCTTTACCTGTTATTTGATTGGAGACGTCGGCTTTGGGCTCACATTTTGAAAGCGCACAATCTATGGAGGAAAAAAAAAAAAAAAAAATAGATGAGTTAGACCAGCTATAAAGAGAGTCTAAAATACCAGCTTCATTATAGTTGATAGTTATGATTTTAGTGTGTGAATTATTTTTAATAATAATGATTAAATAAAATGGAAAATTAAGTAAAAATGAAACAAGGAGAGTATGCAAAATAGTGTCGATTCTCATAAGGTTCACTTTAGATTTTTTTTTATAAATAAAAATAACTAAAAGAACAAAATTAAATAAAAATGCTAAATGCCATTACAAATAAAGAAATAAAAATTCAGCCTTTTAAGATGCAACATTTTTGCCAAATGTAACTTTCCACAGAGAAGGCAATCCCAGAATGCATTGCGGTGAGAACAGTAAAAATATAAATTCAAGAGAGTGAAGCGAGAGAAATGTTGATTATAAAACATATTTCATTCATTATTTAAAAATACTAATAAAATAACATAAAATGTTAAAAAAGTATTATTGTACCCAGTATTTAAGAGAGTGCTGTGCATCGTTGTTATCATTAGTTTAGCAACATGCTAACAACAAATGCTCACTTGACGTTTCATGATAGTACTGGTTCAATGGATCATTTGACGTTTTTTGCGTCACGTATCGGATTGGTTTTTGGATAAGCAAGTAAAAATATATTTCAATGTAACTTTCAATGTAAATGTGCTTTCCATTTATTACTTAAAGGTAAGTACTTACCACAGCAAAAACTACTAGGTAGGACTGCGCAAAAAAATATCATGTGGATCTTGTCAGTAATGCCGGTTCTGTGATTGGTTGTGAATCTCCATCACGTGCTGTCAGATGGAGCAGCATTTACTACACAGAGCCGTAGTTCACTGACAAGCTACGCAATATCGCATTCAACATCAGATACATTTCGCCTCCGATAATGATTGCGATATTGCATAGCTTGTCAGTGAACTACGGCTCTGTGTAGTAAATGCTGCTCTAAATAATGTCCCGATCTAAATAATGATTTGCGAACCATCATTTCAGATCAGGACATGGAGCGCGGATTGCAAATCATTTATTTGCGGAACAATTTATGAAGCCACTCCAAAGTCCCAATCTGAATCAAGTGATTCGCGATACATGATCCGACTGGAGCGCTTCAAAACATCGAATCATCTTGTGATGCAATGGTTTACTGATTTAGAGTTTAGAAAAGCTCCTTGAAAATCATTAACAGCAAAGCTGAAAATCGAAAATGAATGGGTCTTTTAATTTGATCTGGTTTTTGCTAGTGAATCACTTAAAATGAATGATCGAAGTCATGAGTTTGAATCAATCTGAGCGGTTCCAGCGTAAATGACTCAATTGATTCGGTTCATCCGTTCCACATTTTGATTCTTCAGCCATGTTTACATGACACTGTCAGTACTACTATTGGCTTAGCTTGCTAGTTTTATGACATCAACTGAAATAAGTGGAAAAAAGTATTATGTTTTTTTTTAAATTGCGTGAATTTTGTGCTTATTGAAAAAATTAAACACTTATTTTACAGATACACTGTGTTTCAATAATTCAAGCACTTTTCAAGATCATCTTCAGGAATGTTGCTATTTTCAAGTGTTTTCCAGGCATTAACTTTCAGAAAGTTAAATTCAAGAACTTCCAGCACTTTAAGCACCTTGTTCGAACCCTGGTGTAAAAAAAAAAGACGCGAGCATAGTGGTCACGCGGCAGTACGTTTTTAATGGGAAAGTATTAACAGGATTAAAAATACGAAATAACCGACATGGGAAAATTATGTTGAGGTTTCGATTAATTGTCCAGCCACGTACTCAACTTTTACTCTATTACTTTTATGGCTAAACTTTGCACTTAATTTTCCTATCTCAACTCCTAACACTGTCTAACACAGCTTCAAATTTACTTTGAGCCTAATTAAATTTCAATGCACACTAAAGTCTTTTAATATCTCTAGTGATTGTGCTGCCTGGGGATGGTTTTTTTTTTTTAATTCTCTCACAAACATGTAACAAACAGATAAGAAGAACATCTGACTAACACCTTTTTTAATGTGCTTCACTTCTCTTTACTTGTGAATAAACACCACACCCAAGCTCTGGAAATGTAAAAACTCCCTTTGCTTCACGCTGACCTGCTCCAGTGACCCTAAAACGTGCTGATGTTGGCGTGGAGGTTAAGCTTTGAGTCTGGGCACCAGTCACTGGACTAATCCAGCAGAGGTTCTGACCTCTATATCATGCATAAACCGCCTGACAGAGGGGAATCATGGGAGCTTCTGTTTTACAAGGACGCAAAAAGCAGTGTTACTGGCACATGTTGCATGTAGTCACATGCTTACAGGCGAAATATGGAGCATGTGAGGGCAGGATGAAAAAGGAGCGTGTGCAAAAAACCATTCAAAAGCAAAAGGTTACTTTCTTCATGCCAGAATTGGTTTTCTTAGCAAAATCAGCCACTTATTGCTGCTTACATCACAGTTTAAAAGTGACATCACAAGAGAAAAGTCTGTTGTTTTAATGTCAAGTTATGACATTTTAATAAAAATGAACAGCTCAAATAATTAAGAATCATTTAGAAAAAATACTGAATGAATGTCCATTTCATGTTCTATTAATGAAAGCTATAACCAGTCAAATTAAATGCTTTTGTAGTTAGCTCACAAGCTAACCAGTTAGCCAACTGCATACCACAAGCTGATTTGCCTGCTAGCTTAACTTCCACTGCTACAAAATGATAACTAAACTCAGTTCTGATTATCTATATTGTAATAACATGATACGTTTTGGAACAGGCATTGCAAATTGCCGCCTGACAACCAGCTACACTGTAAAAGGTTTTTACCAGTTTCAAACTTTAGCAGCTGCCTTAAAATTTTAAATACAAGTCATTTCAACTCATAAGTTAAATCAACTTATAAAGTACAAGTCATTTAAACTTATTTTATTGTAGTGAGTTGAAATGACTTATAATTTTAAGTTGATTTAACTTAAAATTTTAAGGCAGCTGCTGAAAAGTTGAAACTGGTAAATTTTTTTACAGTGTACTTTTAAACAATCACATTTATCATAAAATTAATGAATGAGGCGAGTTTAAAAATAAGATGTCATGTTATTTGACAAATACTTTTTGTATTATTCATATAATATTATAGTATTTGTTAAAATTTTGAATTAGCTTTTATATTTTCAGCTTTCATTTGTAATTTTTTTTTCCTTATTTCAATTTTCATTTAGGCTTATTATAATTTTTTTTTTATTAATTATGGGGAAAAATGTATAATTCTCATTTTAGTTAACAAGTAACAACATTTATTTTATTTTTAGTTTACATGCAGCCAATCAAATTTTCCATATTTTAAAAAATGACTTAAAATTATTTATTTTTAACATTCAATTATTCAAAACCTGGATACATTTAATGTTTGATACTGCTGTTAGATATCTTTTTTTTTTTTTTTTTTTTTAAATGTGGTTCAACTGTAACACCACACTCAAAGAGAGGAACTCAATCACACGACTGCAGTCAGGCCACGTCACGTGACAACAACATAACCATATATTTACACTGGCTGCAATTACATGCAACGTTAGACAGAGGACATATGACTTCCCAGTACACTTCTCAACAGGTATGTTAACAGTGCTCTTCCTGGAAGAGTCTTTGTGTGTTGTGTATTGGTCTGCGCTATAGGTGTGGTGTGCTGGGCTGGCTGGCAAGTGGGGGAGGGAGAGCAAAGGACTTGCTGACAGAAAAGGGTCTCTCTAATCAGACACAGGATCTGAGGCACAGTACACCCTCTCTCTACCTCTCAGATCCTTTTTCTAAATCAGACGCGCTTCTCCAACACATCGCCACAACATCCCATTTGCATCTCTCTGATGTCACAGAGAGTGGTGCTATGAGACAATGAGATGATTAAAGTGTTTAAAGGCCACACATACATTATATACGTGCATAGTCATGCTTTCAAACTCATGGTGATGCTATTTTGATATCCCATGGTATTATTAGCATCTATTAGTATCAGCGTTTGTATACACCACTGCTGTATATACAGCCCCACAGAAAAAGAAATCATGTTGTGAGTAGAGGTGCGCAATATCATCTACGATAACATCATAACTGCTGATTTAACGATATGCGATTTGACATTAAGCCTAGAGAGTGCACGCATACTAGGGATGGGCGATATCTTATAGTTTGCGATATACTGGTAAAATTTTTCCCCACGATAAGAATTAGTTTTCCTGCGATAATAACGATAAAGTCTAGTTGTTGACGTATTTCTTTGTGCTACATGCTGAAGGTGGATGTGAAACTAGTATATCGCTAAATGAGGAGCTCCAAACTAGAACTGATTTGGTCAAAACTGTGCAGTGCGACAAAAATCGGTCTGAGCCTTGAATAAGGTTAACTGTACTAGTAGCAAGTGTGCGATGCAGTTTTGCAGTTTCTGCGCAAGGGCGCCCTTCGGCTTCCGAATCAGAAAGAGCTTTATTATAGTGTGTTTCACACACAAGGAGTTCATCTTAATGTTAGGAGCTTCCAGTACAGAGAGTACAAAAAAATTAATGTGACACTGATTTGATAAACAGTTGAATAAACAAGACAACATATTATGTTGTCACTTAATATTAAGTGACAACAATTCTTGTTTTTTGCTGTATTTCAACAACAAAAATAGTTCCAAACAAAACTGTTTTGCATCTCTGAGCAATACAACGTGTTTCGTTACTGAATCAATCAGCTGTCTGAATGAATCAGTCGAATGAATGACTCAGTGACTCACTCATGCAGTGATATGCCACCACCTAGTCATGATTTTAGGTTTATATTTAAAGTATTTTTTTCCTTTTTTTTCCCAAAATCATTTCAAATATCAGTTTTCAACATTTAGTTTAAAACATCAAAACATTCATGTATTAAACAGTTTGTGTGAATGCATCTAAATGCCACTTCAGATGCAGATTCTGTGCCACTTCCGCATTGCTAAGACAAATTTTGTTGATACTGATGTAATTTGATTGGTAACAGCCCTATAGAGTCTTACTATTTGAATTTCTTGATTAAATTTAAGAATTTGACACAAAAGATGATGCCCACATTTATTTAGGTTAGGAAAAATATGGCCTAAAATGTAAAAATGTCCATAAAAGACAAAAAAAAAAAAAAAAAAAACAAAACAAACAACAACAAAAAAAAAACCATTTCATTCAGTTCATTCAGCTACTTCTGCGAACTAATCACCGCACAGATTATGAAGAATATCAAAAGCTTTGAAAGTCAGCTGTCCACTGCAGTCTAATTATCACTATCAACAGAAATCCAGAAAATATCAAAATATAATTTTTTGTCATTATCGCACACCCCTAGTTGTGAGTTTATCTAGACATAAAAAGAAATTGGTAATAAAAAAAAAAAAAAAAAAAAATAAAAAGAGTTGGCACCGATAACCTTGTGGGCGGTGCCGACATACAGCGCCATTGCGCTCCGGGCGTCCCGTGTTCGAATCCTGACTTTACTGATCACGCCCCCATCTCTCTGTCCCACTTCACTTCCTGTAACTACTGATCTGTCCTTTCATAACAACAAAAGGCAAAATGCCTCAAAAAAAAAAAAAAAAAAAAAAACACATAAAAAGAAACAAAATATATAATAATAATAAAATAATAATAATAATAATAATAATAATAATAATAATAATAATAATATTATACAGACAATAAGTAACTCAAATTATCTTCACTGGCCACAGTGTAGTCTGATTCATTAACAAATGACTCATGAAACAGTTCTTTCAATGAATCAGTCAAAACGACTCACAACCTTCAGACTTACTAATTTGAAGAAAGAAAAAAAAAAAAACATGTTAGCCATCTCTGTTATGAATCAGTCTAATAATTTACTGTCTGAATCAGAGTTACTGAAATGACATCTGACTCACTGGATGTATATGACAATATGCAGTTAAATATAAACATTTACAAAAAACAACTGTAATAAAATGCATTTTTTATTTTAATTTTATAATTATTTGATAAAAAGCACAGTAAAAATCATTTTTGAAATATTAATACAATTTGAGATAACGGTTTTCTATTTATTATTATTATTTATTTTTTTTTTTTATTTAATTTATTCCTGTGACGACAAAGTTAATTTTTTAAGGAGCCATCACTCGTCTTTAGTATAGGTGCAAAAAAAAAAAGACTTCTACGGAAAACACTGGGTCAACTAAGTTACTTTCTGGTACTTTTGTAAGAAAAAGATGGTAGAAAGCATAACTCCATTTTCTGCAAATTCCATCGGTTATGTTTTCCTTCTGTAGGGTGGAACATCAAAGTGAGGCTGGATACAGACCGAAGACCAAATATAAACACGTGGGACATGCTTGCAATGCCAAGCGCATGCCTGACACGGTTACTCACAACTGTGACACTTAACGTGCACCGCGCTAACATGTGTACTGAGACCACACAACATAGCCTCCAGTAAATCAAAAACACTTTTTAAAAAAGTTGTTTACACACAAGACATTTAATGTAAAGCCGACTGGCTGAATGGGTGATTTATCATTAGGTGGTAAAGATGAATCGCTCGTTTAATTCGCTCTCATTCGAAAACACAAAAACTTGCCAGAAATCACACAAACATGCACAGGCCAGCATTCAAAAGCAAACCGTTGAAGGCAACCGATTACAAGATCAAGCGTACTATTCCAGTCCAAATAAGGAAACACAAGCTAAGCGGACAGTGGAAAAGGCCTGGTTCAAATCCACTCCTGGGGAGAAAAATAATTTTTCCGCTTTCATTCCAAATCCCCAGCAAAGAGCCGTTTACTCGCAGGAAGCAACCACCAACTATTCAGTAGCACACAGAAGACAAAAGAGCCATTGCATGTTGCTGAGAGTGATTTTAGGACTTGAATTTCACTCAACCGCAAAACATACACCAGCAACAAAACAATACACACATAACAGGGTTGTTGTGAGGTCACTTCTTTCCTTTTGGTGTGACCAGACAGGAAATGAGCTAGTGACGTAAACAGACTCACAATACAAAGATACACACAAGGTCAGATGTGTGTTTGTTACATGTCTATAACTTTAGTCAGACCCAAAAGCCCCTCCACTCAAAGCCAAACATGAACAAAAGCAAAGGGCTGCTGTGATTCAAGCCCACGTGTCTACGCCCCTGCCACTTACTTACCACACAAGCCCAGTCATTGTGATCGGACCCTCTTTTTGTAGAGCAGCAGGCGGATAGTCATCGATCAGACTCATACGTGAATCATGTGCTTGAGGAAAAGGGGCCTCTCATTGCCACATGCTTGCTATCTGGCTCATCCAGGCCTAATCGGGTCTCCGCGGCGAACAAATAACAAAGCTGCGGCAGAAGTCCTAAGTACTCCGTTTCAGAGCTTTAACTACCCTGAGCTGTCCGGGAAGCAGTTTAGAGCCAATGCCAACACAAGAGAGAGAGCGTTCTGATCCCTATCACACACCAAAAGACGTATTTCCTCATGGTGCAATTAGATTAAGCTCAACCGCCAAATCTTAGGTGCTTTCATGTGTTGATGTCTGATATTTTGAAGGTTAGGCCTGGGCCTGGGCCTGCCACAACTCTTTGCTGGTGCTCAGAAGGGTTGGGCGATATCACAGGAAATAAAATCTTGATTTTTTTCAGAACATTTGACCAATTTAAGTTTATTTTTTTTACCATTTCAGTAGTCAACTTAAAAACAACTTAGACCTTGTCCATACTAATACGTTTTTGTTTGAAAATGCATCTTTTTCTCCGTTTTGGCCTTCCGTCCTCACAGAGAAGGCGTTTTTGTTGATGAAAACTGACCAGCTAATCAATGTCTTCAGGCATACTACGATCTTCCAGGCACATGTATCGAGGCAAGTTGGAAAAAGTCATTTACTTTTTGTTCTCTTTGCACACAAAAAGTATTCTTGTAGCTTCGTAACATTACGGTTGAACCACAGATGTCATTTGGACTATTCTGATGTCCTTACTATTAGGACCCTATGATTTCCGCGGAATCCAGAATGGAATTTACTGTATAACGTGGAATGTCATGGAAGTTTGGATTAATTAATATTTACAGATACTAGTCCATATCGCGATTTGATTTAAGTGTAATGACCTACTTTTGATTAAAGGAGAAGTTCACTTTCAGAACAAAAATTTACAGACAGAGAATGTACTCACCCTGTTGTTGATTTTCATGTCTTTCTTTCTTCACTCGTAAAAGAAATGATGTTTTTTGAGAAAAACATTTCAGGAATTATCTACATACAGTGCTCTTCTATGGTACCCGTGAGTTTGAAGTTCCAAAATGCAGTTTCAGTGCAGCTTCAAATGGCTCCAAACGATCCCAACTGAGGAATAAGGGTCTTCTCTAGCGAAACGATAAAACGAAAAATAAATGGTATACTTTTTAACCTTAAATGTTCATTTTATCTAGCTCTGTGTGTACTCTGTGTAATCCGGGTCAACACAGTTAGGGTAGGTCAAAAAACTTCTAATCATCTAATTTTCTCCTCCAACTTCAAAATTATCCTACAGCGCTGCAGAAGTACCGACCCAGTGTTTAAAAAGTGAACGTGCAAAGAAGGTCAAACGCCCTTTACCAAAAAAAAAAAAAAAGTAAAACTGCGATGTAGGACGATTTTGAAGTTGAAGGAGAAAATAAGATTGGAGTTTTTTGCCCTACCCTAACTGTCTTGAAAGGGACTGCACAGTGTACACACGCGCACGGCAGAGCTAAACAAGATGAGCATTTGAGGTTAAAAAGTATATCAATTTTTATTTATTTATTTATTTTAGAAAATGACTGAACGTTTCACTAGATAAGACCCTTATTCCTCGTCTGGGATCGTTTAGAGCCCTTTGAAGCTGCGTTGAAACTGCATTTTGGAAGTTCAAACTCACAAGCACCACTGAAGTCCACCTCAAAAAACAATTTTGTTACGACTGAAGACAGACAGACACAAACATCTTAGATGACAACGGGGTGAGTACATTATCTGTAGATTTTTGGTTTGGAAGTGAACTACTCCTTTAAATGAGAAGTCCACTTCCAGAAATTCTAATCAAGACTTGTTTGCCTTTTATAAAGGTAAACAGAAAGGTAAACAGACTTGCTTTCTTAAACTCAGGAGCATAAACAGCAATAGTTAAAATTATAACTTCTACTCAGCAATAATTTACAAAAATGAACTCAAAGAGCAAGTTAATAAACAAACAAGAAGGAATTTGAACAGTCTCTAGAGTTCACCTGAAAGTTATATATGGGTAATTTAATAAACAGACCAATTCAGTTCAGTCAGGCTGCTGTATGTAACTGCTGATGAAATATTATACTATAAAATACTACGTGAAATGTTTTATCTGGACTACCTAAGATATCAACAGAAGATATCAAACCTGAAAAAAAAAAAAAATCATTCACAAAAACACTCAAATGAGACAACCAATCAGCAAACTGTACAAATAAAACTGGTTAGGTTGCCTTGAATAAGATGTTCGTCACAGGCCTAATTTTGGAGGTCTCCATGGAGCAGCACCCCGAGGTCTGGAGAGCTGCAGTAAATATGCTCTGCTAGGAGACAGACGGCATGACGCATGCTGACGTGCAGTGTCATTGTGTGTTGGTGAAAATACAAAGGGCATGAAGAGTTAAAGTACTTAAAGCTGCAGTGTGTCATTTCTGCACCACTACCAGCACCAAATGGGACTGCAAAAATATTGATAAAATAATTTCCAAACAGGTTTCCCCACCCGTTTTTTACTGTTCAGCCATATAGACAATCCCGCCCCAAACACACACCCAGTGGTTGAGCCTATGTTGCTGTGCGAATCTGCTCAAACAAACAGAGCTTTCATGTTGAAAGAGATGTTTACACTTCCCAGGAAAGCAACCTTACTTGAAGTTGTCTTTGAACATTAACCTAATGAGAAATATTTGAATCTTGAGAAAGAATAGATCACATACAATAGTTTTAAGCAACAAGAAAAAAAGAAAACATTTTAATTGCACAAAAACAAATGTTAAATGAAAGTGAGCTAAATGGTTTAAAATATTATGTTTGTATTTGAATATTTAATATTTTAAAAACAATTATGATTTTAAAAATGTAAATAATTTAGCAATATATGAGTAAAATTAAAAGGACAGTTCACTCATCATGGTTTACTCATCCTCAAGCCATCTTAGGTGACCTTTTTCTTTCAGACGGATACAATCAGAGATATATATAGAAAAAAATGCCCTGGCTCTTCCAAGTTTAATAATGGCAGTGAATGGCTGTTGAGATTTAATAGTCCAATAATGTACATCTATCTATCATAAAAAGTGCTCCAAGGCGGTTATAAAAAGCCTTCTGAAGTGAATCGATGTGCTTGTGTAAGAAAAATATCCATATTTAAAATATGTAGGTTGTACGCTAGGGCTGTGCGATATTGAAGAAAAACAAAATATGCGACACCTTGTTAAATAATACAATATATAATATGCAATACGATATGGCTTTAAGTGTGTGAAATCAGCTGAAATTATATTTTAAAAATATTTAAAAACTTTTTAAAAAAAAAAAGTATATAATCAATGTATGTTTCACTACAAAAAAAAGCATCACTACAACTTCTGAATGTGACCAGCAGTATTTTTGCATTACATAAAAGCAATGTCACATATCTAAAAAAAAAAACAAAAAAAACAAAACAAAACAAAAAAAACAAAGATACAAATGAACTTTCAGGCAGGCTTACACTGAATATTTTTAACAGTAGCATTCAAGAAAGAAACAAAGATTCTGAATAATCAAAAATGCTTCAAACTAAAACATAACTTTTCGCAATGTTTAGATATAGCCTATTATCAAAATAATTCAGATATTGCATGCCATTATGTAAATTTATATGTATATGTAAATTTGCGATATTTTGATATCATGCAACCTTAACGTAGGCAAATGCGTTATGCGCAGAAGTGCACTGGAGAGAGCAAAACAAAACACCGGTCATAAATTAGAAGTACAAAACGAGGATTTGTAAGGAAAAAAAAAAAAAAAAAAAAAAATCTATAAGCCAAGAGGAGAGAGGTTTTCCTTTGTTGTGAACAAAACTTGGTTCTCATGAGACTAGCATATTCTCACCAGAGCTTTTGCTAACGCCCATGTCATCCGCTGGAACGCCACTCTCTCATGGACGTCATGTAGGCAGTTAGCGGAAGCTACAGATTACGGTTTTTAATTTTAAAATATAGATATTTTTCTTACACAAACGCATCAGATTGCTTCAGAAGGCCTTTACTAATCGCACAAAGCCATGTGGAGCACTTCTTATGATGGATTGATGCACTTTATTGGACTTCAAAATCTCAGCAGCCATTCACTGCCATTATAAAGCTTGAATAAGCCAGGACATTTTTAAATATAACTCTGATTATATTCGCCTAAAAGAAGAAAGTCATATACAACTAGGATGGCTTGAGGGTGAGTAAATCATAGGGTAATTTTCATTTCTAGGTGAACTATCCCTTTAAATCTCAAATTAATTCATTTTTAGTCAAAAAAAAAACTAATTTCTTAAAAAAAATTATCTACAGTATCTCTTACACTTAAAAAGATGAAGTCCAGAGGTATGAATGATAGAAAAGCAACTGTAAAAAGCAGAAAACAGGCATCTGCAAAGCAGTTAAAGAACACAGAAACAGTATTCTGGTCCATGTTATACAAGTATGAGTTGATATGGGGAAGTATGCTTGTGTGAGAAAAAAAAAAAGACAACAAATAAGTGGGAAAGGCCGAGCTGTTTAAAGACCAAAAACACACAGGAATCAATCAAACAAAACCAGGACACAGACAGAGAGAGCAAGAAAGAGTAAGAGAGAGAGAGAGAGAGATCTCCCCATCCCCCTGCTCTCATTCCCTGATCTATTTTGACAGTCTCCATTTCTTCCCTTCTCTCTCACTATTCTTCACCCTCCTGTCGTACCTATTCCTTGACCTTAACAGCGATGAAGAAGGTGATGCTGAATGACATCCGAAAAAACAAACCCCCTATAAAGATTATCTTAGAAGACTTTACAAAAACCCAGATCAGAAACAAATTAGTATCTACAATAACACAAATACTCTAAAGGCACCATCACATTATAGCTTCAATACTTCCCCAGATATCACATGTACGTCTGCAAGATGTCTGTTAAAGATCTCTTGATCTGGAAAGAATCTGCTGTGTACAAACAACTGGCAGACGTCTGTAAGATGTCAGTTTTACATACATTCTAAATCATAAACATCTTAAAGACATCTAATAGACGTCTATTTGACATCTGGTAGGAAACGTCCAATAGACGTATTGCAGATGAGCAAACTACGTCTTGATGTAAATGCAGATGTCAAATAGAGATGCACGTGTGCTATCAGGGTCTAGTATCAAAGGTTATTAACAACCCAGAAATCAAAAATGAACATATTTATACAGGCCAGCAAGTCTATTAAACATTGAGACACCCCAGTGACAAGTCATTTATGACAGTATGTAGTGAACATGAGTGTAACTGAACATAGGAAAGCACACTGCATTTAACGGCATTAGACTTCATGCTCTCAAAGACAGGAACCCACCTCATATTTAAATGATGAGCACATACTCAAGTCTATGGATTTTGTGAAGGCCTTCCACATGATTCATTCATGCCTCCAATCAAGCACTCGCAAACGTCCCCCAAATGAGAGTTGAGCTTTGAGATCAAGTGTCTGCTGTTATATTAGAGCTCATTATAGCATCGTTTTAAAACAAGCCCCAGGAGAACAGCACCGAAAGAAGAGGAAAACTCACTGGCATTATTATGCAGGTCAACACATAGTCAGTGCTCCCAACAATCATTCTTTTTTTAGATTATAAATTATTTCCACGTTTTGCTGAACAAAGAAAGGTCTAACTTCATTATTTTTTACTACAGTTCATCTATAAATAACTCACAGCTTCCCAACATACAGACACACACCGTTTTCTGCTTAAAGTCAGAAAGCTTTCAGATTTCATCAAAAATATGTTAATTTGTGTTCTGAAGATGAATAAAGGTCTTACAGGTTTGGAACGACATGAGGGTGAGTAATTAATAACAGAATTTTCATTTCTGGGTAAGCTACCTCTTTAACACGACAGACTGTTGCGTTTAATTGTTATTGTTTATATCCCTCAAAATGGTTTATAGTTCATAGCTGAGCAACTGCCATTGAGAATAATGGGAATGCTAACGATAAGCTTTCTCCAGGTATTTTAAATCTCCTTGGTGAGAATGCAACCTTAATGGCAGGCTGAGAGAGACAGAGCACAATGTTCCCCGTCCCCCATCTCTAAGGAGCTGTGAGGAGATGCATGAAGTACACAATCTTCTCAAATTAAGTATCACATCAGCGGGAGGACGCTTGAAGAACATCAATAAGAAGAGAATGAGAGAGGTGCAGATTGTTCCATGAAACAATACACCAAACTAGCTGCAGCAAGGGAAACTGCAGGCTGTATAGAGTAAACTGAAAACAGAAAATGGGCAGAGATGGGATGAGAGAACAACTGACCCCAGGCACTGGAATGAATCCTCAGGGTCTTGTGCTGGAGCCGATGACTGACTGAGGAACTAGGCCAACGTGATGAAAGCAAAAAGCTCATAGGAGTCTTACACAGGACTCAAAAGTGATGCAGATGTGTTTTTTCAAGTCCTCCACGTTCTGAAGAACCACCACATTCACAACAAACCTACAACAATTAACATTTACGCTGCCCTGGATGAAAAGAGAAAGAGCTAAGGCAGTTTTCAAAACAAGAAGGGGGTATGAATGCAATCTATTTGAGGATGGATGGCATCACCTCCAAACATTTGATGTCTTTGATGGTTCAGGCAATGCCCCTACGTATTGTAATGAAAGAACTGGGCCACGTGTCAGGGGGCTTTTTAAACAGAAGTAGTTTTCAGGTGTGCCTTTTAAGCGACCCTTTAATGCACAAACATTTTTTGACCATAGTTGTTTTCAAAAAGGGAAGTTGGGAAGTTGCACTATTGTATCCATACAACAATGCTTTCCTTTTGTGAATGAATCCTGACGATTCCAGGGAGTGATACTGTTATAGCTTTGTAAATGGCCAATATCACCTCATATAACCTAGTTGCACTGCCCATTTGGCTAGTAGGTTGAAGCAGATGTGTATTTTTATGGTAAAATTAACAAGGTAAGTGATAATGTACAATCAGCAGGTCATAAAGGCAAAATAAATCCTAATAGGTTGATCAAGACCAAGACATAAAGTGTAAATACATATAAATCGACATGAATAGGGCTGTGTATCACCTCAGAATACAGTTTCTACCTCAGTATTTATCTCAGTTTCTACATCAGTAACTACTGCTCAGACTACAGTTTATACCTCAGTAACCACCTCAGAAATTAGTTTCTACCTGCAGTAACTAATTCAGACTACAGTTTGTACTTCAGTAGCTACCTCACACTACAGTTTCTACCTCAGTAACTACCTCAGACTACAGCTTCTACCTCAGCAGCTATCTCAGACTGGTTTCTACCTCAGTAACTACCTTAGACTACCATTTCTACCTCAGTAATTACCTCAGAATACAGTTTCTACCTCAGTAACTACGTCAGACTATTTTCTGCCTCAGTAACTACCTTAGACTACCATTTCTACCTCAGAATACAGTTTCTACCTCAGTAACTACCTGACTAGGTTCTACATCAGTAACTACCTTTCTGATGTAACTAGTGTTTTTACCACTACCTCAGACTACAGTTTCTACCTGCAGTAACTAACTCAGACTACAGTTTGTACTTCAGTAGCTACCTCACACTACAGTTTCTACCTCAGACTAGTTTCTACCTCAGTAACTACCTCAGAATACAGTTTCTACCTCTACCTCAGACTAGTTACTGAGGTAGAGGTAGAAACTGTATTCTGAGGTAGTTACTACGGTATAAACTAGTCTGAGGTAGCTGCTGAGGTAGAAACTGTAGTCTGAGGTAGAGGTAGAAACTGTATTCTGAGGTACAGTTTCTACCTCAGCAGCTACCTCAGACTACCATTTCTACCTCAGTAACTACCTCAAAATACAGCTTCTACCTCTACCTCAGTAACTACCTCAGACTACAGTTTCTATCTCAGTAACCACCTTAGACTACCATTTCTACCTCAGTAGCTACCTCAGACTAACGTTTCTACCTCAGTAACCACCTCAGAATACAGTTTCTATCTCAGTAACTACCTCAGTCTACAGTTTCTACCTCGGTGGATACCTCAGACTACAGTTTCTACTTCAGTAACTACCTCAGACTACTGTTTTTACCTCAGTAACTACCTCAGACTACAGTTTCAACCTCAGTAGCTACCTCAGACTATAGCAGGGGTGGCGAACTCCAGTCCTGGAGAGCCGCAGCCTTGCAGAGTTCAGCTCCAACCCTAATAACACCTCACCTGCCTGTAGCTTTCTAGTAACAATTTAGAGCTTGATTAGCTTGTTCAGGTGTGTTTGATTAGGGATGAAGCAAAACTCAGGGCTGCAGCTCTCCAGGACCGACATTCGCCCACCCCTGGACTATAGTTTCCACCTCAGGCTACCATTTCTACCTCAGTAGCTACCTAAGACTAACCTTCCTACCTCAGTAACTACAGTTTCTAACCTAGTTTATGCTTATTTAATTTGTTTCCTCATTACGTGAACTTTAAAAAAAATTTATAATGTTGTACTGCCACAGCTCTGGGCATTAAATATTGAAAAGATTGAATTATAAGAGACATGAAACCAGCACAACACTGTAGGAAATAATTTTCTGGAAATATTTAGTAGGTCATTCTTTCAGGTCAGAAATCATTATTATATTAATCACAGCAATGTTTTCCTAACTGACAGTTTTAATAAGTTTTTATAATAATAATAATTCTTTAAAATATCATGGTTAATTTTTTTCCCCTCACACAGTTAAAATGGATCTTTTTTTACGGTTGTATATGTATAAAGCCCTCATCATACTGACAGCTTCCACCAAACAAAACAAATGACAATAACTGGCCGTCATCAATAACACGTTTCTGCACGCACAGTTTCCCTATTAGAGATGTTTACCTCTCACCCCCATTTCAGGCCTTATTCTGTCTTTTTTGATTCTCATCTGCCCTCTCCCTCTAACCATGTCCCTCATTTTCTCTCAGGATGATCCAGCATTGGCCTCTGTGATTTAATGTCGGAAGCTGTCTTGGCGTGTCTCTCTCTGCAGTTGAATAAGTAGGATCTTCTTGTGCTGTGCCAGGAGACAGAGGGGGCAGCGAGTGCACCATTCCTAACCCAGCGAATGTAGGTCAATACGACCTTTCCCTACCACACATGGAGACAGAGAGAAGAGCCGCACGAGAAACTGAAAAAAAAATGACAAGGAGAGGGAGAGATAGAGAGGCCAGATAAATCAAGAGGCCGTGACACAAAGAGACATAGAAGGAGAAAAGGAGAAAGCGAGAGAGAGAGAGCCTGGGGTGAACGGGCTGAACGCAGGGACGATCCAGCTAGGGTGGTAACAGTCAACGACAGAAAATGTAACTCCTCAATGCTAACCACATGACGTCTGAGTGTCAGAAAAATTCATCTAACGCTACAGAGAGAAAAACGGAGCTACTGCCAGGCCTCCAAAAACTACCAGGGGGCCTATTAGCCAAGGACAAAGGCACCATCAAAATCAACAGAAGAACAATTTAGCACACAATGCAAGTTCAAAAAGAGTTACAAAGGAAAGAACATAAAACTATGATTTTAACAAAAAGAGTAGGTACTCTATGAACAAAAGAAGTGGGATTTTAAAGAGAAAATTTCAGATGTATCCAAGAACATTAAAACTGACGTGCAATTTTCTTTTTCGATCCTAGCTTAATATGTTGAGACCACTATAAGATATTAGGTTTCACTCACAAAGTATGCGTGAAATCTGCATAGTTGCGAAAGCTGTGTTACCGTTTTATTAAGCTGCGATGTTTCTCTCTAACAACTCTTACATTAAGAACAAATTCATGTGCAACAATGTGTTGTGAGTGCAATTAGTAGTGTATGGCTCAACCAATGACCTCTTTGGGGGCGGGGCTATCTGTTTTGGCCAATGGCAATGTTAAGTGTCAGGGAATACTGTTGGAAACAGTCATTTTTTAGCATTTCCATTTGTTGGTGCAAAAATTACACACTTAAGCCCCGTTCACACTACAAGCGACAGGCAGCGACAAAGAGACACAATCTCATTCATTTCAATGGAGAGCTGGCGATTTCCGGCGACAAGAGCGGCATCGGGCGACCGGATGGGGTGTGTCCAGTGACGTGACAAAGTTCAGAATCCCTCAACTTTATGCAAATGGAGAGCGACTTTTGGGAGCAACAGCCAATAGGAAAGAAGATGGTAGAGCTCATGTGATCATTCCCCTCTCAGCCGTTGATAAACATACACAATGGAAAAAAGTAGGCTCTGCTTCTCAGTCGTTTTTGTTTGTATGTACAGATTTAATATAGATTTATATTATATTTAGTCTTTTGCCTCCACCACGACACATACATGTGCTGCTGACGCAGGGATGAACAAAAGTCTTACGGGTTTGGAACGACATGAGGGTGAGTAATTAATGACAGAATTTTCAGAATTTTGTGGCCTTGCTGAATAAAATTATTAATTCTCTTTAAAATAAAAAAACAGTGTATATCGTCATTGATGCATTAGACAGCAGACAAGAAGATTCACTTCTATGGCATGTAGACGGATGACACGGGGTCAAGGTGTTTTAGTGAGTACGGGGTTGAGGAGATGGTGTAAGAGACAGAGACATGGTCTGTGAGCTGTTGCGTGTTCAAACATGACAGTACACTAATAGGTGCAAAAACGAAATAAGACAGAACTTACTCACACAGACAGACAGGACAAATAACACAAACATCAAGAGGCTGTAAAATGGGTAATAATATTAAATCGTAACCTATCAGCTATGCTGAAGAGAAGCAAAATGCTTAAAACCAAAAGCCTCTTGAGGGTACTGGAACGACAGAAGATTTCCGGTGTGAAAACAGAAAGATGCAGTACTTCCAATTGCGGTTTCACTACCTAAACCAAAACAAAACCACTTCGCTTGTATCTCAAGAGGGTACTGTAATTTGACGTAACATATAATTTAGAGAAATACAGAGGAAAATTTAGAGAAAAACAACAAACCCGTAAATTCTTGTCCAGCTTCTAGAAGGTTACCCCACAAAAAAACAATGATTTGCTGTTTAAGGTGGTCTCCCAGACTAGCCAAATTGGTGTTCTACTAAGCTGGTCCCCAAAAAATGACAAGCTAAAAAGTCCCAGAATCCATGTAAAACCAGCCTGAACAGGCTGAGAGACCAACAATCCAGCTTAAACTGGTTTAAGATGTTGTTTTCTTCAGGATAGGACTTTGTGACCTACTCTTGGACTAAACATTTCCTTAATGCATTCTGCAGAACCATTAAAATGTGTCATGTGAATGATTAACCAGGGCTTGTAGATCCTGCTATCAGAAAAACAAAGATATTTGTCATCCTACATTGATGATATACAATCCTGTAGCCTACATCATCATCAAACAGCTTTCAATTATTTTCCTATACTACATCCTCACTAACATAAAAGGAATCTTAAATATTTGTTTTAAATGAATATAATATGTCACAACCTTTTTCCTGACAGAAGGTAATTGTGTCATCAATCTTTCTGGAATAGCTTTGCTAACTTAGCAACCAAATGCTACACGAATCAATCAGGTTACCGATTAATCCCGTTTCGTAGCTAAATATAACCGAAATGACCACAATCGTGTCTGTCGTAATCTTTTACATGAACAATAGCCTTATAACGTTAAGTGCCGTGATATTAAATAGTCTTTCACCACATCAATCTATCACACCATGCTAGCTAGTTAGCAGGGAGTTACAGAGTGCCACGCCAGGTCATTGTTTACATTGCTGACTACCTTTGATTCTCAGATCCGTCTGTTATTTCATATAATATTGACTGTTTGACTAACTAATAGTCTTGAGTTTAAGAATAACAGCATTTTATGTATGTTCAACGGGTAACAATTAAAAATGCCACGAAGAAACATGACATTCTGTATTAACTTATTTTTATAGCTGCCTCTAAGATAGTAAATAATAATAAAACTGAAAATGACAAAGGACTATGTTCATAGAAGGGTTTGTGGATAAAAAAAAAACTGCATCTATGAGTATGAATTTATTTATTCATAAGGTGGCCTGCACAGCACTCCAGCTAACCTTATTTCTAGCCACGGGCTCTTTATCAATAAGTTGCACGATTGACCCAAATATATTTAGTACAATCATCTCTATTATCTCTTACTGGGTACGCCCGTAAAATCTATAAGAGGTGAAAATGATTTCTGTTCATATTTTGCTGAAATCTTTAACCAACGAGCACCACAGGCTCTGGCGAGCTAACGCCACAACCAGCTGAAATTTCTCCAGCTTGGCTGTTATAAACCACATTTTCAACCTCATGCAAGTTGTCAGACCAGCATAGTAGTGATTCTTGAACTTAATGCATTATATGGTACAAAAACGACTGCAAACGGCCAGGGCGATCCAGCCTCCCCACCCACCCTACAGGGGACAGCGCAGGAACAATGTCCCAGAGCCGCGCGGTGGATCGCGCCATTCAATCAGAGCAGCCGTGCGAGCTTCGGGCTTACCAGATTTGAAGAACGTCGCTATATCGGCCGCGTCCTTAGCCGCCTCCTCGGCCCCTTCCCCCGAGCTCATGGCTGTGGCGAAAAACACAAAAAACTAATATCCAAATCCTAAAGTTGTTCTTTATTTCCCCCACAGGCAGAAGGATTTAGAAAAGATGTCCGCCCCTGTGTCTGAGGAATGATCTGACACGGACGGAAAAAGGATCACTTCTGAGTGCTGCTGGGGAACATCACAAAACCTCCTCCATCTTGGATAACACAAATTAATAGCGCCGGCCGGCGGCTCTCCCAAGCGTAGCTGAGACGGAAAGTCAGGAAAGACGGCAGGGGGCGGGAGTTCGCTTCACAAAAAGCCTCTTTCCAGCCTTTTCCCTTTCCAGTGACCTTAACCGGGTCCTCATGGGCCCCACAATGATTTTTTTTTTCGGTAGAATATTAGGGAATTTGAAACATCCAATTTCCCTCGGCACTTCAGAGCCTATATTCATTATAAAATACAAGCTGATGTACAAAAAAGGTCTTCTTGGAATCGATTCTCTCTCTTAAACCTAAGATGAAGTTTTTATTGTAAAGCCATTTCTGCTGTATCATCTACATAACAAGGAGACGACTTAAGCCCCGCTATGTCCTTAAAAAACAATTTTTGCTTTCATATTTTCTTCAGGTTGCATATAGTGCCAGTCAAATGTTTTTGAATTCTTTTTTAATTCTCTTCTCAATAAACCTACATTTACTTGATCCAAAAATTTGTAATATTGTAAAATATTTTTACATTTTAAAATAACTGCTTTCTATTTGAAAATATTTTTGTAAATCATACTGTTTTCCTGTGATCAAAGCTAAATTCTAAACAAAAAAATATATATATATAAAAATATAAAAATATTCAGCAAAAATATACTGATTTGCTGTTCAAGAAACATTTGTTATTAATTATTATTATTATTACCATCATCATCATCATCATCATCATCAATATTTAAAACAGTTGAGTAAAAATTTTTTCAGGATTCTATGATGAATAGAAAGATCCAAAGATCAGCATTTATGTACAAATAGGATGGATGAAATTATAGAAATTAATACTTTTATTTATCAAGGATGCTTTAAATTGATCAAGAGTGATAAAGACATTTATAATGTTACAAAAGATTTCTATTTTAGATAAATGCTGTTCTTCTTATCTAAGAAACCTGAAATTTTACTCAGTTGTTTTCAACATAAATAATAATAATAATAATAATAATAATAATAATAATAAATGTTTTTGACCAGCAAATCAGAATATTACAATGATTTCTGAAAGACCATGTGACTGGAATAATGATGCTAAAAATTCAGCTTTGAAATCACATTAATAATTTTTTTTAAATATGTTCAAATAAAAAGCAGTTATTTTAAATAGTAGAAATATATAATTGTACTGTTTTTGCTGTACTTTGGATCAAATAAATGCAGGCTTGGTGAACAGAAGAGACCTCTTTAAAAAAAAACCCCTCTAAAATCTTCAAAAACTTTTGACTGGTACTGTTTATTATTAAAACGTATATGTATCATTTTTAAGGATCTTCTTTAGCATCTTTAGACCTGTATCCATTTTTTTCCCCCATTTATTATTTATTTATGTATTTATTAATGAAGGTCAAATCTAACTCAAAAAATTCTTAAAATAATACAAGTATGCGTATGGTATTACACATACATGCTTTTCCAGTTTTGTTAAAAACTAATTTTACTAATCTATTTTTTTTTTTTTTTATTGAATTGTAAAAGAGATCTAGAGTATAATATGTTTTTGTTTGTCAGTGGAATTACTGTATTGTGTTTTTCACTATTGTCTCTGGAAAAATTTCAGGAAGCCTACACTTATTGAACCACACCGACACCTGGTGGGTAAAACTGTATGTGCACCAAGTGGGTTGCATTCTTCAGTTTACTGTGCTGCATTTTATCCTGTTTCAGGCTCATATATATAAAAATCAGTAAAGATATGAAAAATCTGTCGTCTATTTGGTCCCAAATCAGTATGAATTGATTCAGTGGACCACAAAAGAACATGAGTTACCATTCACTGCATATGCTTTTTATTGTGAATAGTGAGGCTGTCAGTTGCTAAAATTGTACATAACGTCACTGTTATGTTGCACAGGAGAAAGAAAGCCATACAGGATGCAAAAACATTTTTTTATTTTATTTATTTATTTTTTTGACGAACTATAGTCACCCATCCACTAGGTGGTACGAACGTTTTTGCAGCGAAGAGAATTTTACCACAGAAGAAGTCGTGGATCGAGGAAATAGCCTAACAGGGGGCATTTTACCACTTTTGTTTTTTTAAGGGGCACTTTTCTTTGCTTTACAAGAAAGTCGTTTAATGTTGGGTACATTAAAAGCGCAGATTGCCTATTTGCTAATCTTTCGTTAATTCCTGCGGGCGAGGATTTACAGTAGGTGCGTCGTAAATATGATTTGTTACGTAAAGTTAGATACATATGAAATGCTAAATGCAATACGTCTGCTTGATTCATGGATTCTGTATTGCTTTTATTTTGCATGGCTCGACCAATAACACAATACGCAAATAACATTCATAAAACAACACTGTGTTTTGTTTTAGTTTGGAGAGATGGCGGATTTACTGACAGTGTATGACGATGACCAGGCCAACAGCTTCATTGACTGCACGGTAAATACGTCTTATTTTGACCCGAGTGCTCAAAAACAGATATTAATATTGATCCTGTCGATGAAAACGTTATGTAAATGCACTGACCTAACACTATGGGACTTATATTGATAAATGTTGTTCCTCAGATTTGCGATAAAAGAATACGGGGAGAAACCCATTACAAAATCCACGTCACCACATTACAACATTTGAAGGTAAGAGAAAATCCTGTTTTGTGACTGAAGGAATACCAATGATAATTGCTAATAATAACTGAGCACCGATTTAGCATATCAGAATGATTTCTGAAGAATCATGTTACACTAAAGGCTGCTGAAAATTCAGCTTTGCCATCACAGGAATAAATAACGTTTTAAAATATACTAAACAGAAACTCTTGTTTTAAATTGTAATAATATTTGAACTGTTTTGTGGTATTTTGGATCAAATAAATTAAGACTTTCAACAGCATTAAAACTGCCGGTATGTATACAGTTTAATGTTTCTGAAGTACTACTAATAATACATTTCAAGTGGTTTTAGATTAGTGTACTTGAATGCTTTGTTTTACTCACTTTTGTGCTTCATTCAACTTTAGGACTTCTGAGGAATCAAGATCAACCAGTGAACAACATTCTGTCTGTTCATTTCTTGTCTTAGACATTGTATACACAGGTTATGACCTTGTATACAGATTATGTCTGCATTGCTTTACCAGTCCCAAAAACTACTCATTCTGCTTTTAAAGCAAATTAGGAGGAGTTGTGTGGACTCTGGAGTGTTTTGGACTGTTAGATTACATGTCTTTGTCTTTACTGTAAGACAGTGAGATGCCAGGCCAATTACATTTTATTTTGAAGCCCAAATACACTTTACCATTTTACAGGTTTGTCTTTTTGCTTTAGCAAGGGTTTCAATCACACAACCCTTGTCATGGATCTTCAGTTTCCAGAACAGATGGAGCTACTTGTACACGTCTGTACATATGAGAAGTTTCAAGAGCACTGTAACATGTTGCATTGCTTTTTTTTAGTCTGAGGGCATCCTCACACTACTCCAAATAGTTGTCATCTGCATTAAATTGTGCTGTTGTTTGACAGCCTGTAGCCAGTATGGCTGTTGTTGGTGCAGCAAGATGCTGTGCTTCTTCACAAAACTAAAGTGTCAGGAGTTGTCAAAATCTGCCAGTTTCAGTCCGATTGGCTGGCCACAATGTTTCCAGGAGTCAGACTGCACGGGTTTTCTTTGGCTGCTTCTTGTTGCATTGATTTTCCAAACTTTGTGAGATACATGCCATTATATCTTTGGGAAGTACTCAGAATGACACTCCTCGAGCACAACTATATATTCAGCTTGATTTCCGATTTCCGCTTGGGAAATAGTCTGTACTTACGTTTGGTCAAATGGGAATTCTGACCATACAAATCTTACCGTGTCATTTTTCTTATGTGTATCCTTTGTGGAGACTGCTGTACTGCTGTAGCAACTAGCTACAAAGGGCTGGACCGCAAATAATCCAAATGTATTTCTGTTATATCACTTACAAACGTTGTTTTGTAAACTAACACACGATACTGAATCCTGCTTATATTCAGAAACACATTTTGTGTTATTTTTAATGACTTACATCAAGTGTGTTCTGACTGGATTGTTCCTTATTCAGATCTTTTCATCTTTTGCAATTCCATGGAGTGTTACTTTTATGAAATTCCTCATTATTCATCTTATTTCCTCTCATGAACAAGTGAAACCCAATCTTGTGGTTTGTTTCTGGAAAATTTGGGATTCATTTTCCCACACACAATGCTTCCTTTATTATAACCATACTTGTGGTTCTTCAAACTTGAACTTTTTATCAAGAATGATGCACGATATGGGTCCCATTGAGGTCCTGGGGTAAAGTGCCTTAATCAAGAGCCCATTGATTAAAATGGTCTTCCCCTATTGGGGGTTGGATCATTTCACAACACTCTTTGTTGCTTGTGTGTTATTAACCTCTGTTTACTTTATTTCAGTATTGCAAGTAGGTCCTATGAAGTGCACATAAGTAAAATGTATAATCACCTGTGCCTGTTTTTCCTCTCTTCAAAGAAAGAGGACACCCTAGCTTCACAAGGTAAGTAGTAAAAGTCACAACTTAGTCCAGAATGACTTCTAATTTCTAGGCATCTCACGGCCTCTGATTCTGTTGAATTTATACGAAAATTTAGTTTATATTGTTCCTGTGATTAGTGCCTATTGTGTTCAGTAAAAAAAAAAAAAAAAAAAAAAAAAAGTCAGATCAAATTTATACAGAGTTATCATTAATAACAAAATTACAAAATGTTCCAAAATCAAATTAATTAATTTTTATTTATTTATACATGTTTTTTAGATTATTTTTATCAATTTGAGATCATATTGAAATTTAATGTGCTATTTAAAGCACGTGTGCATCGTATCAAGAAATTCAGCAGAAATCTCAAGGAGTTTGTAAGTATTCAAATTGTCAGGTGTCTCATACGTTCAGAAGGGTTTCCTTAGAGAAGGATGTCCTTCTGCCATCAAAATGTATGGACGTTACAGCTACAAAAATTGCAGGATCCACCACAGATGATAGGAGTCATCACAAGAACTGATTTTTGTTCCCTAGTGTTATGTTCACACTAGCAGCGACTTCTGTCGCTGCATGTCGCCAGTGGCCGGCGACGAGGTTGCTAGTGGGCGTTCTCACTACTGGTTGCCTTGACAGCGAATCAGGTTTCTTGCCGCTAAATACAAACATTTTGGAGGCAAGAGACTAAATGTAATATAAATATAAATTAAATCTGTACATACAAACAAAAACGAATGAGAAGCAGAGTCTACTTTTTTCATTGAGTATGTTTATCTATGGCTGAGAGAGGAGAACGATCACATGAGCTCTACCATCTTCTTTCCTATTGGCTGTCGCTCCCAAAAGTTACTCTTCATTTGCATAAAGTTGAGGAATTTTGTGCTTTGTCGCATCGCTGGACACGCCCCATCCGGTCACCAACGGTCGCTGTAGCTCGATGTCGCCGGAAATCGCCAGCTCTCCATTGAAATGAATGGGATCGTGTCGTTTTGTCACTGCCTGACGCTTGTAGTGTGAACGGGGTTTAAGTGATATGAAGACCTAGAAGCTACAGATTTTTGGCAGTCTGTTATGGATATAGAGACAAGGAAAAAAAAGAATCCTCTTGGAATAACACAGACCTGGATTTTTTATCCATTTAAGTGGATTTGTATAGTTGCATTGAAACCATAAAAAGATCTGAGGAACAGGAATAACATTTTTTGTTATTCAGAGAATAAGACCTAAATCTCTGTCAGGATTTTAGGTGGACATGGGTGACTTCTTCAGCTTTGTGTGTAAGGTTGGCATGAAATTGAAAACGCAACCTTCTTTTCTTTCCTATTATGCCGTGTATCAGAGTGAAACGGCTTCTTCAATGAGGAAAAAAAAATGGGACTTGCTTTTGTTTTGTTTTTTTCAGGATTTGATTGGACCACTGCGATCGTTTCATGTAGGTGACAGGTTGTTGTGGGGAAGTATTGAAACTTGTCTGGCTAATGGACAACCTTGTTGTCCAGCCTTCTCTTCTCTGTTGATGTGTACATTGATGTAGCAATGTCTTTGTGAGGGGATCATGTTTTTGATTTAAAGATTACAAGGGCATGTTTAAAAAAATAGTACTGATAATGTGCACATATAAATCTTTATATATGTCAAATTCTGACTTTAAAGAACTTATGGTTCAATTCATTGTTCATGCCCTCTAGTATATTTATTTATTTTTATATTTTCCCTTCACTGTGAGATGATTAACTTGTAGATTTGTTCCCCAAAAACATTATATATGCTGTAAATAGCACTTACAGTGTGCTCAGCAGATTTTTTTTTTTCTTCAAAGTGTCCAATTTTAAATTGGTGATTACCAAACAGGCACTGAGGACAGCACAAGCAAGTATGCCATACACATTATGTGTATGAACAGTATCACAGGTGGATAAGTATGAATTTCCATAGCATCTTCTGGACTGGTTGCAATCCTGGGAATGTTGTTTTGCCATAGCGATGAGCGATTGGTGTACCAGCTCATCACCTGGGCAAAACCAGTTTCTTGCACTGTGAAGGATATCCTTGCTTTGAAGCTATGGACTTTGGTGCTGAAGGACTTTCCCAAAGCTTCTTGGATGGGACAATTTGGTCTTGTTTTAGCGTTATTCCACAATTTAAGGCCAGATTATCCTTCATCAAGTGATGTTTCATGATGGCTGAAAATTAGATGGACTGTCCTGGATTTTGATGGAAATGTGATGTGTTTCAGCACACATATGTTGGGAAAGGCCATTTTATACCAGTACAACGGATTACTCAAGAACTGTTTTACCTGCCAAACAGCCTCAGGTCTAAATCAATGTCTGTTTAAGCAGAAACAATGGTTGTGAAAATGAACTTTCTTTTCTGTTTGATAGTAGGTCAAATGGAAGCACAGTGTTGAAGCAAACTTTCAACATAAAAGGAGTCTTCATCAGCTAATTTGTGGGAATTTTTCTCAACAGTTAATGCCCTGTGGTTAACTTGTAGCAAACGAAAAACAACAACCATTACTGTGATCTGACCTGTTTAAACGGGTAGAAACAGCTTATAAAAACATGACAGTGCACCTTTTGAACAGGGTGGGCCTTTATTCAGACATTTTGTGCAGATTATTCTGCAGTGGAAGATATATAGGATCTTTCAGACATAAAGAATATGTGTGACCCCAGACTACAAAACCAGTCATGAGGAGCATTTTCCAACTCCCAAGGGGTTTTACAGTTGAGTTTTACCATTTTCGAATCCATTCAGCCGATCTCCGGGTCTGGCGGTAGCACTTTTAGTATAGCTTAGCATAGATCATTGAGTCCGATTAGACCGTTAGCATCTCACTCAAAAATGACCAAAGAGTTTTGAAATTTTCCTATTTAAAACTTCTGTTTTAAATCTCTTCTGTAGATACAGTGTGTACAAAGATGGACAAAAAATGAAAAATTGTGATTTTCTAGGTCAATATGGCTAGGAACTATACTCTCATTTCGGCGTAATAAGCAAGAAACTTTGCTGCCGTACAATGGGTGCAGGAGGCGCAATGATGTGATTATTACGCCGGAATGAGAGTATAGTTTCTAGCCATATCAGCCTAGAAAATCAAAACGTTTCATTTTCCATAATGTATATTATGGATGTAACTAAAGAAGAGTCAAGTTTTAAATAGAAAAAATATCGTCATTATATATGGTCATTTTTGAGTGAGATGCTATCGGTCTAATCAGATTCAATGATCTATGCTAAGCTAAAAGTGCTACCACCAGACCCAGAGATCAGCTGAATGGATTCGAAAACGGTAAAACTCAACTGTTTAACTCCAGGGGAGTACGGCAATGAGCCTATTTTTTAAAAAATGGAGTGTTCCTTTATGTAAAGATCACGTTCCATAAAGATATTTTGTGAATTTCCTATCGTAAATATATCAACACTTATTTTTGGATTAGTATTATATTATGCATTGCAAAAAACTTAATTTGGACAACTTTAAAGGCAATTTCTCAAAATGTAGATTTTTTTTTTTTTTTTTTCTTTTTGGTCTTTTTTGCACCCTCAGATGTTCAAAAAGGTGTATCTCAGCCAAATATTGTCCTGTCCTAACAAACCATACATCAATGGAAGTTTTCAGATTATGTATAAATCTCAATTTCAAAAATTTGACATTTATTTGATTGGTTTTGTGGTCCATGGTCACAGTTTTTTAATTTTTTTTTGTATATTTGTAAACTTCTGAAATGTAGTTGTTTAAAGAGCTGATTCTGTCCTTATAGGGGAGATTCCGAGACCACATCCGTTGCCGGAATGGACGGACATCAGAGAATATTTGGAATACTTGGATCTTGATGAGCCCATTATTGGTGAGATGACTTCCTAACCAAAACCATTAAAATTACCATACCATTAAAATAATCCAGTAATACAAAGTGGTCTTAAAGGTATATGTAACAAAAATAGAAGTTTTGTCATCATTTACCCACCATATGTCATTCCAAACCTCTATGTCTTTCTTTCTTCTGTGGCACATGAAAGAGGATATTTTGTGAACTATTTCAAACTGTTTTCTCCCATATAATGAAAGGCAATGGGGTCCAAAATAACACTGAAATTTGGACCCCATTGACGTTCATTGTTTGGTTGAAAAAAATACTTGTTTACTTGTTCAGTTGAAATACCACTAACTCTTCCTTTTGTTCAGGTCTCAACTCCCTAATACAGATTCCAGATCATGTCACTGATGATGGCAAAACTGTGTTGAAGTACAAGTGCCGAATGTGTGTTGTGGAGATGGACCTTTATAGCATGGTGGCCCATATTGTTGGACGCAAACACAGACAAAAATACTTGGTATGGTGGTCTTGTTTCTCATTATACTTTTACCCTTATACTGTTCGGAGTGAAATAAATTGTTTACATTAGATCTGTCTTGGCAGGAGCTGAAAAGACCAGACTTGGTGACATGGCAAGACAACAACCAGAAACAGCCAGGTCTTGTTGCCAGAGCCAAAGCTGCAGTAGTTGAAAAGCAGGAGGGATGGGGGAAGCCAGTGGTAATATCATCTTAGGATTTGTTGCTTGTTAAATGGATTATTTTGAAGAGTTTTGCATCAAACACACATATGAATTAATATTCTTTCAATTTAGGCACTCAAAAGACCACAAGAGAAATTCAGAAATGTTTTCCAAGGTAATATTTGACCTTTGAATCAGCAGCTGATTTTTCATAGTACAAAACTTAATTTCAGTGAAATTTATTTATTTATTTTTTTGTACTCTTTGTAACAGGAAGTGATTTACGGGCCAGTGTTCATGAACAACCATACTATGGACAAGACTCTCTTAGGAAGCCACCTTTCCCTGAAAAGGCTCAAAAACAGACATACTTGGATGAAGACAGAAAAGGAAGACCCTTTTATGCTGGCGATAAGTATGACCAGTACAGTAGACCTAATACAAGTCAAATCCGCCAGCAATTCTATCCAGAAGAAAACCGACAACAAAAACCTTACGAAGATGCTGAAGTTCGAGGAAGACTCCCACGAGGTGATGATTATCCTGAAAGAGAAATGCATATTAGGCCCTATGCAGACCAGGGTGGACGGACACTTCGAGAAGACTATGAAGAAAGTCTTGGCGGAGGACAATTCTCAGGAAGTAAAATAAACCGATTTAATGACAAAGACCTTCGAATCCACCCTGGAGCATCAGAATATCAGACAGGGGAAATGGAAGGTAGGCGGTATCCAGGGTATGAAGAGAGAAATCCTGCCATGAATCCTATGTCAATGCCCGGAAGAAGCTTTAATGAGGAGAAAAGAGGGACCGTCAGAGAAATGCACAGTAGAACTTGGGACAAAGCTAATGAGGTACAAGGGGGGTATCCGCCTATGCTTAAACCCAGAGATCCAAGAACATATGTGCAAGAAGAGGGTCCAACTAAAAAGAAAAAGAAGAGCAGATTCTCTGATGCAACCGCAGAGGAAATAGCATTTGTACATATGAGGTGACATGTTGGTTAGATTATTAATTCACATTTAGTGGTGGGCGATACACCAGTAGATATTTTGGACTGTCGTCTCTTTCGCGGTTACACGCTCATTTGACGTTGCTGTGTTGCGTGCTCACTGAACTTAGCTTTTATGCGTTTTTAAGCATTGTGGTTTAAAAACAAGTAATTTGAAGGCATTTAAATGCCGTCAGCAGCAAAAGAGAACTTATTTCTCTATATGCACAACCTGCCTTAGAGAGTGTTTCTAAACACTGTCAGAGACATGTGCATGTGAATTTTTTCTGCTTTATAGGCTTCAAATGGTTAAATACATACCAGTATGTGTCAAAATGCCCATCTTTGCAGGTATCCTTGTAAACACAGTAATTTAGGTCTTAAGTGAAAGCAAATGGCTGAGAAACACCTGTAACAGTATATTGGATCTGGGCAGCTCTTAAAGTGATAGCAGTCTAATATTTCTTCTCTCTGTCGTTGATGTTAATGAAAATGAAAATCTCTCGCTGCTCCTGACTGAATCACTTTTGTAAATTGAATAGTAAGTAAATAGTAAGTAATTTATTTAATTACTTCATGCAATGTATTATCATTTCTTATTAGTTTGTTCCACTGTAGTTTTTTTTTTTAATCCTATTGCTAGCAATTCGTTTTTATTCTTATTTAATTGCTGGCTGTTTACTTTAGTGAGCTGGAGTTTTCTTTATTATTTTTTTTTTTTTTTAGGCTAGTGTTCATTTTTTGTGATTTTTACACTGGTGACAAGAATTATCAAAAATTTTAAAATCATTCATCAAGACCTTATTTAAAGTAAAAACTATGTCATGATATGTATCGTTACCGTGAAATAAAATTATTCATATTGTGATATCAAATTTTGGTCATATTGCCCACCCTATTCACATTTGAGATAATGTATTGCTCAATATTATGAAAATTGATTGGTGTGTTTTTACACCAATTTACATTGTTTGTTCGTTTTTGCAAAATTCTCATTTCAGACATTCAAATAATTCCACCTCCAATGAAAATCCCAGAGGAGCACCATTTAGAGCAAATCCTCCGGTAAGGAATTTGCTCATTTTTACCTTAACGCAAGCAGAGAATGTGATTTGTAACTGGTCTTTTATTCTAGCATGTACTGTATTCACATTAATCAAACTACAGTTGACTTAATCACAGAGCGATGTGCCACATTTATTTAATCTTTCAAATATTTAATCACTCATTGTCATATATACAGACTGTAGCTTGACTACACAATAACCCGCTGTAGCTCCATTATATTGGTGTTATGTAAATGAATTAATGTTAATGAAGAAATGTTTTTTGTTTTTTTTATACAGCCATTGAATAACCAATTTGTGGATTCTGGAAGTACATCCCATTTTAATCCAAAACATGAAAATGTTCACAGAGGAGGACCGTTTAGAGCAAATCCTCTGGTAAAACTGCAAACACAAATCAGTTGTCTATAAAAAGTTTTTTTTTTTTTTTTTTTTTTTTCATATTTTTAAACTTTTAAATAACTTGTTTTTTAAATATGATGTAAATGTGTTCCTGTTATAGTTAGTCATGCAGTTTAAGTTAAAGGGGTTCTATTATGCTTCTTACTTTATGAATTTTAGTCAGTGTGTGCTGTGTATGATTACGCATTAAAAAGATCTACAAAGTTACAAAACTCCACTCCAAAGGGAGATATTTCATTTTTTTTTAAAAAATCCCTTTTAAAGAACTACAACGAATGGCTCCTTTGGACTACAGCGTTTGTTTTCCAGATGTTATGATGTCACAATGTGGTCCATTAGAATATCATTAAAATAAATCCCGCCTACGGAACGGAAATTCGGATGGTTGGGGGGTGGGTATGGCCGAGGTTAATACTTTAAATAGAAATACTTTAACTACTATTTCTGTCCTTTAGTGTGACGTATTGTCCTATGGTGTGACACACATAAAAGAATCACAGATTTGTTTTTATCTCAACATCTTACAAAAAAAAAAAAACAGTTGAGTATTGCAATAGAGGAGAAATAAATATCACTCATCTTAAAATAGTATAATTTTCAGCAGTTTTGAACGGATGACAGCAAAATTTGTCTTTTTGTCAAAATTTGTCTTGAAATTGTCCAAGTCATGGGGAAAAGGTATGTTAATTAAAATTTCATATTAAATAAATAACACTGTATGAAAATAAATGTCTAACAATAAATCTCTTTCATGCTATTTGTGTATTATTAAGAGGGGTTTTTTTTGTAATTTTTGCTATGTCACACCATAGGTCAAATTTATGGTACAGTTCAGTAAAAAGGTAAAAAAAATATATATATATACAATAAAAGAATTGACTTTTTATATTTAAACCCTTTACATTTTCTCAAAGATCAGACTTCACACTACATGAATATATGCATTTACAAAAAAAAAAGCATTTGTCAACTACCCATATACTGACTGTGGCTTGACTATGCAATAACTATGCAATGTAGTTAAATTATATTTGTGTTATATAAATTAACTTAGCATTTATTTGAAAACTCAATGTTTTTTTTTCCTTTCTTTACAGCCATCAAATAACCAATATGTGGATTCTGGAAGTACATCTCATTTTAATCCAAAACACGAAAATGTTCTGGACATACTTGTGAGTGCAGAATATTTGACAAACATGGAAAAAACCTACCGGATAAACTAGAGTTTCATTTGAACATATTCTATTTAAATTACAGAATGACATCAAGATTGACAATATGGATGAAGCCAGATTTCTTAAAGAAAAGCTGTGCTCAGTTTTGAAAGAGTTTCAAGAAAGCAAATCCAGAAGTGCTGGGGTAAGCACGGTGTTATCTGCTAAGAATGATTCTCATTTAATTCAGTCTAAATAATTGCTTTTTATTTGTCATCCTTCATCTAAAGGGCCATACTTCACAACCTGTCAGCGATCACAGAGGAGTAAAGCAGACAGACCAGCGCAGAGATGCATATAATGACCCAAGGAATGATCCAGATGGCATGCATTTAGAAAAGAGAGGTTTCCAACAGGCCAGACAATACGAAGACAGTCCCAGAAGCTTCCAAGAACCCAGACAATATGGAGATGACCCTAGAATGTTTCGAGATGACTCCAGAGGTCAAAGAGAGACCAGACGTTATGAAGATGATTATGAGAAGTCAAACCGATTTGACAGTTATCCCAGTGGTCATCAAGAAGCTAGGCCGTACGCCAGTGATGCCAGAGGAATTCAGAAAACGATATTACAGGAGAACCCACGAGATCTTCCAGAGAGGAGACGTTACGATGAAGATCCCAGACAGAAGGGACAACATTTCGAAGAATATTCAAGAGCAGAAGCTACAAGAAGTACTCAAGAGACAAGATATTATAAAGATGATTACAGAGGCTTTGGAAATGTGGATCCTGAAAGAAACTGGGAGCATGAGAAAGGACGTTCATTAGAGCGTTTTGAGAACAGAGGGCCGGCAGATGTTAAGAGAGGTTTTCAAGGTAATCATACACCCAGTTTTTCAAATGCTTTTAGGGCAAACTAGATGACAAGGTTATTATGTGATTACAGTGTTTTGAAGTGTTTCTAAGAATTTGTACCAGGTTTTTGTATATAAAATCGTCTATATAAAGAATCTTGATTGATCCCACATAATTATGTTGTTTTCAGAGAGCTTTAGCAAGCCTCCTGTTCACTTCCAACCAACCTCTCTACAAGAAGAAGCAAGGATATATGCTGGGAGAGCACAGCAGAGGTCTCATCCGAACGACGGTCACCCAGGCGATGAACCTTACGACCCGTTCAACCCATCATCTTCGCCACCTCCAGAAGCGTCCAGCTCCACCAGTCTTGACAAGATTGCATCAACTCTTCTTGAGCTTGTGGCTCGTAGATAAAAGTTAAGCTGATGAGTCAAGAGAGTTTATAAAAAAGATGGTTGTAGCTTAACAGTAGTCTACAGTGATTGATAACCGTTATGTAAATACATACAAAATCTTACAGTAAATGTAATACGGCTTTTCTCCATCCATTCCACTTATCCTCTGAAGCCTATCACAGTGTCTCGGGCCAAAGGTGGGGAAATCCATCGCAGGGCTCACACACATTCATACTGTTTTCAGTTAGTATCTAAATTCTCACTGCTGTTTTTTCAAGTTTGTAGCCTGCTTGCTATTGTCTTTTTGGTTGGTTTGTGTACTGTGAAATTGTAATGGGTTGTGTTCAAATGATTTGATCAGAAAGATGATTAAAAAAAAAAAAAAAAAGTTCAACCCAATTTTGATTGTTCTTTTTATCAATTATTTATTTTTATTTAATAGATTGACATTGGTTTTGATGTATGGTTTATACAATATAACAAGGATTTTAGTTTTTTATTATTTTTTTAAACACCTAGTGCCAAACCCATGTAAATTAGTAAATTATTTGTTTCCAAAATCCCATTATTTTAATATTTTTGTGTGAAAAGCTCAACACATACACATTTTTTTTTTAAAGTATCTTCTGCTCACCAAGCCTGCGTTTATATGATCCAAAGAACAGAACAAAAACGGTAACAAATATTTTTACTATTTAAAATAACTTCTTTATTTCAACATTTTAAAATGTGATTTATTCCTGTGACCAAAGCTACATTTACAGCATCATTACTCCAGTCTTCAGTGTCACATGATCCTTCAGAAATCATTCTACTATGTTGATTTGCTGTTTAAAAAACATTATTTATTAATATCAATATTTAAAAGAGTTGAGAACATTTTTTTGTGGATTCTTTGATGAATAGAAAGATTCAAAGATCAGCATTTATCTTAAATGAAAAGCTTCTGTAACATTATACTATTCAAAAGCTTGGAGTCAGTATAATTTTTTTTTTTTTTTTTTTTTTTTTTTTGGGGGGGAGGAGATTAGATATTAATACTTTTGTTTAGCAAGGATGCTTTAAATTGATCAAAAGTGATGATAAAGACATTTATCATGTTACAAAAGATTTCTATTTCAGATAAATGCTATTCTTATGAATTTTCTATTCATCAAAGAAACCTGAAAAAAAAAATCTGCTCTGGTGTTTTCAACATAATAAATGTTTTCTGAGCAGCAAATCTGAATATTAGAATGATTTCTGAAGGATCATGTGACTGTTGTAATGATGCTAAATTTCAGCTATGGAATCACAGGAATAAATTACATTTTTAAATATATTCAAATAGAAAACAGTTATTTTACATAGTAAAAATATTTTAAAATTGTACTGTTTTTGCTGTAATTTAGATCAAATAAATGCAGGCTTAATGGGCACAAGAGACTTCTTTAAAAAACATTAAAATTCTTACTGTGCAGAATTTTTTTTACTGGTAGTGTAACTGCATTCAACTACAATATAAAAATAGTTTTTTTTTTACCTTTTTTCTTGAGATGATTTTCTTTTTATAAATGTAACATTTGTCACGTTATATGTCGTAAACGTATACGTTTTGTACATACTGAGGTTATGATTCCACAGAGGAGAAAAGTCAGCTATAACAGTGTAACTGTTCAACATTTCAAAGCAAATGCACACATGCAGCGCGCTGACCAGCTCAACCTCTCGCTGAACTGAAGAACAATCGCATTCAATGGCACTAATGTTGAGTACGTCACAGTTTACGTAGCACTTCTTCCGGTTTAAAAAAAAAGTTGTCAAATCGTCGGCCATCTTGGTTCCTGTAACAGCCTGAAATAAATTAAATATTACGACGAACCGGACTACACTACGATTTCATCACGTAAAGTGAGTATAAAAATTATATACTTCGCTGCGTCACTGTTCGGTTGCTATCTACGGCTTGGTTTGGATGAAGCGTGGGTCGTTTTAAGCTTGTGGTCCAATAAAAGTTTTCATCCAATGGACGATTGTTTTGGAGGATGAACATAGGCGCCATTTCCCTCCTCGCTCTCTGAAGCGCTTATTGGTGGCTAGTGGAAGGGAATGGAGGCGGTCAGGAAGCTGTTGGACATTGGTCGCCATTTTGGCTCTGTAGTGTAAATGACTTCTATTGGCTCGCTGGTTCATTTTGAGCCTAAATGGTGGCAGTTTCTTAACTACCAGAACCCTTAGAAACCTTGATTGGTGGAATCTAGTCCGAGGTTTGATTGGTCTGAAGGACAGATCCAAACGTAGTCTTTATTGGTTAGACTGCCTTTACACCGCTTTACAAATATTTTAGGAAAACTCGCTCAAAGCCGTCCAAAACCATCATTATTTCACTTCTCCTAATTTGACGGGAATCACAGTCAACGCGGCCTGCTAACGTAGCGAGCACTGTCTCTACCTTTATGTCGCTGTTTTATAGTCCTTATCTGTCCATACAATCTTACTGACTGTATATGATTCGAGATGTAAACCAGTCTCGCAATAAAAACAAACAAACTAGACAATATGGTTTCATCTATAACAGCGTTACACACGCACACGTATACTGAATGTTTGCATGGTTTCGGTTAGCATGTCTCCCGGTAGCCTGCAAATGCTTTGTCGACTTCGTTCATGAAAAAAAGCATCTGTGGTTTGCATCAATAACAGCGGTTGTTACGGTATATCAAAGGTATAAGAAATGTCTGCCTGTGTGTATAATTTATTCGTGATGGATTTATTCCGTTTGTTTTCATTTAGCACAATGTGCTGATGGTGTCATTGTATACACTGCATAAACAAATGCGCTTCCTATTAGTCACCTATGAATGAAAATAAAAATAAAATACGAACGTCGTAATTACTGTATTTAGCAAAGCCTGTAATTTAGAACATGGTTTTAATGTACCAGGTTAAATGGAGGTCAGTTCACAACACATGAACTCACTATTTACACACAATTCATCAGTGAGCATTTCAAGGCAGCAGCTAACATTACAAGCAAAATATGCTTCTTGACCTTGATTTTACAAGAAAAATAATGGCATTCATAGCAACTATTGCCATAATCTTTCAGCACTCTTGTTGCAAATGATTTACCTGCTTTTCAGGTACATTTTAGTGACAACAGAGTATAGGAATGATTGTGCTGCAGTTGTGCTTTGGTTTTCATCTATACTGTGTGAAGCTTAGCTATCATTTTGATGTTCTCACAAAAGTTAAAAAAGAAGTCAGATTTGATTCTTTATGTAAAATATGAATTCTTAAATCATGCTTTGCATGATTAGATTTGGGCGGAAGGTGCGTAGGCTGTTTTGCATGCAGTGACAAGAAGTTTCTGGAAATAATCAAGGTTATAAAGAATCAAGTGATGATTCAACAGATCAGCAAATTAAGGTGTGATTGCATTAGTAAAACTGTATGGCAGTAGATTCAGCTAAGCAGAAGTGACTTTGACAGCTTGCATAGATTCCTATTTGAAATAACTGGATTTCTAGTGAAAATTTGGTGTGCGTTAGCTGAGTAGTAGTAAAAGTGACTGCACCTTTTATATTATTCCTGTACGAATAACCAGAATTAGATGAAAAGTTAACAAATCTGCATAATAATATTTGCATAACTTAATTTTCAGTCACAGTGTTATATGGTTATACACATTAGAGGTTAAACCATTTAACATGACCCTTCGGGTCAACTTTATATTCATTTAGGACACAACTAACGTTGAGTCTAGGTTTCATGTGCTGCACTGCATGCATGTTCTTGCACTCAAATGAGACTGCAAGTCTGACCTGAGTGACTTTCCACTTTAAATCATGCGGCTACAGCATGCGGCACCCTCTGTGAGACTGCCCTGAGCCAATCGTCGTTCATGGGCTCATTTGCATCACTGCACGCCTGGCCAGTCCGCTCATCCAAGGGGCGGGCTCTAGAGACATTTAGTTTGACATTGTAAATAAGCAAGGGACAGTTGTTTGAGAAGTCAGTTGTTCAGTCCAGCTCCGTCCAGCCACACTGAGAAGACGATCTGCAGGAGACAGATTTTCAGAGGCTCGCAAACCGAGATGCTCCTCCGCCCTCCCCGCGTCCTTTATACAACTTTCTGCTGCTTTTGTCTGGTTGTTTTTTTCTCTCTCGTTCTTTTCATTCCCTGACCCCTATCCTGCTGCTCAAGGTAACTTAAAACAGGAAGTTGAGTGTCTGTGAAAAGGGGCGGAGTGGAGAGGGTAAGCAGGGAGGAGGGGGTGACACGGCCTACAGACGGCCGGCTAAGCCAATAGTGGCTGAGAGCGACTCAGGCTCATTTGAAGAATCCAGCAAGGGGGTGGGATCTTGCAGAGAGGCGGGCCGAGAGTATCGTTTAGCAAGCTAGATTGATTACAGTCGAGTGTTAAAGGGAAAGCAGTCTGGAGATTTTTGTCCCGACTTGTTCTGCTGCTCTGCATTGCTCTCACACTTTTTGTTTCTTTCCATCCTTCCCGTTTTCTCCAGCTCTCCTGCACTTTCTCGTCTCTTTTCCGGTCACTCGCAGGGGTCAGCTCAAAGACAAACAGTAGGGTTGCCAGGCAGAGGCCAACTCCAGGCTCCAGGCGGCTTCAGGGGACTCGGACAGGAGAGGAATGGGAGGGGGTTGTGTGTTTAGGAAAGGGGGAAGGGGGGAGGCTGAAGAAGATGGGCTAGTGGAAGGGGGAGGGGTCGGAACGGGGGGCGGTAGGTGATCGCGCTCCCCTCGGCTCGGGGCTTTGAACGCAGCAGCAGCAGCAGATCGCCTGTCCCACACAGCCTTTTGTCTCTTCCTGGGACAGAGCTTGTGGACTAAAGACAGTTAAGGAGACTTTCGAGATGTCCTCCTGTTCTCCGCCGTCCACAGCGCAGCATATGAAGGGCACGGGGTAAGTGTGACTTACGATTGCAATCAGACAGTAAACCTCTCTCGCTCTCGCTCTCTCTCTCTCTCTCGCTGCAGTAATGGGATGCTTCCTCTGTCCTCCGCTGCGCTTTTCTCCTCCTCCTTTCGTCCTCTACTTTTCCCCTTGCTTGAAATCTGAGTGTACTACTTTGTGTCTTCCGTCCTGTGCATTTTGAAGTCCTTAACCTGACTGCCAATGTTTGACATGATGTAAACATTAACCAGCTGGAAATTTCACTGGTTTCGCCTGCGGAATGTTAACTTTCCATCGTTGGTCTGCATGCCGCACTCTTTGACCTCTAAGTTCAGTTTGACTTCGGACCTCTTGAGGGTCCCGTGCTGTCGGGTATCTCTGGTACATCTGTGATGCTTATAGAGACAGCCCTGGCTGCGTAGGACCGCTAGTCCCGGTTCACCTTTCAAGGCCCAGTTTCGTGGCTTGTTTACACTCTCCTGACAGTGAGGCAGAGCAGAGGACATTATGGATGTGACCATCACGGATTGGGGTTTATATGTGCACTCTTAGCCCCATAGTTCATCATGTACAAACGGCTGTCCTCACACGATGGAATCCGGTCGGATTAAAGACTCTTTTTCGCTTGTGTACTAGAAAGTTTCCATTAGTGATGGTATTAAGGTCCTTTTGGGGAAAGGAGTTGCTAAAAATAACTGTAGGTAGAGCCTTGACTGCTGCGTCTCAGCGTGATATGTTCGCTTAAGATTTTAATATCATTTTAGCTCCTTGCTGCATGATGTTCAAGGGTAAAATGTCACACCTGACTAACGTTTTTGCACATTCCCTCTCATTCCCGGGGTTTGCGCTTGAGGTTGTTTTGAAATGTCAGTGCAGAACCTTTAAAGTTTACAGTTGGTTTTCTCACGCTGGCGACGACACGTCGTCACACCTTGCCACCGCTAACGGGCCCATCGGTGGATGAAGGTCACGGGAATGTGAGAGCGGCTCCCGCATTCGATCCGTCAGTGGGAAGAGTGTGAGACCAAGAGGACAGTGCATCCCTCAGGGGCGCACAGACAAGAGGGGGCCATTCACCATTGCGCTCCTCTAGGGACGGCATCGTTACACACAGTAGGGTCGCCAAGTTGCTGCAGTGAAAGTTGAAAAACCAGTCTCCGTTTTCTTTCTTTCTGTGCTATAGTATATCCCTCACTCTCTCTCCCTTCCCATTTACTGTGTTTTTTTCCCTTTCTGCTTATGACCTTGAGAGTTCAGGGACAGCTTCCTGGAGTTGACGTGAGGCTGAACCAAGGGCAACTTTGGAATGATTGATTGTGAGATTAGACATGGATCAGAGTGGCGGAATCGTCCAGCCCCTATGTTTTTTGCTTTGAACGTTAGAGCAAAACAAGCACGGCTATTTTTCGGTTAATTTGTAATTCATTGCCTGGGTGCATTTTGTTGTGCTCAAGTCGATGATTAACCAGTACTTGCAGCAGGCTTTGTCAGTTATTATTATTTTTTTTTACAAGCTGTCCTTTCTGTGTGAATATTTGGGTAGTTAATAAATCCAGTGTAGCTTTAGAAACATGACCTTTCTGTATGACAGAATCATAGAAAACATCTTTTTTATGTTCTGTCTTTTTAATTATTGTTTAGTTCAATGTTTTAAGTAATATGTAATAAAGCATTGTATGTATTAAAAAGAGGAAGTATGCTTACATGCGCAGGCTTTTGCGTAGTTGCGCTAAGCCCATGAAGTATATATGGCACAATGCGCAATATAATATGTAATAAAGAGTTGTCAGTATGTGCAGTTACAGGCAGGTTATACATCACACAATGTGTGATTGATTATTTGAAGTTTTATATTCTCATCGCATAAATTGTAGCATGTACAGTCTCCTTATCAGAGTCTGTATGACTTTGCAAAACCCTGACTGGTTTCATTTGAGTCTGAACAAGTGTGTGAATGTCATTTTAAAAATACACATTGTGAAGTTTAAGTATATTCATTCTAGCATATGTATCTTTCTCCGTTCACTGTTTTTTTTCACCTGTTCTTGAACATTTTTTCCCCCTCTGGAATGCTTCGATTTCAGATAAGATTGAATTACCTCTATGTGCATTCATCATTTGGTGTGCATTTAGTTTTGGTTTTCCTAAACTATGTAGAGGAGGCATGCTGAGAGCAAAAAAGAGATGTATGACAGGATGTTGAGATGAGTATTAGATTTGACCAGCGTCTCCAGTGGAAAGCTGTTTCTTCTCAGATAGTAAGCAGTTCTGGGGTTAAGTTCAATAATGGTATGTCAAACACAAAAGCAGATTGTTTTGTAGCTTTTAAGTAATGACTGTTAAAATTAGGCTCTTTCTAGAGGTGAGCTTCATGTTTTAGAAGTAGCTTAAGATCTCAAGTCGACACAACAGCTGGCATCCACAACTCTGGTATTGCCTTATCAGCACAGCTGATTTGAATCTCTCCAGCACGAGGAAGAGATTGTTCTAAATTTATATCTGCAGCCCAAAGTGTAGTATAAAAGGCAATTGTTTTACAAGTAGTAACTGTAGGTGAAGTTATTCCATTGCGTTCATGTCACAGCACTTTCTCCACTTATGACTCCTCTTTGGAAGCATCGGGCCATGCTTTCTCCGTCCATTAAATATCTGCCGCACAACCGGCTTAACTCATCTCTTGTCAAGGGGGTAATTTGCGATATCTCAAGTGTTTGAGAACTGCTCGTTCCCGATCACATTGAAATGTTCGAGCGTTCCTTTACTGCAGTCCTCCTGCACGGCGAAAGCCAGGCTGGCAGTGATGTTCTTGCTGATTCAGCCTCTGCTAGCGGCATTGACTTTCTGAGACACAGAGCACCAGCGGTCATTGCCGTCAAGGCAACCGAACAGGTCAGGAGAAATCCTACACCACCGTTGCGTTCTGACTTGCTGAAGGACGATCGTGACTGAGAGTTGAAGCACGTGCACTGAGCCTCATCTGTCTTTTTGTGTCCGCCTACAAGTCTGAAGTTAGTATGAATTCTATTGTGTTGCAGTTGGGTCAATGACATGACACTTTCTGTTTATTCATTTATATTAATTTTCAGTATATTAATATATTTAAAAATGCTTAAAATTGAATTCATACACTATTTGAATACACTTGTTATATGAAGAACATGTTTTTAGCTTCTGAATTAAAATTTATTTTGATATTTTTTGGCATGAAGTCAGAAATGTCAGGGTGATTTAGGGCTCTTTGATTTCAACAATGCGGAAAACACGGACAGAATCGTTAAATCCAGTCATAAAAATGGAATTTATTGTATAAGGCAGAATGTCACGGACTTCATAATAACTCAAAAGTAGGTTAGTACACTTATATCAAATGCAATATGGACTGTGTGAATGAATGACGCAGATAGTTTCGTTCACCACACATATACTGAAGCTCATAAACACATGAACATAATGACATGAGCATTTTATTTTTTATTTCAAGGAAAACTATTGTCATATATATATATAAACAAACGTAAAGCTCTTCACAGCAACCTGTCAAAATAAGTTTGGTTTAACTTGAAGAAACTGTGACAGAAATATATACTTAATGTAATACTACAACTACTACTACAAAGATTTTTAATAAATATTAAATATTTACCAGAAAAAGTATTTACTAGAATTTATTTGCCAGAAAAAAAAAACAACAACAACACAGTATCTCTGAGGAAAAAAAGGAAATACAATTATAAATTAATTAATTAATTTTATAAAATCAGTTAGTTAGAGATGTTTTTGATTATTAAAATTTAATGAAACTATTAAAATGGAGTCCAGAAAATTCATGAAAATATATAAATAAATTCATTTATTCATTCATTAAATAAAACTGAATTTTTGGTTAAAAAATAAAATGTATTTCATAGAGCCTTAAAAATGTAATTTTTGTTAAACTTTTAATAAATTGCTGTTGAATTGTGTTATTAGACATGCTTTTTGATTCATAATTATTTTTTTTTTGAACCATTAAAACAAAGTCTAGAAAAGTTAAAACGGGGAAAAAACAGAATCCAGAAAAATCAAAATGTAAAGAAGAACAGAATTTGGAAGAAAAAAGAATTAGGAAAAAAATAAAAGATTTTTATAGCCCCTAGTGATACAAGAAAAACTCTTAAATGATAATAAAAACCCTAAATCCTGTAATTTGATTAGGGCTGCAAAACTATTAGTTGTGATTAATCGATTCAAATTAAAAGTTTATGTTTACATACTATATGTGCGTGTACTGTATATATTTATTATGTGTATATAAATTAGTGCCGTCAAATGATTAACCCCGACTAATCACATCTAAAATAAGTTTTTGTTTACATAATATGTGTGTGTACTGTGTATATTTATTACGTTTATTTAAATACACACACATGCATGTATACACTTGTAACATGTATACATGCATATAAATGTAACTTAAATGTTACATTTATATATGAAAAAGTTATATATAGTATCAATTATATAAATATAAATGTATACATGTAAATATTTTCAAAATATAGACTGTGTGTGTACTGTATGTACTAAATACACACAGTATACACAAATGTATTATGTAAACAAAAACTTTTGATTTGAAATGCAATTAATCGCGATTAATCGTTTGACAGCACTAATATAAATGCACACACATACATGTATAAATTAAGGAAATAATGTTAGATTTATGTGTAAAATATTTATATTTATATATAATATAAATTATATACAAGTGTTTGCATACAAATACACACAATACATACAAATATAATATTTATATACATAATAAATATACACAGTACATACACATGTATGTAATCAAACTTTTATTTTAAATCGATTAATCGCAACTGTTTGTTTTGCAGCCCTAAATTTAATGCAAATTATTTCTTGGGCAAAAATTCTATTTTAACGTTTGCTTTACTGATAGCTTGTTAATATTTTAAAAAGTAGCCCCTTTTAATTATTATTTTGCTTTAACAAAATACAAAACATAACCTCAAAGGAACAAAGATTCTACCCACAATGCTTAACCAGAGGTCTCGCTCCTCCTATCTCAGGTTGTGTGTCTCGATCTGGTTAAAGGAGTCAAAAATAGCTCCCACTCAAGCAGCTGGTCTAAGCGAGCTTTGATTTAACCTATTTATGTCTCCTTTAATGGCGTGTTATCTCATTTAATTTGCCTCACAATTTCCCAGGTCCATGACAGTAATTGCCGCTGTTATCGCCTGCTAATTATCCAGCTAGTTTTCTTAATGGTCTTACTTGAGATGTTAAATTATCATTTCTTATCAGGCCAGAGCTGGCACATCCACGCTCACAGATGTACGGCAGAAGACAGTCATAAGATCGACACCTGATGCTGTTGCTTCCCGGCCGCCATTGGCCTCCAGTGTTTGTCTTATTATTATTATTGCATGCATAATGAATTTGACTGACAGTTGACTGCTTCAATCAAAGCTGAAATGAGTCTAGAGCTTATCGACAGCAGAATCACATGACATGATACACATTGATATTTGCATTTTGCCTGTCTAATGCCTCTGATTATGATTATTTTGGACTGTGACACTAAACATGATTTTTTTTTACTATCACATGGAGATGGTAACCATCCTAATCCTTCAATATACATAAGAGCACCAAGAGATGAAAGCAGGTCACTGCTTTTCGCCAGTAATCACGCACGTTTCACTGTGTTGCTCCTCCGTTTGACCCACATAGTGAGGCTGCTCGGCAGTCCGACTGCTCCCCCTCCATTAAGCCCTTGGCACTTTGTCTTGTTATTGGATTATGGCTGAACTGCACGAGTCCGAGTACTTTTTTTACTGCCTCGCTCCTGCTCCTGTGGCACCCCACCCTGCTATTTCTGGCCCCGTGTTTTCTTCCAGAGAAAGAGAGAGGTGCTTTGTAGCGTCCGTGGCGGCGCAAGCTCAGGCAGGCTGCCTGCAGAATTCCTCACATGCCATAGTAACCTGCCAGCTTTGCTCCTCTCGCGTTTTCGGTTTGCGTTAGTTTGTGTTTGGATTGTCTCCATTGCGTCAGTGCCGAGCCGTGCTGTCAGAACGGCACATTTGGTCTGCTTCCAAAGCTATTTGGGTATCCAGATGTGCACTCCAGGCTTCAGGTCACTGGCACGAAGGAGGACTTTGTTCTCCAGGTTTTTCACATATGGATTCCTGGCTTAGTTTACACATGGATGAGTTGACCAATCGCCTCATCGACAGTTACGCCAGGCATTTTACTGTAGTGACGCACGGCTATCACACACAATTTTTCAGACTTCTTAAACCCAAACTGAACCGTGTATAATGTGGTTTATTGTGGTTTATTATCTCAAAGCTCAAGAAGTTTACGTCAATTATGAAGCTTGTATGTGAACATTAACCTTGACTTGTTTTGTTTTCTCTCCCTCTTTATCTCCCAGCAGATCTGGAGATGTCGGCAGACTCATTTGGAGCAGGCGGCAGCGATGCCCAGCAGAGCCTACAGTCCTTTTGGCCCAGAGTGATGGAAGAAATCAGGAATCTTACCGTGGTACGGGTTTCTCCTAGCTTTTTTATCTGCGTTCTCACTTGGATACTGTATAAACACTGCCTTTTTCAAAACACACTCCACAAAGTAGTTTTTGGCAAAATGTTGTACCTCATTAATGGGAATTATTGAAGTTATTGTGAGTTCTCCTCTAACGCACTTTCGCACTGTTTCAGAAGGATTTCCGTGTGCAAGAGCTTCCTCTTGCTCGCATCAAGAAAATTATGAAACTGGATGAGGATGTGAAGGTAAGAGCAGCCGAGCTGAATCAACACAATCACTCTAAGCTGATGGCAGCACACTTCCTGTCTTTGATTCTTGAGAAAGTAGCAGCCCAGCGGTTGATGGCAGTACATTGAGTGGCTGGTTGCGTTAGTAATTAGTGGAGTTTGCTATGGCAAGTTTCACTATTACTATTGCTCCCACTTAGGTTGTTTTTCAAATCCTTAGCTGTAAGTATTGAAGTTATGCATGTTCTGCACCATTTGTGCTATAGACATGAATCAAATCATGTGGCTTGAGGATAAGTATGATGCGTTTTGCTCGCCTGCCAAAATACGATTTTAATAGATTTTGATGGAGAGCGCAGAGCTGTTTCTAGGGATCCTTTGGGATAGTAATAAACCAGAATTATAGCAACAGAAAATATTTGGCCGAAATAACAAAAACCTTATTTTCGGTTTTGTCCAAAATGGTGTTCTGATTGTGTCAGCAACTATTTTGTCCACACAAAGTGGACAAGCTGGTAAACATGCCAGTAGTCTAGACATACATCACTGTGACCAAAAATTATTCTAGTGTAGCATTCTAGTGTTCATCTGAAATATTGATAGATTGCCAAAGAACTTTACTGTTAACTAGTGTTTATTTATGACCTGTGGATATGACACTCTGAATGGCGTACCAAGTTCTATTACCCAGTTACCCAAATTCAATTAACAGCTTTTTTTATTTTTGATTTCAATTTTTGGTTAAATTAAATAATACATTTTGTTTTTTGGTGTTGTGGAAAAAAATATTATGACAACTCTCGAAAGGTAATAAATATGACAATTAGGGCTGGGCAATTTTTTCCAATGTTATTGATTAATTCGAATTTATGATTAATTTTGTTTTTTAGAAATTGAGGAATTGCTATTTTGAATAGAAATCTTACCAAACATTAGAATTAGACAGTTTGACAAAATGCCAATAATAACAGTTAAAAAAAAAAAAAAGAATGATCCATCCGCATGTCAGCACACGTTTTTAACCACTCTCATATTACACGCTCATATCGCTATGCGCTATTCACACAGAATGCGCTTTTGTGTTGACAAAGATGTGTCGTGGGCATTTGAATAGGAAAAACATGCAAGAAGATGGGACTTCTTTTAACTTGAGCGCCGGGTTTTAGAAGCAAGTGCAACAGTTAAATTCTTGTTTACATAGAAAAACCTGTGAAAAATTACTACTGTATGTCTGATATTTCATGTTTGCAGCATGATGACAGGCTGAAAGCTGCTGTTCATTGTTTTTACAGAACATTTACAGTTTATAATAGTCTACTGATGTCATACCTTCAGTCATTTTGAATTTGAATTGTCTTGACTTTTACAATATATATATATATTTTTTTACAGCATTTTTCTTGTATTATTTCTTAACATATAATATGTATAAGACAAGTTTGTATGATATAGTTGTAGTTCATGCATCTTTTCTGCTAAGATATTTAACAAGTGATTTGTTTAACATTTACATCATGTTAACAACGTGTGGTGCACTTAAAATTGAATTTTCTTTAACTAGAGGATTAATAAAGTTGTATCAAGTTGTAGTTACATATTCAAGTTAACTAGCTAAAAATCGTAAAAAAACGAGACGTTCTGAAGAAATCTAGTTGTTTTTTTTGTTTGTTTGTTTGTTTGTTTTTTTGCCATATCGCCCAGCCCTAATGGCAATGGTAATGTATTTGGTCTTGGTGGAATAGATCTGCTACACTGCTAAATTACTGCTGCTGCAAAGCAAGTACAGTAACTTGGTAATGCCAATACATATGCAGATATAATGCTGTGAGTATTTTAAGACGTACTGCTGCTGCACAAGTAGCATATATGATGTATGTACCTGTAACAGATCTATAGAGGTGGAGCTGGGGAGGTGGAGTGTTTCAGAGCAACTCTGAAAGCCCATTTTGAAATTCAGTTGAATGCTAACCAGTGTTTAAATGTAAAGCAGCAAGCTCATTGGCTGCGTATGCAACATAAACCGATTAGCTTGTGCCAAATAGTTTAACGGTGTGAATATCACCAGTAAGGACCCATTAGCCTGCCCCATCTAGAGTTTCATGACAGAACTTGGCATTAGTACAACACTACTATGGGATCTTTTTGCATAGTCCACCTTGAATGACCCATAAGTCTCCTAGAAACCATCAGAACATGCTAGCAACATTATATTGACATGTTACAGACTTCTATGAAGACTTTTGCAATGCCCTGGCAACCTTCCTCCTAACCCTAGCAAAGCACATACAAATTAAATAATCCAAATATGATCAATTTAATTCACAAACCACCATTAATGACAGTATGATTATAAAGTTTGGGTTTCCTAGTTGATTTTTAAGTCTCCAAATCAAGATTGAATGTTTTTGTGGTCTTCTCCAAATGAAAAGCTAATATTTTCAGTGGCTTCAGCTGTGGTGCAGTTTGATTTAAACCACTACAAAAACAGTAATCTATTATTTTCTGAGCATTATGAATAGAGAAACTATTAGATCCAGCTGAGTCATCTGGCCATTTTCTGTGAAACAGCCTGATATTGGGTAGTGTGTAAACAATGAATAGCCATTTTCCCAGAACCTCTCGCATGACAACCTCAGTTCCATGTATCGCCAATATTTACTCTATTTGCCAGATCTTTTAACAACGCAACATGCATATAAACAAACTTTCAAGTATAAATAAGAACATGGCATCAGCGCTGCCGAAAGAGCTAGAGGTCATTTCACGAGTGTGGTGAGCCAAGTATTAAGTGGCGGTAACGCACACTAATGCCCTTGTAGTTTCATACAGCGAGAAAAATAAAAACGATTAGACATAAGGTTTGGTGTGTTAGCTTGATGGTTTAACCCTTTTATAATGAGCTCGATTAACCCTAAAGCAGACACTTTTCTTCTCCTTTGTGCTCAGATGAACAGTACAAATATATTATGATGTTGTAGATGCCACAGGGCATGATCTTCCCACACAGCCTTAGCTGCGTGGGAAGCAGGCATGGGGTCAGGGTGTTGTCCAGACGCTTAAAATATCCTACAGCTTAGAGTGGGAAGAGAGAAAAGCCAAGGCAATTAAGAGCTCAAGGAGCACCGGCATGGGCAAGACCCTGGATCAGATCTTGATGTAGCCTCTTAGGCCACTACGCATGTCCATCCGTCTAAAGGCAGGCCGAAACATATTGGGCATGAGTGTAGTGAATGTCTAGATAGGATAGTATGTTGTCTTTTATTTTCCTTGTACTGACTTGTTTTGGTAATCCTCCATAGATGATCAGTGCCGAGGCACCGGTGCTGTTTGCCAAAGCGGCACAGATCTTCATCACAGAGCTCACTCTCAGAGCCTGGATTCACACTGAGGACAACAAGCGGCGCACACTACAGGTCAGTCATGTTCATTCCCGACTTCCCTTTGACCTCTCATCCAAGCCGGCGGAGATAAACCAGTCTCCTCTGTGACAAAGTTATCTTTTTTTTTGTGTTTGTTCCTGTTTTTTTGGACTGAGATGGAGGAGGAGGCAGGAAACGATAGAGAGAAGATGTTGGGTGGGATCAGGAAATGACCCTGAGCTGGTTTTAAATTGGGGTCACTTCCACAAAAGTGCCACCCTGTATTTCAGAGCCCTACCCAATAAATCGATTTAAGATGAGCTTGGGTTTATTTCCTGATTCCACCTACCATCTTCCCCCTATTGTTTCCTGGCTGCTTCACCATCTCCATCCAACACAACAAAAAAAAGATTTTTGCATATTTTTAATGAAATCCTAGAGCTTTCTGACTCTGCGATTCTGACACATTTGAGGCCCATAAGGTAGTAAGGACATTGTTAAAATAGTCCATGTGACATCAGTGGTTCAAGAAGAATGTTATGAAACTGTGAGAATACTTTTTGTGTGCAGAGAAAACAAAAATAACGTCTTTATTTGTCAATTTCCTCTCTTTCGTATCAGTCTTCGTTGCACTGACACAGGCGTTCTGATGTAGAACCTGGATGCGCTGTGCCTTGTTTACAACCAGAGAAAGACACATTTAAACTTTTAGAAAAAGTTTTAAAAAAAAAACAAAAATGGTCTCTCCTAATACTACATGTGCTGTAGTCGTGACACAGCTTGTCTGTTTATGGGAAGAGCCCCACACAAGCCCCCCCAGGGCTTATCTCTGTTCCACTGTACCGTAGAGTCTAAGAGTACATCTCCCATGACCCACTTTTTTTTCCCCCCTGATTTTGCTTCCCTGGGCTGTGAAACACTATCCTGAACCCTGAATGATACTTATAAAGTGGTCCCTTAATGCTTGGATTGAAAAAGTGTGTGTGTGTGTGTGTGTGTACATAATATATACATACATACATACATACATACATACATACATACATACATACATACATACATACTATGGAATGCCATTCAGGAAATAATTATATTTATAATATGAAGTTTGAGTGTATGGAATGAAAGTCTGAATATATGGAAGGAAAGTATGAATATATATTGAACGAAACTCAGAATATATAGAATGAAAGTCTGAATATATAGAATGAAAGTCTGAATATATAGAATGAAAGTCTGAATATATGGAATAAAAGTCTGAATATATGCAAAGAAAGTGCAAATTAAACAATTCTCACTAAGTAATGTATAGCTTGCTTTATCCTCATTACCAGAGCAATAGGCTTTTGAGTTGTGATTCATTTAAAATGTTGACTAAACAAAACATTTTTAGTGGGGTACTGCACTGTTTTTTACAGTGCAGTTTGGAGTCACATCATCTTGAAGATCATATTTCCATTATTGCAACATTCTTAGTGCATCAAATTTCCTTCAATAGCTACAAATTTTGTTCCATAAATTCAGACATTCATTTTATATATTCATACATTTATTCCATATATTCAGACTTTTATTCTGTATATTCAGACTTTGATTTTATATATATTCTGACTTTAATTCCATATATTCAGACATTCATTTTATATATATTTAGACTTTCATTCCAAATATTCAGACTTTTTGATTTTTTTTTTTTTTTTTTTTTTTTTTTTTTTTTTTCCCCCTTTTTTTTTATTGATTTGTTTTTTAAAATAGAAAAAGAGAGAGAGTTCATTTGCAAAAATACAACAGTTTTCAAAAATCATGTTTTTTGATTGTGCATTCCAATTAATTAATCTCTTTCAAACTGCAGTTGGGTCATTTTGATTAAGTAAAAATAACAAAAAGATACAGCTAACTAACACAATATAAAATAATAAAAAAAGATTTATATTTGTGTGTGTATATATATATATATAAAAATGAAAACATAGTCTGTCATGTAATAGCCGATGTCAGTGTAGCCTTTTTCCGACGTGGTGTTCAGCAACAGGTTTCGTCAGTGAACAAAGCTGAAATGACTGTTAGACCATCTCTTTAATATGTAGATTGTATTAGCGCTCAGCCTGTGAGCTTGCAGCTGGCCCACAGTTCCATTGTGAAGGCATCACGCCAATCGGTGTCGCCACGACAACTGTCGTCAATGGAACAACTGCATGGATGTGACCCTTTACCACCAGATATTAATCATGGTGCTAAAAATAGCTGCTGATCTGGGGGGTGACAATGGGTGGTCTTTGCAGCCAATATCCTGTGGAAAATACCACTAATAGTTGGTCTGTGGGGTGAAATCGTGTCACTGTTCACTGAGAACTGTTCCGAATACATTATCATATGTGACGCCACAAAACCAGCCATAAGTAGCACCGGTATAGTTGTAGCAAGAGCCAACAATACATTGTATGGGTCAAAATTATCTTTATGTTCTGTGAAGATATTTTGTAAATTTCCTACTGTAAATATATCAAAACTTTATTTTTGTCCTTTTGATAAGTAATATGCATTGCTAAGAACTTCATTTGGACAACTTGGTGATTTTTCTCAATATTTAGATTTTTTTTTATTTTTTTTTTTTTTTTCACCCTCAGATTTTAGATTTTCAAATAGTTGTATAAATCTCAATTTTAAAAAAACGGACCCTTACGACTGGTTTTGTTGTCCAGGGTCACATATTGTAGTATCAGATAGTGCCGTACAGTTTTATTTTTGAAACAAAAAAGAGCATCATCTCTTTTTATTTCTGTGACCTTTTGTTACATGAGTTGTTTTAGTCTTTTTTTTGGATTCGTTTTAGACTCTCTGGTCTTATTTTCTGTTTTCCAGAGGAATGACATCGCCATGGCCATCACTAAGTTTGATCAGTTTGACTTCCTCATTGATATCGTCCCCCGCGATGACCTCAAGCCTCCAAAACGACAGGTGCGGAAAAGAGAGGAGCTTCAAGCTGTCAAAATTCATCATCGTCTACCTTTTTTTTTTTTTTTTTCTTCTTCTTCTTCTTCTTCAGCGTCTATGAAGAGGAGATGGTGGCGTGTTGTCTTTGGTAGCCTGGGGGCGCTGTAAACATCCTTGACTGGAAGCTGGGTGTAGGGTTTGTGAAGGCTTTCAGTCGGATGTTTGCAGCGGCCTGCTTCCTCTATCTCTGCACACCCAGATATCATGTTTATTAATTTTTTCTATGCTTATTTTACAAATGCAGCCATATCATGTGCCTGATTTCGAAAACAACCATGTGTGAATGGCAGGGTGAAAAAGTCACAGATTTGACCAGTCACTCAGATGCTTTACCAGCCATTTTCATTGTTTTATTTAAAATAAGAGATTACTACATGAAATTTAAGAAAAATGTGATCCTGGACCACAAAACCAGTCTTAAGTAGCATAGGTATATTTGTAGCAATGGGTCAAAATTATCGATTTATCATTAGGATATTAAGTAAAGCTCATGTTCCATGAAGATATTTTGTAAATTTCCTACCGTAAATATATCAAAACCTTATTTTTTATTAGTAATATGCATTGGTAAGAACATCATTTGGACAACTTTAAAGGCAATTTTCTCAATGTTTATTTTTCAAATAGTTGTATCTCAGCCAAATATTGTCCTATCATAACAAACCATGGAAAGCTTATTTATTCAGCCTACGATGTATAAATCTAATTTTTTTTTTTTGTGGTCCACGGTCACATATACATATGCGTCCTCTTCAACAGAACATGTACTTTGAATTTACAATATAGTGTAGATTATTTGCCAGTCACACCCAGCGCACTTCCCCTTTCTGTAGAACGCATTAGCAACATAAAGAGAAACAACTTTCCTTTCAAGAGTTGCTTAAGTCTGTTCTTTGAGATCTGAGTGCATGTATTTATACAGTTTGCAATTTTTCTAGTTCATATGATATATTATCATGTTTTATATATGCGTCTTTGTTCGAGCCGATGGCTTTATGATCCTGCTGCGTTTTTGTGTGTGACCAGGTGTGTAAACATCCTACACTCTCAGCTGTGACATCACCAAGCTGGGAGAGGGATGTTTACTCTCTTTGTCACAAATAAATCTTCAGGAATTGATGGAGACGAAATGTAAAGATACACTTCTGGGTACAAATGTTTGGGTATTCCTGCTGTTTGTGTGTCAGAATAGCACAGCTGATTGCCTGCCATTATGCTGCGGTTTAATGTGGGAGTTCAGGCCACAGACTGCAGCTAAAGGTCTCGTTTCTGTCCAGCTAGAAGATTGCATTACTCGCTCTTGCTTTGCCTATAAGTAATTTATCCTCATCCTGCCTCTAGTGTTACAGAGCTAAAATAATTTATGGAGATGTAACCAGCTGATAGGCCTTATGAACTCTTGATTTCATCTGTGTGTGTTTATGGGATTATTGGATGCTCTCTTGCATTTATCCTGTTGAAGTTTGCTGCAATGTAAGGTGTATCTTTCTCTATAATTGTGCCTGTGTGTGTAGGAGGAAGTGCGTCAATCCGTCGCCCCAACTGAGCCGGTTCAGTATTACTTCACTCTGGCGCAGCAGCCCAGCGCGGTGCAGGTCCAAGGTCAGCAGCAAGGCCAGCAGGTGGCTGCTCCCACCGCAACCACACTACAGCCCGGACAGATTATCATCGCTCAGCCCCAGCAGGGCCAGGTAACCATCATGCACTCGCCACAAACACTAAAATGAAGTGTGTGTATATGGACTAAAACTGCTTTTGAAATCACATAATTTACATAAACAGTATGTGAAAAGAGCAGTGTGTCCAAAGTGGTGTTCATAAAATATTAGGCGAAATTTTGACTTGCTACCAAGCGTGCATCTGATAAACATTTTACTAGGTCACTTGACAATGACAACATAGCGAATAAAGTATGTTAAGAGTGCATTTATACAACGCACATTCATATTATATGAAACATGCTTTTTTTTTTTTTTTAGCAGTCGCAAAATACCTACCCATTCAGAGAGCATGTGATTTTTAGATGCAGCGTTCATTAAAGTTTAGCAAACATTTGCATTTAAAGGGATGGTTCACCCAAAAATGAAAATTAACCCATGATTTACTTACCCTCAAGCCACCCTGGGTGTATATGACTTTATTCTTATGCTTAATACAGTCTGAGTTGTATGAAAAAAAAAAAAAAATGTTATGGCGTTTAAAAGCTTTATAATGGGAGTGAATGGCTGTTAAGATTTTAAAGTCCAATAAAGTGCATTCATCCATCATAAAAGTACTCTACACCGCTAAGAGGGATTAATAAAGGCCTTCTGTAAGACAAATATACATATTTATAACTTTATAATACTGTAATCTCTGGCTAGCTGTCGTATACACGTTCACACGTTATTTTTTTGGGTGAACTATGCCTTTTAAACAGGAGAAACAGCAAATATATTGACGACTCATCTAGCAAATTATTATAAATAGCTATGATGTAACTAAAACCTCTTGACTATTTAAAAGAAACAGGCTACTCTTGATTATCTCCCGCCCAATCTTCCTGTTTTAATAGGAAATATGTCAACACAGGAAAGAAAACTGGCATCTGGAGGACACTGTTTGCCCTTGTAATTACCCTAGTGTATATTATACTACAGTCTGGTGGACAAAAGGCTGAAACTTTATCGTACCTACTCTCTCACACAACACTTGAGCCCTGATTACTTTGATCAGCCCATTACAGGATCATTTGAAACATGATTGGTGAAGGTTGAAAGCCCAGAGGTGTCATTCACACGTTGCTATCAGGTGAACGGTAGAGTCCAGTCACTCTCTTGTGATGTCTGTTCAGCATTCTTAGCATTAGCACAGCAGTCCTATCCATACCTCTCCTTTTTTGTTTTTATGTATTTTAACTTTTTATTTTGTTAGGTTCTACTGATTTAAATTCCACCAGTGTGAGGCTTGTTTTTACTTTCTCACTCCTCTTCTCTGTGGTGAACCTTATTCTCTCTCTAAAGATCAGTGCTGCTTCAGCAAGTTGTAGTTTGCTGACCTGTCAGACTTGGGCAAAGTGGTGCTGCAGTCACCTTAGAGAGCACTTGGGACAAATTTATACAGTGGGGTTCAGGAATGTCAGACCAAAATGAAATGACTTAAAATCTAATTTTAACCTTTTTTATTTTAAGTTCATCTTTTTCACTTTATGCTAATTATAGAATTTATGGGGAAATAGCAAAACAGAAGCATTTTAAGTAGTGGTGTCAAGTAGTGTTGTTCTTTTATATATATATAAATAATAATCTAATTAATTTCTGTGATCAAAGCTGAATTTTTTTTTGCTTTTGCTTAATATTTTTTTGGAACCTGTTATTTTTTTTCAGCATTCTTTGATGAATACAAACATTAAAAACAAAGCATTTATTTAAAATAGAAATATCTTTTCTAACAATATATGCTACTGTTCAAAAGTTTGGGGTCAGTACATTTTTATTCTTTCTTTTTTTTTTTTTAAAGAAATTCATACTTTTATTCACCAAGGATGTGTTAAATTAATAAAAAGTGATAGCATAGATTTACATTGTTAGAAAAGATTAATATTTTAAATAAATGCTGTTCTTTTTAACTTATTCATCAAAGAATCCTGAAAAAAAGAATATATTTGGCTGTTTCCAACATTGATAATTCTGGTAATAAATCAGCATATTAGAGTGATTTCTGAAGGATCATTAGGACTTTAGTAACAGCTGGTGAAAATTCAGCTTTGCATCACAGGAATAAATTATATTTTAAAGTATATTAAAATAAAAAACTTTATTTTATATTGTAATAACATTTTGCGGTGTTATTGTTTTTTCTGTATTTCTGATAAAATTATAATGCAGTTTTGATGAGCATAATGTTTTTTTAAAAAAAAAAAAACATTACAAGTCTTACTGATCCCAAACTTTTGAGCGGTAGTATATATTCAGTATTTTTAAGTATTAATTATTTTAGTGCAAATTGTACGATTTAACAAAAGAAAAAATTAAAAAACATCTTACAGGCCTCAGACATTTGAACAGTAGTGTATGTACAAAAGTCGGAAAGAAGTAAGGTAAGAGAAGAATAGTGGTGTTAAGAATTTATGCATAGGAAGAAGTCGACATGTTTTGACAAAACATTTGTCAGATTGTGACCTGTTCCTTCATGTGCTCTGTTCAGGCTCTCTTCTGTTTACCCTTTAAGTAAAAATGTATTGTTAGTGAGGTTTTATCTTCATACCTGAGGACAGAGAATCGGTTTAGCTTCATCTCACTGTCTGCTCACTGCTTTGTGCTGCTATATGCAGTCATTTCTCCCGAAATGCAAATCTTCCATAAACTGTTATTATTTTCCAATTTTACACTAGAGCTTGCACTCATCTGACGCTTCATCTCCACTGCTGATTTAAACTCTGCTTCAGTTAATGCCTGTTCACATCAAATCTGAAACTACAGAATGAGACAAAATATTAAATATTCACACTTGAACTATTAACACTAAATCCAATGCAGATGTTTTTCCTTGTAAATATATTATGAATTGTAAAAATATTGATATTTTGATTACTATTTCAGGCTTGGTGTGAACTCAGAGTTGTTAATTTATTTTTAATAGTTTTATGCATGTTTTATGTAATTGCAAAAATGTGGATATGGTGTCTGCTCATACTAAATGTGACACGTCATGCTTTCATTTCTTTACACTATTTGTGGCTTTTCAGAACATTGCCTTTTTTTTGCTTTGTATATGATATTGAAGAATGCGCTTTGCATGTGCTTGCTTGTGTCGTCAATTTCACTCTCTCTTTCTTGCATTATTTCCTCCTCTTCCTCAGGTATTACAAGGAACCACTATGCCGCAGCTACAGCAGGTGCAGGTTGCTCAATCACAGGCGACCCCTATCACGGTAAACACCTCAAAGCTCTCAAAATAGGCCCCTATTTTTCCCCCAAACGTCCTTTTTTTATAGCTTTTTTTTTTTTAAAGACAGTTGAATAAGAGCTGTATTTTAAAGCACAATACATCAGCAAAATTATTCTTGTATGGGTACTATATCATATGCTGTACATTAAACAGTGCAGCAAACAGAAGCAGGTATGATAATACAGTGTTCGTGCCTGAAGGTCAGTCTTGTTATTGGTTGTATAAGTTTGTTTTTGTTTGTTTAACAACTTTAACATCAATTTTTTTGGAAAAAGTACTGATATTTTTATACATCCATTTCAAGATTTTGAATTACATTTTAATTTTTTGGCAGTTTGCTTATGTTGTCATGCATATGACAAATGAATTTCTCTCAATTCATATGTGGTCATAAAAATGTAATTTATAAAGTTATTTAAAATAGTATAGCATGCCACACTGCCAGACTGATCATGTCAACTACACTACCAGTCAAAAGTTTTTGAACAGTAAGAGTTTTAATGTTTTTTTTTTTTTTTAAAAGAAGTCTCTTCTGCTCACCAAACCTGCATTTATTTGATCCAAAATTCAGCAAAAGTAGTAATAATGTGAAATATTTTTACTATGTAAAATAGCTGCTTTCTATTTGAATATATTCAGTGTCACATGCCCTTCAGAAATCATTCTAATATGCTGATTTGCTGTTCAAGAAACATTATTATTATTATTATTATTATTATTATTATTATTATTAATAATAATATTTAAAACAGAAACCGAAAAATCCATAGATCAGCATTTATCTGAAATAAAACGCTTTTGAAACATTATACACTATACCATTCTGAAGCAATTATAGAAAAAAATTCTAGAAATTAATACTATCAATTAAGAAAGGATTTAAATTAATCAAAAGTGATGATAAAGACATTTAGAATATTATAAAAGAGTTCTATTTCAGATAAAAGCTGTTCTTCTGAACTTTGTATTCATCAAAGAAACCTGAAAAAATTCTACTCAGCTGTTTTAAACATAATAATAATAATAATAATAACAAATTATTATATGTTTTTTTTTCTTTGTTTTTTTTTTTGAGCAGCAAATCAGAATATTAGAATGATTTCTGAAGGATCATGTGACTGGCGTAATGATGTAATGATAATAATAATGATAAATAGTAAAAATATTTCAACATTTTACTGTTTTTGCTGTACTTTGGATCAAATAAATGCAGGCTTGGAAAGCAGAAGAGACCAATTAAAAAAAAAAAACATTAAAAATCTTGCCGTTCAAAAATTTTTGACTAGTAGTGTATCCATACTCCTATAGAATAAAGTTCAGTTGTTTTATAGTTTAGTTTCCATTTAGATCTTTTAATATGGTCTTAGCAGTAGTCAATAGGAATTTTTCTCCATTGTGTGATGTGACCACAGACCTTGTATTTATTGATTTGAGCTTCAATCTTGTGGTTACTGAAAATGAGACTTCAAAAGGAATCTTATAACATTTTGAAATGAGAAAACTGTCATTTTATATAAAAACAGCTCTTTGCTAAAGTTTATATCAATATTGTGGATATTAAGGATTCAGCCATTTAGCTTTGCCATCACAGGAGTAAATGACATTTTAAAATATATTAAATTGAAAGATTAAATATTTCACAATATTACTGTTTTTACTGTATTTTGATCAAATAAATGCAGTCTTGGTGAGAAAGAAAACATCAAAAACTTTCAAAAACATTAAAAGTCTTAACCCTAAACTGCTGAACAGTAACGTGTCTGATATAATAAATATAGCTAAGTAGTTATCAGCAAAACCAAAAAGAGCAGCTGATATTCACTCAGGACAAAATCTGCAATTCATATGCCCTTTACTTGATGCTACATGAGGTCACTGCACGTCTCAGGCCAGATAAAGTTGTGCTGCTTAATAAATTGCTCTTGCTTATCGGGTGTCAGTTCCTGAAGAGGAGAGATCATCTGTCACACCTCTGCAGTCAGCGCCCAGGTTTCTCCGTTCGACACGAGAGGCCCAGGGTCACAGTCTTGCATCTCTCCCCTTTCCTCAACACGTCTTCAGTTTCACTTTCTTTTGGAGGCCTTCCCAGCCTACAATACGTTGAGCTGAAATGCCAACGCTAGTTCGTCAGGCTAAAAAATGCACACAGCATATCAAAGCGCAACATGTATACAAGTTTGAATCCGCAGTCCCACCCTCATGGCTTTCATCCTTTGTCTTTCAGAGTGCTCCGGTGACCATGCAGGTGGGTGAAGGCCAGCAGGTGCAGATTGTGCAGGCCGCTGCACAAGGACAGGCTCAGGCGCAGGCAGCACAGCCGGCTGGACAGACTATGCAGGTTATGCAGCAGATCATTACCAACACGGGAGAGATCCAGCAGATTCCAGTAAGAACTTAGGAGAGAAGATGTTTCCCTTTTATTTTTGTCATTTGGCCTTTTCAAAAGGATTATAAATTGGTTATAGAATAAAAAGTAGTGCAGCAGACCAGGCAAACATGCTTGTTAGAGCTATGTTGGAGGAAATCTCATCATTGCCCCCTTGTGGTGTCCTTCAGGTGCAGCTCAACACCGGCCAGCTGCAGTATATTCGCTTGGCTCAGCCAGTCTCAGGAACACAGGTTGTTCAAGGACAAATACAGACACTTGCAACAAACACTCAGCAGGTAAATCATGAAACCTCTGAAGAAGTACATATATATTAACTCCAGTGAAGAGCATTAGAGGAGTGTTTGGGACACTTGTTTAAAATTGTCGTTATTTTTTCATTTGGTGACACTAATGGCTCAGATGTCACACACTTCACCTTTAAGCAATTGTGTGTTTCACACAGTACATATTTCCTTCATTTGAAGAATTGAATTAAATTGATGGGTGTAATTTTGTTGAATTGTTTTTTAGATTTCACAGACAGAAGTACAACAGGGTCAACAACAGTTCAGCCAGTTTACTGATGGCCAGGTAATGATTTAATGCTTTTGTACACACACACAAAACACTTCATTCTGTATGATTTATGAGCTTGTTTTCTCATGGAGACCTAAAAAATGTCCCCAAAAGGTATTACTATCCACCTTATTTTTTTAATGCGGGAGTGAGCTGTTTTCTGGTAATGTGTGAGACTTCTGGTTCGTAAGCCGCTGTGGGAAAATAAGAAGAATAACAAAGTGCAGTAAATGGTAAAACTGTTTGCATTACAAACCACTGTACTCATAATTAAGATAATACATTAAAATAACATGGTAAGACAGATGGACCAGATGGCAATATTAACCAGCAAAATGAGCTATTTTCTACAGCTAAAAATAGCTGCATGTGGATAAGGCCAGAAGCCAGACACATTACATTTACAAATGGCTGAGTTTGCTTATAAGGAAAAAATAAGGTGGATAGTTGGTGGATAATTTGGTCCCCATAATGTAGTGTACCAGTACACACACACAGATTTCCATTCAAAAGTTTGGGGTTAGTAAGACTTAAATCTCTTATGCTCGAGGCTACATTTGTTTGATCAAATATACGGTAAAATTAGTAATATTGTGAAATTTTATTACAATTATCTGTTAATATTATTTAAATAACATTAACTGTTAATATTATTGAAATAATAACATTTACTAAAATAACATTTTTTGCTATTTGAGTACATGTAATTTATTCCAATAATGGCAAAACTAAATTTTCAGCATCATTACTCCAGTCTTCAGTGTCACATGATCCTTCAGAAATCATTCTAATATGCGGATTTGCTGTTCAGGAAACATTTGTTATTATTATTATCAATATTTAAAACAGTTGAGTACTTTTTTTTTCAGGATGAATAGAAAGATCCAAAGATCAGCATTTATCTAAAATAAAAAGCTTTTGTAACATTATACACTATACCATTTAAAAGCAATTATAGAAATTATAGAAATTAATACTTTTATTTGGCAAGGATGATTTAAATTGACCAAAGGTGATGACATTTATAATGTTACAAAAGATTTCTATTTCAGATAAACGCTGTTCTTAACTTTCTATTCATCAAAGAAACCTAAAAAAAAAATTGTACTTGGCTGTTTTCAACATATTAATAAATGTTTTTTGAGCAGCAAATCAGAATATTAGAATGATTTCTGAAGGACCATGTGACTGGAGTAATGATATTAAAAATTCAGCTTTGAAGTCACAGGAGTAAATTACTTTTAAATATATATATTTAAATAGAAAACAGTTATTTGAAATGGTAAAAATATTTCAATATTGTACTGTTTTTACTGTTACTTTGCAAATAACTGCAGGCTTGGTGAGCAGAAGAGACGACGTTAAAAACATTAAAAATCTTACTGTCCAAAAACTTTTGACTGGTGGTGTTATGTGCTATGTAAAACTATAATTACATTCTCTTAAAGGGATAGTTCACCTAAAAATGAAAATTCTGTCATTATTTATCCCTATGTTGTTCCAAACACGTAAGACCTTTATTCATGTTCAGAACATAAATTAAGATATTTTTGATGAAATCCGAGAGCTTTCTGACCCTGCAACTACCATGTTCAAGTCACAGGAAGGTAGTAAAAACATCATTAAAGTAGTCCATATGACATCAGTGGTTAAACCTTAATGTTTTTATGTTGTCTATGCAGGGTCAAAAAGCTCTCAGATTTCATCAAAAATATCTTAAATTGTGTTCTGAAGATAAACAAAGGTCTTACAGGTTTGGAACGACATGAAGGTGTGTAATTCATGACAGAATTTTCATTTTTGGGTGAACTATCCTTAAAAGAAATTACTTCAATAACACACATCCCTCCTTTTCTTCCTGTGACTCTACAGCAGTTGTATCAGATCCAGCAGGTGACAATGCCGGCAGGACAGGAACTGACCCAGCCCATGTTCATTCAGTCCACCAATCAGACGGCTGACGGGCAGGTCACCACGCAGGTCAGTGCGGACTGAGGCTGTCCATCCGAATCCTCACTGGTCCACGAAGCTCCCGATGCCACCAACCGCAATGAAGGAGAGGAGCCGCCACACACCAACACCCAGTCCTTCCACTTCCTTTCATCTCATGCCATATCTTGATCAAGTTCTCCGACTGGTTTAATTCAGCAATCAAATAATAAACTTCAGATTTAAGCTTCATATTTTACCGTCCAAAATACACGTACTGCTGTTTTGTTAACAGAGTTTGGGTCTCGTTACTAAAGTGCTGGAAGGATCAACGTGTAATGGCAGAGATTTGATTTCTGCCATATTAATTTCAAATGTATGTCTTCTGCAATATGGCTAAACAATATGAACCCACTGTCTTCCTTGCAGTATAGGTAGAATATGTCCTTGTTTTATAGTTCAGTGTGGATATGGGTAGAGATTATGCTTTCAGATCTGTTCAGTGATAGTGATGTTAGAGTGAGGCTTGTGAAACCTGAGCTTGAGGGCACTTCTTTTGTGGAAGAAAAAAATCTTTTTTTTTTTTTTTTTTTTTTTTTAAAGCCCTCATCCATTTTGACAGATTATGCCATCTCATGATGTGTAGAGTTCTAAACTTGATAAAAAGCCATAATCTACACATTCTGCATCTCTGTAGTTTAACTCTGTAATTCTATAGTAATTGTATTAGTTCAGTTGTAGTATCTTGTATAGTTTTGAAATTTGATAACATTGTATTTGTTAAAGGGCTTCTTATTGTTGGGTTTTCTACATGCAGGAATGGTCCTCTTCGTGTGAATGTGTGTGAATGTGTAATTGACGTGCTTTTCTTGCGTGTCTTTCTGGACCAGTTTTAAAGAGACTTCCTCTGCCCCTTGAAATTAAACTGCTCCACTGTTACCGACTTGTAAAAACAACACCTTAATTAAATAAAAACCCTTTTATATAAACATTTTTAATACCAATTGTAACTTTGTTTTCACTGCCCTTTTTTTCTTCATCTTATAATTGTTGGTCATGTTTTGCATGTAGTTATGACTGCCAGCATGATATGCAATACCTAGGTACAAATTTTATTTTTGTGGGTTTTTTTTTTTTTTTTTGGAAACAGACCTTGGTTTGTGGGAAAATAAAAACTCCCAAAAAGGTTGGAAGTTGTATTTTTTATTTTTTTTTTATCACAGCTTTGGCAGTGCATTGTAAATAAAGTCTTTTACAATATCTTTAAAATAAAGTGTTTCTGGTGGATTGAGATGCAGGTTTTAATCCATCTTGTGTCATGTTCTAGTCTTATTCTACTTACCTAGCAAATAAAGGCGATTTAGAAATGTTTTCATTAGGTTGTTAACCGAGTACGTTTATTTTTAACTCCGAGTACATTAGATTTGCCTCTAGCTTTGACGTCACAGTTGAACGTTCTGTTCCTGAGCCTGTACTGTAAGAGAGTGGCTGTGTTTATTTTCAACACACGGTGGCGCCATTTCAACTTGACTAGGGCTCAATCACTGTAGGCACATTTGGATTAATAGAACTCAGACTCATTTCCGCGAATCGAATCTTTTCAAAGAACCAGTTCTAAATACAGATTAAGCCGCAATGTTGTGTTATTAATAAAAGTTTTTATTGTAATTTATGTCTCAGTCTGTTAATTGTTGACATGACTCAAAAAAAGACGAAATTAAAACTTGATTATACGTTGCATGTACATCAAGCAATACATCTTTCCAGTGCATTTACTTCTCTGGTGAAAAAAAAACAGCATATGCTGGTAGGTATGTTTTGTTGCTGGTTTAAACTGGTCCTTTGCTGGTTTATAGACCAGCATAAACCAGCAACAAAACCAAATACCTACCAGCATATGCTGTTTTTTTCTTCATATTTTCAGATGCTCTTTCTACTGTTTTGTTACTTAGTCATGGTTTTTGGCTCCCCTGGTGAAAAAAACAGCATATGCTGGTAGGTATGTTTTGATGCTGGTTTAAGCTGGTCCTTAGCTGGTTTATGCTGGTCCTTAGCTGGTTTAAGCTGGTCATGTTGCTGGTCAAGGACCAGCATAAACCAGCATCAAAACATACCTACCAGCATATGCTGTTTTTTTCACCAGGGTCATCACAAAATATGTGACCCTGAACAACAAAAACGGTCATAACGGGCAATTTTTAAAAAATATTTGGCCGAGATACAACTATTTGAATATATGGTCCAAATGAAGTTCTTAGCAATGCATCTTACTAATAAAAAAATAAGTTTTGATATATTTACGTTAGGAAATAATATCTTCATGGAACATGATCTTAATATCCTAATGATTTCTGGCATAAAAAAACGATTATTTTGACCCATACAATGTATTTTTGGCTATTGCTACAAATGTCACATATTTCTCGGTTTAGTAAATCGGTCGTTTGTAGAACTACTTGTACCGATTAAATCGTTTTTTTAATCATCGGTGATTCACTGATTGAATCTGTTGTTCGTTTTCGTTCTAATCCTTTATTCAGGTCAATGCGTTCGTTTGATTTTCAACAGCCAAACTCCCAGAACAAGTTCACCTACGCAATTTTCATCATATTACAATTTAGGAAATCATTATTATGCAGTCAAAGATAATTTATGAGGAACATAAGTAATCGCTTTTTATTAGTCACGTGACAGAGGAAATGAACAAACGAATCGTTCATGAATGAATCGTTCACAAATCGGAGTGTTTTCACGACGCGTCTTTAATCAGCCGTTTTGGCGGCACTGAACGTAAACAATGCCACTGGACTGAACAAAACTCGCAAATTTAGCTGATTATTGCTGCTGAAAATGGTCAATTATTGTCATATTTTGGGCTGTACTAATCAGGAAAAACATTTGGAGTACTATAGACTGCCGAAAGTTATAACAAATCAAGGAAAGGAGTGCAAAAGGAATTTGTGGTTGGCCAAACTGAAGCAGGATTTCCAGGGCAAGAATCTAGATGACATTCGTATTTGTTCTGATCATCTGATTAGGTAGGTAAAATAATTAAGATAATATCTTAATACTGCTAACGTATCGTTACCACCTATTAACTTTGGTTTGTCAAACTATTGCACCCTTTCCTGCTAAAGTCCTTCTCCATATGATTTAGCAGCTTCCACGTGTTTTTTCCATGGTTTAGACATCACAAATTATCAGAACAACATATTCAGTAGTACATTTACCATGCAATATATGCTGTTGTTTACATCCGAGTATCTCCAATATGGCCACGCCTCCGGGTAACTGACCAAACTGTGACGTAAATGCAAACCCTCTATGGTGTGAGTGCTTGCATTTGTAACAGCATATTGTGACAAAATCACATAAACAAACTTAAAATTTTCCATCTTGGGTTTTTTTTCATATAGTGGAAAAAATGAAACGGTTCAGTCACGGGTTTGTCAATTAGCGCTAAGCTTTGGGAGGTCAGGCTGCTTTTCTTAGCCAGCCTAAATCTTGAAAGGAAGGCTTGATTAGGAGGGAACAGAGAAAGGAGTGGAAAGAGTCGGATGTGCGGTCAGAGCAGATGGCTGGAAACTCGTCATAAACATTCAGCTAATATATAACTGTTTTAAGCCTCTTCTTTTTTTAATTAACTAACACTCAAAAAATAAGGGCAGCTGCTGGTTTTGTCATTCTTTTATTTCTTTTCCTTTATTTCTATTTATTTTATAAAAAAAAAAAGTTTGAAAGCCTTCATAGAGTATAAATAAGCTTACACTTCCTGTAAGTGGTGTGAGGCCAGGATTTCACTTGTGGACATGCCTAATCGTTTTATGCAATGAACAATTACTGCATTAATGAGTGAGGATTGGTTCTTAATATTTCAGATATGGGGCCTGGTGAATATCTGTACCTAATCCTGGCGTGACTTGGATTTATTAACTTTGTTTGTCTTGGCTGTTGAGTTTCTTCAGGTCAAGGAATCATCCAGAAGATTAGCTGAAACTGGTCATGAGAGTCCATGAGAGATTTGTTAATTTAATACCACCACCAAAATCATGTACAATAAATCATCTGATGTAAGACACTGCAATGAGTATTGCACGGTTGTTGTTTTTTATCGTAGCCTGTCACCTTGTGCCAACCTATTGTTGTCACAGAGAAAGCACTTCTAGCTGTTTGCTTGGCACAGCCATTTGTGTTGATAGTTTAGACACCTCATCATATCAAAGGGGAAACCCAGCGGATCAGGCTTCAGTTTTGGACGTGGTTCTAAATTCCATTACATGACCCTCAGTTACTGATCTCCTATACTGATTTATTGCTGCTTGGCTTCCTTAAAGGTATAAAAAAGTCATAAATCAATTCATTTTCAGCTAACTTTATTTGTACAACAGCTTTACAACAAAAAATAAAGCCACATTTAAATGGATACATACGCAAAATTATTAGAGCAGATGCAAACCTTCTCTAGTTTTAGACTTGTTTTGTTGATTTTATAAAGTACAATTCATAAATGACTGATTCTGTACAAAAATTGTGTACAATTTTGTCTAAATAAACGTGATTTTTCTTTTATGCCAAAAATCATTAGGATATTAACTAAAGATCATGTTCCAAAAAAGATATTTTGTACTTTTCCTACTGTAAATATATCAAAACTTAATTTTTGATTAGTAAAATGCATTGCAAAGAACTTCATTTGGACAACTTTAAAGGCGATTTTCTCAATATTTTGATTTTTTGCACCCTCAGATACCAGATTTTCAAAAAAGCTGTATCACGGCCAAATATTGTGCTATCCCAACAAACCATACATCAGTGGAATTATTTATTATTATTTATAAGCTTATTCAGCTTTCAGATGATGTATAAATCTCAATTTTAAAAAAGTGACCCTTATGACCCTTATGGTTTTGTGGTCTAGGGTCACAAATAAATAAAAATAAGTTATTTTAGCTTCAGATGTTAAATTACTAGTGTTTTTAAAAATGAACTTTAAGCGAATGTTTATTGCAAATATAATCTAAATGCAAAATTAAATATGTAATATCAAAAAAAAAAAACTTGAATTTTAGTAGATAACCAGTATAATACTGATATTTCATGCTTTCAACAGATTCTCTGACTCTGTGTATGTGCAAAACATTACATTATAGTGGGAGAGGTTTTTATTTTCAGTCAATAACTGTTGGATTAAACAGTTGGACTCTGAACCGGAATCTTAGTAGTGCTGAATTCCTATTGAGGATAATCCTATGTTTTCCTTGTGTTCCGTTCAGTTTTGGAGTCTGTAAATGACTGACCCATTTGTTTTGAGACAAAGCTTTAGGAATTTGGCTTCTTATGATTTGCGCCAAGTTCTTAACCAGTAATCTCAGAGAGTCTGGAGCTACAGAACCCTTGTCCTGACTCTTGTAGAGTCCTGAGCTGTTCAGGTGGGGCTTCAGTTCCACATTTTCCTTGGTGTGGGTTTGTAGGACCTTGCTTTTAAAAGCCATAGTGTCTGGGGGATTGAGGTTTGATTGACTGGCACAAAGTGACAAACTCTTCCTCTCGTGACGTTCTGTACGGCACATGCAATCAATGTTTTAAGCATTGTGTGGGTGACACAAGGACATTTTAAACTTAGGCTGTGTCCACCAAAGCATTTAAAGCCAGCTGCACATGCCAGGTACTTTTTGACAACTCCCAGCTGTGAGTGCTTGAGAGCTCTTATGGTCAACAAAATGTAAAAATATTGTTGTACAGTAATACTCGTAAATCAAACATTTCTTCTCTATTGTCCCGCCTGTCCTCCACTAATTGGGCAACTTGCTAAAAAGTGACATTTACCCAAAGTTGAACATTTTTAAATTCTCAGTGACCAGAAAGAGAATGTAGAGTGTGCATCATCTGTTTTAAAATGCATTCTGCTTACATTAAAAACATTTAGAAAATATGCCAGCCTCAGGGAAAAATGCTTTGGTGGACACGGCCTTAAAGATGTGCTCTATGGTAGGTTAAGGAGTTTACATACAAAAAGGCCTTGTATTTGGGTGGGAAAAAGGTGTCTCAGCCCTCACAGGTCTTTTAAATAGTCTCTTTCATTCAAGGTACTGCAAACACACCAGGCCGTCCTGCTCAGCAGAAGATACAACCGTGCTACTGTTCCAGCCTCTGGGCTGCACGTGAGTCATGACATCATTTTGGAAAAGGAAGTGATGGATTTGGAAGTTAGTTTAGGAGAGGCAGATTCTAGTCTAGCCACAGACTGCACAAACTCTGTTTTGTGCATGTCTGACCCACACAGTATAATTTCATATATAAATAATTTCTGTGAAAAGCAATTGTCTAGTCATAGTCTGAATGATCTCAAGTTCTTAGTTCTGCATAGGTTTTAAAGGATTAGTTCTCTTTCAGAATAAAAATTTCTTGATCATTTACTCACCCCCATGTCATCCAAGATGTTCATGTCTTTCTTTCTTCAGTCGAAAAGAAATTACGTTTTTTGAGGAAAACATTCCAGGATTTTTCTCCATGTAGTGGACTTTAAAGGGACTCAAATTGCAGTTTCAATGCAGCAGTCATTTTCGATCAGTCATTTTCTAAAAATAATAAAACTGTATTTACTTTTTAACCACAAATGCTTGTCATAATATGAGTCCGCAACTTCACACATTATGTAATCACATTGGAAAGGTCACGCGTGGTGAGATCTTCATCTGTGTGCTCCGGTTCAAAAACGTCCAAAAACGTATTTTTTTTTTGTTTTTTTTTTTTGTAGATGGCGTTTCACGCTCTTTGCACGTTGGCTTTGTAAATAATGTGTCAGTACTTCCACCTACGTCACGTGTGACCTTTCCAACGTGAATTAAAGCTAGTGCAAGATGTGCATTTGTGGTTAAATGTATGTAATTTGGAAAAAAAAAAAATAGAAAATGACCATTCGTTTCACTACGTAAAACTCTTATTCCTAGGCTAGAATCATGTATAGCCCTTTGAAGCTGCATTGAAACTGCAATTTGGACCAGGAATGCTTTTCTCAAAAACCTTAGTTTCTTTTCGACTGAAGAAAGAACGACATGAACATCTTGGATGACATGGGGGTAAGTAAATTATCAGGAAATTTTAATTCAGTAGTCAACTAATCCTTTAAGTCTTTGTGTCATTATTATTGAAAGTTTCATTTCACTATTTTGTATCTTCCTTTTTCCTGTCATTAGCTGAATTAAAAACAGCATACTCTTATTTCTCTTACTATTCTGTAATATGATAATATGCTATACCAAATTCAGCTATTGTTGATGTTTTCTCTTCCTCTTCTATTGATTTATTCTTCCGTCTTGTCTTGTTACTGGTTGTCATCAGTTTTGTTTAGTCTTTTGAGCTCCCATGTGCTTGTAAAAATTCTCACGTCTTGTCTTTGGTCTAGTATTGTTTTGAAATAGTTTAGTACTTTTGTGAGCTGAATTTGTTTTGTGCCGTTCATGGTTCATGTCATGCTTTTTTATTGAATTATTAATAGTTTTGAACTGGTCTTGAACTTTGTGTTATTATTTTAAGATTTCTGTTTCATTGCAAAGCAATTAATAAAGTGCATTGGGGTTCAGTAGGAGAAATTAGGCTTTTAAACAACTTCTAATTAATATAAGCAATTGACACTTCGCGGGGAGTTTGACTGACAGCTGATCTGACCAATCATAGTGTTGAATCTGCCGTTTTGTTAGACAGACAAATCAGACAGGAGAGTAGGTCAACGTTGGTGGGCTTGAACTTGAAAAATTGTGTTTTGATGTCTTTCCATGTTTGAAACAAGATACCAACTGATGTTCATTCATGTTTATTTCATGCTATAATAAGTAGTAAAGAGGAAGAGATGATCAGTTCACGCTTGAACTGAGATGCTACAGCGATCTGTTGCAACACATGAAAGAGACACAAAACGGTATTTATTGTTCAAATTCCTTATTCTTATTCTCTAATTCTTGTGATGTAATTAGTATGGGAATGGGTGATTTTGGTAAAGAGTATGAAAAGGTGCCTAAGCCTCAGCATCAGCAAATCACACAAATGCAGTTGTGTAAACTTGTACAACTACAACTCACCTTACCTAACATCTACAAGAACAGTTGTTTTTTTGTTGACTGTGAAAAAGGAAGTATTGATGAATTCAATGAAAAAAGAAACAATTTAATAAGGCAAACAATATTTTTGGTGTGGGAAACATTGCTGAGCAGTCGTGTTCTACAGAGCAGAGCGGAAGTGAGGGCCTGAGGTCTTACCAGTCCTGCTGATGTGTGTGTATTTTTAAATTCCCCTAATGTCCCTCTGTGGGTGTTCAGTTTTGGATAACACAGTGCTTTCTGGGACGTGAGTGAATGTGTCCTGTGAGTGTGTGTATATTTATGTGTAAAGAGCTCTAAGTTTTCCCATATTGCCTCATCGCATTTGTTGTCTATTTACACCCATGCGCCAAAGGAAGGCGAGAAGGTGTTTATGTCTTTTAGTAGATTTGTCTCAGCAGTGACATTTGGCCCTCGAAAAAACGGGTGCATTTCTGCTCTGTGCCCACCGACCTTGCCCAGCTGCTGTGTGTCATCAGAATTCCGGGCTAGAGGTTTAGGACTCGTATCAGTGGGTTTTCATGTTAATTGCTGGTGTTAGGAGGAGACTCTGTTTGTTTATGAATAGGTGGACCCTGAATGATTGATTCTCTCATGTGAAACGTTTGAAGTAAATCCTATGAGGTTGCTATGGGTCACCTGCACCTACATAAGAACTAAACAGATTAGAATTTAAGAAATTATATGTAAATAAAGGAAACTCGAGCTTCGTCTTGTCATGTTACATGCTGTTGTCCTCATTTTTTCCCTCAAGAACCTGTCTTATATTCCTTGAGAAGCATATAGAAACATGTTCAATGTTATGACATGAAAATAACCACAAGGGCCTTAAAGTGATCAGTGATGAACATATCTGCACTTTTAAGGGTCAGTTCACCCAAAAATGAAAATTGTCAATAATTACTCATCCTCATGTCGTTCGAAACCCGTAAGACCTTTTTCTTCTGAAGATATTTTTGATAAAATCTGAGAGTCTTTGACACGCATTCATGAGATTACCACGTATACGTGTGGTGCTGTCTAGATTTTTGCAGTGGAAATTTCATCTGATATGGAAAGTAACAATTATTATTGTACATTTTTACACTTTTCACATTTTTACGCTTCTTTCCTGACTAAATGTTTGGATGTATTTAAAAGTTAAACAAATTAATAACATGTTTCGTTAGTTTTTTCATCTTTGCTCATTTTCTCCTTTTATTCCAAAGCTTTAAAATTAAGTGGTTAATGAACGTGCATTGAAATGTCATTAAGTTTAAAAACAAAAGCAAGGGGTTCACTATTCAAGAACATTGCAAAGTTGCACAAGAGTGCATGTACAGAATAAAGCATAGGGCTTAAGAGGCAAAGGACTAATGCATTCCACGGTTGCTCTAAAGCAGTGCATATAGCAGCAACCGAAGCCATTAGGACGGTCTGCATAAAATCACATAAACTAAATGCAAGGTATTGATTGTTGATGTCCCTCTTCTCCGCTCCATCATCAACCATCAACACCACATAACTTACGCATTAATTCTCAAACTTTTATAAGCATGGTTTATTGCAATATAAGAAAGTGATGAGAGACTATTACTATTCTTATTTTACTATTGTCCTTATGGTTAGGTGACACGCAGACAATATTGGCATTTACAAAGGCACATGTTCAGAGCTTAGAATACTGTACAGCACATCCCCAACACCTGTTCGTGAGGGTTAATCTTGGCATTGACATCAACAAGATGGCCTTTTGATTGATTCTCTCGATATGACTGAGTGCATGTTTACACAAAAGTACATTGATCCAGCATGTAGTTGGATAAATGTTTGATGTTTGCACTGTGTGTGAATTAGCTACTTCAACTTTAAGGGGGGATTTATATATTTATTTTCTATTATTCTTTTTCGTAGTTTTTAAGGTTGCAAATTGGTGAGGTTAGCCTGGTGCAGCAATTTGTCATTTGGCATAACAGTAAGTTGAAGGGATAGTTTACCCAAAAATTAAAATTCTGTCATTAATTACTCACCCTTGTGTTGTTCCAAACCCGTAAGACCTTCGTTCGTCTTCAGAACACACATTACCAAGAACATAGTCCATGTGACATCAGTGGATCAACTGTGATATTATGAGCTACGAGAATACTTTTTATGCACAAAAAAACCTAAAATAACAACTTATTCAACAAATCTTCTCCTCCATGTCACCCATAATAGTATTTTTGAGAGTACCACAATGCATGCTGCTGATGTAGAACATGCATGCGCTGCGCCTTGTTTACGTTCACGGTGCGTTTCCATTACAGCATCAAATCTCCGCTATGAAGCGAGTGAAATTTAGGGCAGAGCATGCATCTGAAAACAATGTTTACACCCTGTTTGCGTTTCATTTTCTTCTTTTAGTAGTGGTTTGCAAACTTTACACTTTATTGGTGCTGTCTAGGTACAACCTAAACTTCAAAATGATGAAACAGTCTATAGACTCAGCCGCTCTCAACACTTTCTCCGCACAGCTTTCGATCCCATAATGCACTGTGCGAGCGTTTAAGCTCAACTTCCATTGGAATTAATTGAAAACGCTCACTCTGCTGCGCTCGCTACGTGCCAGTGGAAACGCATCAGAGGAAAACATGCGCATGAATGAACTTTTAGTTTTAATTTTAGTTTTTGCGCACAAAAGTATTCTTGTGGCTTCATAAAATTACGGTTGAACCACTGATGTCATATGGACTACTTTGTTGATGTTCTTGGTACCTTTCTGGGCCTTGAACCTGTCACTTACGTTGCTGTCTATGAAGGGTCAGAAAGCTTTTGAATTTCATCAAAAATTAATTTGTGTTCTGAAGATGAATGAAGGTCTTACAGGTTTGGACCAACATGAGGGTGATCAATTAACGACAGAATTTTCATTTTTTGGCTAACTGTCACTTTAACGTAAATTATTTGACCTTTTAAACAAACGCACTTGAGTTTTTGTTACAAGTTCATGTTATAGATCTATAATATAGCAGGAAAGTAGTTATTAATTTATCGCTTTATTTATTATGTTAATTGTCATCTTTCTATCTCAACCGACGCGCAATCACTGTGATTAGGTTACCTCAGCCATAGGTGCTATGACTAAGTTTTTGGTACAGTGAATTTTCTTTAAAAGACCATATTTGTTTTCATTTCTTTTGGAGGGTTTTGTTCCTGAGGGAAAACAGAAACCATAATCCGTTCATCTAAATTTGGTGGCGGTGCCAGCCATCCCTCCCTCTCCTCCTCGCGTCTATCCTGCTCTCACTTTCATCAACATCGCGCTCCGCGGAGCACGTGCCGGTTACGCACTCTCTCCGTTCACACCGCCGAGCGTCTTGGACTCTATAATATGTCATGGACTTTTGGGACAGTCTTGAAATGACCGAACTACGGGCACGACTTTGAATTCATCTCTCACGGACCGGCTCCGCTCCTCCCCAAAGAACCGGAATCAGCGTCGCGCTCCGGAGGGGGAAAACCGGGCATGTCGTTTACTTCTAAACATTTCTGCTGTGTGCTTAGACAGGATTTGTCAGGAAAACTTGAGTTATGGCATGCGTCGGGCTTTTTTGTGACGCTGGGTGTATTACAAAACTTTTGAGTAATTAATTCGCACGGTAGTGTCTCACCATGAAGTGCTCATTGTCCACTTACGATTTAAGATGAAAACCGAGCTGCTGAAATATTCATATCAATGTGGAGTCAGGGCTTTAATGGACGTGTCTTTGTGATTAGTGATAGTGACCTTTAAATTAACAGTGATAACATGTAGACGCGCTCTTTGAGGCTTTTCAACTGTTTCACCTGAGTAAGCCACGGTTATTCACTTGCAGGTTGTTAGAATGAGCATTTTGTCTTTTAAAGGGAGTAATTGTCTTTAATTAGTAGGCTAATTGAGTTAAATGTCCTAATACGTTGTTTTGTTATTTTGCTGATTACAACAATCATTTTTTGTTTAAAAGTGATTTAATATTACAGATCGGTTTTTTTTGACCAGTGTTCACACTTTTCTACTTAATCAGTTATCGGTTAACATCGAGTCCACCGATAAATTCTAATAGGTCTCTAAAATAGCGTTAATTTTTATGGTTATTTGCGTAAATTATTCAACTTTGTATGTTACATGTTCATTCTTAAGTGAACTGTAGATATATTTTGTTTGTCAAGATTAGATTTGAATTTTAATAGTGGTCTTTGCAGCTAAACTGTTTAGGGAAAAGTATTATTATTATTAACAATAATACACAGTATGAATTATTATTAATAATGCATACATTTTAAATATATTATTAATAATACTATTGTATTTTTATCGTAGTATAATTATTTAGCTATTATTGTGCTAGAAATCAAATCAACTTAAACAAATACAAATAATCGTTATCGGTCATTTGGAAAAGAAAAACAAAAAAATATCGGTCAGTCTGTGCTGTATATTTTGCACTAGTTTGCTTGTGTCAACACAATAATGTTGGGCAGCCCTTCAAATAACGGAGGCATTAGGATGCTGGCCCCCCCTGCACCCAATGATGACAGGCGGGTCGAGTTCGTGGCTCTCACGGCTGTTCACACCGAAAGAAGCGAGCCGTCGACCCCAGAGCGCGGACACCCGTCTCACCGCACCGGCTTACTGGGCACTCCGCTGCCGGTGCCACCGGGCCCGAGGGCGACCCCTTCAGCCTCCAGCAAACGCTACAGAAAGTTACAAAACTGCCTGTACAACGTGCTCGAGAGACCCAGAGGATGGGCGTTCATCTACCATGCTTTCATGTAAGTCACCCATACTTTTAAAATGCACTTTTTTGGTTTTTGTTTTCCAAAGTCTTAAGCTAAGCAAGAAGCATGTTGATAAATCACCTCGGAGAAACGGTTAATGACTGCTACATAATTCGCTCACACAAATGGACCACCTGCCACGCGCTCACCTGAAGTCAGCAGCGGTCTCTAATTCTGAACAAGCTGAGTCGAGATATTTTCTTATTAGGTGACCCTTCCAGTAGACCATATCATTTCAGCATCAGCCAAGATTGATTTTCATCTCTCACAATTGGATTAAATTCCCATGCTGCGTTCTTTCAACAAATCAAGTTTGCTTGAGCGTCCGTTTGACATTTACAGATGCGTCGTATAGGGCTTTAACTTGGTTGCAATCGTAAAATGCTTTGGGATGCTCTAATACAGCATATTATTAAATGTTTTATTCATTGTTGCTCGTTGTGTTGCCAACTAAAAGAGCCGAGTATTTAGCAAGAGAAGTAGAGCAAGTGCTCCGCCATGCTAACTTTGACACTTGTTTATTCAAAGTTAGTTATTAGCCCACTTCTCTTTGCTTGAGAGTCCTGAATGGTCCCTATTCTAAAATAATCCACTATATCATTGTATTTGACTGGTCAGAAGTTGTTCCTCGCAGGCAGGCACATCAGAGTTCATTTATGGATGTCCATGACTATAATTTCAGCCATGTGCAATGGAGGCAGGTGTATGTTGTCTTTTAATTTAGTATTGAACAGTTCTAACGTATTTCTTTCTTGAAATGTGATTTCTTTTTAAGAAGGCCCTTTCTGACCGCCGTTTTTATCCTCTTGTACATCCACCTGTCATTCATCTCCTTCACTCAACAGCACAACACAGAATTAATTCACGTCTCCTAGTGCTTTTTGTTTTCAGGCCTAATCTAATTGCAAATTCCAAAATAACTTGTAATCACACAGCTTCAGGGTAAACAATGTTTTAGTTTTTTAATTTAAAATACATGTATATGTTTTGATTGTTTTAAAGGGGTCCTATTATGCTTTTTCAAAGTCTTGATTTTGTTTTGGGGGTGTACTAGAACATGCTCTCATGCTTGGTGGTTCGATAAGCGCATTATTTTTCACATAATTTACATTATTACAGTACATTTCTCCCAGCCTGGCACAAATAGCTCGATTAGTTCTGGGTTTAATGAAGGCCAGCCTTCCGAAAAAAGGAAATGTGTTATGATTGGTTAGCTATCCTAATGCGTTGTGATTGGCGAACAGCTTAGAACAGTAGTGCTAAGTCCCATCCTTAGCCTGCGAGATCGCAGATACATGATCGTGCTAATTTATTTAATTATTTTACATAATTAGTTTCATCGCCCCAAACCAGCTGCAGCATAAGACTAAAAGCAGCCTAACATTATCAAAAAACATCATCACTGATTAGCCTAGCCTATTCTAGTGTAAGTTTATGCATTTTAAAAAACATTCGTGTTATAAGTGAAGCTATCAACACTGTATGATGAATAAATCTCTTACCACACACTGCACACGTCTGTGGCACGTTACAGCTCTGAAGTGGCCACTCCAGTCAATGCTTGTGTTTATACCCGCCGCGCTGTGGTTTGTTGAAGCCGCTCTCCGTGCTGTATCGCTAAAGTTAGGCTAATCCCCCACCTCGTCCCTAACAATTCGAATTTCATATAATTAACCCCATAATTATTCGCATAATTAACCCCTTTAACTAATATGTGGTGCAAATTAAGTTATTCGTCTTTTTGCACTTTAAAGTCAACATGAGTTTCGCTTTTACTACTGTAACATGACGTATTTCCAAGTGAAACAGGATATTCAGTGAGAAAAAATGTAGGGTGGGATTTGATTTTATCCACCATGATTAGCACATGGAAAATGGGTGTGGGTTATCAGAATGGAGCCAGACAGAATGTGATTTTCCTAAAACAAGACCAGGGGTCAGGTTCACCAAAAAAAAAAAAAAAAAAAAAAATTCTATAATAAATTGTAAGAAGTGAGACGTTCATTAGAATATTCCTAGGTTCGGTTCTTGAGAATTATAGATTTAATCTTGGATGCACATGACGTGCGTTTTTTAATGTAAAGTACATGAAGTGTGAGTCAGAAGGTCACTAAAGTTCCCATACTAAATCTAGGCTCAGCAACTGTTTCTGCAAGTGTAAGTTCTACATGAAGTACCTGTATACCTATAATCATAGACTTAAATGTATCCCGTCACGTTTGATCAACCTGCTAAAAGAGCCTTCCCTTTGTCCATGAAGAGGAGATGTCTGGTCTGGCGTGTTTCACCCCAGTGTAGTTTAAACAAGTATAACAGTCTCTAAGCCACTGCCACTATTTGTTTACACCAGCTATGTTGAGCACTCTCTCCCTCTTCCTCTCTCTCTCTTTCTCTCTCTTTCACTCTTTCTCTCTTATTCACTCTTTCTGTCTTTCACTCACACCCTCACACGTACTAAAAGCTCATATATAAAATACACTACCAGTCAAAAGTTTTTGAACAGTACGATTTTTAATGTTTTAAAGAAGTCTCTTCTGCTCACCAAGCCTGCATTTATTTGATCCAAAGCACAGCAAAAACTGTGAAAATGTGAAACATTTTCTATTTAAATATATTTTAAAATGTAATTTATTCCTCTGAATTCATAGCTGATTTTTTAGCATCATTACTCCAGTCACATGACCCTTCAGAAATCATTCTAATATTCTGATTTGCTGCTCAAAAAACATTTATTATTAATATCGTGTTCAAAACAGCTGAGTAGGATTTTTTTCAGGTTTCTTAGGTGCATAGAAGGTTTGAAAGAACTGCATTTATCTGAAATAGAAATCTTTTGTAAGATTATAAATGTCTTTATTGCCACTTTTGATCAATATAAAGCATCCTAGCTAAATGAAAGTATTAATTTCTATCATTTCTTTCCAAATAATTATACTGACTGCAAGCTTTTGAATGTTATAGTGTATAATGATACAAAAGCTTTTTATTTCAGATAAATGCAGATCTTTGCATCTTTCTTTTCATCAAAGAATCTTGAAAAAAAGTACTGTAACAGTAAAACTGTTTTAAATATTGATAATAACTGTTACGAATCTAGTCGGTGAGCTGCAGACCGCTCACCACCAGACGTCGCTCTCGCCTTTTTGTCACGCACGGACTGTCACACTACACCCCGGACTACACTCCCCATCAGCCATTGCACTTCACCCCCGTCCAATCAGAGACAGTATAAATACCCCGGTCTTCCTGTCACTCTTCGCCGAGTATCTAATTGTGTTCATCATTCATACAAAGCGTCTTTCCTTGTTAGTCTGTGTCTAGTTTCCTTGTTTTTGTCCATTCGGAACTCTCGCCTGTCTGACCACTCTTTTGCCTAGCCCTTTACGGATTACGTTCGCCGCTGTATCGACCCTCGCCTGCTATATGGACTATTCTTCACCTTGCTGTCCAAATACCTGTTTGCCGTTGTTTGACCCTGCCTGCCTGACCATGTCTATGTCACGTCCCTTCAATAAAAGTATGCAGATGGATCCGCTCGTCTCTCGTCTCGTTCCCACTGTGACAGAATACTCGGCCACAAAAGGATCCAGCAGCTTTTCACCCGGACATTCGGCAGATATGGACTTTGACTTCACTCTCTTCAGGATCAAACAGGGACAACGTTCACTCAACCAGTACATCCGTGAGTTCTTAGCCCTAGCTAACTATTCTACTCTCCCGGACTGCACCATAATTGAGATCTTTTGTGATGGCGTGAATGAGCCGTTAAAAGCAAGGCTGAGACGCGAGGGTCCGCGCTCTTCGCTAGTGGCTTTCATGAACTTTGCGTTTATGTGTGTGGGCTCGCCGTGTACTGTGGGAGTCGCGGAGGAGGAACGCGACAACGCGGACATGGTAGCCGCGAACCCCTCTCGCAGATTGGCGGTCACGCCGGATCGCGACCCCACAAACACGTTTGCCGCCTGGATCGCCCGTGAAATGGCGGCCGTGCAGGAGCGCGCTCAACCAATGGCGGCGACAGCGGTGCCCGTTCACAAGATGGCGGCAGCGCCGGCGCGCGCTCACAAGATGGCGGCGACGGCGGAGTCTGTTCACAAGATGGCGGCGGAAACAGAGCTCCGTCACGTCACAGCTGCCATACCAGAGCTAGATGGAGTTACAGCTGCATTTCCTGAGTCAAGTCAAGCTTCCAAGTCAGGTCAAGTTGCAGCTGTACGTCCTGAGTTAAGTCAAGTTCCCAAGTCAAGTCAAGTTGCAGCTGTGTTTCCTGTGTCAAGTCAAGTCAGAGCCATCGCACCTATCTCAAGTCACGTTACAGCCATCTTTCCTGAGCCAAGTACAGTCAAGATGGCTGCCACGCCAGAGCCACTGCACAGGTTGGCCGCCGTCTCCAAGCCACTCCTCAAGATGGCCGTCATCCCAGAGCCGGTTCACAAGATGGCCGCCATCCCCAAATCTGTTCACAAGATGGCAGCCCTCCCACAGCCCGCTCACATGATGGCCCACGTGCTGGACTCACCTCTAATAGCTGTATGGGCAGCCAAGATGGAGCTCCGTCGCGTTACAGCTGCTGTTCCTGCAAAAACAAGTCAGGACACCGCTTCATTTCCAGTGTCAAGTCAAGCGTCTCCCAGGCCAAACCAAGCTAAGGCCGCTCTTCCAGAGCCAAGTCAAATTGCAGGTGCATCTTCTGAGTCAAGTCAAGCTCCAGCTGCCACTCCAAGGTCAAGTCAGGCCTCCAAGTCCGGTCAAGCCTTTAAATCCGATCAAGCTTCCAAGTCTGGCCCAGCAACAGGGTCAGGTCAAGACACAGTCGCTGTTCTCCACGAGTCAAGCCAATACACTGCTGTTCTCTACGAGTCAAGCCAACACACTGCTGTTCCTCACGAGTCACGCCAAGTCACAGCTGTGCACCACGAGTTCAGCCAGGAGCCAAGCCAAGTTACTGCTGTTGTTCCAGAGCCAAGTCACGTTACAGCTGTCATTCCCGAACTAAGTCACGTTACAGCTGTCGTTCCTGAAACAAGCCAGGCCAAAGCTGATCTTCATGAGCCAAGCCAGGTCACAGCAGATCTTCGTGAGTCAAGTCCAGTTTCCAAGTCCTGTTTTAATGCAGCTTCAGCCTCCAGTCAAGCTTCAGCCTCCAACCAAGCTTCCGAGTCAGGCCAAGCCAATACTGTGATTCCAGAGTCAAGCAAGTTCACTGCTGCTGCTTCAGAGTCCAGTCAATCCTCCAAGTCACGCAACGTCAGGGCTGTCGTTTCTGAGTCGAGTAAGGTCTCAACCGACATTCCCGAGTCAAGTAAGGTCACAGCTGGTCTCCGTGAACCACGTCAAGTCACAACTGAGCTTCATAAACCTAGTCTTGTCTCGCTCACCCACCCAGAGCCAGGTCTTGTCTCGTCAGACCGCTCCGAGCCTAGTCACGTTTCATCAGACCGCCCAGAGCCCGGTCACGTCTCGTCTGACCACCCAGAGCCTTACCAGGCCTCGTTCGACGGCCCAGAGTCAAGTCATGCCCCGTCCGACTACCCCAAGTCAAGCCACATCTCGTTTGACCTCCCAAGACCACGACCTATCGGGATAGCCAGTGCATTGGGCCCACCACAACCTCCCGCTGCTGCTCTACCTTTAATGGCGATTGCCATCTGGTGTGTGTGGGCTGCACACTGTGCCCCTGAGGCCACGCCTGCTCATAAGTCAGCCCCTGAGGTCGCGTCTGCTCACAAGTCAGCTCCTGAGGCCACGTCTGCTCACAAGTCAGCTCCTGAGGCCACGTCTGCTCACAAGCCTGCTTCTGAGGTCACGTCTGCTCACAAGCCAGCTCCAGAGGCCACGACAGCTCACAAGTCTCCTCCAGAGCCCCCGTCTGGTCACAAGCCTGCTCCAGAGCCCCCGTCTGGTCACAAGCCTGCTCCAGAGCTCCCGTCTGGTCACAGGCCTGCTCCAGAGCTCCCCTCGGTCGGAGAAGCCGCGCCAATACCTCCTGAGGTGTCAGCTTCGGCTGTAGATCCTCCCTTGGAGGTGGCGTCCCCTTACAAGCTCTCTGCTTCTCCCCCTATTCTGTCTGCCTCCTCTGTCCCTGCTTTCCCCAGGTCCCAGACCGTGACGCGGCCTCCTGCTCTGCCCCGGAGGGCCGCTGCGCCTCCTGCTCCGCCCCGGAGGGCTGCTGCGCCTCCTGTTCTGCCCCGGAGGGCCGCTGCGCCTCCTGCTCCGCCCCGGAGGGCTGCTGCGCCTCTGTTCTGCCCCCGGAGGGCTGCTGCGCCTCCTGTTCCGCCTTCTGTTCCGCCCTGGAGGGCTGCAGCACCTTCTCCCCCTATTCTGTCTGCCTCCTCTGTCCCTGCTCTCCCCAGGTCCCAGACCGTGACGCGGATTCCGGCTCCGCCCTGGAGGGCTCTAGCGTCGCCTGCTCTGCCTCCGGCTCCGCCCTGGAGGGCTTCTGCTCTGCCCCGGAGGGTTCCTGCTCCGCCTCCGGCTCTTCCCCGGAGGGCTCCTACTACGCCTCCGGCTCCGCCCTGGAGGGCTCCTGCGCTTCGTGCTCTGCCTCCGGCTCCGCCCTGGAGGGCTTCTGCTCTGCCCCGGAGGGCTCCTGCTCCGCCTCCGGCTCTGCCCCGGAGGGCTCCTACTACGCCTCCGGCTCCGCCCTGGAGGGCTCCGGCGCCTCATGCCCTGCCTCCGGCTCTACCCTGGAGGGCTTCTGTGCCTCCTGCTCCGCTTCCAGCTGCACCCGGGTGGGCTCCTGCTCTGCCGGTCCTGTCTCAATCACCGGGTCCTCCGCAGGGACCTGGTCCTCCAGCCCTTGCCCTGTCTCGCTCCCGCCCCACCACTCCCATGGACTGTTGTTCTGTTGGAGCGTCTGGAAGCCGCTCTTTGGGGGGGGGCTATGTTACGAATCTAGTCGGTGAGCTGCAGACCGCTCACCACCAGACGTCGCTCTCGCCTTTTTGTCACGCACGGACTGTCACACTACACCCCGGACTACACTCCCCATCAGCCATTGCACTTCACCCCCGTCCAATCAGAGACAGTATAAATACCCCGGTCTTCCTGTCACTCTTCGCCGAGTATCTAATTGTGTTCATCATTCATACAAAGCGTCTTTCCTTGTTAGTCTGTGTCTAGTTTCCTTGTTTTTGTCCATTCGGAACTCTCGCCTGTCTGACCACTCTTTTGCCTAGCCCTTTACGGATTACGTTCGCCGCTGTATCGACCCTCGCCTGCTATATGGACTATTCTTCACCTTGCTGTCCAAATACCTGTTTGCCGTTGTTTGACCCTGCCTGCCTGACCATGTCTATGTCACGTCCCTTCAATAAAAGTATGCAGATGGATCCGCTCGTCTCTCGTCTCGTTCCCACTGTGACAATAACAATAATAAAAAATGTTTCATAAAGAGCAAATCAGCATATTAGAATGATTTCTGAAGGATCATGTGACACTGAAGACTGGAGTGAAGATGCTGAAAATTTAGCTTTGATCACAGGAATAAATCACATTTTATATATATATCAATAGAAAACTATTATTTTAAATAGTAAAATATTTTAACTTTCTACTGTTTTAGTAGTACTTTGGATTAAATAAATGCAGGCTTGGTGGGCAGAATAGATGACTTTTAAAAATTAAAAATCTTACTGTTCAAAAACATTTGAGTGGTAGTGTATATAAGGTAAACACCAAATTTGAGATGTTTACCATTTCATGATCTTTGTCAGAAATTATGGGATTAATCACAATTATTTTTAAGTACTCTACTTTCTATACCGAATTGAAAACTCACTGTGTAAATTGGTCTTTATATATGAAAATATATATTAGTCTTTATATTTTAGGAGGGGCTCCATATACTGTTATCTGTCCTTTGACAGGTTTGGGCTGATACGCTTCGATGCAGAGAAAATTCATAAGTTCAAACTTTTTTAAACTTACTTTTATAGATGTAGATACTTCATTTGCATTTACAGCAGATTAGTTGACAAACAAATGGTTATTATGTGAATTTATAGGTTTGGGAAAAGATTATAGCATTCAGAAATCATCTGCGTGAACTCTTGAACACGTCTGAGCAACACGGTAAAAATGTAGATGCGCATTCTTATAATAATACACTGACTCTCTGTCCAATGAAAGAAATACAGTGAGGAGTTATTAACAGTACGTGACGTGTCAAGGTTATGGCTCTCAAATTTCAGACACCCAGTGTCTAAGTCTCTGTTTCTATTAGCGCCTGGGCATGTGGCATTTGGATGATGTATATTCTGTCAATGTATGACATTAGTATCTGAGTTTACCTTCTATATGCCATCTGAGAACCACTGTCATGACGTGGGCATCGATGTGACTACACGTCCAATCGATTATTTAGTGTCAATACTTTGCAATGACAAATTCAAGTTAATTTCTACTAGTGGTATTTCAGCCAGAGTCTCTTAAATGTCTAAATTAGCCCAGCGTTAATGGGAACTTAAACTGTAGATTAGAACCATACTGCATGGCTCAGGGAAATGAAGTAGCACATTGATCATTAAATTGAAACTGCGATTAAGCAAGGGGTGTAATGTCTTGATCGCTTAATTAGCTCTGCCCTATGAGGCAGCTGGAGGCAATGTGTTTCTCTCATGGTACCTTGTGTTTGGCACGACTGTTGTGAAGAGCTTTTCAAACAAGCTTTATCATTCTGATCTCATGCTGAACACTCTGGCTCTCTCTAAAACTTAACAGTTAGATGTTTTCCTCACAGATTTTAATCACGCCTTCTAAATTGGTAGGGAATCATGTGAGATGCTCAATATTTTGACTCAGCAGTAGAAAGCTTGTGTTTAATGGACAGTTTGGATGAGATTAGCTTTCTAACCGACATTTGACTTTAGGATATTAAGTAAAGATCATGTTCCATTGATATTTTACTGGGCATTTTATTATAAATTTTCTACCGTTAATATCAACTTAATTTTTGATTAGTAATATGCATTTCTAAGAACTTAATTTGGACAACTTTAAAGACAATTTTCTCATTATTTTGATTTTTTTCTTTCACCCTCAGATTCCAGTTTTTAAAATAGTTGTATCTCGGCTAATTGTTGTCCTATTCTAACAAACCATACACCAATGGAAAGCTTATTTATTTAGCTTTCAGATGTGTTTAAATATCAATAAAAATTGACCCTTATAACAAAATATAACATTACAAAGTAGGGCGGGGCGATAATTCGATAACGATAATTATCGCGATATAATTTTCCTCGATAAAACGATATGAAGAGTTCGATAAATGTTCGATATAATTTTTATGCACCAAAAGCGGAACGAAATAGCGCGACTCATTTGAATCGCCCCACACGGACCGTTTATCCACTAGGAACAAAGTGCAAATAGCCGCGCTGCGCGAGCTCACTACAAACATTGCATTTATTATCTCGATGTGGCACGGGCGCGCCTGGAAAAACCAAGCGCGTCGCTTCCGTATGACCGCAGCTGCCACGCGCATACATTTGAAATAATGACCTTGAGCGCGCAAAAGACGCGATATGTGAACGGCTCTGTCACGCGAGCACTAAACAGCGTGTGAGATCCAGTGTGAAACACTTGAATTCAGCGATGAACACAAATGACTCTGTGATTCAAACTAGTTTAAAGCTGTCTGCAATGAGACAGTCGGAAGCGTTTTTTAATCTACACATCGCCATCATTTACCATGGATTTACTGTAGTAACACTCACTGCACCATGGTATTGTGGCAGCAATGTGGGATATTCACATTAAATTTTATTACAGGAGTAATGGTATATAGTTATAGTATGTGTGTATTTGTGATTAAGCTATAGCATGTGTGCATTTATACTGAATGTTACCTACCTATAAAACTATGTAGTTATATTTTTTACATGGTATTAACATACCATTATGTGTGGTTTTAACTGTGTTTATCATGATTTAAAATGTATGCTTTCTACTATGGGAGACCAATGCTTAAAAAAAAAAAAAACAGGTCAGAATAAATTTAACCATATAAAACTGAGGTTGCTACAATTTTTACAGATGTTACTGATTGATAATGAACAAAAATGTACCTCTGCATCCTCAAGCTACTATCAAATGTGCATTTCTAAGAGACAAAAAAAATGATATTATTATCATTATCATTATTATCAGACAACCCACACCTGTTTCTTGATGTGAAACAATATAACTCATTAAAACATGCAGAAATTAATTTTTCTATTTAGATATTTGTTTTGTTAGGGAAAATTAATGGTCTGGTTTCTACAACTTTCACTTTGGAGCAAAAATCTGACTTTAAACCGGAAAGAAATAAAGAATTGACATTTATCGACAATTATCGATATTGTGATAATTTTTTTTTTGCCCATATCGCCCAGCCCTATTACAAAGTTAATAAATTTGAAAAATAATCTGAAAAATTCAAAAACAGTTAAAAGTTAACTATTAAGAAGAATAGCTGGACATAAGTTCACACATAAATTCTTTTATGCCAACAAATCATTAGGATATTAAATTAAAATCATGTTCCATGAAGATATTTTGCAAATTTCCTATCAAAATATATCAAAACTTAATTTTTGATTAGTAATATGTATTGCTAAGAATTTCGTTTTCTCAATATTATTTTTTTTTTTTTGCACCATTAGATTCCAGATTTTCAAACAGTTGTATCTCTGCCAAATATTGTCCTAACAAACCATACATCAGTGGAAATTTATTCAGCTTTCAGATGCTGTATAAATTTCAGTTTAAAAAAATTGACCCTTATGACTGGTTTTGTGGTCCAGGGTCACATATTATTATATTATATTATGTTATACTTTTTATCAGAGATAATATTATACATTATGTAGTAATGAGTTAAGGTGAATATAGTGCTGGGCAACGATGAATCGCATCCAAAAAAAAAAAAAATTGTGTACGTAATATATGTCTGTTTACTGTCTATATTTATGTATATATAAATACACAAACATGCATGTAAGAAAAATGTTATATTTAAATATATTTATATTATTATTATATAGATTAATTATGTGCATATAAGTATTTACATGTAAATATTTTCAAAATATATACTGTATGTGTGTCTTTATATATACGTAATAAATAAACACAGTGCACACACATATGTCATGTACACAAAATTTTTTATTTTAGTTGCGATTAATCGTTGCCCAGCATTAATTATATTGTGAATACTATACTTTACACTGATACTACAATTACAGTAGTGAGCATTATTCATTTATTTATTTTTTTATTTTTACAATTGATAGAATGGCATTATTACCACAAATTTACTTTACCCATAAGGATTAAGGTTCACACGGCAGCGCAAAAAGAACAAAAAATGGGTTTGTGTGGAGAAAACTCACGTTTTGATTCGGACAGGATTGAAATTACAAATTATGTTACTGTTAAACTTTTAACTTCTTTAAGGAAAATACAGAGGGACAAAATGCACTTTGTCCACCCAGTTGAGTGAGCCATTACATACAAATCTGACTCGAAAGGACACCTGCTGCTGTTCCTGACATAAATTCCTTCTCTCGTGACGCTGAGACACATTGCTAGGACACGAGAGGAACCTTTGACACTGTTAGAAGTTCGACACAAATGGCTGGTAGCCTGTAAAATGTTTATGCATGGGAAAGGATTGTTTTTCTATCGCCCCAGCGCTCACCCCAGATTAACTTGTCTTGTCGTAGGGTAAACTTACAAGCTATCAGAGTGTTGACGTGACGTTTTCTAGAGATGGGGGGTCAAAGGTGAACATATGTAATGTACATGAGCGCATGCCTAGGATGCAGCTGGAGTTTTAGTAGGCCGAAGTTGACCTTTGGTTGCATCCGTTTTTCATAGCACCACATATAGAAAATCACATGCTGTTTTCAACAGGCCCCGAGCAAACACACAAGGGCTTTCAGAGCTTCACAGCGGTTCTTGGACTATAAATGAGGGCAACGGTGCCAGGAGTTGTTAAACAGTCTCAAACTGAAGAGGTGAACAGCAATGATTACAGTGGAAAACATCTTCATCCCTCGAACAGCCCCCGAGTCACGTTTCAACCTCACCCTACAAATTAAGCAATAATTGAGCTCTCGTTTTGTTAAATGACTTCCTTGTTTATAAATGACTTTCGGATTAATGAAACATCTTTGCGGCTTAATATAATAAAGATGGTATTGCACAGAAGAAATGGACGTAGCCAAAAGAGAAGGATAATATGGAAGTCAGAGAGCCGGGGGAAAAGTGAACAGGCCTGCATTTTTGTCTCCTTTAGGATTCAGTCGTGTTTTGCAGTTTTACCCATTCTTTAACTTTAAGTAGTCAGCCAGAAATAACAACTTGTCCAGAACTGGTGCTCGGCCCCTTAAAGTGCTGTACACTTGAGTTTGAGTAAATAAATATATAACAAAAATTGCGCTCCCTCGGCACAAACATGTAGCCTCGCGCGGTGGAATTGCGTGTGTAAGAAATGCTTTTGTGCTCGTAGTGCTGTTGCGCTGTTCAATAATGCATTTTTGTGCTTTTAAAGAAATTACGCAGCGATCATAAATCCAACGGGGATAGGACCCTCCTCTCACGGGAAGGTCATTGATTTTTCTTCTGTGGTGGCCTTGACCTTGTCAAGTCTAGCTGCTGACCAGAGGGGCCACTAGGATTTTTAGGATTTGCAGCATTAAGGATGCCAAGATTTTTTTGCACAGTAGATTTGTAGCGAAAAGATTTGTAGGCCCTAGACAAACCACAGATTGTTTGTCCTGTCCACCTCTGAATGACAAGGCAATGATTTAATACACATGCTGTAGTAGGCTTTTAAACATAATGATGGCAGATACTTTTCCAGTAAGCAGGACGGTTATGATAAAGTGTGTTGAGTGATACCTTGAACTGTTTCTCCAGCTTTGAGTTGCCTTTGTTGTTTGGTGAGATGGTTTTATTTTATTTTATTTTTTTTATTTTATTTTATATATATTTTATTTTAGTTTTATTCTGTATGTTTTGCTTTTTCTTTTCTTTTGATTTTGAACTATTTGTTGTTGTTTTTTAAGTTTTGTTTTTCTTTTTTGTTAGATTTATTTATTTTTTATTTTATTTTGGTTGTTGAGCTTTTTCTATTTTATTTAGTTTTTTGGTTTTGTTTAGATTTTTAATTCTTTTTCTATTTTATTTTATTTTATTTTAATTTGTTTTGTTTTTTATTTTAGTTTTAAGGGGTTTAGCCTTTATTTTGTTTTTATTTAACTATTTATTTGTTTATTTTATTTTGTCTGTCTTTTTGTTTGATTTATATTATTTTGGGAGTTTTATTTGATTATTTATTTATGTTTTGTTTTTAGATTTTTCTTTTTCTATTTAGTTTTGTTTTTATTTAACTATTTATTTGTTTGTTTGATTTAGTTTTTCTTTTTTGTTTGTTTAGTTTTTTCTATTCTGTTTAGTGTTTTGGTTTTGTTTAGACTGTTTTTGTTTAGTTTTTATTTTATTTGTTAGTTTGTTTTTGTTTTTATTTTAGTTTGGTATGTTTAGCCTTTTCTTTTGGTTTAGTTTTTATTTAACTATTTATTTATTTGATTTGATTTTGTTTGATTTCTTTTGTTTGATTTTGTTTAGTTTATGTCTGTTTTATTTTATTTTTGGTTTTGTTTATTTTTTTTTCTATTTAGTTTTGTTTTTGGTTTATTTTATTATTTTATTTTATTTCATTTTTTTTAGTTTGATACATTTATTATTTTATTTTATTTAGATTTTTTTAATTATTTTTTTTAAAATAAAGTATATATATATATATATATTTTTTTAATAAAGTATATATATATATATATATATATATATATATATATAAAATAAAGTGTAAAAAAATATATTTATATATATTTATATAAATATATTTTTTAAAATAAAGTTTTTTTATTTATTTACTTATTTTGGGGGTTTTGTTTACATTTTTTTATTTTATTTTATTATTTTATTATTATTTTATTGCGTTATTTTATTTTTAATAATTTTGTTTTGTTTATTTTTATTTTACTTTGATATGTTTAGCTTTTTTTCATTTGGGTTTGTTTTTAGTCAACTATTTATTTGTTTATTTTATTTTGTTTTTCTTTTTTGTTTAAGACATCAGCCTTTAACTCTGTTTTTGTCTATACAGGACTTCTATATTGACCTGCAGTACCCAGCTTTGATCTTTTATTTTCTTTAAACAATTTTCTACCTGTAGTTTTTCATTTCCTTCACCATGCACACTGTATCTATGCATTAATTCCAGTAGATATATATCAGTCATATTTCAGACTTTTATAACATGGGCTAAGACAGTATGTTTAAATCCTCATTATTTATAGATGAAGGCAACTTCCTTTACACAAATTAGGAGATGAATGAAAATTTGCCTAAGCCTGTCCAGAATGGAAGCTATTTAGGCTGTCTGAATGACTGCTTGTGTTGCTTCAGGACTCGTATTTTATACTGAAAATCATGTGGTGATCCATCACAGTACCAAAATTGAATGTAACTTTGTGCTCAGCATATTCATTTATCCTGCTCATGACTGCAGTGTTGCTTGTTTCCCATTAGCCTGTTTTATTGGTTAGCGTCAGTGGAGTGTGTAAAATTCTGCCCCATTAAAAACACCCAATATTTATATAGCTATAACTCTCCATTCCATGATACGCTTCAGCAGTGTATTATCTCTTTTTCTCACACCACCTTTAATTTCCGCTCAAGCTACGGCACTCCCTCTCATGCCCATGCAGTGGCTATCCACTTATTTGACTAGTGGTAATAAGGTGAATTAGGTGGAAGAAGAGGAAATGCCTTTTGAGTCTTTCTGCTAAGTGCTAGTTGAGGGCACATTGAGGATTGATTGTTAAGTACTTGTGAGTGGACTATGACCTCAGGTCTTTGGCTTCACTTAAGTCTCAATAGGATGCTCCGGTCCTTCCAGGATGAAACACAGACATGCATCTGTTTCGTTTCGAAACAGATTTGCTAGTTTTGTGTTGTTTTGTACAATTTGTTTTGATTTTTTTTCTGAGGTGCTTCATAATGTTGTGTTTGTTTGTTTGTTTGGTTTCTTTCAGTTTAGTTTTATTTTCTATTTTATTTATTTATTTTCAAGTTTATTTATCAATCACGTTTCATCTTGTTTAATTGTTTGTTAATCCCATTTTGTTTAATTTTTTTCATGTTTCATCTAGTTTATTTGTATTATATATTTGTTTGTTTGTTGGATTTCTTCCTTTTTGTTTTTTTGTTTTTGATCATGTTTTTTTTTTTTTTTTTATTGTTTGTCTTGTCTTGTTTATTTGTTTGTTTGTTTGTTTTGGTATGGTCATTTTTTTGTTAATTTTTGTTTTAGGTTTGTTTTTTTATTTAATTGTTTGTTTTTGGTTTCCTCTTAATTAGTTTTGTTTTATTTTCATTTTATTTGGTTTGTCATGTTTCATCTAGTTTAATTGTTTTGGTTTATTTCTATTATGTTGATTTTTTTCATGTTTCATCTTCTAGTTTATTTTTATTATTTATTTATTTATTTATTTATTTATTGTTTGTTTGTTGGATTTCTTTATTTTTGTTTTTTGTCATGTTTTGTTTTAATTGTTTGTTTTGTTTGTTTGTTTGTTTGTTTTGGTATTGTCCTTTTTTGTTGAAATTATTTGTTGGCTGGTTTTGTTGGTTTCTTTCAGCTAGTTTTGTTTTATTTTGTATTTTGTTTTGTTTTATTTTTGTCATGTTTCATCTACTTTAATTGTTTTAGTTTAATTTCCATTTTGTTAATTTTTTTTTCATGTTTCATGTAGCTTATTTTTATTGTCTATTTGTTTAATTTTTTTTTGTTTGTTGGATTTTATGTTTTCATGTTATGTTTTTTTATTAAATTTTTTGTCTTGCCTTGTTTGTTTGTTTGTTTGTTTGTTTTTTTGGTATTGTATTTTCTGTTTTGTTTTTGATTTTTTTATTTAATTGTTAATATTATTTAGGGTTTTTTGTCATGTTTATTTTAATGATCTATTTATTTATTTTTTTGTTTGTTGAATTTCTTTCTCTTTTATGTAATGTTTTTAATTTTTTTAATTTGCTCTTGTTTGCTCGTTTGTTTGTTTGTTTTGGTATTGTCATTTTTGTGTTGAATTTTTTTTTTGTTTTTGTTTTGTTTTGATTTTTGATTTTTTTTTTCAGCTTTATTTATTTATTTATTTATTTACATTTTTCATCTACTTTAATTGTTTTGGTTTATTTCCATTTTGCTTAATGTTTTAAATGTTTCTGGTTTATTTTTATTATCTGTTTATTGATTTATTTATTTTGTTAGTTGGATATCGCTTTTTTGGTCTTGTTTTGTTTTTTAAATTGTTTGTTTTGGTTTATTTTGTTTTGGTTTTTTTCGTCTAGTTTATTTTTATTTATGTATTTGATTATTTATTTGGATTTGCTTCTTTTTTTCTGGTCATGTTTTTTGTTTAATTGTTTTTAAGTTTTGTTTTTGTTTTATTCTATGTTTTCACAAAACATTTGACTCTCAGAAGGTGGAGCCCCATTTTACGGTGGCGCCGTTATTTGCTCATTCACGGACCGAAGGCTGTTGCTCAGCAGATTGAGTTAAATGAGGTGTGTGTGGGGAATGCTCTCTTTATCTGCATTAGTTCACATTGTTTATTAAGGCTTTGAGTGACTTCATTATGTCTCATCCTCATAGGAACTACTTACTGAAGAGGCTGAAGGTTACTGGTCCTATGAAATATGTGCTTATTTCTCTTTTTTATTTTTTTCCTAGAAAAAAAAGCAATAATTAAGCAAAAAATGAGATTAGCATCACGCTAATTAGACTCTATTAGAACGGAGGAAGTGATTATGCAGGAATCACTCCTACAGCTTTAAGATGTTGAGTGGTGGGTCACTGTAGTCCAGTGTACATTCTGGAAATGTAAGAGAAAGTTTGTCATTTCCAGTCAAGACCAAACATGCATGGGGCCTGGTCTCTTTCAATGAATCTTGCATCCCTAGATTTCACGCAGTCCCTCCTCACATCTGTGGCAGTGCCTGCTGACACTGAACTGATGTCTCATTCAATACCCTGTCACATTCTGTACATGGCGAAGCGTCCAGCTGGCACTACCGGCTTTACTCAGGTTCCTGATAAATTTATACCATGGGAAGGTTATTCAGTGCTAATGTTAAGTATGTGTGTGGAGAGAGAGAGAGAGATTTCTTGTTTTGTTTTGTGTATCCATGCTATGGCAGCTGCCAACAGGCCCTCCTTTTTAAAGGCGATTGAACAGACCAGAAAAAAAAAAAGATTTTTTATTTATTTTTTATTTTTTTTTTAACAATTGGTTGTAACAATTTGTTTCATCATTTTAATGAAAACATTTAAATTTATGTTAATTTATACATGCATTTCTGTTGAAAAGTGTAGGTCTTTTTAATGTTTTTTATGTTTTTGAAATTAGTATTTTATGGTGACCATGGCTGCATTCATTTAATTTAAAAAATGTGTAAAAATTTTCTCAGAATTGTGTTTATATGTCGCAATTGTCTTTTTTTCTCAGAATTGTGAGTTTATGTCACAATTATGACTTTCTTCTCAGAATTGCCACTTTATTTCTCAGAATTGTGAGTTTATATGTCACAATTATGACTTTATTTCTCAGAATTGCAATTTATATCTCGCAATTGTGACTTTTTTCCTCAGAATTGCGACTTTATTTCTCTGAATTGCTCGTTTATATCTAACAATTGTGACTTTTTTTTCTCACAATTATGACTTTATTTCTCAGAATTTTGAGTTTATATGTCGCAATTTTCTTTTTTTCTCCGAATTGTGAGTTTATATCTCGCAATTTTGACTTTTTTCTCAGAAGTGCGACTTTATTTCTCCGAATTGCGAGTTTATATCTTGCAATTGTGACTTTTTTTCTCACAATTATGACTTTATTTCTCAGAATTGCAATTTTATATCTCGCAATTGACTTTTTTCCTCAGAATTGCGACTTTATTTCTCTGAAATGCGAGTTTATATCTAACAATTGTGATTTTTTTTTTTCAGAATTGACTTTATTTCTCAAAATAGTGAGTTTATATGTCGCAATTTTCTTTTTTTCTCAGAATTGTGAGTTTATATGTCACAATTATGACTTTATTTCTCAGAATTGCAATTTTATATCTCGCAATTTTGACTTTTTTCTCAGAACTGCGACTTTATTTCTCCAAATTGCGAGTTTATATCTCACAATTGGCTTTTTTCTCAGAATTACAACTTTATATCCCTAAATTGTGACTTTTTTCTCAGAATTATGACTTTATTTCTCAGAATTGTTAGTTTATGTTGCAATTATGACTTTTTTCTCATAATTGCAGTTTTATATCTTGCAATTGTGACTTTATTTCTCAAAATAGTTTGTTTATATCTTCCAGTTCCCAGTTGTGACTTTTTTATCATAATTGCAACTTTACTTCTCAGAACTTCTCAAAGTTTATATCTCGCAACTGTTATTTTTTTAAGGATTGTGAGTTTATATCTTGCAGTTGTGACTTTTTTTCTCAGAATTGCAAGTTTATATCTCTAAATTGTGCGCAAATCTGACTTTATATCTCACAATTGCGAATTATAAAATGAGATACAAACTCCCAATTCTGAGAACATCATTCTTTTTCCCTCTTTATATCTCACAATTCTGAGAAAAAAGTCTGAATTGCGAGATAAAAACGTATTCAGTGGCAGAAATGGGTTTCAGTGTCACGTGATCTTTTTTTTTCTTCCATCAAACATAAGAGTTCACTCTGCTTTTGTGGGAAAAAACACCTTTAATTAAAAAAAAATACTCCATACAACTTACACATTTTATTTTGTTCCTCGCACAAAGCAGTGCAAATTGTTATTCCCTGATAATTTTCTCTACTGCAGTTCTCAAATCTCATTTATGTTTATGCCTGTTCAAATATATGACATCATGCTGACATCCGTCTTTGATTCTCATGTGTCTCGTAGCCGATTGTGATACACCAAATGTTAATATGTGCATTTTCAAATTACATAAAAGATGAAAATAAAGTTAAATCATTGCAAGAACCGTTGCAGTAAATGTGCGGTGCATGGTGCGGTGGTTCGTCCTTGTGACAGAGCGCTGGAGAAGAAGTCCTGATGCGGTGTATTCATTTCTCCTTTCGGGGCAGAAATGTTTCCCGTGGGACGACCTGTCTCTCCCAGGATGAGCAGTGCAGCGGGTTTTAAGTTTCCAGGATAATGACGAACAGGAGCTTGGACTGTTCTCCAGATGATAGTCTAGTGTTCGCACTGTAATTTACAAACGCTGACTCAGGGTTAAGATTGTGTGTATTCTGCGCTTTGTTAGTGTTATTTTTTTTTCCCAATGAATCACGGTGATTAATTGGCATGTTAATCTAGCAAGTGCACAACTGCCAGTCAAATCACTGCTTTCACAAAGTCGGCCATGCTTAACAGATTTCCTAGAGCGGGTAAATAGTAAGGCAACCGTGTGCGATCACAAATCTGTATTTGTGCAACTTTCGTCATGCGAGGGATGCAGAAACTCTCTTGTTTTATTGACGTAATTCCCTATCCATCTGAATCTGAGAGTCACAACACCCCATCCCGTAGAGATCAGACGGCGAGCCGTGTTTGAAAAAGTACAGAGAGACGGGAAGACCAAAGGCCCAAAAGTGCATAACCGTCATAGCGTGTAACGTGATCCACGCCAGCGTTGATACCCCCTTAATCTGCTGTAATCTCTGTTTATGTAATGTTATTTTTGCCAGGCTACACTCTGTGAGTCTGACAATTCTGGTGCGAGCCTTTGACCAAGGCTTATTTTAAGTGGACGTAACCATCTTACTGCACTCAGGTGGTTTTTACAACCTTAAACTTCAAAGTTTATCACTAGAGATTTAGGCATGTTAGGGATGCTTTAAATACTTCGGCCTTTAGAGCATTGTCTTTTGTAAGTAGCCAAGGGACACTTCTAGCATTTGATCTTGCTTTCATAAACACCTTAACAGTGAATGTCAGTCAGTCGTTTGATGTTTTCATTGTTAAGCGTTTTATGTTATGGTCCTGAATTCATTTTGGGGTTAAATTAAGGTTAGACACTCCTCGTTTGCACTGGCATTATGAATTATTCATGTTATTGTTTGCCATCCAAACTAAAAGTTAATTATAGCCTGATTAAACTAAGAAGGTTCTTCACATAAGCATGTATACAAAAATATTTGTGGTCGTACATTCATAGACATGATTCTTATTTCTGTAGGAATACTACTAAGCAGCCATTGATCCTAGTTACATATATTTACAATAATAAGTGTACATATTCCACTTTGGCATTTATCTGACTTCTGTCTGTTTTGATATCTTAACGTTTCATTAAAAATATCCTGATTTATGTTTTATTTCTGTTTTGGGTTTGGAACAACATAAGAATCAGTAAGTTTCATTATTGGATCAACTATTTCTTTAAAGGAGAAGTTCACGTCCAGAACAAAAATTTACAGATAACTCACCCCCCCCTGTCATCCAAGATGTTCCTGTCTTTCTTCAGTTGTAAAGAAATTATGTTTTTTGAGGACAACATTTCAGGATTTCTCTCTCTCAGGACTTCAATGATGCCTGTGAGTTTGAACTTCCAAAATGCAGTTTAAATGCAGCTTTAAAGGGCTCTAATACTTTTTAACCTCAAATGCTCATCTTGTCTACACTGTAAAAAACAATTTGTTGAATCAACTTAAAATAATTTGTAACCTGGCTGCCTTAAAATTTTAAGTTCAGTCAACTCAAAAAAAGTTTATTCAACTTGAAATGTTAAATTATACTAAGTGACAACTTAGATATTTGAGTTGAATCAACGTAAAATTTTAAGGCAGCTGGGTTACTTACCCATCTCTTAAGTTTAGCAAACACAAATATCTAAGTTGTTACTTAGCACAACTTAACATTTCAAGTTGACTAAACTTATTTTAGTTGACTGAACTTAACATTTTAAGGCAGCAGGGTAACAAATTATTTTAAGCTGACTCAACAAATTGTGTTTTTTATTTTTTACAGTGTAACTCTGCGTGAACTCTGTGTAGTCCGGTGCAAGACAGTTAGGGTATGTCGGAAAAACTCCAGTCTCATTTTCTTCTCTAACTTTAAAATCATCCTACATTGCTGTTTTAACTTTTGTAAAGAGCTTTTGATTTTCTTTGCACATTCATTTTGTAAACACTGGGTCGATATCTCTGCAGCGATGTGGGATGATTTTGAAGTTGGAGGAGAAAATGAGATGGGAGTTTTTCGACATAGTCCAACTGTCTTGAACCGGAATACACAGAGCTAAACAAGTCGAGCATTTAAGGTAAAAAGTATATTAATTGTCAATTTGTTTCAGAAAATAAACAATCGTTTTGCTAGATAAGACCCTTCTTCCTCAGCTGGGATCATTTAGAGCCTTTTGAAGCTGCATTTAAGCTACATTTTGGAAGTTCAAATTCAGGGGAACCAATGAAGTCCATTATATGCAGAAAAATCCTGAAATGCTTTCCTCAAAAACCATAATTTCTTTACGACTGAAGACGGAAAGACATGAACATCTTGGATGACAAGGCGGTGAGTAAATTATTTGTAAATTGTAATTGTTCTGGAAGTGGACTTCTCCTTTAATTTGTTAGTAATTAGTTAGTAATTAGTGGTAAATTAGAACATAACCAATGAAGATATTTTAAATTTTGTGACAACATGCCCCAATTGTGGAGAATTGTTGGTGGAGAAAACATGCTTGTGTAATTAAACTTTTGACATTGTAGTTACTAAGATATTGGCCAAATGTAGATTTATGATTCTTAAAATTCTGATTCTTAATTAATTGCTAAATCCTGTGGTGTTTCCACATCATGAACTCTTATGACTCTTATTCAACTACAGAATGGTTAGACTTTAGTAAATAGGGAGCCCCTGTGAACGTCTTCACTGAAAAATCAGCAGAGCTAACCTCCCACTCCCACCTCCCCCCTGGTTGCCGGTCGGCAGCTGATGTCTTGTGTAAGCCCCCTTAAGTGTTGTTAAGGCCTTTTAATTTATAATGGCAGGTTGTATAAACATGTCGGGAAACCTCACCATAGCAACAGTACTAAAACAAATTCATAATATAGAGAGGTATTTATAAGGGCTAGCATCCTGACGACTCTCACATAGTGGTTTGGTGTTCGTGTATCTGTTGTGAATGAACATATTAGTGAACTAATAACCACAAACTTCGTCACTAGTACCAACATCCATTAAATACTAAAAATGCTATTAGTGAAAATCACAGATGTTTTCATTTATTTCTGAATACAGAGAGTCAGTCCGACCCCATTAACCTACTACTTTTTGGTCATTTTGATTTGGTCATCTTTGCACTCATGCCAGTTAAGGTCCGTTACATTATTCAGCACTTTTTATCTCTCCTAATTCAAGTAAAAATCAAAACAATATCAAGATGAACGTTTGTTGCTAATATGAGAGTATTAGACAGAGTGTGTATACAGTATATTAATGGGTTTATTCACGAGTGTTTGTAGTCTAATTTATCTACTATAAATCAGTTTATATATTGCAAATCTTAATTATTAGTGGTGTTTGTTCTGTGATTAGATATTTCATTTTTTATTTATATCAAATAATGTTTTTTATTTTGGAACATTGTGTTGTTAGTTATGGATACAGCTGTACTTGGATACAAAGTAACAATGAGGTAACGTTTTTACAGGTCATTTATTTGACCTGACAGATCCAAGTAGGTGTGTGTACAGTGTGATACCGTGCATGGATTTCTTTGTGAAACTACGAAAGCTTCCTAGAATCTGCTGGCCTGGATGGTCTTGTCTTGGCTGTGTTTCCTGTAAGATGTCATATGATGAAGGAGAAGCATTCACAGATGATTTCAGTGTTTCTTGCTGTCTCTCTCTTATATTGCTCAGATAATAAATGGCCAGAAGAAAGTCATGCTAATTTCTTGGATCCAAGAAATGCGTCCAGTCATGCTGATTTCTTATTTAATTCTTGTTATTATCGATGTTGAAACAGTTATGCTGCTTGGTAGGGATGTCACAATACTCAATATAATATTGAACCGTTCGGGACGACATCCACGATTCAATACACGCTTGTGAATTGCGTTTTTTTGGTTTTGCTTTTAAATAACTTCCTTTTCTGTTTTATTTCTGTTGGAATTTGCTGTATGTGTGCCCGTGATTTCACGTGCTGAAATGAGGAAACACTTCCCCGCTTATATTTAAAAAAAGCAACATGCAGAGCATCTTCCATTCTAATGACATGCAATGATAAGCCTTTCTAAACCTGTTGTCCAACAAAAGAGTTAAAAACAAAAGTTATAAAAAACATTATACCTTGTTTTTAATTCACAACATCAGTCGAGTGTTTGAAATAATGTCCTTATGTGATCTGATGTGGATTCTTATCACAGAATGAGGCAGATGATAAATTCTATACTCATATTCTATGTATGTTGATTAGCAATAGTTTATAAAAATACAACCGATGACTTGAAGAACACAGATAAACCATATATTGTTGCAGACAAGTGTTTATTGTCCTTACATTTCATCATTCAATACGTTTAATGTTAAATCTTGTTTTTAATCAGCCTTTATCCATATTAGAGAAGCTGGAACGGAACGTCACCAGTGATACATCTTTGACACATATGTGGATTTTCTGGCGTACAGTATGAATGAAACCCTTTCTATTTTGCGTAAAAATCATAGACTGTAAAAAATATTGATGTAGTGTCCGTGACATCACCCGTAGGTTTCTGAAGAGCATTTTTGAAGCTCTTAGTGGCTGTGTGTCGGCCGTCGCCATCTTGGAATCGTGTCACTGCACGTCACTCCTGGATAATCGGAAATGGGAAAGAGGCGGGATGTGGGTGGAGCTGGTTGCTGAAACCACGCCCGCCTAGCGCGACGCTGGTGACAGCAGCAGCAATCCACCTGTCACTCAAGTGGCCACGCCCTAAATTATACAGAACTTTAAGGCTTAATATAATTTAAACGGATGAGTTATAAAAAAATTCATCCCCTCACAGTTGACATGAAGGGCAAAATTAGCTATATAGACCAAAACCACTTTTTGTACCAGGCTGTAAACATATTTATTTCCCGCTGTAAAGTTGGGCATTTTAACATGGGGAGTCTATGGGATTGACTCCCTTTTGGAGCCAGTCTCTAGCGGCCAGTTGATGAATTGCGGTTTAAGTCACTTCTGTGTTGGCTTCAATAGAGAGAGCGGGAGGTTGCCGCTTGATAACAATCAAAAAAATAATACATCTGTCAAAAGAAAAATTAAGAAGACATATACTAAACCACGCTTTTTCCAGTGTGCAGATGTTTATGGGAGTATTTTGTTAATTTGTTGCAAAAAAAACTACACTTAAGTGGCAAGATATCAGAACCGAACCGAAAACCGTGGTTAAAAACCGAGGTACGTACTGAACTGTGGACTAACTGTATTGTTGCGTCCCTACTGCTTAGTATTTTTGTGGAAACCATGATCATTTTTTTTCTTATAGAATAGAAAGTTACTAAAAACTGTGTTTATTTGAAATAGAAATCTTTTGCAACCATATAAATGTCTTAATGCATCCTTGCTTCTAAAAAAAGAAATGTTCATACATCTCTGTTAGTTTAGACAGGGGAATATTATGTATCTAACATGTGTTTGCCGCATAAACTGTAACTGTATCAGAAGCTCCAGGTTAAACCTCTGTAGTGATGAGACAGCAGCGGAGTCTCTGTACTGTGTTTTGTGTCAGTTTCAGCAGCGTTGACAAGGTGCTGCACTCTTGATTACACTCTTGCGTGCCACAGCAGTCGTTTAGATGAACCAGAGTGTCCATGTTTGAAGTCTTGGTCAAAGATGGTAGCCCGCTGATCTTGTAAATAGTACTTTGAAAGATAAGCGTAATGGCGAGATAGCATTTGGCGTGCTCTATAAACGTCTCTTCTTTGCTGCCAGATGCTCCCATCGCTTGTCTGGTAATAAGGCTGTCTTCAAAAGAACATTCCCACCAGAGGGTCAGAGGGACGCTTCTGTGACATCTCAGCCGAACAGAGACACTGACAGTCCGTGATCAGGCTTGTGTAACTTTGATTGGCTAAATCTTTTTATATAATTCAGGGGGCGCTTATTTCTAAGAATTATTTTAGGGTTTTTTCCACCAACAGTGGTATGCACATTTTAGGATACTGCATAAATTGTGTGAGTGTACATATTTATAATGTATTAGTAAATGTTGAAATTAACTTTAGATTAAAACATGCTGTAAAAGTATTGTTCATTCTTCGTTTATGGTAACTATAGTAGTTAACTAATGTTAACTAATGAACCTTATTGTAAAGTGTTACCATGTGCATCCAAAAAGTATAATTCTAAGCCATTCTATATATTATACTGAAAGTTTAAGCTTCTAAAACAGATCATTAAAAACTATTTTAACTATTCAGGGTGTGACGTTACATCCAAAACACTTGTCAGTGACCTTTGACCTTTACCTGTAATTTCATATATGCTTTTATATGTTGTTGTGTCTTTTTTTAAGACACACGCTAGTGTTCAAAAGTCACCTATGCTCACTAAGGCTGCATTTATTTGATCAAAAAATACAGTAAAAACAATCATAGTGTAGATTATGTTATTTTATGTAAATGTAATTTATTTCTGATTCAAAGCTGAATTTTTAGCATCATTACTCCAGTTCTCAGAGTCATATGATCCTTCAGAAATCATTCTAATATGCTGATTTAGGGCTTAACATTTTTATTATGATAGATGAAAACAGCATTTACTTGAAATAGAAAGATAGTTTGTCCAAAAATGAAAATTACCCCATGATTTACTCACCCTCAAGCCATCCTAGGTGTATATGACTTTCTTCTTTCAAACAAATACAGTCGGAGATATTAAAAAATGTCCTGGCTCTTCCAAGCTTTATAATTGCAGTGAATGGCTATTGATGTTTTGAAGTCCATTAAAGTGCATCCATCCATCATAAAAAGTGCTCCACATGGGACATTTTTAATATAACTCTGATTATATTCATCTGAAAGAATAAAGCTATATACACCTATGATGGCTTGAGGGTGAGCAAATAATTAGGTAATTTTCATTTTTGGGTGAACTATCCCTTTAAAGTTATTACCTGCCACATAAAGGCTTTGCCGCTGACCACCAAAGAAGTGTAACCTTTTTCTTTTTCTCACACCCTTGAATTCCTAAACATCTTAATCCGGTCAGTTACAGGTCAAATGTTAAAGCCACTTCTTTCTTTTGTTGTTGTTCAATCCACTGACCAGTTCCTGTAAATCTCATAATCCACTAAAGGAAATTCCCACTAAATGAACAGAAGTTCTGCCACTTTCTGACAATTTAGTTGCAGTGTCACTTCTCTAACCGAACAAAGACCCCAACTTGACCGTGCACCTATTAAACAATTATTCCTGCTCCATGCCCAACGTGTTACTTTTAATCAAAAGAAAGACTGTTGGTCCTTATCCATACAAAGTGGATTAGAGTAATGAATAAATGTTCAGAAATAAGTGGAAATATTTGGTTGTCCCACAAAGCATAGCATTCATACTGCAAAAAATATATATAAAAGAGTAGATTTTAAACTTATCAATCTTTGTTTGAATCCAAAAGCACCCAGTTTGGATTGTAATGGATATAGGAAATATACTGTGTGAGAGCTATTTATTTTCTTCTGTATGGCTTGCTGAACTACATTTATATGTAGTTTAAATCAGAGACTTAAAATCTGATCAATAAGTACAGAACATAAAAATGTGCAGGTAAGTGGATGCTGCTGAAATATTACCATTCGGCCGTCCCAGCGCTGTAGTAATGACAGGGAGAAATAAGGACGTATTTAGAAACAAGTCTGCATTAAATCAAAGCATCTTTGACAGAGCTGTGGGCCACATGCACTGGCTTCTCTTCACCTCATGTGTAAATAAAGGCATTATATTTTGCAAGGCTTTGGGCTTTTAGGAGTGACGTTAGCAGTGCATTGAGTGGTGAAATGTCAGCACATAAATACTGGAAATCTGGGCAATGAACTGTGCGCGTGAAAGAGTACAAGTGTGCAAGGTGTGTGTGTTTTGAAAGCACTGCTTCAATTTTTTTGCGACTGTGCAAGATTATTTATATTTGTGTGTAACACCACTGAATGTGATGTTAGGCACATTTTGGTAAAAACATCAGATTTTAACAAAATACATGCTGAATTTTTTTAAATATTTAAAATATTTCCTAATTAAATATGTAATTATTATTTGATATTTTATAATGATTCTGCATGAATTTGAAGATTTTAGTGTGTGTGTGTGTGTGTGTATATATATATATATATGCGTTTGATTACGCACAGGCAGGTACACAGAAGCTACAATGATCTACCATGCCACATTAGAGAGCGCCAAACAGTATTTATTGCTTGAATTTCCTAAGAAAATTGACAGAATTTGAAATCTGGGACTTTGTTTCATATCAAAAGTAACACAAATCCTAGCCTATTGCTATTTATTGGAAGGAAGATGCACTATGTACTGTTCATTCATCAGCTGAAAACAGCATAGATCGATTGTGATTTAATAATTGCTGTTGGTTCATTAAAGAAGAAGAGAATCTATTTTTTTTTTTTTTTTTTTTTTTTTACCCAGCCCTAGCATATTTTGTTGTTTTTAAACACTGCGCTGTTGTCCTGTAGGTTCATGATTAAAAGCGAAAATGTGAACAAAAATGAAAGCAATTAAATGTGTTATTATAATTAAAATATGAAAATTAAAATGATGGGCAATAATAGATTATGACGGAATTTTTTGAAGTCTAGTGCGACCTTTGATATATTTATACAGTTGAGGTCAAAAGTTTACAGACACCTTGCAGAATCTGCAAAATGTTAATTATTTTACCAAAATAAAAGGGATCATACAAAATGCATGTTCTTTTTTTATTTAGTACTGACCTGAATAAGATATTTCACATAAAAGATGTTTACATATAGTCCACAAAAGAAAATCATAGTTGAATTTATAAAAATGACCCCATTCAAAAGTTTACATACACTTGATACTTAATACTGTGTTGTTACCTGAATGAGCCACAGCTGTGTGTGTGTGTTTTTTGTTTTGTTTTTTTTGTTTTTTGTTTTTTTTTTGGTTTAATGATAGCTGTTTACGAGTTCCTTGTTTTTTCCCGAACAGTTAAACTGCCTGCTGTTCTTCAGAGAAATCACAAATTCTTTGGTTTTTCAGCATTTTTGTGTATTTGAACCCTTCCAACAATGACTGTATGATTTTGAGATCCATCTTTTCACACTGAGGACAACTGAGGGACTCGTATGCAACTATTACAGATGGTTCAAATGGTCACTGATGCTCCAAAAGGAAACATGATGCATCAAGAGCCATTGGGTGAAAACTTTTTGAATTTTAAGATCAGGGTAAATTTAACTTTTTGTCTTCTGGGAAACATGTAAGTGTCTTCTGTAGCTTCTGAAGGGCAGTACTAAAAAAAAAAATATGATATTTAGGCAAAATAAGAAAAATGTACACATACATTCTGTTCAAAGTTTTCACCCCCTGGCTCTTAATGCATTGTGTGTCCTTCTGGAGCATCAGTGAGTGTTTGAACCTTCTGTAATAGTTACATATGAGTCCCTCAGATGTCCTCAGTGTGAAAAGATGGATCTCAAAATCATATAGTCATTGTTGGAAAGGGTTTAAATACACAAAAATGCTGAAAAACCAAAGAATTTGATTTGTGAGAGCTGAAGGATTTTTCTGAAGAACAGCAGGCAGTTTAACTGTTCAGGACAAACAAGGGACTCATGAACAATTATCCCTATACAAAAACACAGCTGTGGATTCAGGTAACAATATAGTATTAAGAATCAAGCGTATATAAACTTTCAAACAGGGTCATTTTTACAAATTCAGCTATTCTCTTGTGGACTATATGTAAACGTCTTTTATATGAAATATCTTATTCAGGTCAGTACTAAATAAAAAAATAACACATTTTGTATGATCCCTCTTATTTTGGTGAAATAATTAACATTTTGCAGATTCTGCAAGGTTATGACCTCAACTGTATATATCGAAAACATATTATTTTACAATACAAAATTGCAGGTAACATGGAAGGTTATACGTTTTTGTGTGTGGCATCCTGTTTGTTCAGTATCTGGAGAGGATTCTCTAATTGTCTGCTCATGGTAACAGTATTGTCTGTAAATGTCAAGCCTCTCATCATCCTTCTGCCGTCCAATTAACATCTCTCACTGCTCTTCTGCTTTTCCACTCAGCAAGCTCAGCATATATCCCACTCACAATACTGCGACTCAGTGGCCTGTGATTGTGCCCTTTCAAACTATAGCTTGAATGAGACTTTCCAGATAGCAGAGTGTGTTCAGAAGGCCACTGTGTGTGTGTGTGTGTGTGTGTTGGTGAACGGATGTGTGACATGAATGAATAGTGGAGACACACTGATAGATGCCATTTGCAGTTGGCAAACAGTATATCAGTAATCCTATTAAAATGAAGTAATTTATGATCCACCAGTTACATAAAGACTCTTTAATAAAGGCTACTCTCACAGCTGAATATGCAGTAAAAAACACTACAACAGCATAAAAGTGTCATAATAGTAGTTGGGGTGCGAGCCTCAGCAAAGGTGAATAACCACTTTTTCTGGTTTGTTCCTCACACAAAGGCATGGAAGCCTGCTTCTGCCTCTGAATATTAAAAAAAGGTATTTACGACTTTTATCTCACAATTCTGACTTTTCTTTTATATCTTTAGACAGAATTCCGAGAAAGAAACTCAGAATTGTGAGATATGAACTCACATGGCATATTCAGAATTCTGAGGAAAAAAATCAGAATTGTGAGATGTAAACAAAAAAAAGTTTTGTGTTTATATCTCACAGTTCTTCATTTCTTAGAATTGCAAGAAACAAAGTCTGAATTGTTAGATAAAAAGTCACAGAATTTCATAGAAAGCTGTCATATGTTGTTTAGTTCTTTCATGTGTTCTTTGTGATTTTTGGACTTGACATACCATTCTTACTATGATCTTAGATTGTTTGGTAATGAAAAAAAAGTCACTTTTGTGTTCCTGATACAGTTTTGGAACAATGTGAGGTTGAGTAAATAATGACAATGAATCAGTTTTTTGGTTTAACTATTGCTTTAAGTCAAGCAAAATATAAACTTGAACTAAACAACTTTGGGGACTTGAGCAATAGCTTTTCCTTTCCAGATGTGAAGTGTGCTTTTAAAAACATTTAAATGACCTCATAATGACCTCATAATAAGCTCATTCCCCATGCAGGGCCATTTTTCATGATTCAGTAGCTGGAGCCTGCGCTTTCTTCGGGGAAGCGTCTGTGCTCATTTTCACTGATGATATTTCTGTTGTATGATGGGTATCAGTTTTAACCCTATTTTGCTGACATTCAGGATTTATGCTTTCCAGACTGGTTGCAGCTATGGCAGCGTTGTACTTCCCGCTGTGTTGTGTTGTCTGCTCCTGCTTCTTCTTTTTGACATCTTTCACAACTGTGTACAGTGTAATAAACACTGACTTCCAATTCCACTTTAGAATTAAATGAATTATTATGAACTTAGCAGGCAGCTCTCTAGACAGCAGATAACAGATTTGCGTTATGGATGGATTGTTTGGTTATACACAGTGTTTCCCAGCAGAGCTTGTGTTGCCAAACCTGTGCCTTGTGTTTATTTATGCTTCAGCAAGATGTTTCCTCTCACTTGAACAGTTGTATTTTTAATTTTCAGTTCTGTGAAGACCAGCCATATTTTTGCAGTATATATTTTAGTTTCCTTAACATGAGTCTGTCTTCACTGTAAAAGTTTAGATAAAGTAATTTTCATTTTATACTATTATATTTTTAAAGCGGACATTGGAGACCCATTTTCCACAAGTTGGTATGATTCTTTAAGGTCTTCATGAAATGTCTGCAAAATACTTTGGTTCAAATTTCTCAATGGTTGTTTCAAACAACACCCTTTTACCTTGTCACAAACAGCTCTGTTCACAGTGACCCGTTTCGGAGCATGTTTCTTTAAATTATAATGAGCTACCGCTCACTCCGCCCCTCTCTTCCGTTTTTCTTTTTTGTGTGTGTGTGTGTGTGTGTGTGCATTTGGTGGTGCGTTACCATCAAAAACAAAACAAATTCACTGCGTCCACATTGGTTCTGATGTTGGGAGAAAATGAAGACTTTTATGGTCACTTGCAAAAAATCCGTAAAATTTCCGTTAAAAAACAGCAGCTACTACACTGTAAAAAATGACAGTGAATTTTCTGTAAAAATTTGTGTAATTTCACATGTAAAGGGGTCATCGGATGCTGAGTTCACTTTTACATGCTTTTTGAACATTAATGTGTGTTGTCAGTGTATGTACAAATCTACCCTATAATGCTAAAAATCCATGCAGTGGTTTTTAATTAATCTGTAAAAATAATATCCCCTTTTTCAAATCAAGCCATTCTCAGATGCCTGTCGTTGTTGTGTCACACCCACAGAGGCCGCTCCTACAATAGTTGATTGACATTACCGTCTTACCTCAGATCAGCTGTAACAGTCCAGCCTACATGTTTCAATGCCAGAGCAGGGATATAAGTTGAGAATTTTTGACCAAAGTATATTATAGACTTTTCATTAAGACCCTAAAGAATCATATCAACTTGTGGAAAATGGGCATCCGATGACCCCTTTAAAAAGCAAAAACAGAATGGTCTGACTTTAGCTTTGTAAAACGATACTACATTAAACATATCTACACTAAACAGCAGATGGGCTGAATGAGATGCAAATTCACTCCCTGACAACAGGTGGCGCTTATGAAACAGCAGCAATACAGCATTTTCTCAGTTACTGCTGTAAACAAAGCAGCACTGCGCTTTTACTACATCAATATGGATTATATGGAGGTAAGATGAAAGCAAAATACCATCTTAACTTTTCCAAACACAGTCAGTTCAATGCAGAGATACATTCATATAAACCCCCAACTCCAGTTCACTGTTTAGAATTTGCTTGCTATATTTTGCGTGCCGTCAACAGTGAGCTTGATCTGCCTGCTACAGCATTTTCTCCTTTTTGTGTTTGTCTTCAGCATCTCTGGCTTCTGTTAATGGCCCTTACAGTTGGTTTATTTGCCAAGTTACATAATTATTTGTGTTTTATTAATAGTTCTGAAAGTCCTTCAACCATTAGTCAGACATGTATATGGTATGTAGTTAACAGGGTTCTCTTCTTAATTCACAACGCTGTCTACATTGCTTAGGCACTTTTACTGGTATGGCGTTTTTTTTTTATTTTCATTCTGCCTGAAAGCTGTATATTGTTAGGATTTCACATTACCAAGTAAGCCAAAATGACTACAGTATTAAAGGAAATTGTTGGTATTTCATCAGTATTTGCTTGAGGTAATCATTTTTTACAGTGACTTGAACAGATGTTTAGATGTTCTCTCTTTTGTTCAGGTTACCATACACACGTAATTGCACTATATAAAGCCTTGTACAGTATCAAGGCATTCATCTTTTTTTGCATCTTCAGCCTTTCTTTCCTTTTCTTATATTCCCCACAGACACCTCGCAGCATTAACAATGTGGTTGTGTGTACTGGACAAATTTGCAGGCTGTCACAATTCAAGGCACGTGGATATTTATAGAGCTTTCCACTGCTGCCACCTTTGTCCTCTGCTTAGAGGTACAATCTTTTTCTCTCCTTTGCTATACTATTTGTTTTCTAGCTTTTTAACACATCTACATATTATTCATGAAGAAATCACATGACACCTTTCACTTTTTCCATTTCCAAACATTTATCCTTCTTCCACCCTTACGGTAGCTTAGTGTTTATCTCTCTTGTTGTGTAACTGATACCTGGTCCATCAGCCTGGTGTGATTGAATTAGGGTCAGAGACTCTGGCGTTATGCGCAGATGTTTTGTGGTGTGGAGTCTACAGAGTCCAGCTCAGCAATGTGTAAAGCCCTTACTATTCATCATCCCCTCTGTTTACCCACATGGCCCATATCTGTGTCCTCATGCTTTCATCTCGCTGTGGCTTTTATGGCATATTAACAGTCCAAGTGATGAATTTAGCCTAAGACTTAGCCTAATGAGGACCACAGCAGGGTCCATTACATCATACTTCATCTTAATGTATAGCAGAAAATGAGAAAAGAGGAACAGGTCATGCTGCGTTATTGCAACGATTATTTCATAACCCATATTCAATTTAAAAAACTAGAAAAGTTGATATTTAAAAGGCATATAGCCTTCTTAGATTTACCTATGATTTATGTTTTCTTGGATGGATTTTTTTGGATTCTTTATGAAATATCTGATGATGGATAAATTGTTGGTTAAAGTGAGCAGCTTACCTGGAATTAAAAAGATAGTTCATGCAAAATTTAAAATTCTGCTATCATTCACTCACCCTCATATTGTTTTCTTTTCATACATTTTTTTCAACTAAATAAAAAATAGTGAACAACTATTTAAATGTTCTCAAGCTCCTATAGTCAATACTACTACTGCTAATACTAATACTAATATGATATTAAACTAATTCTTATATAATTTGTTGCATGAATGCTACCACTTCCAGTCAAAAGATTTTTGATGTTTTTTTTTTCTAAAGAAGTCTCTTCTGCTCAGCAAGCCTGCATTTATTTGATCGAAAGTACAGCAAAACAGTACAATTTTGAAATATTTTGACTATTTAAAGTAACTGTTTTCTATTTGAATATATTTTAAAATGTAATTTATTCCTGGGATTTCAAACTGAATTTTTAGCATCATTACTCCAGTCACATTAAGTCATTTTAATATTCTGATTTGCTGCTCAAAAAACTATTATTATTATTATTATTATTATTATTATGTTGAAAACAGCTGAGTAGAATTTTTTTAGGATTCTTTGATGAATAGAAAATTCAGAAGAACAGCATTTATCTGAAACAGAAATCTTTTGTAACAATATAAATGTTTTTATCATCTTTTGATCAATTTATTTCAGATAAATGCTTATCTCTGGATCTTTCTATTCAGCAAAAAATCCTGAAAAAATTTACTCAACTGTTTTAAATATTGATAATAATAATAATAATAATAATAATAATAATAGTAATATTATATTAAATTGTTTCCAGCATATTAGAATGATTTCTAAAGGTGACTGGAGTGATGATGCTGAAAATGTAGCTTTGATCACAGGAATAAATTACATTTTAAAATATATTCAAATAGAAAACAGTTACTTTAAATAGTCAAAATATTTCAAAATTGTACTGTTTTGCTGTACTTTCGATCAAATAAATGCAGGCTTGCATTTTTAACTATATTCAAATAAAAACAGTTATTTTAAATAGTAAAAATATTTCAACATTTTTTAAAGAGACTTCTTTTTTAAAGAAACTTTTGACTGGTAGTGTATCTGGCATTTATCCAAATATATTTGAATTATTATGCATATATATTCTATTTAATGAGAGCTCAAAAGTATCAAAAAATCTTCTAAAATTTGTCCTTTTTTTTCTTGCATTTACAAGGTCCATTTGATGATGAGGTGCATTTTACAGGGTTAGCTTCTGAAAACTTTTTTCTTACAGTGTACTTTTTTTATAAATAAAACAAATTATGGTAGTACATTTGACAAGAAAATATTGTTTTATGTATCTTTCTGTACTTCAGAATTTTGTGTTAAAGTTCAATATGTATTTTGCCATTTCTTTGTAATAATTTGTGAAATTTAATAGTAATTTCTGAGTCAAAAATATTTTGCTACCCTTGTTTTTATCCCAGTGTAAAATTCAACCTGGACCAATTGTCAGCACAGGCATACATCAGAGGATAGTATCGACATGATTTACAGCAAAATCATGTGCTTACCAGGAAATACATACACACGTGGCACTGCATTGTTTTCACCTCACGAGACTGTCATTTCTGCTGAGTTGAGTATTTGATTTCTGCTTTTCCCAGATTGACTTTGGGCTTGGAGGTTGGGTTCAAAAGTTGCTTCTCAGCTGAAATGCTAGCCGCACATGGTCTTTGCATGCTCTAATGTATCTATTTTTTACTGCGTTCATCGTTTTTTGATGGAAACCTATTGGGGGCAGCTAAGCAGTTTCTGGGCATTTTCCTCCTCTGGTCATCCAGTCGGATTGTTGTTGATTCAGGACTGGGAAACTGGTCCTTGGCTTTCAGTGCTTTTGGCCTTTTTTTTAGTCTGTTGTTTTATGAGGGATCATTTTACCTACAGTACATTAGTTTGGCAGTAATGAGTCACACTCAGCAAAAACGGTTCAGGGATGAAGTGACCTTTCAGTCTTCTGAGATTTTCCAAAATTATTATTTATGCATAAAGAAAGCATGTTAAAAACTAATTGACTTGAGTTCAATACCCTAATAGTTCCCATAATCTTTGATATATATTTTTATTAGACCCATCAATCTCTATATATACTAAAAAACAGACATTTTTATTTTCTTTAATTGTTGATCTTGTTTGCTTAAAGTCAAAGTTCTTTTCTTGCGCTCCAAACAGCAAATGGGCAAAATTTCAACCTTTCAGAAATTGTTCAAACGTAAAACTTTGGAAAATGCCTCCAGAAACCAAGTCCATTAAATACGATCGAAAAGTGTTTGTGCGTGTTAAATTAGCACTAAAATCCATGTATTATTAATCCTGTTTGTTTACTTTAAACAACAGGTGTTTCCACTCACCCGTGATTTCCAATATAAATTAGTTTTCTGCTGCTTTTTTCCATCCAAAACACGAAGGTATCCGTGGCATCCTTACTGAGGGTTTTTTATTCTCTTGGTCAACATGGTCAACTTTAGAAGGTGTATTATTATCTTTTGCCTTCTTTAAGCATTTACAGCCTTTTCTGATGTCAGCTGATGGTCGTTTAACAGAAGGCTACTATGTTTTGATGTAGACGTTAACTGGCTGTCTGCCTATCTCTGTCTCCTTCCTCCTTTCTGAGAGAATCAGTGTACAGCGGCTCATTAAGATCTGTCAGTCTTGTAACGCTCTTCATTCCTTAGAGTTTGTGCTATTAGCATCTTACCATTTTTATCAATAATTAATTGAGAAAAAAGCCCCAGGAGTTGTATTTCAAATGTCCTTATGGGCCTCATTAGGCAACAAGGTTCTTTTGTTGTGACTATTCGAATCTTCTTGCTGTTGCTCCTAACCGTCACATTGCGCCCAAGAACACAGCTGAACAGTGTCATTCTCTCATCATACAGTTAGTTTGCAAAACTGAGAAGACAGCGGGTATGAGTATGAGCGAGGGCCGTGTGAGCGAGCGGGCCAGATGTGTCCGGTTTGGCATCATCCCCAGCAGCAGCTGCTTGCACGGAGCCAATCGGACTCCAAGAGGTTCTCTGAGAACCGCAGGGCGAATCCAGCTTTCATTTTGCGAAGCTTCAGCTGGGAGCACCTGGAGCCGTCCGGGAGCCCCAGTTCTTGAGAAAAGGCCCCTTTTCCCAAAGAGTCTGAGTGCTCCCGAGAAATGGCAGGAAGTGGGGCTGTAATCTCTGCTTTTATCCACTCCATTTTGAGTGGGCATGCTGGGCTTTCCAAGCGGGGTCTGTGACAGCAGTGATTAAGAGCATCTGTGTGTATGAGCTGAATGCCAACTTGGATTATGGGGTTCCATGGCGAGCTGAAGGCCAATATTCATCAGTATGTGTAGAACACATGTTTGTTTTTGGTCAGTCTTTGCTGTGTTGCTGTGATATTTGTGTTTTTGTTTGTTGATTTGTTTAGTTTTATTTTTGCTGTGTTACATAGGGTATAGATTAAAAAATAATAATTATAAAATCTGCATTACATTAACTGTGTTTTACATGATAAAGTATTACTCTATAAAAAAAAAAATACAACACTCATCTCAGTTTTGTATTGTATTTTGATCTGTTAGTTTGTGTGTGTTTGTTTGTGTTTCAGTTTTCTCCTAGTGTTCAGCTGTCTGGTGCTTTCTGTTTTCTCCACCATCCCAGACCATCATAAATTTGCCAACGAGGGGCTCTTCATCCTGGTAAGGGGTTAAAATGACACAAACTATATCTTAAATATAGATAGTTCTAGAGATAGTTCACCCAAAAACAAAAATTCTGTCATTAATTTCTCACCCTCATGTCGTTACAAAACCTTAAGACCTTCGTTCATCTTCGGAACACAAATTAAGATATTTTTTATGAAGTCCGAGAGCGTTCTAACGCTGCATAGACAGTAACTGCCACGTTCAAGGCCCAGAAAGGTAGAAAGGACATTGTTAAAATAGTCTATGTGACATTAGTGATTCAATGTAATTTTATGAAGCTGCCAGAATACTTTGTGTGCAAAGAAAACAAAAATACCATATCATATGCGTGTGATGCTGGTGGTGGAGGAGCTGGCATTCGGACGTATTTTAATGATATTCTTACTTCCTTTGTGGGCCTTGCACATGTCAGTTGTGTTGCTGTCTATTCAGGCTCTCAGATTTAATCAAAAATATCTTAACTTGTGTTCTGAAGAAGAACAAAGTTCTTATGGGTTTGGAATGACATGAGGGTGAGTAATTAATGACAAACTTTTCATTTTTGGGTGAACTATCCCTTTAAACAGCCTAATAATACTAATCACTCTTAAAGAAAATTATATAATAACAATGCTGATTGGTTCATGACACCACAAGAACATGCATAGTCACAAACCCTTTGCTAGCAGCTTTCCTTAGCAATGATATCAAATGTGGCAGACAGGAAAAAAAGTTAAGCCTGTTTCATGCATTTAAGAATATCAAAAAAAAATATATATATTGACGCTGATAAAACATCTACTACAATTAGCAATTTATAAGTTAAGTCCTTTTTCAGAATGCACAGCTACTTTTGAATGGCCAGACTTTTTTTTGTACCTAGATGGTGTAATTCCAACATCTACCAGATTCAGCCACTTTGCATGTTTATTTATTTAATATTTCGGGTAATTAATAAAGCTGTCAGCTACCAATAAAAGTGTAGTACTCTTAGTAGTACATTTTGCCATATTTAAAGTCTGTGTAAAAAATCTTAAATTTGTGTTGCGTTTGTCACACTGCATGTGTTATTAACCACCCAGCCAAATTTGAATGATCAAAAAACATCAAGTAAATAAAATAAGTGATCAAAATCTTTAAAAAATAAGCAGAATTCTCTACTCTCGAACACTGTGGGCGTGTCTGCTGTTTGTGCTGAAACCACGCCCACTCACAGGAAAGCTGCCGCCTCAACTGTCAAACTGTCAAATACCTAGCTAGCAAATGTCTCGGTTACATATATTCCCTGAAGGAGGGAACAGAGACGTCACATTGGTAATGAGCGATGAATTGGGATCCCAGTTCGTTGGTGATGTCAAGAGTGACCGACTGAAAGGGAACTGCAGGATGTTGTAACTAAAGGTAATGACAGTAACTTGTGATTGAGCGGGCTAACCACTGATGCTAATGCGCTCTAGTTATTCTAGACCAATTTGGAGCATTGTGGTGGCAGAAAAACACTGGTAACAAGTGCAAAATGTATTGTGCCTTTGGATGTCAGAATCAGAATGCAAATGATTTTTATAGAATACTGCCATCTAAGATAGCTAAATGTAGATGTTTAAACAGACTAATGGATGAAGCCTTCTATGATTACTCTACTTTTAAAGCATAAATTTGATTTAAACAATTTGTCTGTATAATATTCACATGCAGTTCATAATGGACATATTATATTAGCCCAGCTGTTACAGCATGAAATACTACTTCAACCTATAACATTTTACATAACATTTACCTATTTGTGACCCTGGACCACAAAACCAGTCTTAAGTCACTGGGGTTTATTTGTAGCAATAGCCAAAAATACTTTGTATGGGTCAAAATTATTGATTTTTCTTTTATGGCAAAAATCATTAAGAAATTAAGTAAAGATTATGTTCCATGAAGATATTTTGTAAAATTCCTACTGTAAATATATGAAAACTTAATTTTTGATTAGTAATATACATTGTTAAGAACTTTATCTGGACAATTTTAAAGGTGATTTTGAAATTTTTTGAACCCTCATATTTCAGAATTTCAAATAGTTGTATCTTGACCAAATAGTGTCCTAACAAACCATACATCAATGGAAAGCTTATTTATTCAGCTATCAGATGATGTGTACATCTCAATTTTGAAAAATTGACCCTTATGACTGGTTTTGTGATCCAGGGTCGAATTTTATCTCACAATTCAGATTTTTTTCTCACAAATGCAAGTTTGCATTTCCTAGTTCAGACTTTATAACTCAATTTAACTCAACAATAGCAAGTTTGTCAATTCTGAGGGGAAAAAAATAGATGTATGAGATATAAACTAATATAAACTGATTCTGAGCCATTCAGGGGAAAAGAGAAAATGGCAAGTTGGTTCTTCTTATCAGAACTGTGAGATATAATCTTGGAATTGTGAGAATAAAGTCAGAATTTTGAAATATAAAATCAAATGTACCTTTTTTTATTCTTTTATTACATTGCTTCCATAGTCCGCTACTTAAAATGTTCATTTTCTGCCACCAGATTAACTCCGCCCACAAAAAAAAACACACAATCACTGTTTGCAAACACCAAATTGGTCTATAGTGTTAGGGGAGAGGCCATGCTCAGTGGCTCCAGTGTGTCATCGAGACGATTTCAGGCCTGCCCAAAATATCCTGAACACAAAAACGGTGAAAAACTTAATGGTTTAATGATCTAATTCCACAATTCAGTACTACATAGTTCAGTCTTTGTAACGTATTTTCAGCAATACATTTCTAACATTTATAATGTGTTTAGAAACAATTCTCTGAATTGCCATTACACAGACTTTAAATACTAAAATGCACTGAACATTTCATAGTTCATTGAAAAATTAAATATCTGTCTTTATTTACTCACCATTGTGTCATCCAAAATCGTTCTCCTGTATGATGAATTTCGCTCTTTTGTGCTGAGCACAAAAGATGATGATTAGAAGAATGTGGGTGACCAAACAGTTGACTGTAGTAATTAAACTTCCATTGTATGAAAAAAAAAAAATGGCTAACATTTTGAAACAACATGAGGGTGAGTAAATGACAGAATTTTCATTTTTTGGGTGAACTATTCCTTTAGCTACACAAGTGTACCACAAATATTTAAAAAAATAATGGATCAATCACAAAAGTAGAAATGCAAAATTGTTTCTTGTTTTTTTTTTTTCCTAATTATTAATTAAATCAACCTCATCCCTCATCTCCAGACAGCTTTAAGTCTGACACAGCATACGTTGTTTCATACCTATTGAACTGCATTCAAATGAATCCACTGACTCTCTCTTACCTGTAGAGCAAATGGCTTGACTTCCTTCCCGTGTTTAGTATCCAAAAATGTAGTTTAAAGAAAAAAGTTGGCAGCCACAGACTATCTGATCTGTCTAAGTATCTTCACTAAACGGCATCCACGTTGTCTGCGCCATCTCTAAATACATTCATAATAGCACATCATCTGAATAATTAATCGCACAGGGCTTTCTCTGTGGCCGTTAGTTCATCCAATCGCATCTTTTTTGAGGTGTTTTTGGAGGTGTGTCTTCAAAAAAGGGTGAATTGGGCCTTTTTTTCTGTTTGCCAGCAGTATGGATCAAATGTGCCGTGTATGCAAGCCTGTTTTGCTGTCTATTGTGTTACGAAGAAGTTTATCTTATTAGTCCAGCCGGTATTGTTCTGAAATCCTTCGTAAGCATAAACATACGCAGTAGAAAGTTTTGTAACTACAAATTATTATTAATTCATTATAAGGCCTTTTGCTAAAGCAGGTTCTGCGTGCCGTCCATCTGGAGGGATTGCGAACTTTATTTAGTATGATAAACTATAATCAGTGTTCTGTATACACCTTCATTATAACACATGAGGGGAGCGTTTGCTCTGTTTATAACTGCAAGGAAACACATTTTGCAAATTATTAGGCCTTATTTTCATTACGGTTTTAGCAGCATCTCAGGCCGGATTCATTTCTCATCTGATTGGCACACGGTAAGCATTCTTGTACTGTCTCATGTCTCCCTGTGGCTGCGTTAAGTGTGCATTTTGTTTTCCGCTGGGATCTTTGCTCTGGGAAATGGCAGTGTAAGCACACGGCAGGATTCAGGTGTTGTCGAGTATGCAAGAAGTAGCCAACTCCATCCAATAATCTCAGCTGCAATTCTATAATCACTCATTCAGTATGAAGTGCTTTCCCTCTCACACCGAAATTTTTTTCCATTTAATGGTCTAATTCAGGAAAGGGCTGCGTTGTCTATCATGCAGGATCTGGTATTGACTGTACACTCAGTCTGTAATGTGTTTGTTCACATTGAGAACGCGGGTGCCACTCCAGGATCTGTAATCAATACACGCATTTAGCGCAGGCCTCTGTGAATCCAAGCCGTCTGTGGCATCTTCAACAGGAAGAGAAGAAGATTTAGCGTAAATGATGACTCTTTTTTTTTTTATGAATTAGAGGTATTTTGCCAGTCTAGTACTTTAGTCTTTACAGTGTATTTTATATTTATAGATTACTGGAAGAACATCAGTCATCATTTTTTTATTGCTATTTGGATACATTTATTGCTGTATTTAAGGTACATTATTAGGAGGATTGATTTTAACATGATTTCATGTTGTTTGACTTGCAGGAGTTTGTGATGATCGTGGTTTTTGGGCTGGAGTACTTTGTGAGGATCTGGGCAGCCGGATGCTGCTGTCGGTACAGAGGATGGCAGGGTCGGCTACGGTTCGCCAGAAAGCCCTTCTGCGTCATAGGTAAGACTTAGAGTCTGAGATCAGAAGCACCATGTCTATTTAAAGTGAGGGGGAACAAACGGTGTTTATATGAAGATCTATGGCAATGTCTAAATTTAGTCAGTCCAGTCAGGTTTCTCCTGAATATTTTGTCATTGTCTACACACAAGCATCTTAAACGAGACATATATGACTTTTACTTACTCTGGAACACAAAGAAAATTATTATTTAAAGGTCAAAGATTTTTTTTATATATACAGTAAAATTGTATAAATATTTATTTATGTGTTTAAACTTTTATTCCTGTGATGGCAAAGCTGAATTTTCAGCAGTCATCATTCCAGTCTTCAGTGTCACGTGATCCTTCAGAATCATTCTTTTTTTTTTTTTATGGTTTTATTTAGTGTTTTGGAAGTTATATTCAGAAATCATTCTGATATGCTGATCTGGTGCTCAAGAAACATTTCTTTTCAATGTTAACAAAAGATGGGCTGCTTAATATTTTTGTGTAAACTGTAATACATTTTTTCTTCAGGATACTTTGATATTTCAAAAAGAAAAGGATTTTTATAAAGCAGAAATCTTGGTCTCGCTTTATTTTAAGGTCCAGTTCTCGCTAATAACAAACCAGTTACTACCACTTTTGCTTAAAATAACTCCTGATTTGCTGCTTATTAATAGTAAGGTAGTTGTTAAGATTTGGTATTAGGTAGGATTAGGGATGCAGAATATGTTCATGCAGATTATGTGCATTATAAATACTAATAAACCGCCAATATGCAAAAATAAAACATAAAAAAAATCTGTAAAATTTACAGTAAAAAACTGGCAGATGTGGTTACCAGAATTTTACCATAAATGTAGCAACATTTAAGGTTTTATGGATTTAGCTAAAATGTACATTTAAAAAACATTTTTTTTTTTAACTGAAATAATGTTAATATAGGTGATGATGAGAAAGTCACAAGATGAACTAAAGCTCATCACAAGCAGTATTATTACTAATATTTATAGAAAGTATATAGAAATGTAAGTATACTAATATTTATAGAAATAAATATACTTATATATAATACTAATATTTAAAGAAAGTGCACAATGTCATTTAAACAAACACTAAACACCATTATGGTAACACATACTGAATATGATACTGAAATAATGCAATAAACATTAGATGTAACATACAACCCTAATGAACACAACTGGTCAGAAAAAGCTAAGAAGAAACATAATTATTTCAATGAAAACACATCAAATGTGAAATGTAACACAGGGAATTCTGGGAATGACTATTTACGTTTTTCACTGTAAATTAAAAATGAAATGTCCATTACAGTTTTTCACAGTATATAGTAAGGGAACTTACCGTTAACCAATTAAAAGTTTTTTACTATAGCATTTTACAGTCTTTTACCACTCAAAACATGCTAATTTTTTACAGTGTAGTAATATGCATTCTAATAAGCCAACTAGTTAATAGTGAGAATTGGTCCCTATATTAAAGTGGTACCGAAATCTTCTGTAACTTTTGATTAATTTAATGTGTCCTTGCTAAATAAAAGTAACCATTTCTTTTAAAAACATTACTGACCCCAAACTTTTGAACAGTGTGTATAGATATCATATATTTACAAGGTATTTAAATGCATCTTATTCCACTAATATGGGATAGCAAACACAATCATCTTTTGAAGGGGCACCACTTTTTTTGTAAGACACATAGATATCGATGTACAATAGGTTGAGATTTCAACCCATTGCAAAATAAACATAGATCAAGATGTCTTACAAAAAAAAGTGGTGCCCCTTCAAAAAATGATTGTGTTTGCTGTCCCATATTAGTGGAATAAGATGCGTTTAAATACCTTGTAAATATATGCATTTAAATATAATTTTTCTTTGTTCTCCTTCTGTTCTTGTCATCTGTGTTTTTCTCATTTTGTAGACTTCATTGTGTTTGTGGCGTCGCTGGCAGTGATAGCAGCGGGCACACAGGGAAACATCTTCGCCACATCTGCTCTGCGCAGCATGCGTTTTCTGCAGATCTTGCGCATGGTTCGTATGGACCGCCGGGGAGGAACCTGGAAGCTACTGGGCTCTGTGGTGTACGCTCACAGCAAGGTGACAGCACACATGCTAATCCATCACAAGATGTTTGCTTCAATATTATGTCACATTTGTTTAAACCATGTTTTTAACTTATAAAACATAAACATATTACAATACAATGTAAAGTTCTCAGATTAAGTCAGCGGTGTCCAGTCCGGCTCCTGGAGGGCCGGTGTCCTGTAGATTTTAGCCTCATCCCCAATTTAACACACCTGAACCAGCTAATCAAGCTCTTACTAGGCATACTAGGAACTTCCATCCAGGTGTGTTGAGGCAAGTTGGAGCTAAACTCTGCAGGACACCGGCCCTCCAGGACGGAGTTTGGACACCCCTGAATTAAGCGTTATAAGATTTTCTGAAATCCTCTTTTCATAGCTTCCATTGTCCACTTTTTCAAATCTTTTCTCTCCATTTTAGGAGCTGATCACAGCCTGGTACATTGGCTTCCTGGTACTGATCTTTGCTTCGTTCTTGGTCTATTTGGCTGAGAAGGAGGACAACCAAGAGTTTTCCACTTATGCTGACTCCCTCTGGTGGGGAACAGTAAGTACTGTCCTCGACTCAACTAATGACCCGTGTCGCTGCTGTCAGACTTGTTCTTTCAGTCAGTTCCCTGGCTCAGAATAGCTTTGTGGGAATTGATGTTGCAGCTATTTTGTTTGATTTCTACTGGGATTATAATTCTGCCTCTAATAGACTGATTGCTGAATAATATTGTGAATCTGCTGAGTTAGAAATGATTTTTAGAAGCGTCACGCCTACACGCACATAGTGGGGCCTCAAGTCAGGGGTATTGCAGTTTTACATTATTTAATTCGTATTTTAATTTTCATTTGTTTCATAAATGTTAATTTACAGTTTTTGATGTTGTTTCAGTTTTAGTGTAAATTAATAAGTTAACATGGTCAAAATTCTCATGTTAGTTCTAATGTTCAGTGCAGACAGGTTGTAAAGGTTTTATAATCTACTGTTTATAAAAAGCTGTTGTTTTATTATTTTTGAGTTAGTTTTGGAGTCATTCATTTTAAATGTATTTTATTAAGTATTATTATTACACAGTTTTATTTATACTTATTGTTTAAGTTTTATTTATATTTATTTTATTTGTCAGTTGATAAAAAATATTTTTCATTTTAGTTTTTCAAACTTTTTTCAGCAAATGAGCGTTCATTTTTACCAGGAATATGCTAACTATATTTTTGTTGTTGTTGATTTTCCTAGCCTTGCAATGCATTTGACTGACCAAACTGGTTAACCTTAAACATGTTTTATGTTTTTAAAATTGTAAAATTTTAACAGCATCTTGTTATTTATACCTCCACTGTTTTTACCCAGATTACCCTCACTACGATCGGCTACGGTGACAAGACGCCACATACTTGGCAAGGTCGGCTTTTAGCAGCTTGTTTTGCCCTGCTGGGAGTGTCCTTCTTTGCCCTGCCGGCTGTAAGTACTGCCGTCGATTTTAAGGTCGGTGACATTTCTTTTTCCACCGATCCCAAACCATCTAATAATCCTCTGTCCTTTCTATAAGGGCATCCTGGGTTCAGGTTTTGCTCTGAAAGTGCAGGAGCAGCACCGGCAGAAACACTTTGAGAAGAGGAGGACTCCCGCTGCCAACCTCATACAGGTAACTGCTCAGTCAGCAACACATCTGCTGCAAATACAATCATGATTTCTCTTTCCACGTCCAAATACGTGTATGTTGTGTGTGTGTTGTGTACATGTACATCCATGTGTGTCATCTTGTGCCGTGCTGTATCGTGTTGTCTCCCCAGGCTGCATGGCGTCTCTACTCTACAGATGCTCAGCACTCATATCTCACAGCCACCTGGTATTTCTATGACAGTATGCTGCCGTCCTTCAGGTAAGTATGACCTGTAACGGAGCCCTCCTCGGAGATGCTTATCTGTGCCGTGCAAGTTGAACTGGCCTTGTGTGTAACTGATATGACTGACAGGTGGCTTTGCCGTTTTGAGGTCATGATTTCAAAATGAAGGGGTTCAAAATACCCAAATAGCATTAGACTGATTTATAATCGAGTTTCTGAGAAAACAATATTTTATTCATGATAAACACAATCCTCCCTGCACACACACCCACACAATGTTTTCACAAAATCCCTTTCACTTTAATTAAATGTGGTACTTTGACCCAGAAATCATGATTTAATTGATCGTTTTACAGTTCCTTTTATCATTTTAGTCATCTGCAACGTTAATTTTTGCATGTACTGAAAGCAAAGATTATGAGTTTTCATGAGTTATGTGACATTTCATTTTGGTCCCAGTTAATGTGGGATGAAAAATGTGGAGAAATAGAAATTGTAGCTGGTATTTTAACAAGTTTTGGCAAAAAATTCATTTGTTTTAAGGATTTCTACTCTACCTGTCAAAAGTTTTTGAACCATAAGATTTTTAATGTTTTTTAAAGGATTCTCTTCTCACCAAGCCTGAATTTATTTATTCCGAAAAAACAGTAAAACAGTAAAACAGCAAAAACAGTAATGTTGTGAAATATTTGTACTATTTAAAATAACTGCTTTCTATTTGAATATATTTTAACATTTATTTCTGTGATCAAAGCTACATTTTCAGCATCATTACTCCAGTCTTCTGTGTCACATGATCCTTCAGAAGTCATTCTAATATGCTGATTTGCTGTTCAAGAACATTTATTATTATTATTATCAATATTTAAAACAGTTGAGTACATTTTTCAGAATTGTTTGATGAATTTAGCAAGGATGTTTTAAATTGATCAAAAGTCATGAAGACATTTATAATGTTACAAAAGATTTCTATTTTAGATGAATGCTGTTCTGAACTTTCTCTTCATCAAAAAACTAAAAAAATTCTACTCAACTGTTTTCAACATAATAATAATAATAATAATAATAATAATAAATGTTTTCTGAGCAGCAAATCAGAATATTAGAATGATTTCTGAATGATCATGTGATGATGCTAAATTATACTAAAAAATCAGCTTTGAAATCTCAGGAATAAATGACATTTTAAATATATTCAAATAGAAAACCATTATTTTAAATAGTAAAAATATTTAAAAATTTGACAGTTTATGCTGTATTTTGAATCAAATAAATGCAGGCTTGGTGAGCAGAAGAGACTTCTTTAAAAAAAAAAAAATTAGAAATCTCACTGTTCAAAAACTTTTGACTGGTAGTGTACATATTTGTCATTTTACAGTGCGTAAAGATCCTAAGTAAAACATTTTTTAAACTGATTTGATTTGATACACAATTTAATTAATTTTATAAACCGTGTTCCACCTTTTTGATTGTTCGTAATATATTTCTATTTTCCCTTTAATAATATTTATCCCACATGCATTCTTGTTTGGATGAATTAATAATGACTAATTATTCATTTAAAATGACGGGGAAGTTTGTAATTCTGTTTAACATTTCTTAAATCTAAAATATTGATGTTTTATAAGCTGAATTGTCCCTGTCTTTTTAAAGTGATTTGATGGTTAATTTGCCATTTTGTTTTCAGTTTGTTTGGCTTCTTTTTTTTCCTTTTTGTTTTGTTTCTGTATCATGTTTTATTATTTTTATTTTTTGCTTGTGGGTCAGAGAACTGACATTACTGTTCAGTCACCTCCAACGGCAGCGTAGCACCAAGAAGGTTCTTCACAACTCCTACCACACCCTGCTGTCGGGGCTCCGGCCGTATAGCTCCCCCTACCTGTCTGGGGACAGGTACGACACTGTCCAGTTTAACTGTCTTCCTAGAGGACACTAACTCTTCCCTGCAATTTGCATTCACATGCTGGCATAATATATAGTGTCAGGTCTCAGATCATTACTTAAAACATCCGACAATATGTAACCTGACGCTCCAGTAAGCTGCAGTTAATGCAGCTGCCGTAGTTTTACTTGTTTGTGTTTTCTGTGTTTGCTTGTCTTGTTTTCTGTGCTGATACTAATATGCATCTATACTGGGACATTGAAAGATTTATCAGATATGTGATGAAGTTGTACTCTTTGATTGTTTTGAATTTTAAAGGTAAAAAGTAGATTTTTAGTAGTTATAATTGAAAATCTCCATAATTGATCACATATCTGATGCTGGTCTTTGGTACAATGGCCTTTGTGTGTGTGTTTATGTGTGTGTGTGTTTGTTAATGCCTGCACACATTTGTGTGTGAGCATTATCTCTTTACCCTTTGACCTTTCAGTGTGTCTCACAACCCATCTTCATACCCCTTCATTCAACTTCTCCATTCTCCTCCTTCTCCTCCTCATCTCTCCCTGCCATCACTCCATCTATTCACGTTTTCAGGAGGACAGACGTTCCATGCAGGTTTGTGGTAGACTTTTGAGACGACTGTATTTCGCCCAATGGGAAGTGTCGTTGGCCATGCTGTGTTTACAGTTTGAGGTGCTTTTTGATTAGAGTGACGATGATAAAAATTAACCGGGTCTCAGATGCAACGATGGTCCGGCTGCATTCAGATGCATTGAAATCTTACCGAATAACCTCACATGCCAGTGTCTGCATGCCACCCTATCCCTGCCTGCCTCACTTTAGACTTTCTCACCCTACCTTTTCTAAATGACCTTCCACCCCTATAAGTTGCACATGTCATAGTCCTTTCAACTGATGCTGGGGCAGTTTTTCATTTCAGTGCAAAAAAAATAAAAAATAAAATGCAGAGATGTGCTGAAAGGCTGCAAGTGCTGATCCTGAATCCTGAATGTGTGTGTGAGCTCACCGACCCTTTCTAAAGAAACACTTATTTCTCCACTTATTACTAAGTTACACTTTGTTTTAAAGTGCACGTAATAGAGAGCTTAATGTGGCTCCAAACCTGTATAATTTTCATTCATCTGTGGAACACAGAGATATTAAGCTACATTTGCAATAAAAATAAATGGTGGCTGGAGCTGTCAAGAAAAAGTTAAAGTACTATAACAGTAGTTCATATGAGTTGTGTGCTGAATCCCAAGTTTTCTAAAGCTGTACAATATATTTTAAATGTAGACTAAAATGTAAGTCATTATAAAATATAAAAAGCAATGATGGAAAAAAAATATTTAAAGGGTTAGTTCACCCAAAAACTAAAATTCTGTCATTAATTACCCTCGTGCCATTCCAAACCTGTAAGACCTTCCTTCATTTTCAGAACACAAATTAAGATATTTTTGATTAAATCTGAGAACTTTTTGACCCTGCATAGACAGCAACGCACTTACCACTTTCAAGATCCAGAAAGGTAGTAAGGACATCATTAAAATAGTCCATGTGACATCAGTGGTTCAAACATAATTTCAGGATGCTACGAGAATACTTTTTGTGCGAAAAGAAAACAAAAATAACTTTATTTAACAATTTCTTGCTTGCACCACACTAGGGCTGCCCTCCACTAAAGATTTTTTTGGCGACTATTAGTCGCACGTTTATTAATAAACCATATCAATCACAATAATGAGCCTTTAATTGCGTACATATCCTAAGCCTTCAAGCGCACAAAAAAAGCTTATCACAGCGCACTGGCAGATATAATAATTATGAATGTGGCAGGGAAAAACAGCAAGGATACTGCATTAATGTTTTAATAATTTATTGATAAACTAGCGCTTAAGTCAGCGACACTGACCCATCATCTCCGCAATAGTGGATGCGCCTGTATGCATGTATTCATACGGATTACATAATCTGAGAATATTTGAATTGGTTCATTTAAAAGTAGACGTTTCATTCTCTATAGATATATTTTCATGTCTGTAAGCCAAGTATACACAAAGTTTTGAAGTTTCACGCTCAAGTTCACGAGATGGCAGAAAAAGCATACTTGTATGATTTTACAAAAGCGCAAAGTTTTGTTGTTATTCTGAATGCACACAAATAAACACAGTCTTTACAGATTTGAAAGATGTATTAATTTTATCTGTATAATCAAAAATGACAAAGTATTTTAAGAGCAAGTGACCACACCAGCGCCTCCATCTGTTATGCGATGAGCATGCTACTATTCAGCTTCCACATTCCGCACAGACACTAGAATAGCGCACATTTTTCTAGGTTAACATTAGATTGAGCTGCCATGTAAAGTTGCTGCTACATAGCATATTTCAGATGAAAAGCCATATTTGAGGTTGATGAATGATAGGTGGACGTTTGGATGTCCTGCCTAATGTATTATGTTACCACATAGACCAGCCGCTAATGATCTGTCATGAACTACGTGACTTTGCCACTTTTTTTCTGCAGCTAAGCTAAATTTTAGTCAACCAAGCCTCCTCTCGTTGACTAATGGTTAGTTGACTTTGCACAACAAAGACTTATACAGAAGAGAAGAAAGAACTATTCTCGTAGCTTCACAACATAAATGTTGAACCACTGATGTCACATGGACTATTTTAACAATGTCCTAACTACCTTTCCGGGCCTTGAAAATTTCAGTTGCATTGCTGTCTATGCAGGGTCAGAAAGCTCACGTATTTCATCAAAAATATCTTCATTTGTGTTCTGAAGATGAACAATGGTCCTATGGGTTTGAAACAACATGAGGGTGAGTAATTAATAAAATTTTTGGGAGAACTATCCCTTTAAGTAGGTAGCAGCTTACATTTTGGCCTGTTCCACACACACAGCTATCTCAGCTATCTGTTTTATGGCTTGAAATGTAGCACAGATGTCTGCATATTACTTTTATGCTATTTATAGTCATGTGTTTTGTCATTTTTAGAGCTTGACCGCTCCAGTCCACACTGGCTTTCATTGTGTGGGGAAAAAAGCAGTTAAGGCATTTTTCAAAACATCTCCTTTTGTGTTCCACAGAAGAAAGAATACTAGTTTTGAAATTCTGAGGAATGAATTTGCATTTTTTGAATGAACTGTAATTTGGAATTTAAGTCATGTTAAGATACATTAACAAAAAGAGATTAATCCATAAGAACATCATCAACTTGGATGGTATTACATACTTGCATATGAAATTTAAATGTCTGCCCGCAATCTCTTGCAAATGCACACTAAAAACAAGTGTAACACGTGTGTCCTGGCACAGCCAACTAACCCTCACGACCCCTCACGAATCCCTCCCTCTGCCTTGTGTGTCTCTTCAGTCAGCTCATATCTAAAAAGAGGGGTTTCTTCCGGATTCATACTGGCAGTAAGCAGAGGTATCCATGTGTGATGTGCCTGTGCACACTGGGCACGATCCGTCCCACCCCGATGCCTGAAACTCTCTGAGCCTTACTGATCCAGTGCAGCTTGACTCATTCAGGGAGATTCATAAAGCCTTATGTGAAGAGATATTCATAGTCATCATGACTGGATTACATTCCTCATAAACTGTGAAAGACAAAGGCTGCACTAGCTCAATAATCTCAGTAATCTGCCCTTTAATCTGTGAGAGGCTGACCAGAGAACAGAGTACTGTATATCTCTGCTGAATGCACACAGATGAGGCCTGCATGTGCTCACAGGGCAAAGATAAACCATGCAGTCGGGTGTAACCAAAAACCTGAATAACTGTTCTTCATGGTTTATTTCGATATGCATGTCACTTTCGATTTGGCATGTTGTAACATTTGGATGCAGGAGTATCAAGAATTCTTGAGTCAGCTGTTAAAATATTTCGTAGGAGAGGTATGCATGTACGAGTCATGCTTAGACTGAGATCTTTATGTGTTTTAATGTGTTTAAGCATGTGTTTGAATGCAAAAAGTAATCTGATGTAGATTTGTGGGTTGCTGAATTCTGCTCTTGACGAAGGAAGTGCATTGTGCATGAGGTTTGTGACCTCTATGTGCATGAGATTGAAACAATATTTCAATTTAAGGCTTTTCACACTTGAAATATGTAACCCTGGGTCATTCTAAACACTGATTCACATTTCACACTGAGGTTAACAATTAGTTCTGAGTATTCTATTCATAAGCTGAGGTTTCACACTGTACATTCTTAAACGCTGGGTTAATGCTCTTAATTGCATTACGTTTTTCGATATCAGTGTCATTGACTGGACGAACGCATCATGTGATATGTTTACATAAATGCTCTAACAATTGTAATTTTAATGTGTGAGGCTTCCCGTGTCATCCACATCCAGCTATTTTTTACTGTACAAAACAGCTCGTTTTGCTGCTTAACACTGCAAACTAGTGTGTCTTACCATGTTAATGTATTATCTTAAATACGAACATACTGGTTTGTAGTGCAAAGAGTTTTACCGTTTACTACACTTTGTTACTCTTCTTGTTATTCCGTTCAGCAGTTAATGAACCTGAGGTCTCGCACATTCACAGAAAACGGCTTACTTCCACGTTGAAAATTAAGGTGGATACAAAGCGCAATGTTTTCGTGACTGTCCAAAGCAGGGGAAAACGAGGCACGTGACTGGCTGTCGGTTGCATCTAGTCATCTATCATTCTAACACTGAATCATGTCACACTGTGCACATTTGACACCGCAAATTTCATGGGTAAAAGCAATGCTGACACCACTTCTACATTTCAAATGTGAAATGTTAAAATACAGTTTTAGAATGACAATAAGCGAGGGTTGAGCACTGTGTGAAAAGCTTAAATGGTGACTAGGACTGTAGAAAATCTTTCTGGCATGTTTTTTAGCAATTTTTTTGAAATTATTTTGAAATATCATGATTTATGGTTTTAGTTTGGTTAAAATGTTTCAGCTAAAAATACCTACTTCAGCATGCTTATGCTTGATTCCATGGATTCAAAGAGAACTCTTGCATTTCTACTGTTGCTCCTTTTGATGGCATGCTGCAGGTTAATACACCATTACCCCTCAATCAACTCCAGACATTAAGATTAATATCTGCTATGCTGTCTTAACTATTTAACTGATAATACACATGACTTTACATACAGCACTATAAACATTTGCAAGTGTTCTAAAAGTTCATTCAGTGGCGGATGTAACAAGCTAGTATGATACTAGATCCGTTTATTGAAAGTGATGCACTGCAAAAATCAATAATTTTGTCTTGAAAATATGTTTGAAACATAAAAAAAACTATTTGTAAATGGAGTAAGAAAAAGGCTTTAGGATTTTGAAAAAAGGATATAGTTTTGAAGATTTTTTTGATACTGAAAAAAGACAATAATACTAATTAAGAAGATTGTTTTTTGCAGTGTTTTCCAGTTAGCACACGCTGTCTTGACAGTATTTAAAGGGGACATCGGATGGCCATTTTTCACAAGTTGGTACAGCTCTTTTGGGTCTTCATGAAAAGCCTGTAATATACTTTGGTTAAAACTCCCCAATGGTTGTGTAAAACAACATCCTTTTTACCTTATCAAAAACAGCTCTGTTCACAGTGACCCATTTCGGTGCATGTCTCTTTAAATGATAATGAGCTACTGCTCACCCCGCCCTTCTCTTCCATATTCAAATGGCTAGCTACCTACATAGATACCAGCTGCAAATTGTAACAGCTCGCTGGATGATAACGTTTCAGACTCAGGCAGTCCTTAAAGGGGTCATTGGATGCAAACTTCACTTTTACATGTTGTTTGAACATTAATGTGTGTTGTCAGTGTATGTACAAATCTACCCTATAATTATAAAAATCCATGCAGTGGTTTTTAATTAATCTGTTAAAATAATATCCCCTTTTTCAAATCAAGCCATTCTCAGATGCCTGTTGTTGTGGCGTCACACCGACAGAGGCCACTCCCACAATAGTTGATTGACATGAGTGTCTTACCTCAGATCAGCTGTAACAGTCCACCCTCTTTGTTTCGATGCCGGAGCAGGGATGTAATTTAGACAAGAATATCTACGATTGACCGATTGAGGTGTTCTGTTGCTGGATGTAATAATGAATATAGTAATTGTCATTTACTCCCGACATCTGAGCCACTGAAGATGCAGTGGATTACATTTGTTTGTGAAGGGAATGCACCTCCTGATCTACATAAATGCGTCTATGTTTGCACAAATCATTCGTGATCCAGCTTTACTTACCACAGAAGTGAGTATAAGGTTTTTTTTATGAATGTCTGCAATCACCTTTTCATAATAACGTGCTAGTTAGCAAGTTTTGCGGCTAAACGCGGCTAAATGCAGCTAAAGTAAACAATCTCTCAGAGCAGCACGTCACTCCACAGAGAGAACAGAGGGGCGGGGTGAGCAGAGCTCATTTGCATTTAAAGGAACAATCCATCAGAAAGGGATGATTTTTGCAGAGCTGTTTTTGACAAGGTAAAAAGGGTGTTGTTTTACACAACCATTGAGAATTTTTAACCAAAGTATATTATAGACTTTTCATTAAGACCCTAAAGAATCATATTAACTTGTGGAAAATGGGCATCTGATGACCTTTTTAAAGGGGTAGTTCACCCAAAAATGAAAATTACCACCCTCTACTACTCGCCCTCAAGCCATCCTAGGTGTATATGACTTTCTTCTTTCAGACGAATCCAATTGGAGTGATATTAAAAAATGTCCTTACTCTTTCAAGCTGTATCATGGCAATAGGTGAGTGTTTTTCTTCAACAGATCAAAAAAACAAGTCCAATAAAGTGCATTCATCCATAATAAAAAGTGCCTCACATGGCTACAGGGGGTGAATAAAGGCCCTCTGTAGCGAATCGATGCATTTTTGTAAGAAATATATCCATACTCAAAACGTAATAATCACTTTAATCTAGCTTGTGCTGACTGTTGTACACGGAAGTTATCCCGGGCAGATGATGCAGGATGTCTCGCACAAACCAACGTTTGTTTACAGAAGCAAAGGAAGCAAAGTTTCCTTACTTTAGCAAAGGAAAACCAGTCTCCTCCTGGCTTATATTGAAATTCCTCTTGACAAATCCTTGTTTTGTACTTCCAATTTTTGACCGTTGTTTGGTTTTGCTCTATACTCTGTGCGTCCCTGTTCGTCACTTCTGAGCGGCGCATACACAACTCCTATATCCTACGTCATCCACCTGGAGCAGCTTTCGTGTACGACAGTGAGCGCAAGCTAGATTAAAGTGATTATTAAATTTTAAATATGGATATTTTTCTTACAAAAGCATCACTTCACTACAGGAGGCCTTTATTCACCCCCCGGAGTCATGTGAGGCACTTTTTATTATGGATAGATGCACTTTTTTCGACTTATTTTGACCTGTTGAAGAGAAATACTCACCTATTTTTTAATATCACTCCAACTGGATTTGTCTGAAAGAAGGAAGTCATATACACCTAGGATGGCTTGAGGGTGAGTAAATAATGGGCTAATTTTCATTTTGGGTGAACTATCCCTTTAACAAACTGGCTGTGCGTTTTCTTTTCAGTGATTCTGAACTGACAAACATACCAAAAACCTAACTAAAAAAATGGAAAAAGTGAAATTTTCTTCCAGTGTTCCCTTTAAAGGTTGTGATATTGTCTAAAATGTAGATAAATCTAGAAACCATGAAATTATGTGAAGCTCACACAGGGCAACATATGTCTTTGATTAACCATTTTCCTTCTATGTGGTGTCAGCGTTACCATGTAAATTAAACTAATCACCTTTTGATAGATCAATGTCTGTTTTCTAACCCTTTTGTCTGTTCGTCTTTGTTAAAAAATGTATTATTACATAAGCAAACATAGTCTCTGAAATAAAGGTTTACATTATAGAACATGTAAGAAAAAGATTTCCTTGTTTGTCACCAAATCAGATTATTGCTCTAATTTTTTCGGCAGTGGGAAGATGGGTTTCCGTGACCGCATTAGGATGAACAATTCACGCTCCTCTCAGGCTATCCGGAGCAAGGCTTCTCCTTTGCCCCCAGGTAATGTTCGGCGCTCCCCCAGCACCGAGAACGTGCCAGAAGCCACCAGCCCCGGCAAGGTCCAGAAAAGCTGGAGCTTTAATGATCGGACTCGATTCCGTACCTCTCTCCGGCTAAAACCACGTCCCGCTGCAGATGGTAGCAATCTTTCCACTTGTTTACGTTTATACAGATACATATTTACATACAGTTGAGGTCAAAAGTTTGCATCCTCCTTTCAGAATCATTAAAAGTGTTAATTATTTTACCAAAATAAGAGGGATCATACAAAATGCATGTTATTGTTTATTTAGTACTGACCTGAATAAGATATTTCAAATAAAATATGTTTACATATAGTCTACAGGAGAAAATAATAGTTGAATTTATAAAAATGACCTGGTTCAAAAGTTTACACCCCCTTGATTCTTAATACTGTGTTGTTACCTGAATGATCGACAGCTGTGTTTTTTTTTTAGTGATAGCTGTTCATGAGTCCCTTGTTTGTCCTAACAGTTAAACTGCCTGTTGTTCTTCAGAAAAATCCTTCAGGTCCCACATATTCTTTGGTTTTCCAGCATTTTTGTGTATTTGTGACCTTTCCAACAAAGACTGTATGATTTTGAGATCCATCTTTTCACACTGAGAACAACTGAGCAGAAGGTTCAAACGCTCATTGATGATCTAGAAGGAAACACAATGCGTTTTGTGTGATCCCTGTCATTTTGGTAAAATAATTAACATTTTTAATGATTCTGAAAGGGGGGTGCAAACTTTTGACCTCAACTGTACATAAACTACCGTTCAAAAGTTCAAAGTCAAGAAGATTTATTTATTTTAAAGTCTTTTATGCTCCTCAGGACTACATTTATTTGATCTAAAACAGTAAAAACAGTAATATTATGAAATGTTACTGCAATTTAAAACAACTGTTTTCAGTTTTATTATAATTGAAATTTTAGTTTATTCCTTCAATGGAAAAGTCTTCAGTGTCACATGATCCTATTAAGTTGGTTCTCAAAAAAACAAGACTGATAACTTTTAATTTGCTAAATCCAAGTATAAACTTTTTTCAAAAAAAATCTTGGTGTAAATTGTGGTGTACATTTCTCTCTTTTCATTACGGACTGATCTCTTATAGTGGAGGGAGTCGGAGAAGAGCACACAGAGGACAAATCTTACTGTGATGTCGCCATGGAGGATGTGATACCAGCAGTGAAAACCCTAATTCGTGCTGTTAGGTGAGTCAGAGGTTGAAAACACCACTACAGAGCTCTACGGAGTCCTGTAGTTCACTTAACGACCGAGAATTCTCAGATAATGTCACCACGCATGCTGTTCAGTTTGAATGAACAGTTGGTCTTTTGCAAAAGGGACCTCAGTATAGAATCTGCTCTGTCAGCCGTGACCTTTTCACAGTGCAATTACATCAGTTGACCATTATGGAGACAAAGCGGGGTTAGACTCATAGAGGGCATGGCAACCTTCAGTTGTGGCTCCTACTTCTTGCTTAAACAAGCAGAAAGTAATACAAGATGTTCTAAAAATATTGTCAAGTTCTTACTGAGAAGCGAGCAGCCTCTCTCTGATTGGTCAGTGCAACACAAATGCCTAGTTCAGTGAGAACATGATGTGTAGTGTGAGGCCCTATTTACACTAGTGGGACCAAAAGTCTCTGTTTTGGTCCGTTTACACTGAAATGCAACCCCTGAGTTTTCAAACTCAGATGGGGTCTGCAGCAAACGTTCAAAACTCCCCGTTTTCAATGGTCGTAGTAGTGTAAACCACAGGCGTAACCGTAGCAAAAGTTATGTGTTTTAAAACAATAATGCACTAGTGTAAACAGCCTGAGAGTGGCATTGTTTGTCAGACATAGCAACAGTAACTAAGGAGGGCGGGTTTCTGCGAAGGGTCAATTGAGCCTTTTAAGTTTTTGGGGGGACAAAAAAAGAGTGAATGGATTTTTATCATTGTAGGATGGTTGTGTCCACACACTACCAAGACACATTTATATGCAAACAACATGTAAAACTGAATTTTGCATCCAATGAATTTCCTATAATTTCTCATGTTTTAAATAGTTTTTGTGTACAGTTTGTCCTACAGATTCCTTTAGCTCAAATGTAAGTCGCTTTGGATAAAAGCATCTTTTAAATTCATTAATGTACATGTGAAATATGTCATTACATGTCATCAACATCATAAATATAGACACATAATATGGCAAAATGCAGTTGAAGGTTAATTCAGGCCATGATAACAGGACGTGATAAATGTTCTAACAAAAAAGAATTTGTTCAAAGAAGTTCTGTTTTTCAAAATTTCAAAAAAGTCAAAAGTCAAAAAAGTGCATCTATTTGAAGAATCGCCCATAGGTAGATGCGCGTAAAATCTCATATTTGCACCTTACTGCACCTGTGAATGTCACACTTTCTGAGAACAATTGTATCTTCTAGCTTTTCGTCCTAACCAGTGTATCGTGGGTGATTAGGTCACATTGCCCAAACAGATTCTCAAAGCAGAACTCCAGGTGTGTACATACTCACAGGTGCATCATTTCCTGTTATCTGTGCGAGAAGATTTTGTGTTTTACATAAGAGCCCTCAATAAGATTGATGTCCTTAAGGAACAGGCAAATTTTAGCTTCACCACAATGCTGAGGTTTCACTTTTGCAGAAGGCCCATAGTTCATCAGTGTTCGGCTGCACAAATGTGTACAAAAGAATATGGAACGCTCTAAATCCGGAATTTCCCTCATTTAAACTTTGACTTTCTGCACAGTTTATAATGTAATAATTACTATTTTATTTTATTTTATTTTATTTTATTTTATTTTATTTTTTATTTTTATTTTTTCCTGGATTGGCAGAGAACCAGGGGAAAGCTTTTAAAGGACTGCAATGAATCAGGTCTGCTTAATGACTAAAAATATTTTCTATTTGTGAAATATTTCATTTAGAGACTCCTGTGTGTTATTTTGCATTTATCCCTACTTCCGATGAATTATGAAGGCTGATATTTGTTCATGCAGCTATTCTTAGAGATTCCATCTCAAATGCTTCTGTGGACTGGGGTATTCTAAAGCTGCCCATATAATGATACACCCATACAGTGCATTGCCATCGAGTGAGCGAGTCAGCATTTTAAGGAAACCCTTGGAGGATGGAAATAAATGGGATTTCTTTTTTCCTTTCCCTCTCTCTTTCTCTTTTTCCTTACCCTCTCTTTTATCCACACCTGAGACCCACCCTGGCAAAATATGCAGCTACCTGCAAAATTAAAAGACGGAAAAAATACATATACAGACAGCAAAAAGCCTAAACTCTAGAGTCATCAAGAAACTTGTTTGTTCTGTGGGGGGGAGGTTGACGGGTGCTGTGGACCAGCTGTGGACTTCTTCTGAGATCCGACTGAAACTGCACCATCACCCGGGCAGAGATGCACAGCTCAACATTTGCTGTTGCACACGCAAGCTGTTCCTGCGAAACAATGGCTCTTTAAAAAAAAAATTCCTCCTCAGTATGTAGAATTTACCAGCACTGGAAGACTTTTGTCCAAGCTCGGTTTCCCCCCCTGCTGGTTGCTAATGAATCTAGAGGATGAGGAAGGATAGTTGTCCTGCTGATACTCTCCATAACCGAAGGTTATCCCAACATAAAATGCCTCTATACTAAAGACAGGATATCCTCTTTGCTTTGATGGATAACAACAGAGAGTGAGATTAGAAAATCACCAGAGTATGACAGTTTGAGTGGATCTATTTGCCCATGTTGTGTTTTCTGTTGAGCCAGCAGGGCTTGATAGTCCACTGTGACAATAATAAGAGGGATCAGTGCTGATTTAGAGAGGGCTAACGTGTCTCTGACTAACAACTGGGGGAGAAAAAAACACTTTAGGTGAAAAATGAAGCACGGTGGCAGTCAAGGGCATCTCTGCTCATGCTCGGGTGCGTACAGTAACGTCTAGTATATTTTCAGCTGCTTCTGCCTCAGAGATTCACTGATATATGAAACATATGGTTGTTTTATGTATATACACTACAAGTCGAACGTTTTTGAACAGTAAGATTTTTAATGTTTTTTAAAGAAGTCTCTTCTGCTCACCAAGCCTGCATTTATTTAATCCTAAGTACAGCAAAAGCAGTAAAATTTTTAAATATTTTTACTATTTAAAATAACTGTCTATTTGAATATATTTTAAAATGTAATTTATTCCTGTGATCAAAGCTAAATTTTCAACATCATTGCTAAAATGATGAAAAGTGATAATTAAAGACATTTCTAATATTACAAAAGATTATTTCAAATGATGTTCTTCTGAACTTTCTATTCATCAAAGAAACCTGAAAAAAATTCTACTCAGCTGTTTTTTAATAACAACAACAATAATAATAATAATAATACATGTTTTTTTGGCAGAAAATAAGAATATTAGAATGATTTCTGAAGGATCATGTGACACTGAAGACTGGAGTAATGATAAATATTCAGCTTTAAAATTACAGGAGTAAGTTACTTTAAAAAATATATATATTTAAACAGAAAACAGATATTTTAAATAATAAAAAACATTTCAGAATTGTACTGTTTTTGCTGTACTTTGGATTAAATAAATGCAGGCTTGGTGAGCAGAAAAGACTTCTTTAAAAAACATTAAAAATCTTACTGTTACTGGTAGTGCATATGGTAGTTGGAAATATTTGGAATTTGTATTGGATTGGCGATCGGTTTTCTAGCTATTTATTGTAAGCATTTTAGGAATTGTCTAGTGACTTTTTTAAGAGTGTCTCACTAAAAATGACTGTGAAATACGAGATATTCCTTAAAAATAAATTTGAAAGGAAAGATTAAAAAAAAATCTATTTGTGTATTACATGTTGCCTACAAATTGGCCATAATATATCAGCAACACCCATTTAAAACTGTAGAATAAAACAGAAAATAAATGATGAAATATGAAAAGTACCATTATTACAGTAACACTTTACAGTAAGCTTCATTAGTTAACTGCATTAGTTAACATGAACTAAGAACAAACTATACTTCTACAGCATTTATTAATCTTAATGTTAATTTCAGAATTTTCTAAAGCATTATTAAAATCACAAGTTGTGTGTTAACATTAGTAAATGCACAACATGAACAAACAAAACATGACTATTTTTATTAACCCAACATTAACAAAGATTAATAAACAGCGTAATAAATGTATCGTTTATTATTCGTTTATGTTAGTTAATACATTAACTAATGATAACAAATATGTTACCGTTCATACAAAACCGTTCATTTTATTTTAAACCTGACATTTTTATGATATCAAGGTTTAAGGGGACACTGTAAAACAGACAAATAGCTTAAATTTATCTGTGAAAAAAGCATAATTTGAATAAAATAATAAATAATTGTACAAGTGTGTAGTTTTAATTTTCTTCTACAGAGCACACACAATAAAGCATAAATCTATTTTTTAAGATCAAAGTCATATATCTTATGCCTTAAATACTACAGTATAATGACATGAAAGAAATTCCCCTTTTTTCCCCCGGTCCTTAGTAGGTTACATTACACAATACACACGCACACACTTTCCCTCTTTGTAAAGAGGGTGTCATCGTCAGAATAATTACCAGCCGGTAGGTGGGGGATGTATTCTCTCTCTCCACGCTGACTGTTTATGAGTCACTCATGTAATTGATAAGGCCTCTTTCTGTAATTAATCTTGTTACACTTATTAATCTTGTGGCTCGTTTCACAGCTGTTTGCTTTTGTTTTGCAGTATTCCGGTTTTATCTTTCCCTGTAATGCCATGGCTTCTACGTCATTCTAGTATGTTTCGTGTCTCATGTGAATGCAGGATTCTGAAATTCCTGGTGGCCAAGAGGAAGTTTAAAGAGACCCTGCGGCCATATGATGTAAAAGATGTGATTGAGCAGTATTCAGCAGGACACCTCGATATGCTGGGCAGAATCAAAAGCCTGCAGACCAGGTTTGATCAGTCAAAATAAAAAACAGACAAGCCATCAATCCTACAATCAGATTGTACTCCTAACACACAAAAACCTCTCCTGATAAGTCCCAACGAATTTTCTTTTTTTACAGGGTGGATCAGATCATAGGCCGTGGTGCCATTCCATCAGATAAAAAAGTGAGGCCTGAAAAAGGGGAGAAAACTCCTCCTGAACTGGAACAGATGGACGAATTAAGCATGATGGGACGTGTGGTGAAAGTGGAAAAGCAGGTAAACTATGAATATCTATCTATCTATCTATCTATAAAGATTTGAGGTCAGCAAGATTTTGGTTTTTGGTAGACTTTTGTTTTTAGTATTTGTTTTTAAAATAAGTCTTTTATACTATTTGATAAAAAAAAACTACAATAAAAATAACGTTTTTTATTTTAATATATTGCAAAATGTATTTTATCCTGGCGATGACAAAGCTGAATTTTCAACATCATTACTCCAGTCTTCAATGTCACATGATCCTTCAGATTATAATATGCTGTCTTTTTTTGTTTAAGAAACATTTATTATTATCACTGTTGTAAACAGTAGTGCTGCATAATTTATTTAATTTTATAATAATTTTTTTTTTTTTTTTTTTTTTGGAATCCATGATACATTTTTTTAATCATTCAAACAGCAAGTTTAAAAACAGTTTTTAAAAAAAAAAAAAAAAAACATTAGATAGATAACATTAGTTAACTACTTTAGTTAACATGAACTAAGAATGAACAATATTCTACAGCATTTATTAATATTAGTTAATGTTATTTTTTTTAATAGTAGTGTATTTACACTACCAGTCAAAAGTTTTTGAACAGTAAGATTTTTAGTGCTATTTAAAGAGGTTTCTTCCTCCCACCAAGCATACATTTATTTGATCCATAATACAGCAAAAGCAGTAATATTTTGAAATATTTTTACTATTTAAAATAACTGCTTTCTATTTAAATATATTTTAAAATGTCATTTTTTCCTGTGATGAAAGCTACATTTTCAGCATCATTACTCCAGTCTTCAGTGTCACCATAATTCTTCAGAAATCATTCTAATATGCTGATTTGCTGTTCAAGAAACATTTATTATTATTAATTTAAGAAAGTGTTTCAATTTAAAACAGTTGAGTACATTCTTTCAGGATGAATAAAAAGATGCAAAGATCAGGGGGAAATTATAGAAATTAATACTTTTATTTAGCAAGGATGCTTTAAATTGATCAATAGTGATGACAAAGGCATTTATAATATTACAAAATATTTCTATTTCAGATAAATACTGTTCTTCTGAATTTTCTATTCATCAAAAAAACAGAAAAACAAAAAAACTTAGCTGTTTTCAACATAATAATAATAATAAATATTTTTGAACAGCAATTTTGAATATTAGAATGATTTCTGAAGAATCATGTGACTAGTAATGATGCTAAAAATTCAGATTTGAAATCAAAGGAATAAAATACATTTTAAAATACATTCAAACAGAAAACAGTTATTTTAAATTGATAATATTGTACTGTTTTCGCTGTACTTTGAATCAAATAAATGCAGGCTTGGTGAGCAGAAGAGACTTCTTTAAAAAAATATTTAAAATCGTACTGTTCAAAAACTTTTGACTGGTAGTGTATGTAGTTATAAGATACAGTTAAATGAATTTCAGCATGCCGTTCAATACCCGCCACTACCAAATCTTGTTTTCCAGTCTATGTGTGCTTAGTTTTCACTTGTCATGCCAGTAATTCATCACCTATAGTGTCTATATTGCAGCCTATTGTGTTTCACATAGTTGTGGTTTTGAAAACTGCTGACATTCAATAATATTCCAAACTAATTTCCTGGACATTATCAGATCATCACAAAATAGCACTAGATCTTGTTGTAACTTGACTACAAACTCTTTTTTTTTTCCTTCTCAGGTGCAGTCAATCGAAAACAAGCTGGACCTGCTCCTAAACTTCTACTCCCAGTGCCTGAAAAAGGGCTCGTCACACTTCACCCTGTCGTCCCTGCTGGAACCCGACTTAACCTCTGACTACCACAGTCCCACTGACCAACGCGACCTGTTCCCTTCTGCAAACACTCTTAATATCTCTCACTCAGACAGTGGCAACATGGAATGACCCCCAGAGACACCCGACAGCAGTCCCACTCTGACTGCAGCATCAGGGCAACTCATCCAAAGGCTAAATACCTCCCTAAACTAACCTAGCACAGTTCCTCTAAACAACTGCTGTATCCTTGCATGGGTTCATCCTTTGCACAGTGGATGCTGGCTTCGGGTCAACATTTCTAGACTTTGCCTTGCAAACTATGCCCTGATTTTTCGCAGTGTCTGGTTTTTATTTTAACACACCTGTGGTAACAGCCTTTCTTCTTTTTAATTTGATTCAAGAACATTTTAGAGAAATATTCTCATGTGAATGATATCGTTATTGAGGTTTTGTTGAACATTTGGACGTCATCCAGTAGATGGCAGAGTTTTATCTGAAGTGGTCTTCCACCATCACTTCTTATCAGTCTTCCAAACATGAGGGGACGAATCACTTGACTGCTACAAAACTGTCCCCTTTACGTTTCATTGATGCTATTTTTTTCTGAAAATCTCAGTGCCAATATCGTTTCTTGGTTTCGTTGAGTTGAGGTTTTTGATAATCGATAGGCCCCCAGAGCAATTCTATTTTTCTCTCTGTCTTTTTTTCTAAGAAATCAGGGCATTGTGAACTGAATTTGATTTTCGGACTCTCTTTCTTGGCCTTGGCCTTACACTTTGGCCCGATGCAACAGACTCCTCGTGCCACAAGAAGAAGCCGCTGAGCTTCAAATGAATGTACTGCATATAGTACTTTTTTCTTTATTTATCACTGACATGTCCTTAGCGAAAACGGCATCGCAGATCGCTGTTAAGTACAGCGTGATGGACTGACGGACAGGATTTCCACCAAAGCATCATCTCTTGTCATTTTGTTCTTGCATGGTTCCTCTTGGCACTTCAGGAAGGAAGGAACGTCAAAACGTGAGACCCTCAGGTTTCCTTTCCCACATTGCGGTGTCTCTTTGGCTTATTGGGTCCCTCTCTTCTGCGATCGCACCCTGCCACTGCATCATCTCTCAGAAGCCCACCGTGCAAAAAATAAGAAAATCAAATAAATAAAAATATTCTTTGATGAAATAGCCAGCATTAAAGTGCATGTTAATAGTTCGAATAGTTCAGGCAAGTTTGTTTTATTTTAGTGAGGTTAGTTGTAGAGGCTGTTCATATGCCCTTCTCTCCGATCCTCAGCCTCTCTGCCTTGCAGCCCATCTCCTCATTCAGCATGTGCATCAGTCTGACTGCAAACAAAGAAGAGGGTCAAAATTAGTCTATATCTTCTCCCCAAATGAGACTCTTAATCAGATGAGATTTTAAAGGGATATTTCACTCAAAAAATGGTTTTGATGTCATTCCAATCCTATATGGTGGACCCTTTTCACATTTCTACGTTGTAAAAAAAATCCGTAAAAACGGAAGCACAGTGTACTGCAGGGTCGGAAATTAATTAAACTAAATTAACAAAAATGCCCCATAAATTCAAGACAAAGGGGCAAAAATTAAAACAAAATGTGAAAATGAATTTAAAAGTGTCAGTTCCCGGAATTACATTATGATTCGCTCACATTGCATCAGATTGCATTTATGTGCCATTTTGTGCAATGTTGAGCCTTATAACCAATCAAACATTCATGAACTCATAAACGACACAGTGCGGATATGATGTAAATGAAAAATTAATTTCATAGCTTCAGTGATTATAACAGGAGTTTTTGCGTAACTTGTGCTAGACTTGGCTAATGTCATGGACCGAGTTTGTCTGTGAAGCCAGAATGTGATGTCCCCAAAACGAAACAAAAACTTTTTACATATATTTATTAATCATTATGACAATATAAAGAGCAAAAATCTACAATAATGATTATTGTTGTAATATTGCAGCCCTATGAGCTCCTGTTTTTACATGTATAATTTAGATGCAATTTTAAACAGTCTATTGTTATTGACAACAGTTAAATATTTTGATTGAAGTAATTGGGTAAATTTAAGTATTTGACATTAAAGACAACATATGGTTTTTATAATAATAATAATAATAATAATAATAATAATAAGGTGATTATAAAAATTGCCCACACAAATGTAAAAAATGTCCCGTAATGGAAAAGCTCATTTGTGACCCTGAAGTACTGTATTAGGACTTTTACCTGTATTTTGAATTTTGCATTTCATTGCATTGTGTTTTAGAGTTAACAGAAATGTCTATAAATTACAAGTACTTTCCTTTTTTTCTTAATGTACAGTGTAGGGTTCTCAAAAGTGGAAGTCTTCATAGTTATACAAGTATAATCTTTGCGTTCCAATTTAACACCAAAGAAAAAATCCATGATAGTGTTTCTATGACTTTCCAAAACAGCAAAAAAAAAAAAAAAAAAAGACTGATTATGTTGGTCAGAAGAGAAGGATGTCACTCCCTCAGCCACTGTATCAGAAACGCTCAGGCTAATCAGTTTTCAGTAATTCAATGCCAAGGTAATAAAACACATAGTATAGTTTGTTACGATAACAATAGCTGTGGAAATGTGTCATCACAGTCTGTGAAAAGGGTCAATTTTCCTTCATCTGTGAAACACAAAATTTTAAAACAAATGTCTCTGTGGCCAATACCAATGTCAGTTGGGTCCAGACCCTATAGACCTTAAAGCTGCATTACGTAACTTTTTTGGTTAAAATTTATCTAAAATCAATCATTGAGCAAGTACATAACCAATCAGAGTTTAAAACGTGTGTCTACTAACCGGTCTGGCTAGTAGACATCTGTAGACGTCACATCTGTGGATGCTGCAGGTGGCGGAACATTGGCGGGTGAAACTTATTATTTTAGACATACTTCTAAAACAGTGGGCCGTATTTTAACGATATGAGTGCATGGTCTGATGTCTGATGCATGGCACAGGTGCACTTAGGGCGTGCAAATCCACTTTTGCTAGTTTAACGATGGACAAAAAGGTCTGCGCACCAGGCGCATGGTCCAAAAGGGTTGTAGCTATTCTCTTAATGAGTCATGGGTGTGTTTTGGGCGTACAAGAAATAAACCAATTTGAGTCTCATTTCCCATTCCCTTTTGCTGTTTACACAGCTCAATTTGCAAGAGCAAAGACCGAATGCATCTCCAGAAAGGAAACAGATCTGCTCATGTGCGGGGTTAAAGCATACACAATAATAATCTTTTACATTGTAATTCTTTCATTTTTAATATGAATGTTTGTGTGCTGCTGCAAATCATAGTGTGCATAATAAGCAGAGTGTACACGCATTGTGCACCCACCTATATGTGCATATCACTAACGCGCCCTTTAAATAATTTTTTTTTTAAATACTGCACCATTGACTTTATACCAGGTTTTAGTTGGTCAATGGTGCAATCTTTTTTAATTGCCTCAAAATAGCAACGCACCAACAATGCTCTTGAACACCTTGTTTTCAGACCAGCACGCCCATGGGCAAACAGATGGGTGCAAGTGTATTTGCTGTATATCTGAGGAGCCGTGCCAATGCACATCCCACATAAAGAAGATAATTCTGCAAATAACTGTAATTGCAGGTTTGAAACAGAGATGCCGACAAAGAGGCAAAACCTACATAATGCAGCTTTAATCAGGTTAGAAAGCATATTGAATTTAAAACGAGACTGAGGAAGACTTGCAGTCTTTACAATGGTCCTAGATAATGTAATTTTCACAACTTTCAAAACTTCTTTTTGTGTTTTTTCTACTGAATGTTTCATTTTTCATTGGCTGAACAATCGGTACATTTGCTAAACAGTACAATCAACAGTCAATCAATTTCATTCCAGTCAAAAATTAAATACAGTGCTACCCTGACTAAGATCTATTAAAGCCATACACCTTTGAAATAGCATAAATAAATGATGACAGAATTGTCATTTTTGGGTGAACTATCCCTTTAAGACTATGATCTTTCACCAGGTTATGACCTCACAATGAATGCCTTGTTTTGCTACATTCATCACCCCCTAAAGATCAATGAGTCAGAGATCATCCAGCATGAAGAAATACTTATCATGTTATTTTTTTTTCGTCTGATTATGTGAAAACAATTCTCAAATTGTCTCACACGTGACCTTAACCTCAGCCACGTACAGACTCGCCAATTTTTGAAGAATTGAGTAAACTGGGAGAAGTGAGATTAATCTGAGTCATTGAGATGAGCGTTGATGCATGATCTCAACATTAATATCTATGCATGCAGTAATGGGATTGGTTCCAGCTTTATATGACATGCAGTTCAGGTAACAGACAGCATGGAGGGGACTGTAAGGAATACAGCACTCCTCTGCCTTACTGACATAGCTAGAGCGCACTGACCACGTGTTTACGGTACAACGGTGGACCTAAGAGATCATTTAGGCCACTTGCCATGGCATTTATTCATTGTTCTAATGGACAGAACTGGAGTTCACAATTCAAGCTGAATTTTCTACATTTACTTTTCTCTCGCACCTTCACAGATTCCAATATATGCTCCTTTAACCACATTTGTTTCTACTGGACTGTATTTGAAAACAAGCACTTGTTTTCAGTAGTTCTTGTTAGTTCAAACTTCTCTGTCCCTTTAAACTGAACTCTGAACCTTTCAGGCATTACATAATACTTTTGTTCCTCATTGACATGATTGGTAACTGCTATTGTGAGAGGTAACTTGATCTATAATATGTATGTTTAACTCTGAAATGATTGTAAAAAAATGAATAAATCCAGATTTTGTTTATGAAAAACAGGTGTAACAGATCTCTGTAGTAATTTAATGCTCTTCTAGATACATTTTAATAGTTTGTGAGAGGAAAATCAATACCTTTAAACATGTACTGTCAACCAGGGCATTTCATGATCAATTGAGTTGAACTGGATTTGTTAGAAATAACGCTGTTGCAGTTATAAACTGAACTATCCACATTTTTCTTCGCGTAAGAGTGAGCGCGGCCGTTTGTTAATGTTATGGGTCTGGCTTCCGGTCTCATCCAAGTCCAGCTATCTTTAGCTGTACAAAACAGCTCGTTTTGCTGTTTGATATTGCAAATAGCAAATGTGTTTTACCATTTTGTTTTAATGTATTATCTTAATTATGTACCTACACTGTAAAAAATAAAAAACACAATTAGTTGAGTCAGCTTAAAATAATTACTTACCCAGCTGCCTTAAAATTAAGTTCAGTCAACTAAAATAAGTTTAGTCAACTTGAAATGTTAAGTTGTACAAAGTAACAACTTAGATATTTGTGTTTGCTAAACTTAACAGATGGGTAAGTAACCCAGCTGCCTTAAAATTTTAAGTTGATTCAACTCAAATATCTAAGCTGTCACTTAGTATAATTTATAATTTCAAGTTGAATAAACTTTTTTTGAGTTGACTGAACTTAAAATTTTAAGGCAGCCAGGTTACAAATTATTTTAAATTGACTCAACAAATCGTTTTTTACAGTGTAGTGGTTTGTAGCGTGTAAAATGCACTTAAATTGTATGGTATAATACAAAATAGCCTAATTATAACAATTAATGCAATTAAATTAAATGAGTTTAATGTAATTAAATCTAATTAACAATAAAATCTAATGTTTACCCATACACAAATCCTGTGTAGGGTCTAGATGTGCCAAGTAATTGTATTAAAAAACTAAATCTCGAACCAAGTGGTTTGTAAAAACGACCCTGGTGAAAAAACCAGCATATGCTGGTTAGGTAGGTTTTGATGCTGGTTTAAGCTGGTTTATGCTGGTCCTTAGCTGGTTTAAGCTGGTCCTTTGCTGGTTTTTGCTGGTCATGTTGCTGGTCAAGGACCAGTTTAAACCAGCATCAAAACCTACCTAACTAGCATATGCTGTTTTTTTTACCAGGGGAAACAATAACAATCAGACAAAACAGTAGATACTACACCTGCCTTCATACATCTAACAGTTGGGTTCAGTAGATCCCAAGTTTGAAACATCATTTGTTTGCAGACGCTATATGCTTCAGTAATTTTTATGTAACGTAAACAAATCCATATATGCATATCCAAACACATTTTGAGAGGAAATACGGTCGTGACAATGTAGAGCCGCTCCAGTAGAGGGCGATACACTTTAAATCTGATTTGAAAGCCACACTCTCCTGTGACGTAATCCTCTCTGTTTCAGTATGGCAGGCAGGCCCTTATCTAGAGGTCTCTGTAAATAAAGACGTTTACACGGCGAATTCAGAGCTAACAGTCGTGTATATCTAGTGATCGATGATCGCTAGCCGTTAAGTGTTTCGGAGATCCTCTCATGGGAATGTCCGGAGAGACGGACGCTCGGTTAATATGATTTCAGGTGAGTACTGCGTGTTCCCTGCTGATGTGGACCGTGTTTAGTTGGAGCTCACCACACTTTCTCTGTTTACGAAACTCGTGAGATCATCAGCGGGGTTTCTTCTGTATTTATGTGTGTTTCCGTAATCGGGGGTGAGTGGAGTCATTTGTTTTGCGACGGTTGTTAAATTTTTGTTGGTTTAACGGTAGGTGTTTCTCATTTATAAGACTGTTTATCAGTTAGATGTAAACACTGCTTTGATTTAACTTCGTTTAATCTGCTAGTTTTATATTTAAATGACATTACATTTTAAGTAGCTTTAACGTAACAGTTAGCTGCTTTTGTTAGTAACGTCCAATGTGGCTTCACTGTAGTTTACTCGCTTTACATTATGTATAGGCAAACTAACATTACAGAGTTTTTTTCTCGGGGATTTTAGCTAACGTAGTTAGTTGAAATATAGTAGAAAAATGATATTTTTAGTTAGTCTGTTTTCTTTAACACGTCGATTGCGTCTTGATTCATCACGTAAATAGCACAGATAATGAGATTATGTCAGTTTAGGTAAGAGTTACCTTTAAACGGTATTGGGGAGTAACTAGTTAACGTTACATGTAACAGCGTTACGTAATTTGATTACACATGTATGGGTAATCTGTTACAGCTACTGAGAAAAAATGTGTAATTAAATTAGTTACTTATGAAAAAGTGTAACGATTACAAAGGGGCTTACATCTGAATATGTTCACACACCTACAGATTTGATTGATTTCTTTTCAAAATTGCATTGACTGCTCTAAAATGTGAGCCAATATTTCAGGAGTTTAGGACAGAATATAATTATTTGGTAACTTTTTTTATTTCCTGTTTGGCTTTGTGCATATGCTTTATTTTTTTTAAATTAACGAATGGTTTATCAAAGGCATTGTTAGATTCCAGCATTTCCTGTCACACTAGTTATTGAAAACAGTATCATAGCTATTAAACTATGTCTTATGATTTTAAATCGGTATCAAACCTGAGAACTATCACAGAGTAAGTAAAAAGTGCTGAAGTCTCATTTTGTGGTGGCTTTAAAATTTAATTATTTGTAACCTTAATTCAAGTGATGAAGTATTTTGAAAAATGTAAGTAACCAAAGTAATCAGTTACATTGCTTTAATAAAGTAATTGAAATATTTACACTACTTCCAAAGTAACTTCCCAACACTGCCTTCAAATCATCTCTCACGGTATGTGTTCAGTGTTTATATGACGTTCGGTGTCTTTATTTTATTTTTCACTTGTGTCTTTGTAGATACTTTGGATGTTTTACTGATTCAAGGAAAGAAACTCTGCGCTATGAACCGGCAGTGAACGCCAGTTGTGTTACTTTATAAACGCATGTGCACCAGAGCGATGGAGAGCGACTGTAGGATCCCTATGGCATGTCTGAGACCCCGAATACTGGCCCTTCATGCTTTATTTTGGGGCTTAGTGTCTCTTAGGTGAGAAAAAATACAGATTACCTGATTCTCTTGATTCTCTTCTAATGCAGAGTAATGTAAAACAAGCTTTGATCATGTTCATTCATTTTTTTTCTAGAGTGTTTGGAGCAGCTCTTCTTAGTGATGAGAAGGCAGCAGGTATTTTAAAAAATCAGGATTTCAACATAGACTGTTCTTCTAATATGTATCAAGTTCATACACTTGTAATTGTCCTTATGTTTTTCTTTTGTAGTTGCAGTGACAAAGGCCATGACGGCACCATGCTGGCAGCTGGAGGAGTTTGTGGTGGCTAAAGAGTGCAGTGCATGTGAAGGTTTACAATCGGTGAGGGTATACACGTGCAAACACACACACACAACTTTTGAAAAGTTTGGGCTTAGCGAGATTTATTTGAAGTTTTTAATAAAAACGTCTTGTGTGCTAACAGAGGCCACATTTATTGATTTATGTATTTACAACAGCAGCATTGTGAAATATTACAATTTAAAATAGCTGTCTTCTATTGCTCAACAACATTTCTTATCATCATCAGTTGTGCTGCTTAAAGGCATAGTTCTGTCGTTTATTACTCATCCTTATGTCGTTCCAAACCCATAAGACCTTTCATCTTCAGAACACAAATTAAGATATTTTTGTTGAAATCCAAGAGCTTTCTGATCCTAAATAGACGACAACACTGACATAGAATAGTACATGTGACATCTGTGGTTCAACCGTAATTTTATAAAGCTACTAGAATACATTTTGTGTGCAAGGAAAAAAAACCAACAAATTTATTCAACAATTTCTTCTCTTCCATGACGCTGTCAGTTCACGAGAGCATTGCAACGCCTGCGTGTGCTGCTGCTGACGCAGGAGCCGGTGCTCTGGTATATTCTAGTTCAAATAAGTAAAGCTGGGCAAGAAATTGCAAGTCATCCTCTCTGTCTGAACCTTCAGACATGTTTACGAAGGCCGTTTTATCTACAGCATGCGTCTTTCTCTGCTTGTAAACAAGCCACAGCACATCTTGGTTCAACGTTAGAACGCCGACTCCTGCGTCAGCAGCAGCACACGCATGTGTCATGGTACTCTCGTAAACGCACGATGGAGGCTAATATTGAGGAGAAGAAATGGTTGAATAAAGTCATTATTTTTGTTTTCTTTGCATACAACAAGTATTTTCATAGCTTCATAAAATTAAGATTGAAGCACTGATGTCACATTTTAACAATGTCCTTACTACCTTTCTGGGCCTTAAATGTGGTAGTTGCGTTGCTGTCTACTCAGGGTCAGAAAGCTCTCTGTTTTTATCAAAAAATCTTAATTTGTGTTCTGAAGATGAATGAAGGTCCTGCAGGTTTGGAACAACATTAGGGTGAGTAATTATAATAGATATTCCTTTAATAACAGCATTTAAAAAAAATGAATCTTATGAAACATTCTGACAGTCTTCAAATACACTTTACATACATTTTGTGTATATTTGTATGTATGAATGTAAGCACATGTTAAAGATTCCTAAGTAGAATATACTCCATTGGATAAACAAGCTCGATAGCTTCTGAATTCTGAACAGAAGCACATTTCATTTTTGAGAGTTAATTTAAAAGTTTCCTCTGCTTCCCTTATAAATCCTTTTCTTTACAGAAAACTATACCTGCCTGTGGCCAAACAGGATTTGTAGAAAAGATCAACTGCACTAAATCCAACAGAGATGAATACAAAAGGTGAGTGGCTCTCCACCAAAAAATATATATCCTGTTCTGTTCAGCTAACAGTAGTCAGTTTTCCAACCGCATACATTGATGCAGACAGGACAAATAAATGCATGTTCTAAACCTTGGGTAATTTATTACTTTTGACATGTAAGATGTCATTGTACTATAAAAACATTTTGTAAGTTTCAGAACTCCAAACTTTCTTGTTAGTTTATAAACAGCTTATTTTGAAGCCAATCTTCAATAACGACAGGTTATGTAATGTTCCACACTAAGTTGCGAGCCACATCGGTATAAACTTGGTCACCATGGGTTTGTTTAAAAACATGGCACAATTCGATGTAGGATTTTCAGAAAGACTGAAACTAAACGACGATGCTGTGCACACTATATTGGATCCGACTGTAATGTTGCACCACACAAGTGTGAGAAACTGTTTTTATTATGTGGACAATATTACTTTATTACAAATCATTTGATAAGTACTGAGTATTTATGCGTTTATAACCTAAATCACAGCAGCATCCATTTGTAAAGGATGTAGGCTGTCAACCATACACAACTGTTAGCCAATCATAGCAGCGGGCGTTTACTTCAGAGTCCACAATCCGTCATGTCTGTTCAAACAGAGCGTTAAGGCGTTAATGAGGGGAGTCGAAATAAGGACAGAAAATAGCTTGTTACTTTTAAATTATGATTTTTTTTTTTTGAATGTAAAAACTCTTAACTTTAGAAGTGGACCTTAGAGAACAGTACAAAATAGATCATGACAGTTCATGACTCCTTTAATGAAAGAGTCACAGTTGTCGTAAAAGGGAAAAAAATTCTTTTTCTGAAAGTGATGATTTTGTTTTCTGTGATGGAAGCACTGCTTTATTCGCAAACGTTTCTCAACATTCCACTTTTTTCTATATTATAATTAAATGATTACTCCACTTCCAGAATAAGAAAAACTTCCTGATAATTTACTCAGTCCCATGTCGTCCAAGTTATTCATGTCGTTTTTCTTCAGTCACAAAGAAATTAAGGTCTTTGGGGAAAACATTCCAGGATTTTTCTCCATATAGTGGACTTCAATGGTGCTCAACGGATTGAAGGTTAAAAATGCAGTTTCAATGCAGCTTCAAAGAGCTCTACACGATAAGTGTCTTATCTAGCGAAACCATTGGTTATTTTCTGAAAAAAAAAAAAAAAAAAAAGCTTGTATTTTTTTTAAGCTCAAATGCTTGTCTTGTCTAGCTCTACCATGCACATGCATATTAGGTAGGGTAGGTAGAAAAACTCCAATTTTAAAATCATCCCACATCACCGTTTTAGCTTTTTTTTTGTAAAGGGTGTTTAACCAACTTTGCACATTCACTTGTAAACACTCTGCAGCAATGTAGGATGATTTTGATGTTGGAGGAGAAAATAAGATGGGAGTTTTTCAACATTACCTAACTGTCTTGAACCGTAATACACAGTGTACGCTTGTGCATCGCAGAGCTAGACAAGACAAGCATTTGGTGTTAAAGTATATACATTTTTATTTTTTTCGGAAAATGACAGATCGTTTTACTAGGTAAGACCCTTATTCCTCAGATCGTTTATGATGCGTTTAAGATGCGTTGAAACTACATTTTTAACGTCAATCCATTGAGCACCTTTGAAGCCCACTATATATTTGGATGGCAACATAGCAACTGATTATCTGGCTTGCAATTTTGTTAACCCAGCTTGAAATCATACTAACTTAATTCACTCTTTCTATTTGTTTTCCATTCAGCTGTCGGTCAACCAAAATGGAGGAGCATCTCTTTTGGAAATTTGAGGGCGCAATGCTGGCTCTCACTGTTGTCTTTGCAATAGTAGTGGTCGCTAGGCAACATTCACTTGACCGCCAAGCCTCGGACAAGGTTCGGCGACAGATAGAATCTATTTAGTAGACCAGACTGTTCTAAAAGTTAATGGGCCTGTGGCCTGGTGTTATAAACTCTCAGCAATGGGCATAACCCCACAGTCCATGGAAGCTTCCAGACTTTATCACTGGTTTAATCTTACTGGACGCACAAAGACAGAGCTCTGAACGGGCACAATGTGCTCTAAGTTGCTCTCCAGACTGACTTGTGGATGCTGCCTCTGTGCAGGATTAAACTAACTAGATGTGAATCTCAAGACCATCCCATCAAATCAGCAAACATTATGCAAGACAGGAGTCTAGTCCCTATTTTGTAACAGAAGATGTACAGCTCTGCGTATACCTGTTCTTTCAAATGCTGTGAAGGTGGTGTGTGTAGAACAAAATATGGGTGTGTGTGTTGCATGTTTTCAATAATCCAAAAGCACATCAAGTATTTGGTCAAGCTGAGATTGAACTGTATGGTCAAAGTCTTGAAAGAAGACACGGTTTTGTGTTTCATCACAATGTTAGACGGTGTGTTTCAGTGAATAACAAAGTTTTGGGGTTTGTTCATTTGGCTTCATTCATTTTGGGATGTGCTACCATTTATAAAATCACTGATGTCTTTTCCTGACTTTTTTTCAAACTGACACATTCGTACATCCATTAACATTGACATGTTTCTTCCAGAAATATTAACAGTAATTTAATTAATCTTATTTGTGCAGTTGCTGTTTGTTAAACCTTTATTTTCAGTATATACTTTTAAAGTGTTTTCAACATGTTCTTTAGAGACTCGTAGGTGTTCTTTATTACAGTTTTTTTTTTTTTTTTTTTTTTTCTTCTATTCATGGTGTTTACTTTCAGTCTTTGCCCTCCTGAGTAAAAAGAATTATTTTATGTAAAATTATGTGAGCGAACGTCTTGGTTCATAATGTCAGTCTCAAAAATACCAGCTCTGTACTCATATCTGACTGATATATGCAAGACTGCATTGTAGTGTACGTTAAAGCTGCTTGACTTGAATTGAAAAGGATAAGATGTATTGAAATCAACCCAGTTTTTTTTTCTCTTTATTTTTTTTTAAGCACTTCACAAAATTGACAAAATAATGCCTTTGTGTTAAGGCTGATTGGTGGGGGTTTTTTTTCCCCCTCAACTCCACAAGTTAAAAAGGAAGCCATGTGGATTTGGTTAAGTGTTGTCCCATAGCTAGTTTTATTGATCTACTTAAAATATAAAAGGTGTATTTTTATGAAAGATGAGTGACATTTCCTGTCCTCTGTTGATAATGAACTGAGGAATAAATGGGATAAAGGAATTGTCTGCCTTGGTTTGTCTGTTGTCACATTATTCTGTCATAATGGAATATTATGTACTGTGTGATGAAAGTAAAAAAAGAGAGGTCACAAACTCCATAAAAAGAAATGAGTGCACTTTGATCCTTTTGGGCAGGAGCAGATGTGGCCATGCGGGAAATGTGTGATCGCAGAACAGAACTTTGGTGTGTTACACTGTGAAGATTAAAAAAAAAAAAAAAGGATAAATTGTAAGAAAATCTGATCAAAACAAGAATAATAAAATGTGTCAAAAGTAACCAAAAATATTATAATGCATCTCAGAAAGTACTTGAATAATTTGCATTCAAAGTGTTCAGCTGCCCAAAAGAGGATGAACTTGTACTACAAGCAATGTTTTTTTTTTTCTGTGGTCTACCTTCTTAAAAGGATAGTAGACCTAAAAATTAAAATGTTTTACATTTACTCATCTTCAAGTTGTTCCAAACCTGTATGAATTCATTTCTTAAGTTGAATACAAAAATTATACTTTGATGAATGTTGCTTACCCAACAGTTGGTACAGCTGAAGGTCGAAAGTTTACATACGCCTTGCAGAATCTGCAAAATGTTAATTTTTTACCAAAATAAGAGGGATTATGCAAAATGCATGTTATTTTATATTTAGTACTGACCTGAATAAGATTTCTAGAGGTCCATAAGAGAAAATAATAGTTGAATTTATGAAATCGACCCCGTTCAAAAGTTTACATTCATTTGATTCTTAATACTGTGTTGTTACCTGAATGATCCACAGCTGTTTTATTTTGTTTAGCGATAGTTGTTCATGACTCCCTTGTTTGTCCTGAACAGTTCTTCAGAAAAATCCTTCAGGTCCTAAAAATGTGTGGTTTTTCAGCATTTTTGTGTATTTGAACCTTTTCCAGCAATGACTATGATTTTTGAGCTCCATTTTTTCACACTGAGGACAACTGCTGGACTCACATGCAAGGTTCAAACGCTCACTGATGCTTCAGACAATGCATTAAGAGCCAGGGGTGTAAACTTTTGAACAGAATGAAGATGTGTACATAAAGAAGCTACAGAAGACAAAATAAATTAAATTTACCACGATCTTTACATTTAAAAAGTCTCAATGCATTGTGTTTCCTTCTGGAGCATCAGTGAGCGTTTGAACCTATATGTGAACATCTTTTATGTGAAATATCTTATTCAGGACAGTACTAAAAAAAAACATGCATTTTGTATGATCCCTCTTATTTAATAAAATAATTAACATTTTGCAGATTCTGCAAGGTGTATGTAAACTTTTGACCTCAACTGTAGCCGTATTTCTTTAAATTAGTGGCTACAAGCAACTGGATACAAGCATTATTCAAAATATCTTTTTTCTGTTTCATAAAACAAAGAAGCCCATACACGTTTGAAACATCTCGAGGGTGAGTAAATGATGACATGTATCCGTTAAATGACTTCAGTACAGAATATACACGACAGTCGTGTTTGTCACAGTATACAGACTTAAAATAAACGAAAGTGAAGTACCAGAATTGTTATCCTCCTCCTTTTGAGTCGTCTGCATACGCCTGGAAGACGGTTGAACTTTCTTTTCAAAATGGGCACGACCTGTCTTTGTAGATTTTCTTTGTATTCTGTCACAGCTCTTGCCTGAAATAAACAGCAAGTTTTCCGATTATCCAACGATCTGCGGTCCAAAAAAGAACGCTCGCAATGTTTCAACTCACCGCTTCTGTCGCGTCGTCGATAAACGGCCCGGTCGGTTGATAGTCTGGCGGTCTTGAATCCACGCCACTGATTTTGGAATAAATGTATACGGCACAGTGAAGCGCTACGAGAAGTACAGATAAACTTGACATTGTATTTTTTATTATAGTCACGTATGGGTACTTCTAGTCGCGAGGGGTCCTCCACGAGTTTTTACGCAAAGGTTTGCGGTACTTAAAAGGTCTTACCCGCTTCTACGTCACATGAGGTTGTTGATCACCCCAGCTGATCGACTGAAAGAGCAAGTTGATGAGATTATCGAAGATTTATCAGAGCCATTATATGTAGATTTCCCTTCGACATTTAGATTACTTGAATTTATATAATGGTGATTGGTGACCATAACCTGTGGACATATCTTGCAGAAGTCTAATCCTCTTTGTTTCAAAGAGGATTTAAGAAACAAAATGAGTCTGGATCTAGAACAAAGCTTTTCAACCAGGGATCTGCTTGAATTATGTAATGTAGTTATTCTCAATGATAGTTAAGATGTAGGCTAACCACAAAAGGTATATTGCAAGTTTGCGCAAAACACGCTCTCTAACAAGTCGCACTTGCCTGAGGAGCTAAACGCAGCAACTGTACGCGTTTTCCGGACTGTAAAACATTACAGATTTAAATATCACAAATCTCTGTTGCTTTTAAAACTTAAGATGACCCTAACTGCGCTAAGGCGTCACAAGGCAATTTTGTTTTGATTGCGCACCGAAAATCGCTCGTTCCAATCTGTCTTTTTTGTCATAAGATTCACTAGAAACCAATGATTAATGATTTTTTCAAATCGAGATTTTAGTTGTTGATCACGACACTCGTTAATCACCATTGATCGCACCCTTTTTGTATCTTAGGCTACCTGTAATAATACCCTCAGTTCAGAGCTTGTTCTAACAGTTTTTACGGTTTTATTAAACATAGTTAAATTATGAACTCACAGAGAATGTATACATACTTTCATTTAGACAACATTCAGAACGAATGAGCCTCAAAGACATTTTATTAACTGAAAATAAACAATCATATACACATGTAATCAAGATTACGAACAATACAACAGTATCAATACATCACCCATGTAATTTCACGCGTAGAATTAAACCGTTAAATCTTAAACCAAGTGTCCCAAGCATTGCTGTCACGGGTTTCTTAGCACAGTGCCTGAGAGAGGGGAGAGTTGGCGGCGAGCTCCATCAGTAGCAGCGCAAGAAGAAAGTATTGCAGGCTGTTCCTCGCATACAATCACATAGTCGCCCGATGCGCGGTCCGTGCTTCATAGCGCAGCGCTCTCCAACATCACACTAGAAACATAGTGCACCCCATTAGATATTTTTACAGTCAACATCTTTTACTTGATGCTGAACGATATTTTTAAGAAAACATGAAAAAAGTGGAGGAATGTGTTTACCCGTGGAATGACGCTAGCTTTTTTCTCCACAGATATCCGATTGTCCTGATCTCCATCCAGAAGTTCATCAAGCGCCTCAGCCTAAACACAAATGGTGAGAAATCATGCATTTAGATTAGATATGAGAACTTAAAGATTAATGCGACAGTTTTGTATTTATACAGGTGAGACGTTAGATATTTCTACTGAGAAAATAGTTGGAAGTTACAGCGAATTTCACGCGAATAAACATATCGTTACACTTGAAATGTCTGAACCCATTCAGTGAACGCTGCTCAAATGCTGTTTTTTAGGATGTTGCTGAAAGTTTTTATAATCAACAGGTTGAAAATGCATTTGTTACGTTATGCCGTATAACAGTCTCATTTATTCTCTTACCAGGTCTCTTTTGATGAACTGCTCCTCTTGTTCGGTCAGTCGGTTGTCCAGTGACATCTGACCCCTGCAGACGCACAGTAGCGAGAGGAAAACGCTCAGGTAAACCGCTGCGCGGACGCTGTCCATGGTGCTGAATGCTTTGGCGTCTATAAGATAAAACTAAGAACTGAAAGTACAAAATCCTTTTTATTACTATGGTCTATTTTAGCGATGCCGGCGATGAAAGTTTTTGTCGGCGCTTGTGCTCTTGCTGGCGCTTTCTATTGCTTCACTGGGTTGCTGGGAAACTTTCTCTATTTATACGGTGTTCCTGCTACCTGATGTATTCACGTAACGTCACTACATCCGTATTCAGTCGGCTGTTTTTTCAAGAACCAGCTGAGAGTCAGTTTGAATTAGAGATGATATCGCTTTGACACCCGTGCAGTTTAAATCTGCTGTTTGTGCGCTAAGAGAATTTGACTAATGTATTTATTGGCATGCAATTGTTAGAATTACCTGTGGTTGTACTGTTGCGTCTTAGAACCTTTCAGTGAACAGTTCTTAAAAGAACCATTTGAATCATCTAAATAACATATAACGAAAATGCATGGATGTTAAAGATTGTTCATGAATCCAGATGTTAAAGGATTAGTTCACTTCCAGAATAAACATTTCCTGATAATTAACTCAGCCCCATGTCATCCAAGATGTTTATGTCCTTTCCTTCTTTAGTCAAAAAGAAATTAAGTTTTTTGCAGAAAACATTCCAGGATTTTTCTCCAATGGGGATCCACGGTTTGAAGGTCCAAATTGCAGTTTCAATGCAGCTTCAAAGGGCTCTGCATGGACCCAGCTGAGGAATAAGGGTCTTATCTAGTTAAACGTTTAGTTGTTTTTATTTTTTTTTAAAGAAGTACATTAATTTTACCACAAATGCTTATCGTGCACTAGCTCTGTGATACGCATACGCAACTTTACAAGTCACGTAATCACATTGGAAAAGTCACATGCGGTTAGTTCTTCATATGTGTACTTTGGTTCAAAAAGGCAGGGTAGGGCGAAAAACTCACAATCATCTGATATAGTAGTTTTACCTTTTTTGTAAAGGCCGTTTGACTTTCTTTGCGCATTCTCTTTGTAAACACTGGGTAGGTGCTTCCGTCTACATCACGAGTGACCTTTCCAACGTGACTACGTTATGCACGAGACCAAGCTAGTGCAAGACGAGCATTTGGGGTTAAGAGTATATAAATTTTTTAATCTATTTATTTCACTTAACAAGACCTTTATTCCTCGGCTGGGATCATCTAGAGTCCTTTGATGCTGCATCGAAACTGCAGTTTGGACTTTCAACCCGTTGGTTCCCATTGAAGTCCACAATATGGAGAAAAAGAAAGACATGAACATCATGGGAATAAGTAAATTATCAGGAAATTTTTATTCTAGAAGTGAACTAATCCTTTAAAAAGATGTTTTATTTTTAAGAGCATAAATATAGGTCAGTATGTCTTTAAAAATCCATTCTCTCTTTCAAAAATGACTTCATAAGCTTTTCTTTCATTCATTTACATGTCAGTCTTGGCATTTTGTCTGTTTATTGTTGTATCAAAAGTTCCATGAACCTTTAGCAACTGTGAGCGGAATAGTTAAAGTAAATGTGTGCGGTAAAAACATGAACATCAATAAAAGGTTTTTTAATGAAAGGTTTTATGAATCACCTCTGTGAGTGGGCAGTCAATTCCACTCATGTCTGGAAGGTTACACACCTCTAATTGGCAACGGCTGTTCACCAATTTATTCACCATGTAATTATCTATAAAAATATAAAAGTCCTTGCCCATATATATTCACACATAGAATAATATATATGTCCAGGTGTCAAATTGGTTTGTAACCCATATTTCACAGTGCTGATGATGGAAGATGTCATCAGATATGTTGTTTTTCATTGAATATCTGCTGTACGAGTATGACCTATATCTCATCTGTCAATGCACTTTAGAATTAAAATGGATCAATTCTGATCCAACACCTCCAACGCCTTGTTCTGACCTTTGTATGCCAAGATTTACTCAAAATGTGTGAAATGTTCTGTGTTTGACAACAGGGTGTTTTTCGAGCAGGGATGCAGTATGTGAGAATGTTGGCATCTTAAATGAATAGACAGAATGTTTCTGAGTGACAGCAGAGTTGTTATCCAACATCACGAGCCTTGATATTTAAATGTGATCTCAACAAAAAACATCTTATAGAACGAATCATTTCATAGTTTCTCTGAATCGCTTAAATTGACTGTGTAATTCTTTTATTTAAAAAGTAGACTTGCCTTTCATCAGTTTATTATTTGAAATCTCTTTTAAAATAATTACCTGACAAATATGAACTGAAGGATCAAGCTTAGCTAATAGTTACATCGAAACTACATCAAAATATGGTGTAAAAGGTCTAGGTCATTTTTAATCTCACAGTTCATTTCTAAGTATTCTAAGAATTCTCGTAATTCTTACTCATTATTTCACTCTGGGTTTTTTCCCTGGGGTCCTGAGCAGACCGTGACAGGATGAAGACAGCTTTTCGACAATGTCTTACATTCTGATTAGGTGCGGTCAGATGTCTGACATTTTCACCACCTCACCGTGTCTCATTTCTCTCCTCTGGGGGAGTCACTCATCTTCTCAGAAGCTCGTAATTAAAGCTCCGCTCTTCTCATGCCAGTGCTCACATTCTTGTGAAAACGGAAGAGCGGGAGCCATTAAAGAGAAGGTACAAATGTATTTATTTAAGTGTGAACATAGAAGTGGCTCATCCATACCTGGTCTTCAAGACATCTGTACTATTAGTCTGTAGGGAATTCATCTTCCCTTAGTCAGGAGTTCATGATTATGATTTCAGGCCGGATGAGTTTAAGTTTGTTTCTTCTTTAGAACAAATTTGAATAAACTTACAATTTACAGCTTAATTTTTCTCACTAATGGATCCACTGCAGTGAATGGGTGCTGTCATAATGAGAGTCTAAACAGCTAATAAAAACAGAGCAAAAATTCACATGTAATCCTCCAATATACATCTTGAGAAGCAAAAAACTTTTTGTAAGAAACAAACCCATTTTTAACATATTTAATATTGCTTTTTCCAAGAAAAAAGTTATATTGTCTGAACCAGGGGAGAAATATGCACAGGTCAAGCGATGTTTACAAGCAAAAACAGTCCAAAACATGTAATATGTTGGTGGATTTTGATGTGAAAAGACAACAGAGGATTTTTTTTTTCACTGGAAGATTATTTTGATGGTTTTATCATCTTCTGACGGCACCCATTCACTGCAGAGGACCCACTGGTGAGCAAGCGCTGGAATGACAAATTTCTCCAAATCTGCTCTGATGAAACAAACTCACCTACATCTTGGATATCCTTAGGGTGAATAAACTGTTTTCAAATGTTCAATTTTAGGTGAACTAGTCTTTTAACAGAGGTAAGATTTTTAACCTCCCACAGAAATGAGGACTTTTGTACACTATCAGTCAAAAGTTTTTGAACAGTAAGATTTATAATGTTTTTTAGAGAAATCTCTTCTGCTCGTCAAGCTTACAGCAAAAAACAGACAAATTTTTAAATATTTCTACTATTAAAATAACTGTTTTCTATTCAAATATATTTTAAAATGTAATTTATTCCTGTGATTTCAAAGCTGATTTTTTAGCATCATTAACTAAATGATTAACTAAAATCATTCTAATATTCTGTTTTGGTGCTCAAAAACATTTATTATTATTATTATTATGTTGAAAACAGCTGAGTAGATTTTTTCAGGTTTCTTTGATGAATAGAAAGTTCAGAAGAACAGCATAGAATTATTTTGTATCTTTATCATCACTTTTAATCAATTTAAAGCATAAATTACTAGATAAAACTATTAATTTCTATAATGTATGTATAATGTTTCTTGAACAGCAAATCAGCATATTAGAATGATTTCTGAAGGATCATGTGACACTGAATACTGGAGTAATGATGCTGAAAATTTAGCTTTGATCACAGGAATAAATTACATTTTTCAAAATATATTCAAATAAAAAGCAGTTATTTTAAATAGTAAAAAATATTTCACAATATTACTGCTTTTGCTGTATTTTGGAGCAAATAAATGCAGTCTTAGTGAGCAAAAGAGAATTCTTTAAGAAACATTAAAAATAATACTGTCCAAAACTGTGTGACTGGTAGTGTTTATATATATATATATATGATATGTGATGCACCAAAATCCATTTACTTGCTCTCTAGGTGATGTGATTTCAGAAAGGTAAAAAAAAAATAACATTCGACAGTTTCATCAGTTTAAAAATTGTGCAAGTATTGAAAAGGGAAAACAGCCCAAGTATCAACATCAGGGTAAAACAGATATTTACTGTATATAGCACATATTACAGCTAATATTTTATATATCTGATACAGGGTGGTCCTTTATGTGTGTGTGTGCACTAGTTTGGGTGGTTTACGAGGACCCAAATTTGTATAATGACATGGGTATGACATAGGTGTTACAATGTAAATGTGGTTTACAAGGACACTTCCTGTGTCTCGTTATTCAAAAGGCTTAAAAACATACTAAATTGTGTGTGTTTTTTTTTTGTTTTTTGTTTTTTTTTTGGAAAATCTAAAAATGCACAGTTTGTTTGTATAAAAATTTGTATATAGTGTGTGAGTGTGTATGTGTGTGCTGATAGTTTACTCCTTGCATTATTCAGCAGTGCTTGATCTGCCACAGATCCACATCTCTGATTTGTCAGACCATTATTCATCCCTTCACCTGGTTAGCACAGTAACCTTGTGGAGCACACGGAGGAGCCAGGTTTATACAAAATGTATGACCTGATGTATCTGGAATCAAATGAAAGACCTTACCAAGAAGACGCATGTGCTCTGACGTCACAGATCAGTCCATGAATGTGCACTGATGTGCATCCCATATCTGCCATTCAGATACAACGAAAGATAGCATCAGGGGTCCTTAATGCTCATTCTTGGGTTTGGGTGTGTCATCAAGAACTCTTTTCCTGTATACAAAATCTGTAAATCATAACCTACTGTCTCAGACCTATTTGAAGACCTAGGAAATGTTTTGTGGTAATCAAACTAAAAGGTAAAATCCTGTCAAAAAATTCCTTCAAACCGTTTTTCATGGCAAAACTAGACATTTGTCTGTAAATGTGCATGCATGAACTGCTAAAAGTTGCATAGTAGTAATTTATAGTATTAATATGTGCCATTAAGGTTGGTGATAAATAAGGTACAAATATGTTAATTTAAAAGGATAGTCAGCCCAAAAATGAAAATTCTGTCATCATTTAGGCCTTAAATCATTCCAAACCTGGAACTTACTTTCTTCTGTGAAACATAAACCAAACCGTTTCAGTTCCCACTGATGTCCATTGCATTTTTCGTCAGTGGATGTCAGTGGGAGCCAAAACTGTTTGGTTACAAGCATAATTTAAAGTATGTTCTGTTATGTTCCACAAAAGAAAGATAGCCATATAGGGTTCTTTTTCTGAGAAAAAAAGGTACAAAAGTGGTTTGCTACAGTGCCATGGGCTGTAAACCTCTTGATGATATTGTGCACAGTGGACACAGGAACATTAAGATCTCTGGAGATGGACTTGTAGCCTTGTTGTCCATGTTTTTCCACAATTTTTTCTCTCAAATCCACAGACAACTCTTTACACTTCTTTCTTTTCTCCATGCTCAGTGTGACACACAACACAACGGTTAACTTTTCTCAATTTTAACTGGTTGCAAGTGTGATTACAAATTGCCCACACCTGTTACTTGCCACAGGTGTGTCTAAATACAAATTACAGGAGCATCACATGCTTGAAAAACAATAATTTCTTACAATTTTGACAAGGTGCCAATAATTTTGTCCAGTCCATTTTTGAGTTCTGTGACTTTTCTTCTCTGTTTTTGTGTGTTAACAAAAACAATAAGCATGTGAATACCAAACATTTGCAACTAAAACAATTTTCTGAGAGAAGTGCAAGGGTGCCAATATTTTTGGCCATGACTGTATATATATAGTAAACATATAATTTTAGCACATTTTTGTCTATGTTTCACACTAAAAAAAGAACCTTCAGACCAGAGTTTCAAATTATCTTCCTGTCAAGACCACAAATGGCAGTTTAATGTGAAATTTACATATTTCTAAGATTGTAAAGATTTGCAAAAGAGAATTACTAAACACGTTCTCGGAAACTGTCACACTGTGGAGCAAACATTTCTGACACTGATGATCTGATAATCAAATATGACGTGCCAAGAAAATGTCCTGAGAGAAGTCACATTATTAATTTGCCATCAAATGATCTGAATCACAAGTAAACGGCATCAAAAAACCCATTAGATTCAACAGACAGAGCTCAACAGTTTTTAATAGCAGGATATAAAGAATGCATTGAGACATCATCAGTTGAAGTGATACGTTGTAACTGTGGCCAAGTCTCGCCAGCTGTTTGCTTGCACTGATCAATTTCAGTGGCAAATCACGTTTCTGATTCTGTTGGCTCCTGATGGCTTTGGTCTTTGTAGAACAAAACCGAAAGTGGTCTGACTGAGCATGGTGAGAGATGAAGAAACACTCGCCTCATCTCTCCTTTTCTGTTCTGTCCTCAGCTGGTCTTTACATTATGATTCTCAAAACTGATATGAAAGTGTTGATATGGAAACACAATGGGGCAGGAAAACAGAGAACATGACTGAAATTAATCATTACTGGAGCATGACTATGAGTGCGAATGATCAGTTATATACTGCATGAAACATCAGACTGGCTGTATAAACCCAGTGATTCACAAATTAAATTCAAAAAGTGGCATGACACAGATATAAAAAAAGACTTTATTAGATCTTTGTAAATAACTTGGTTTAAATACAGGTTTCCTTTAAATGATAGTTAAAGTTAAAAACTCACAGAACCTGTTTTATCTCAGTTTGAGACCAACCTCACTACACTGTTTTTTTTTTTTTTTCAGCAGAGAAAAGACTGCAATTTATCTGAACAATTGTAGTCTGGTACCCTGTCTGGAAGTCAGTCTGATCTATTCCTCATTCCTTATCCTTTAAAAGCCAGTTTTTAAAAAGAGAACGTATCGGCTGACTAAAACGTCAGATTCAGCCGGTGAGATTTTCCAGAGCAGAACTGGCTCTCTTTATCTGAAGCAAATCTTATAGAGCCGCTTTAAAATGAGCAGTACAGAACATAAACTGTCTGAAGAGTTCTGATAAGAATCCATTTTAGATATCACCTGTCGTCATCAGCGCTGAGCCACGTTACAACGTTTCTGACCTTGCTCTGTTTGTTTATGAACACCCTCAGACGCCTCTGTCTGTGTTTTCTCCCACTGACCTATTGACTCGGGCCTCTCTATTATTGCAGAGTAACAGCTAAAAATCATGAATATTTTACAGATTGTTGCTGAAATGGGCTGACGCATGTACAGGCTGCATGATATTTTTTTCTCCTGTTTTAATGATCTAATTGACACCCACTGACAGCAGTTAAATGAAAAAGTGCAGAGAAGAGGCCGGAAGTTAATGTGTGCTGTTGATACAGAGAAAGGCTATTCCTGACACATTCACTGCATGTTTTCAAGTGCTTTTAATTGGGTAATGCTGACTAACCACTGACTATCTCTAAGAACGTGACCCAGAGTTGTGTTCGTCTCCTTACTGATGAAGGCTTGTATGTGTGGCTTTGAATTCAGAACAACCTGACTGCATTTGAAAATTGACAGACATAATACCTTTAATTAGGGCTGTCACAATGTTAGATTTTTCACTACTCAGTTATAACGGCCTCAAAAATTAACGATAACAATATATTTTGATATCTATAGAAATCTTGAAAAATTAAAAGATAACAATAAATATAGCTGCAAGCAGCGATTATCAGGGTTGAAGTGCTTTAAGGCATTTAAGCACGTATGAAAAGAGACATTTATTTAGCAAGCTTGTAACCAGCTAAATCAATTATTTAAAAAGCATTTCTGGCAAATCAAGGTAATTTACCATAGAAATTTTGTGTTTTTTAACGGTTATGGTTTTAGCACCAGCTGTGGTCGGATCGCCTGTCACATGTGCTTACCAAGTTTCGTAAAGTTTTGAGTTTTTCTTTAGGCTTTATAGGATTTTGGGGGAAATTTGGACTGGCCCCTTTTCTAAACAACGTTGTTATAGCCTCCCAAAGGGTAAATTTCACTTTTTTTTTATCATTATTGACCTACAGAGTCCAGAGAATTGTACTGTAGTGTTATTTTTCAGAAAAAAGCTAGTTTTTAAGCAAAAAACCTAGGACTATTTTGCAAAAGTAGATTTTTGAGATCTTCACAATCATTTAACAAACAATTTGATTGACACCAGTGGTTCTAGAGACAAAGTTGTCCAGAATGAGGAGTTCTATTCTATGATATGAATATTGCATGTATGTGCGACAAAGCAAGTGACATTGTTTACGCCCTTAAAAATGGCGATATTGCCCCCCCCTCCCATGTGGCTAATTTCTTTTGCATGTTTTTTGAGATACGCAAATGTCCTTATAGATGTTTGTGGTCCAAGACCATGCAAACCGATTTTCATGTTGAAAGGACAAATGGTTGCACAGTTATAGCCATTTTTATGTTTTTTTCCTCTAATAGCGCCACCAAGTGGTCAAGCTCAGAGCCGAAAGCTCAACTTTTGTTTTGTTAATTGTGGATATTCACTCACCAGAGAATCTTTCTGCACTGCTTGGTTCCGATCCGGCAAAAAACCTAGGATTAGTTCACAAAACGTTTTTTTCGGAAATACCCAAAAATGTTGCCTTACAACTGAATCATGAGTTTTGTTCACCATGAGCGAAGGATTCCAATGACATAAGACGCTTGAGCCTGCTACTGAAGGTTTAGAAGTTGTTCAAACTTTTTCAAACTTTTGTTTGCTGTAGCGCCCCCGTTGTAGGCGATGTGATTACTATCATCCCTCCAAGTTTCAAGTTTCTACGACTTATGGTTTGGTCTGCACAATCAGTTTGACGTGGAGATCGCTCATCCGTGACATTCTAACAATTACAATAGGGTTTCAGCGCTACGCGCTTGAACCCACAATAAAACAACAACAACAACAACAACAAAAAAATGCTATCAGTCAAATGAATCTGTTTATTTATTTATTACCAGTGAATCACACCATTACATACAAAAGGAACAATTCCACTAAACAGAAGAGACTAAAATAACGTTTTTAGGTTAGCACAGTGTCAAAGTAGGCCTAAGACAATTTATGAGAATAACTACATATTTTTACTCCAAACTTGAGTTACATCATTTTCGTGTTTGTAAAAACTTCCTGCTGTGAACTGATTCTTATTTTATAGTAGCCTATTCTATCCACCTTATTCTTCAACGCTGAAGTAAGCCAACGGGCGAGAATTCCAGTTCATTAGCCACACAAAACGAGAAAAATAACAATGTGCAGTAAATGGTAAAACTGTTTACAAACCACACTGTAAAAACTATTTGTTGAGTCAACTTAAAATAATTTGTTATGTAGCTGCCTTAAAATTTTGAGTTCAGTCAACTCAAAAAACGTTTATTCAACTTGAAATGTTAAGTTGTACTAAATGACAACTTAGATATTTGAGTTGATTCAGCTTAAAATTTTAAGGCAGCTGGGTTACTTACCCAGCTTTTAAGTTTAACAAACACAAATATCTAAGTTGTCACTCAGTACAACTTAACATTTGAAGTTGACTAAACTTATTTTAGTTGACTGAACTTAACATTTTAAGGCAGCAGGGTAACAAATTATTTTAAGCTGACTCAGCAAATTGTGTTTTTTGTTTTTTACAGTGGCAGTGTGTTCATAAAGATAATACATAAAATAATATGGTAATACACACCAATATGTGATATCAAACAGCAAAACGAGCTGTTTTTGTAGCTACAGCTAAAAAAAGCTGATGCGGATGAGACCAGAAACCAGACCCATAAAAATGACAAATTCCACCCCCACGCTTACGGAAAAATAAGGTGGATACAGTGATTAGCACTGCAATATATATATACATTATCCATATTAATATTCCTTATCCATATTAAAAAGTAATTTCTGGAAAGTAATTTTGTATTAACTTACTCCTATGAGTCTCGCTTGTTTCTGCACAAAGGCGCCCTCTGGTGTGGAGTATTAATGAAACTAATTACACCGAGAGTGTAACACTACATAATGGCGCTGGATAATGTGTCATATTAACGTATGTGTACTATTCATTTTCAAATATTTATACTACCGATATGCTGTGGCACAATAAGAATATTTCATTATTTAAATATCATGATTATCATCAACACCGTATATCCTGACACCCCTACCCTGAATAATGAAAAGTAACTTTTTTCTTACCATGTCAGTCATTAGACAAATTACACAAAGTGGTGTATTACTTGAAAAAATATTTATTCAGAATTTGTAACAACACATAAAAAAGCTCAACTGGCTCACAAATTCATATGCATTTTGGTGTAAATCACCATCCTTATTTGTAACAAAACATAAATCCATAACAAAACAAAAAATGTGCTTGTATCGAGGATTACTGAAGAAATAGTGAGGCTTAGAAGTGCAGTGGTGAAGGAAAGTGCCTACATGTAATATCTGCAAGAGGTCATGATGCTTTAAATGACTAGAAAAGCTTAAACTAATTGTAAAACTTCAGTGCGTATCTACAGTTTCCCAAACAATACATGATAAAATTGGCATATTAAAACTGGACATTATGTAACACTGACATCTGATTTGTTTGTTTCTCAAATACATCTTTGCCATGGCAATCAAAGGATGTGCTCATTACAGCTAAAAAATATGCTTAAACAAAGTCTCATAAAAGAGACAAATGTATTGATTTTGCCAAAAATTGCATTGTTTTACGTGACAATGGACAGCCTGCACATCTGTTCATTAAAAAAAGAGAAATATCTTGTTTTTCTCAGTTTCTTTGTTATTCAGGCTCCTCAAATCACCTCCTCTGAGTCACAACCTGAAAGAATACCCACAAAAGAAGCTGTCATTTAGTTTAGCCCTGTTTCACATTCATATTCCATTCCATTGATCCAGCCTATGAGACCTTTGACCTCTGTGCGCCTGTTTTGCGGTGACAAAGAATAGGGAACAATGTGTCTTTTCATGTACAGCTTGCAAGCCGTGTGTTGTCGTGGTTTGTCATGGATCCGCTGTTGTTTTTGCTTGAGCTCTTTGAGTGTGTATGCATGAGCATGTGTGTGTCTGTCTGTACTGGATGTCCACATGTCTTTCGTTCAGGTTATCTGTCCATCTGCTCTTCTTCTTCGTGGACTTCTAGAATAATTGGAGAAAGAGAAAGCCACTGAGTCTAAAATATTAAAAGATGTTATCACTTGTTTATTGGCTAGATATATATCTCATGATGAGTGCAGTTGTATGAGGTGGAGAGCAGAGAGCACATAAAGCAATGTACTGCAACTTAATGAGTGTCAAGAAGTCTAATCAGTTTAATTCTGAGGCTTCCAGACAATCATTTCAAATCACAGTACGCTGCTGATGCACTATGTTGTGCTTTATGCATCCTGTTATATCAAGACACACAAAAAACCGCCAATGTTTGAGTGCCCTCTGCAGGCTCCAAAAAGAATAACACAACTGTTTACAAACGTTTTAGCAGCCTATTGAAATAAATTCATTCATATATATGCTATTCTAGTAGGCTATTCTGCACAATTAAAAAGAAAAAAAAAAACTTCATGGTATAAATAAATATCCCATTTAAATAAATATCACCCATTTTTCTACACATAACATTATTTTTACATTATAAATGTATTTTTTGGAATGCACAATAGGACTTTATATATTTTAGAACACTAAGTTCTTGTTGGATTTTTTTTTTTTTAGACAAAGATTTAAATAATTTAGCACTAACTTACAGGATAAATATAGGTTATGGCAAAGACAGTTTCAGACTACATAAATAACCTCTCTTACATAATAGCAAGATAATGGACCTTTAAAAGAAATATTCGATAAAATAATTCACAGATTTTATCCAGCAGTTTTTGCAGAAATTCAAAAGTGACATTGATATGTTTTGTTCTTTCTGTGAAATTTCTTCTGAATCTGTAGCTCATTTGTTTTGGGAGTGTCCTTTCGTTCAGTCCTTTTGGAATAATGTAAATGCTTTGATTGTCCAAAATGTTTTTTATGATTTCTCTATATGTTATAGACACATTCTTTTTGGGTTTTATGCAAAAGAGCAGAATTTATTTAATGCGAGTTTTTGTATAAATCTCCTGTTGTTTATTGGAAACGTTTATGTCCATAAATGTAAATATACTAAATGTAAGCCTCACTTTAACATCTTCATACAAGAACTGAAGTTGTATTTAAATAAAATTTCAACATCTGTTAACAAGAAAGCTATAAAAACAAGAGAATTTTTTTTTTCCATGTTTAATATTCTTCCTTAATATACTTGTATTTCTATTTGTATGCCCTCTTTTCTTCTTCTTTTTTTTTCTTTCTTTCTTGTGGACTTCTCTCTATTTCTTAAGGATTTTGTCTATTATATTACTGCAATTAAATATATATATATATATATATATATATATATATATATATATATATATAAAAAAATGAAACAATGAAAATTAAAAAAAAAAAAAAAAAAAAAAAAAAAAAAAAGCTAATGGGCCTTTCTCACATTTTTGATGAAAAGGTGAAATAATACTTAGTGAAATAATACTAACTATCATGAGTTCGCACAACTGTTTGTTTCCGACAACTTTCAGCGCTCATACATACAGATAAACCGGAAGTACCGCCACACAGGCCAGTAGCCCTGGTGAAAAAAACAGCATATGCTGGTAGGTAGGTTTTGATGCTGGTTTAAGCTGGTCCTTTGCTGGTTTAAGCTGGTCCTTTGCTGGTTTTTGCTGGTCATGTTGGACCAGCATGAACCAGCAAAGGACCAGCATAAACCAGCCAAGGACCAGCATAAACCAGCAAAGGACCAGCTTAAACCAGCATCAAAACCTACCTAACCAGCATCCCAGCATCAAAACATACCTACCAGCATATGCTGTTTTTTTCACCAGGGAGGTCTAGTCTGTTTTTTAACAGTAGTCCGTTGTCTAAGCCGAAGTTTGTCTAAGCTTTTTGAAAGTTTTTGAAAGACTTCCCAAACAGCATCGTAACTACCTCCTTTATTGTTGTAAACACTTTCATTTCTAATTCAAACACAACAAATAGCAGAATTTAAACTAGCAATAGGTATTTATCTTTAATACTTGTGATACACTTTTAGCATACAAATCATTTTAGCTTGTAGAGTTAGCCTCTCCTTTTAGTGTATATTGTCTAATATCAGCCATTTGTCAGTATGGGTCAGAATCTCAATGTGAGTGCATCCCTGGTTAATTTATTCTATAAATGAATTTCCCACAAGAAAATTAACACTGCATTGTGACTTCTATATTATATTTAGGTATATATTTTACTTACCTGTTCAGATTGTGTAACGGAGTCCTGTAATGTGCAGTGTGTCTGCTATAATAGTCTGAGTAGCTGATGAAGCATCAGAACCAAAGTAAGAAGGGAACACAGAGGCGTTGACTGAGATGCCTAAAATAATAATAATAAAAAAGGTATTGCGTCAATATACTGCTGCCAAACAAACGTGAGATTTCATAAGTGATTGTGGTTTAAGCTTGTAAAGGATTCAAGTAAAAAAAAAGATTCTGTTTAACATATTAAAGGCATAGTCCACACAAAAATAATCAATATTTTAAAGAATGATGGTGAAAATCTGGTGAAGTTCTTTCACGACGCGTCATCAGTCGGTCATACTGACACTGAACCAAACGTAACTCGCATTTTGCTGATTATTACTGCTGAAAATGGTCAACTACTGTCATGTTTTGGGCTGTACTAATCAGTCAGACCAGGAAAAACATTTGGAGAACTGTAGGCTGGCAAAAGGTAAAACAAATCAAGGAGAACAGTGAAAAAAACAAAAGGTGTTTGTGGTTGACCAAACTAAACCAGGATTTCCAGAGCAAGAATCTTGACAACATTTGTATTTTTATAGGTGAAATATGAGACTAATATCTTAATTAATACCTTAACTTTAGTTTGTCAAAATATTGTGTCCTTTCCTGCTTACTAAGTCTACATGATTAAGCAGCTTCTACATGTTTTTTTTCCATGGTTTAAACAGCATAAATTAGCAGAACAACTTTACATTAACCGTGCAATAAATGCTGTTGTTTACATCCAAGTATCGCAAACATGGCCATGTATCCGGGTAACTGATCAAATCGTGACGCAAGTGCAAACTCTCTATGGGAACTGAAACTGTTTGGTTACCAACATATCTTCTTTTATGTTCCACAGAACAAAGAAAGTCATACAGAGTTGGAACAATGTGAGGAGGAGTAAATGAAAACTCATTTTTGGGTGGACTATCCTTTTAATGTGTTGTGTTGAGAGGAAGTCTGGAAAAGGAACTTTAGTGAGTTGGATCACCCTTTTCTAAGACTTCTCCTTCGGTAGTGCACTTCTTATTTTTCTACATCACTTTAAAAACATGTTGATTTTTGCTTCTCTTATGTTCATCCACATAACTAGTTCTTAGCTGATACATTCATTAGTTCAAGTGGATCATGTGATTTGTGTTTTATAGTTCTCTCCACTATGTGGAGCAATGTGACAAAGTGTTTTATTGTCTGAGATCTTTCCCATTGTATGTTTAAAGCAGATGTTGCAAATAAATGCATTTGTATTCTCACAGGAATTCAAATGACTTTGTATAATTAGTAGCTTGTTTAATTAAATGTGCATGCTTAAATAGGTTGAGTATGGTACTGCTGGGACTGTCTTCCCCTTTGCATTTCCTCTGTTTACAGATGCTTTCCTTTAATGCAGAGCAGAGGCATTGTTTAACTTCCCAACACATGAGGATAAGAAGCAGATGGAGCTTTCAAAAAGAATGCATGTTTTTGAAATAATAGGGACACCTGTTTACATTCATGTTCATTCCCAGTTTGCCACGTCAGTAGGTCTGTAGTGTCTCATCAGAGACACACCACGGCTAATCTAATAAAAAAATAACATTTTACCTATGTGGTTTTATTGCACTCATTAAAAATAAATATTATCTCATCCACTGATATTTTCACAGTATACAGTGCTGACATTAAATATAGAGATGGGTATTTAGTTTCTAAACACCATGTAGCATAAATGCGTTTCATGGAAATGATGTGCTCTTGAAATCATCCAGATTAAAAGTTTAAAAGTTCAACAACTCAGGATTTCACAACGTTTGTTTCTTTTCCTGGGGTTTAAGAACAGGTCAGTGACATATTTCTCTCATTTTTCACAGAAGATAACACTTCTCTATTATTGAGCAGATTTATCATTTGTTTGTCATTTTGCGAATACAGGGTTTAAGATGCTGAACATCTGACCTCAGCGTTTCGAAGTCCTGTGTGGAGGAGTTCTGTCCGCCCACAAAAATGGTAAAGTAAACCAGCCCCCTTTCATAATCCCATCCCAAAGACACAAAGCCTTTGTTTCTCAGAAAAGACAAACCATGTTACTCAGGACTGTATTGGCTGTGACACATGTGAGTATTTTGGGTATTCAGCATATTGTAATGCATCAAGAAGTATTTAACAGAACTGGTTCAAGAAATACCTGATTCATAACAAAGGTTGTTGGCTCAGTAGGCTTTTCTTCATGTGCACCTCCATCTGTTTCTTTTTCTCTTTCTGTTTCTGTTTCTTTAAAGCTTGTTTCTCTTCCACTGTCCGTCCCTTCTCCCATGAAAAACTTCTCCAGTTCTTCACTGCTGGCATTGCCTAGTGACACACATTCATAAAAATGAGCAATGGTTAAGCTTCATGCAAGTATATAAACACATACACTACTGTACTGTTTTTCTTTCGGAGACTTTTCTTGTCCCATTGGACTGAATTTCCTAGAGAACTGTACAACTTTTTAGAATTTTATAACTTATTTTGTACATTTTTCAGTTAAAAATATTTGTATTTAATGATTGAGGGTAAAAAAAAGCACTTTAGGGCTGTCTTTTGGACATTTCTCATAGTTTTCCAAAGAAATGTTTGCATAATTAGTGTATGATTAAGATTTATTTTAAACCATTAATTCCCGTTGAGTATCATGGAGGTGCCGACGTCCTGCTGTAATAATAAATGACACTCTGGGGTGCAGTTAAGTGACCCCTCATCCCCCAGTCTGATGGTAGAGATTACTAAGAGGGTCTATGACTAGAACAAGGGGGGTATCTAACCCACTTGCCCCCCTGTAATTCAAACTGCCATTAGCTCATATGCATACCAATCTGATCAAGTCTGAGGAACAAAATGATCAAATTTAAACAAACCAAATGTAAATGTGAACATTTTTTAAGTGTGTTTTAGTAATAAAATGTGACCCTGCACCTGAAAACCAGTCATACGCATCAATTTTTTTGAAACTGAGATTTCTGAAAGCTAAATAAATAAGTTTTCCATTGATTTATGGTTTGTTAGGATAGGACAATATATAAAATATTGAGAAAATCACCTTTAAAGTTGTTCAAATGAAGTTCTTAGCAATGGATATTACTAATCAAAAATTAAGTTTTGATATATTTGCGGTAGGAAATTTACTAAATATCTTCATGGAACATGATCTATACCTAATATCCTAATGATTTTTGGCATAAAAGAAAAAAATGATAATTCTGACCCATACAATGTATTGTTGGCTATTGCTACAAATATACCTGTGCGACTTACAACTGGTTTTGTGGTCCAGGGTCACAAATGTGAAGTAAAATGTGAAACAATTAAAAACCTACTGAAGAATGAGAAATCAAATGTTGAGTTGTAGTCATACTCCGGGGTTTGAGTGGAATCATAGTCAATGTTATATTGATAATCCTCAACGCCTGCCAAGACAAAACAGAGTAGATTTAGCTTTTATTTATTTAAAAAAAAACATCAAATTTTACATGGAAAGCAATGTGGAGGTCAGTTTCTGGGCAGATCACTCAACATGTCTGTCCTTCTTATAATCTTCCATTCACACCAGTCAGACAGTGAGTGTCACAGCATGTTAGCCATCAATTATGACTTGTCTTCATTTCACAAATACAATTAATGCTTTGAACATTATCTGGCCATCTTTACTGCATCACAGCCCAGTCACCTCACTGAACCATAGAGGACATTGTTTCCCATTGAAAAGAAGCAGTGTCAGTAACTTGAGATCTTTGTATTGCTTCTCACATACTATTGCCATTTGTCAGTTATGTGAGACTATTCACCATGACATTTCTTTCTTCCCAAGCATCCTGTCTTTTCCTGACATATGTGATACTATGAGATTACTGGAGACTGAGATGTTCATGAATGAAGAGTCAGCAGTAACATCTGTGAAGCTGCTTCTGTCAGGCCCAAGAGATTGAGAAGACAGCTGGTTAACAGGTATTTTTCTGCAACTTTTTCTCGGAATTTATTTAGATTTGATAACTTACTTAGTCGTACTCCTGCATCACTATTCAAAGTAAATGTGAATTTCCTATTTTATTATATTTTAAAATGTAATTTATTCCTTTGATGGCAAAGCTAAATTTTCAGCAGTCATTACTCCAGACTTCGGTGTCACATGATCCTTCAGAAATCATTTTAACATCCTGATTTGGTGCTTAGGAAACATTTCTTATTATTAACAATGTTGAAATCAGTTGTGCTGCTTAATATTTTTGTGAAAACTGATACAATGTTTTGAGGAGTCCATGATGAAAGTTCAAAATAACAGCATTTATTGAAAATAAAAATCGTTTGCGCTCTTTACTAACACTTCAGTTAATCAACTGAATGCATCCTTGCAGAATACAAGTATTAATTTCTTTCTAAAAAAAAAAATGAACCCAAAATATTTGAACAGTACTGTATGACATATAACAGATCTGTGTTTTATTTCCGTCTGGGAATGCTACAGAAAACTGTTCTTTCCTTATTCAGTAACAGGCACACATTGAGCATCCGTTTCAGGATCATGGCTGGCACTATAAAAAAACATCAGTCTCTTGATGATTATTCTTCAGTATCATATGGAAATCTTCTAAACCTTTGGGTCACCGTGTATTTTTGGAATTTAGGGCCCCTGGACACATAGGAGTCCCTTAAGTGCTGACCCTCCACAGAACTTGCTTTTAAAGTACAGAGGATGGGAACTGAACCGAGAATCTGCTTCCTTAGGCTGAAAAAATAATCTGTTAGGCTTTTCCTTTTACATGTTATTCATTTATACAGCTGTTTAGTCAAGACCAAGGTGATCAGTGTCAGTATTTTTCTTCAGGGAATGTGAATGATATCCAGACTACACCTGGGAGTTGAGCCCAAGAAGCCCACCTCATATGCCTTAGGCTTATCTGGATTTGTCTGACTCCATTTACTTTGAACTTTTTAGGGAGAAGGGTAAATATCAAATGTCAGAGCAAAAAAACTTAAACGTAATTTCAAGTTGTGAAAGCTCTCCATTGTCACTTACACCTACACTAAAATATAGGTTCCAAAAAGTTGTTTTTGCAGTGTTGCCGTTGAAGAACCATTTTTGGTTCCCCGAAGAACCTTTCAGTGAACAGTTCCTAAAAGAACCATTTTGAAAACCATTTTAAAAACCTTTTTTGACATTTTCTGCATGTGAAAGGTTCCATGGATGTTCAAAGTTCTTCATAGAACCATTGATGCCAATAAAGAAACTGTATTTTCAAGAGTGTAGACACACTGTATAGTGATAAGTGATTACCTGCAATGTTTTCTCTAAGGAGCTATTTCTACCTGATCTAACCCTTAAATTTTCTATTACTTCAAAAATTATTATGCATCTCTCTAATGCTAATTGGCATTTCCTAATAGCAGTTGCAACTCTAGATATCTGTTCACTCAAAAGGATGACTACTTTCCATAGTTTCATAAAAACAACCTTCTTGCATCCCAGTAATCTATGGTAGTCTATTTCCACCACATAAAAAAATCATGCTTTGGAAAAATTATAATTATGATATAAAAAATTGAAATTGTGAGATAAAAGGTAAGAATTGTGGCATTAAAATTTCACAGTTTTATGTCATAATTTTGACCTATCTTATAGATCAGACTTAGTATCTTAGAATTGATTAATCAACTTATTTAAAGTGGGAAAACTTGCTAGGCATTTTCTATTCTGTTAATTTTGCAAAAAGAAATGAATGCATTATAATTAGTGCAGTCAAATGATTAATCGCGATTAATCGCATCCAAAATAAAAGTTTTTGTTTACATAATATATGTGTATACTGTGTATATTTATTACGTGTATATAAATACACACACATACAATAAATATTTAGAAAATATTTATATATGTTTACATGTATTTATTTATATTCATATAATTGATATTATATATAAATATTTTTAATATATAAACATAACATTTTTATTAAATATATACATGCATGTGTGTATATTTATATATAGGCCTACATAATACAAATTATGTAAACAAAGACTTTTATTTTGGATGGGATTAATCACGATTAATCATTTGACAGCTCTAATTATAATGTAACACCAACATTTATATTAAAATATCAATCTCAGTTTTAGTTTCAGAGGTTATTTTAGATACAAAATACATTATTGCATTATTTTTGTTAGTGCACAGGAGTGTTTTTGATTGAAAACATCATGGAACATAGTATAAACCTAAATGTTTTGCCACACATGTCCAAGAATTGGCACTTGGCTTTTGATTTATGGATGTTTGCCAGTGCCAGTAGGACTCTAAACCTTTTCCCAGACTTGCCTTGCTTTATCATTACAATCATCCCTGAAGGAACAAGTAATAAGCTCTGAGTACTTCTTTCTTGCGCTGCATCATCCATGACAAGTTCTTCATGACTTTTTCAAGCAAATTATAATCAAACTGCAGTCATAGTTCTTTGGAGACAGACATCTGTGGGCTAAAAAGTATCTGTAAGCGTAATCTTTTCACTTTCTCTTGAGATTCGTGGGAAACAAGGCTGAGTTAATACCTGGATCAACACCAATAAACATGTGGTGCCATAAACAGCATGAGGATAAACGCTCTTAGCTATCACTGAGCGGGGACGTCTGGCCAGGTCTGTGGTGAGCATGCAATGTGCTGTTTATTTAAACATCATCATCCCCAGAGTAAAGCAGTCACTGTCTATTAAGTGCCATCTGAATACTACGAATGGAGTCCCACGCTAGTCTACAACTCACACTATGGGTTCTTATCCAAACATTATCGTGCCCCTTTAATCAGATAGCTTTGCCAAATAAAGAAGCAAAAATAACGGTGTTATGTTTTGTCTGCAGATTGACATGGTGGATTTTAGGGTGGAAGTATTCACATGCCCCATTAAATGAGTTTATCTTTCAAGTTCTGCTTTAGTGAGAAAAGTTAACAAAGCTGAGCTGTGAACCCAGGCTTAAACATGTGGTTTTCACAAGTTTTACCCTATTGTTCACCCCATTTTAATGCCTTTATCCCTCTCACTTATTCTTCTTGTGTCACTGCCATTGAGATATGAGCAAAATTCCACAGTTTAGAGGTTCAACATACTGTCTGGCCTTTGTCCAACTTCATGTTCTCACTATAGACTATAAAATCCAACCTGGTCACACCAATCCAACAGAGCAAACAAGCTGGAACATGAAAGCTAGAACAATGAGAGCTGGGAACAAACCTCAGGAACATTATTCATTATTTTAACTAAGAATATACTGCTTCGGAGTTGAGATTGGCATTTCGTAACATTCACTGACAAACATAGTTTCTTGCAAGGCATTGGGAAATTTAGTCAGGCGGAACTTGACCCTTCAACTCCCACCAAGCACCATCAGTCATTGAAAGGCCCCAAAACTTGTGATTCCAAGATGTTATCCTAAAGAAATGTCAAAACAAGCATGAACCTAAAGTTACGAAAATATCCTTAAGGTAAAACTTCCCCTCACGTAATGATTTTAGGCCAGTGTTTTTCTCCTTATCGCTTTGCCTAAACCCCAGGAAGTGATGGGTTCAGTCCAACAGTAAAACGAAAGCATGAATGCAACTCATCTCAAGACATCTGCTTTATTAATTCCCAGATTATCTTCTGTTTTCCAGTAATTTATTCATAAAATCGCCAGACTCCTGGCACACTGGGCACATCCCCCCTAGTGCGGGTTGCCAAGTGCTTTGTCTCAACAACACATTTCAACGTAAATTTTCTGTGCACTAAAGCAGGCAACACATTAGTTCATTCCGCTGGTGTTTACCAGGAATAATGCGGCTGTTTATAAAGTTTGACACTTTGTGTATAGCAGTTTGGGGGTAAATCTTTACCATGAAGGTTTTATTCTTGCCAAGGATATCATTCAGTCTGCTACTCCTAATTATCACTTATTGTAGTTGTGCACCACACTGAAGTCATGGATGTTCTGTCACTTCCTCAACACAAAAGAACAGATTCCTGCTTGTTTCTGTTGGTAGTCAATGAACAAAAAAAAGAGAAGGAAGTCAGAGCTGTGAGTGTGCGTCGACAGAAAACAGCTGTGTGGGGAACACGGTGGGATTACTTTGCCCTCGTGATTGTTATGACCCCCTGAGGCTGTCTGTCATGCCGAAGAGTTTGCACTGAATTGCGCTGTCATACAACTCTATATGGATGCACAGGATTTTTCACTGGGTATTTCCAAACCAAACGTTTTTTTTTAACTGAGCTTCAAGAACTAAGTTTACAAATGAGCAGAAGTACACGTTTAACAAGTTCCATGCTGACTAATTGTTGCTTCTTTTGTTCCTAGTAATATATATATATATATACTTTAAGTTTTTTTTACCTTAATACTTAATATTTACACTGGATGTGAGTGGTGTGGTGCGACGCAACAAAATACTAAAGAGCCCATTATAATTAGAGATGCTGTCTACACTGGATACGGTGCAGCAAAGTCAAATACCAGACAGTAAACTGATGTCTTGTTCTATTTATGACGTACTGACACAAAGTTCAAACGGTCACTTTGTCGCGTCTAGTGTAGATAGCCTCAAGCTGTTGCGGCACGATGCGAAACAATACAACACGACGCAACAACTGTAGCATCTGGTGTACAATAATATTTTTGACTTAAGTCAATTCATGTATTGATTGATTTTTATGAGTTACCATGTTACCATGTTTGCCTTATTTTCAGTGTAATTGCTGCAGATCACTAACCAAGATTGTTAATTTTATGAAAATATAGAGGTCTCCCAGGTGAAAAAAGTGCACTTCTATAATGTATTTAAAGTGCTCTATTTTCACTAATTTGTAGGGAATCCCAGGTATTAAGACTTGTATGGCTTAATATAATGTAAATGTCTCTTACTAAAATATGTAGTAGGAAACCTATGAAAGACTGGTTATTTTAAGAAATCCACATCGTTTTATACATATTTTGGACTATGGGGAGCGCCATTTTTTCAATGATGTGAAATGGGTGCACTCTAACAGCTACTGCTGCCAACTGTTGCTATTTTTACAGAAATTTGTAAAAATAAAATACTGATACAATGCCACATTGTGCGGCTTTTGGTTTGAATTTTTAGACGTAGGGCAACAAGAGAAGTGATGTAAGTCTTCACTGCTTTTCCTAGCGATAAGAAGAGGAGAAATGAATGGAAAGATGCCTGTGGACAAATAAAACTTCCTAAAGACTTGTGTCTTTGTTCTCTCCACTTTAAAATTTTAAGTTCAGTCAACTAAAATAAGTTAAGTCAACTTGAAATGTTAAGTTGTACTAAGTAACAACTTAGATATTTGTGTTTGCTAAACTTAACAGATGGGTAAGTAACCCGGCTGTCTTAAAAAATTTAAGTTGATTCAACTCGTACATCTAAGTTGTCACTTAGTATAATTTAACATTTCAAGTTGAATAAACTTTTTTTTGAGTTGACTGAACTTAAAATTTTAGGGCAGCCAGGTTACAAATTATTTTAAGTTGACTCAACAAATTGTTTTTTACAGTGTAGACTACACCTACTGAAAGAGCTTACAAATGGCAGAGACAAGAAATGCTAGATGCCTTGTCAAGATGCTGCAGCCAAGGAGTTTCTCAGCATGGATTTCAGTTGATAGACTTCTTGTGGGGAAAATCGATAGTACAACTTTTGGTTTAAGCCTACATTTAAATGCCACCTGAGTGCAACCAATTCAAGTCATTGAAATAATGGCGCCCCCATAGTCCAAAATATGTATAAAACGATAAGTAACATAAATCTTTCATAGGTTTCCTAATACATATTTCAGTAAGATACATCATTTACATTATATTAAGCCGTACATGTCATAATACCCAGGGATCCCTTTAATAGTTACCACTTGTAGTACACTTGAGCCCATCTTTCATACACTAGTACGCTCAAGTGTACTACAAGTGGTATCTAAATACATTTTAAATAGAAATAGTGTGTTAAAAGCACATTTTAGTTCATATTTATGGTGTTCCAAAATAGCATGGTTGAGTACACTTAATCTTAAGAAGTACTTTTTAGTATATTAAGTATAAAATTATAGTGTGTGAAAATAGAGCATTTTAAGTACATTATAAAAGTGCATTTTTTTCACTTGGGCTTCTTGTTCACTGTAAAAACACAAATCAAAACCAGAATCTCACAACACACTTCCTGTCAGTGGATCTCTGCATGCTTAAACATTTTTGTGTCAATACAATGAAAAAATGGGTAAGCAAATAACCTGTATCAACCAAAATGCATTAGATTACAACAACAAAAACAAACTATGCCTTTCTTTCTTTCTTTCTTTGAATATTAAAGACAAGTTCTGAAAAATTGTCTCACACAGTGAAAGTCACTGAGGCCCAGTGATCTTTTGGACCCCATTGACTTTTATTGTATAAACAGTTCAAACATTCTTAAAACCAATCTTCTGTAGCAGAAATAAAGTCAAACAGGTTTAGAACAACACTTTGTACGGTGTTCTCAGCCTCAAATACAGTCCCACATGCAAATGTCTTTTCAAATGCAATGTTTTTTTTATAATGTCCCTTAGGAGCAGTTTTAGAACTTCATCTTGCACTAGATCTGCACCTCATTCCAAACATTCACACCTAGCAAGTCCCCCCATTAAAGCTATAATCAATCTCAGGCTCACTCTCACTCACACACACTCACCCAAGCAGAGCGGCAGCAGTAGGAGAGCTCCTGCCAAACATACTGATATCATCACACAGCGGTGAGGTAGTCTTGCCATGTCGCTCTAAACGTGTCGGTGTGTGTATGTGCAGCCTCCACGCTGTGCCTCTGAATGACTGCAGCATGTGAGTGAGTGTGAGGAGAGGAAACCACTGGGAGAAGGGGTGGGAGGAAGGAGTAAGAGGGGGTGGGAACTCCAAAGTTTTAGATGCCTCATTCATCTGTTAACTATAGCACCGCCTTCAAACAATACAACAGCGACTGTCTCAACCCTGAAAGTGGATTTGGATTGTAGATCCTCATACATTTAAGCAGGTTATTTGTAGTAATATGAATTTTAGGACAGGCAGTGAGATGAAAAGACTCACCGGGGGTTTGGGATGTGGGTCACAGAGCCCACGCAAAGGTCAGTGAAGATGTTCGTAGGTCAGCAGATCTAAATGTCATCCAGGCAGCTGTGTGACTCTGCTGTTGTATCTGCTGTTTGTCAACTGATCTTGAATAGTGATAAACTTGGATGCCTGCTGTGCAGTTAATGGCTCAGAAAGGATGTTTCAAGATCAGTTAACCAAGGCATTTAATGCGTCACCCAAGCAAGAAACTTCTGCATGGTTACAAAACACTGCGTGTTAGGCATAATCATAGTTTTATGGACATGAATTCATGATAATATGATGATTCGTACCGTGGTAGTAGCATAGTAACATTTTAAGTACCTTACAACAGGGTTTTCAAACTTTTTAATGCCAAATAGCCCTTAATATGATGACCTCTTCATAAATATTGCTTTAGTGAGCAATCGAAAGAAAAACATCTGAGGAAAAAAAGATTATAATAATTCTTACTATAAGATTTGTAAAAAAAAAAAAAAAAATGTCCTTGGACAACAGCTTGAAAAACTATGGTTTTTGAGGAAGACATTCCAGGATTTTTCTCCATATAGAGGACTTTAATGAGACCCAATGGGTTGGAGGGTCCAAATTGCAGTTTCAATGCAGCTTCAAAGGGCTCTACATGGTCCTACCTGAGGAATAAGGTTCTTATCTATGGTCATTTTCTAAAAAATGTAAAAACAATATACTTTTTAACCATAAATGCTCATCTTGCACTAGCTCTGCGATGCGTGTCCACGACTTCACACATTGTAATCACATTCTTCATCTGTGTAAAAAACTGAAGTTGTTTTATCTTTTTTTGTAAAGGGTGTTTGACTTTGGGTGAAATATAACATAATGCGTTAAGTCGAGCTTGTACAAGATGAGCATTTGTGGTTTAAAAGTATATAAATTTGTAATTTCTTTTTAGAAAATAACTGATTGTTTTGCTAGACAAAGACCTTATTTCTCAGCTGGGATCGTGTAGAGCCCTTTGAAGCTGCATTGAAACTGCAGTTTGGACCTTCAATCCATTGGCTCCTATTGAAGTCCACTATATAAAGAAAATCCTGGAATGTTTTCCTTCCTAATTTATTTTCAAATGAAGAAAGAAAGACTTGAACATCTTGGATGACATGGGGGTAAGTAAATTATCAGGAATTTTTTATTCTGCAATTGAACTAATCCTTTAGCTCTCACTTGAAAGTGTAGAAACTTACAGTCAAGGACAAAGAGATGTTTAAACTCCCACTCTCCCACACAGTTGTTTTCATTTTACTTAAAGATGTTCTAGTGTCAAATATCTTTAAGAAGAAAAGCCTGAATATCTTTGCATGCGGGTCCCACCGTATTAAAAAACCCACTGCTATGCCAAGTGCCAGATGTTTTTGAGTTCTGCATTGAGGAGGCAGGGGGGCTTTGACCTGCCCATCTTTTTTTACTCAGCAGGGGCTTGAGGAAAGGCACAAGGTACATAAAAGTGGACTTCTGTAGCAGGAAAGGACAGAGCGCAGGGGGTGTTTGTTAGTGAAGTACGTAAATGAATTAATATTCTTGGCCTTTCAGCCTTCCTTTCCTGTCTTGCGGCACTGATGTGGCCTGTTCCCCAGTCGTCGCTCTGAGTCAGCCAGACTTGGCTCTCTTCAAACCCTGTTCACAAGCCCCAGCTGTGTGAATTGGACCGTGGGACTGTGTGGGTGAGCCGAGCATACGTGATACAAGACAAGAGCCTCCTTCGAACAGTTAAGATCTATTTTCCTGCTTTAAAAAAAGTAGTCCTCTTATTTCAATCCTAGTCTGTGCCCGTGGGCTGCAGACACACCCTGGGCTTGTGCTGAAATCTGAGATGCCTCCCATTGAACAGAGAGCAAAACCTCAGATTGACTGCAAGTCTGTCAGTGCCCACATGGGTCATATAGCGGGAAATGGTCATGTTGTTGGTGGGCAGACTAAAAAAAAAAAAGTTAGTTCAGATTGTTTTTTTATGCTGTATTAGTATCTGCACTTTGTGTTACTCCCTTAAGTCCTTTTTCTTTTTTTAATGACAGGAAAAAATAGGGGCTAGAGCTGCAGGTGGTCCGCCAGTTATCTCTTGATCTCAAAATATTTTTGAAGAAAAAATGAAAATACATGGTGCTTAACCAAAACTACAATTCAAATGAAAATAAAAATCTGCAATAAAGATAGGGATTAGGGATTTTTTTTTTTGTGATAGTTGTGATTGTTTGTCCTGAACAGTGAAACTGCCTGCTGTTCTTCGGAAAAATCCTTTAGGTCCCACAAATTCTGTTCTTTCAGCATTTTTGTGTATTTGAACCCTTTCCAACAATAACTGTATGATTTTAAGATCCATCTTTTCACACTGAGGACAACTGAGGGACTCATATGCAACTGAAGGTTCAAACACTCACTGATGTTTCAGAAGAAAAAAAAAGCATTTTGAATTTGAAGATCAGGGTAAATTTAGCTTATTTCGTCTTCTGGGAAACATGTAAGTATCTTCTGTAGCTTCTGAAGGGTAGTACTGAAATAAAAAATATGATATTTAGGCAAAATAAGAAAAAAATTGAGTTGTCTTTAGTGTGAAAAGATGGAACTTAAAATCATACAGTCATTGTTGGAAAGGGTTCAAATACACAAAAATGCTGAAAAACCAAAGAATTTGTGGGACCTGAACAGCAGGCGTTATAACTTTTCAGGACAAACAAGGGACACACAACTGTGGATCATTCAGATATACACAGTATTATGAATCAACTTTTGCACAAGTTAATTTAAATAAATTAAACTATTATTTTCTCTGGTGGACAATATGTAAACATATTTTATGTGAAATATCTTATTCAGGTCAGTACTAAACCTTCAGTACTAAAATAACATGCATTTTGTATGATCCCTCTTATTTTGGTAAAATAAAACGAACATTTTGCAGATTCTGCAAGATGTATTTGTTCACCAAGAGGTCCTTGGCCTGAAAAAGGCTGGAGACCTTCAGTTGTTAAAACCAAGTGCATTTTAGAGGGATTTTCAGCTGGAGTGATTGGCTAGAAGGCTGAATTACTGTTGTGTCAATCATAAATAAAAAACATTCTGTCCCAATTGCTAATTTTTCTCAGTACTATTATTCTCTTCTGAAATAGATTCAAAAGGATGCCACCCTTGGCTCTGTCTTGGACAGAAGAATTGGAACTGGCATTTGTGTCACACATTTTGGCTGATATCCTGATAAACAGACACACATTTGATGCTGACTGAGTGGTGAAAAAAAAAGAAAATAACACTTTTAAGCTGTTAACTAGTTCATTTGCGTCAAGAATTCAACAAAAAATAGTCACTTGCTTAGGCAACCAAGTTTTTTATCTGAGTAACATTTTGACCTTTATAGTAAATTTTCTAAAAAAAACTGCTGATTTGAAATAAAGCTAAGCTGATAAGAATTTCCACCATGGTGAAGCATGCTTGAAAAATAGGATAGGATTTCTCTGGTGAGGGATAAGTGGGGGAAAAGAAGGGATTAGAGATTCATATCTTCACTCCCCACCCTTATAGAGAGATCTGGCTTCATCTAATGCATTGCTTTCTTTTGTAAATATTATATGAACTGTATTGCAGTCATGATGAAGTATTTTGGGGGAAACATAAAATGCCACTTTCGGATCCTGAATTGAGCTTTTACAGGGATTAAACCATAATAGGAGTGTTTAGAAAGACTTGCAGAGGCTGTGTGAACATTATCCGATGGGGGTTCTTCCTTGATTTACATGCGAGCGGGATGTCAGCCACACTCCCACTGATATCTCAGCGTGGGCATGGCTGACCAGTGCATTAAATGGGATGTGTGTACGTGAGAACAGAGAGAAGATGAGTCTCGGGGGTCACTGGGGACCCCCCGCGGGAACGGGGAAGGATCTGCCGCTCTGGCTGTGAGGTCCCACAATGGCCAAGCCAGTGGGAGAAAACATTTGTGAGTGTTTAGCACAGAGCATTTGCATGGAATCTGGGCCCTCATCCAGAAGCTGTTTTCCATGCACACTGTAGGAACAGACCTGTAAGGAATTCTCTATCATGGATTGCTTACACACACCATGTGTGAATTTCTCTTCATGATTAGAGTTTAAAGCAGTATTCTGGGTTCAGTTAAACTCAACCAACAACATTTGTGGTGTAATGTTGTTTTCTACAAAAACAAATGTAGGGTTTTCTTTAAAAATAAAAATCTGGGACAGCTCTACATCTTAAGAAAAAAAAAGTCCATGAAAGAAGTCCATTTATAACATTTATCACCAGTCAAGTAAACTTGCAACAGCAGTCTCAACGCATCTTTCTCACCACCCCTGAGCCCATTGAGTTTTAACAGACCCCCTAAAGCATGCGGTGGGTTTGATGGGGGGTAAGTGAGAATGAATGGATGAAAGTCACACCAGAGGAGGCAATGCCTCCATTGCGATATGATTGGATATGATCGGTTATGTTCGGCTGTGATTGGTTCATGTGATAAATCCCACCTTTTGTGTTCATGTATGTTCCGGTCTGAATGAACAATAATGGGTTAAAGGGCAGACTAATTTAAAAAAAAAGTAAGTAAACTACTCACACACATAGATATAACCACTTTCTACATCAAAATAAGACCTGGAAACATGATCTGTGGGAGTTTTTAGTGAGTAATCAGCTTGATGAAATTTAGAGTAAATCTCTGTGTCTGTGACCAATATTTACCAAGCTTTAATGACTTATGATCTGAAAATTAAAAAAATAGAAATATAAAACACTAGCCTGACGAGATTATACTTGGCTTTAATAAATTGAATATTGATTATATTGTTAATGTAAAAATATAAAACATTTGATTTAAAAAAAAAAGACTTTGCCTCCTCATTTCAGAACACCACCTCACACCATTGTAAAATATATAACAAAAGATTCACATTTCTGTTTAATAATCCTATGAAAATTGACCCCAATTTACTTATTGTAAGTTCCTTACTGTAACCTGTAAGAAAGAAAGAAAGAAAGAAAGAAAGAAGTCAGAATTATTATGTTTGGCAACATTATGACATAGATGGTATTTTATGAGCTCTACTTGTATTGAACCAAAAAACGATGCAGGTTTAATGTATTTACATTACTGGATGGTTATATATTTTAAATGACATGCTATAACATGCATTCCATGATAGTAGATTAAAAATAACCAAGTGTACCACAGGAAAGAAATTGGCATTGATTAAACATAAGCTCCAACATATGAAATCAGATATAATGGAGTAAAAACATGGCCATGATATTTGGTCCAACATCTATTATTTTTAAAGCGCTGCTTGCTGAAAGCCAAGAATAAAGCCTGAGAGCAGCAGACTGTTTACACTTATCCCCCCATCTGCAGATCATTCATTTAATGCTGGCACTGAGAGATGTTCTCAAGTGATAAGAATAGTCTTTTTGTTACGCAGGAGGGACTCAGGACAACCCCAAGACAATATACGTTCGAATGAGAAGATGCAGTTGACACAGCTGGGAGAAACTAAACTCTCTCTGACATGACGTATATATGTCTTGTGCACCATAAACCAGTTATATAATACTTTGATGAATCATGACATGGCGTTTTAAACTCTAAAATACACACTTTTGTATTTGTTACAGTCTCCAAAGGAAAGATGCCAAAAAAGCGGTAAGTGGAATAGCTTAACTTTCTGGACAATTTATTTTGCCATGACTTGACTGTTTTGCGTCTCATTGGTCCCTTTTAGACTGTTGATGTATTTACATGTTTTACAGGTAAAGCTGGTTCAAACTGATATATTTTGCGTTTAGGATTTATAGGTTTTTTCTCTAATACCACCCAGAGTGCAAAGTCCGTGGAGAGGTATAGGAAAAAAACATTTGGGAAAGAGGCCAAAGTTTGGGGTACCTGCAAAATCTCTGGTTCTCATTGTCCCCCCTCTTGGAAGCGTGTGCAGGAAATGAGCTCACTGAGAAAAATGGTGTTTGACTACGGCACTGGCTAAAATGATTGACAGATAGCTGTTAAAACCACACGGCTGCAAAACATCCACATGTGTAAGTTAAACTTGCAGAAATTATGATTTCCTAGCAGAGCAGTTAACAGCCATGATTGGAAAACAAGAGGGTGGATTGAGAAATAGCAAAAATGAACAGACGTCTCAATATAAATCTAATTTCTTCAGCTGTTTTCCCAATCTAAAAAAGTTTGGTTTACTCTTGCTAGGGGTTAAAAATGCACTGATTCTGAATGAGTTATAGGTTCTCATGTATTTCAGGAATGGTTAAAAGCTTAGTCCCAAGTCAGCATTCTTCTCATCCCCAAAGGAGGAGTTGAGGACCTCTGTCCTTGACCTTTTACAGTGTTCAGGTTCATGTTCCTTTCCTTTGTAAATCAGCCATGGATTATGGTCAGAACGACTATCATGAGAAGCCTAAAAAAACAGAGCCTGGTACTCTCTGGGATTGATTTGTACATGACCTTAACATCATGCTCCCAGAGTAAAGGAGCTCCCGCTAAATTAGGTCTATTGTGTGTCTGCTGATGATGTCTTCATTTTGTCCTAATCCTCATGGTGGGAAGTTTTTAGGAGGTGTTTGTGGACTTGGAGAGCAGTGAATTATGGAAAAGAAACAGGAAAGGGGGAAGGGAATAATGAATCTGGGTGTAAACTGGCCTTATTCATTTTAAAAGTCAGTTTATCTTCTTCACACATATCTCAGTTCATCTCTTGAGTTCTTTCATTTTAACTGGACAGTCAATGATAAAAGCCTGTATCTGTTCACTGCTGCCCTGTTTCGTGGTTTCTGTGCTGGGGGCTTCAAGGCAATTATTGCAAATGAAAGACGACTTATTAAACAGCATTGGGAATTTTCTGGAAGATGATTGCATCATCTGATTTGACTCATCCATATGACCGTAGGGCATTCAAACGTCTTGGAATAAGACAAAGATGCAAGTGTGGACAGATTTTTCATGGAGACCAATGTGAGAGAAGCCACTTTGAAACGTGTCATGCTTCATGCTAATCAAAATTGATTAAACAAGTCTCAAGGTACTCTATAGTTTGCCACACTGCAAGCTACTAAAAAAAGTAGTTTAAACGTTTTTTTTTTTTTATAACTTTTCAATTAATATTAAATCATAGGCCCTAGTATTCTAGGACAAATCATTGTAGATTTTTTTGAATGAATAGAATGAACAAAACATCCCAGTTAAACTAAACTGATCATTTTTCACTTCTGTAACTACAGAACTATTTTAACTACTTCTTTCATTTCTGTTTCTTCCTCTTCATCTATGACTTCTGCTCCTTTAACATCTTCGGCTTTTTTATCACTCCTTCTTTGACTTCCTTAACTACTTCTTCGGCCTCTATAACTTTGCTTCTTCGACTTCTGCTTGTTTGCTTTCTTCTATGACTTCTACTTCTTCGACCTCTATGACCTCTGCTTCTTTGACTTCTTCTATCACTTGTTTTTCAACTTCTTCGACTTCTATGATCTCTGCTTCTTCGACTTCTGCTTCTTTGACTTTCTTTTATTTCTTCTATTACTCCTTCAACTTCTTGGACTTTTGACTTCTACTTCTTTGAATTCTATGATCTCTGCTTCTTCGACTTCTGCTTCTTTGACTTCTTTCATTTCTTCTATTACTCCTTCAACTTCTTGGACTTCTGACTTCTACTTTTTTGAATTCTATGATTTCTGCTTCTTCTATGACTTCTTCTTCGACTTGTGTGACTTCTATTTTTCGACTTCTATCACTCTTTCTTCGACTTATTCAGCTTCTTTGATTTCTATAACTTCTGCTTCTTTAACTTCTTCAGTTTTTTCTATCACTCCAACTTCGTCTATGACTTCTACTTCTTCGACGACTTATATCACTCCTTCAACAGCTTCTTTGGCTTCTGTAACTTCTGCTTCTTTGCCTTTTTCTATGACTTCTGCTGCTTTGACTTCTATTTCTTTCATCACTCCTTTTTCTACTTACACTTCTTCAACTTCCTCAATGACCTCTGCTTCTTCGATGACTTCTATCACTCCTTCTTTGACTTCTGCCACTTCTTCTTTGACTTTATCTATAACTTCTGCTTCTATGACTTCTATTATTCAAATTCTGTGACATCTTCTATGACTTCTTCAATTTCTTCTATCACTCTTTCAACTGCTTCAACTTCTTCTTTAACTTTTTCTATGACCTATGTTTCTTCGATTTCTTCTATCACTCCTTCTTCGACTTTTTTAACTTCTTCTATAACTTGTGCTTCTTCGACTTCTCCTATGTCTGCTTCTTCTTTGACTTCTTCAACTTATTTTTTTCACTCCTTCGATGACTTCTATGATTTCTGCTTCTTTGGTTTTTGCTTTAACTGCTCCTTCTTACTTTTCTTCCGACTTTTTTTTTCCCGAATTATTCTTCAACTTTACCTTTCACTCCTCCTTTGATTTCTTAACACAGTTAACACAGTCTTTGATTTCTTCCTGATCTTTGATTTCTTCTTCTGTGACTTATATGACTTTTGCTTTTTCAACTTCTATAACTTCTTCGACTTCTTTGACTTTATTTCAAACACAATGAACTCAACAAAAAATAAAACACTTCTTTAAATATCATATATCACATCATATCATATCATATCATATATAGTGATGGATTAAATATTCTGCTTTAAAGTAAATTGCAGAGAATCAAAACAATGAATGAACCAGTTTCTTAGAGCGAATCTGTCTTTTCAAAACTACATATGAGAGAGTAGTGTCTGAATGCATCAGACTTTTAAACACGACATATGACAGTAAGCGAGCCGAGTGTTTGAATACCTCAGCTCAGTTGGCCTTTAAATTGTATATAAACAACGATGTTGAGTGTGGTTGCTCTCCACCACTAATCGTTGGAAAAAAAATATCTCGTTGGCAGAAAAGCTAAACTGTTTCAAAGTAATTTGAGCTACTGAAAAATGCAGTTTATTTAGTTAAATAGTAGTCTCAGTTTACCAAACACACACACAGATTATTATTTTATATAATTGTCTTGTGGAAAGAAATACAATGTCTCATAGTTATCTTTTAGGTGACATAAAGAAAAAGGCTTTGTTCTTGTTCACTCCAGAACACAAAACAGACCAGGTGTCAGGCATTGTGTTATACACCCTTTTTTGCCATAATTCAAATTATATTGGAAACCTCCCTTGACACATGGAGCACGCTCCCTGACACACTCACAAACACACCCTCACGAGCCTTTACATGTTAAACCGCAGGGTGTGATGTAGACATATGCACAAACAAACCCTTTGTTAACACAGTGTTTCAGAAACAGGCTCTAGTACATATGCTGCTCATGTGTGATCACAGTCCCTCTTTTTTATAATGTAATATGTTCATTCACAAAGCATAAAAGACTTCAGTCTTCCTCTTTGGCTGTAGCATATGCACAATGATGAATGAACAGTGTTGAATCCCAAAAATATTGCAGACTCACTTACTGGCTCATTTTCATGTCTGAAAATAACTTGATAATGTTTTCTTGTTTATTAATACAACCCTTTGCCTTAGATATTACTTAAGCTTTTATTGCCTCTTGCAAAATCTAGGTTATCCAATGCTCTCAAAGTGCATTTTTACAGTTCATCCAAGAACATTATTAATCGTGCTAACAGCACTTTTGAGTTTCTGTTTTCATCACAAGTGCACTTTTTGTCACTTTGTTTTTTTCATCTGTGCACAGGGTTGTCCTAAATAAGACAACATTTCCCAGGATTTGGTATTCATATCCCAAACCGCTACAGCCAACAGCCTTAAATCTCAGAAACCCACTCACACTTGACCTTGTTCATGTGGGCTGGCAGCTACACCTGGATCCAATTAAACGTCTCTCACATCCTCTTTGTTATTTTTAACCAAGTCCAGAACTTCATGTTATTGTTTTACTAGCTTTGTTAGGGCAACGCTGTTTGTGTAGGCCAAACTTATTCAAGTAATTCAGAGAAATACTCTGTTTCTAATAATACAGCGTACTACGCTGTTTACAAACTTTAATCTGCATATTTTAACAAGACGGCATTTAGAGCAGAACGTAATGTTCTCCATTTTAATGACTGACTAATTGTTCTAAATAGTCCTCACACTTATAGTCTAAAACGTCTGTCTTGAGCCTCTAGGGTCTGTCTTTTGTGCTTGCTGGTGTATTTCTCTCAATCACTCAAGTATTAAACACTTGTTAGGGATTCCCAAGGCTGCCTGACTGCCGTTGGCCTATTGTGTTCTTTGCATGAGAATACACTAGTGTGTGTCTCCTATTATTCTTGCCTGAACGTGAAACCCTCTCCCCCATCTGTCCACCCCCTCAGCAGGCCACCATGCAGCCGGAGGACAAAAGGTTGCAGGAAACATTGAGAAGACGTGACAATGGCCCTCAATCAAGGTCAAGCAAGAGAAGCTCCAGGGTTCAAGCACAATGAATTTTATTCATCATTAGTTAACTTGCTCCAACACAAGTCTTGCAACTGTCCACCAACTTAGAGAGGTTAAAATGTGAAGTATGATTTGAAGTGTTACACATATTTGTCTGTGCGAAGCTCTAGTGCTCCATCTAGCGATGGTTTACTATAAATCCACAAGGTACACAAGCAGTCATAACCAGTCCTAACTGGTTTGGGCCGTGTCCTTGCACTGTCTGCCATCTAGTGGATTTTTTGGCATTGTTTTTCATCATTCATTTAATTTGCCTCCCGTGAAAGTACAAATGCATGATAAAATACTTAATAGTCAAGTTCTGTCTAAAATCATGGAAACATTAGTGTAATCAAAACCTTATACACAATACACATAAACTAAAATATACTTTTAATAAACAAGTATGATTGAAATAGCAATCAAGTGTTGATCTGTGTCATCCTGAGCAAGCTTTTTGCTGCATCTTCTCCGTTTCCACTTTGCTAGAGCATTTCCTGTTTCCTGTCTACTGTATACATGTGTTTCAACCCAACCTCTAAATACTGTGCTTCCTATGAGCTGTCTATTGTTTGCATACAGAAACAATAACGACAAAGAGATATCTTGATCACAGGATGTTATATCATGTGCTTTACAGCTTATCTATCAATCTGATACATTAGGTTTATCATCTGCTGTGTAAATTAGTATTTGGGGTCAGGGGCAAAAACAAAAAAAAACAGACATTAAAAATTTAAAGGGAAAATTTGATATTGCATATATAATCAAAATGCAGTGTTTTATATATTTTAAAAAATATCCCATGTTTTACAGCTTATCAGCCTGATACATTAGGTTTATCATCTGCTGTGTAAAATAGTATTTGGGGTCAGGGGCAAAAACAAAACAAAACAAAACAAAACAAAAAAAAACAGACATTAAAAATTTAAAGGAAAAAAATATTCTATTGCATATATTATGAAAATGCAGTGTTTCATATATTTAGAAAAATATCACGTTTCACAGCTTATCAACCGGATACATTAGGTTTTTCATCTTCTGTGTAAAGTAGTATTTGGGGTCAGGGGCAAAAACAAACAAACAAACACACAAAAAAAGGCATTAAAAATTGAAAGGCAAAAATTAATATTGCATATATTATGAAAATGCAGTGTTTAATATATTTAGAAAAATATCCCATGTTTTACAGCCTGTCTATCAACCTGATACATTAGGTTTTTCATCTGCTGTGTAAATTAGTATTTGGGGTCAGGGGCAAAAACAAACACACACACACACACACACACACAAAAACAGGCATTAAAAATTTAAAGGCAAAAATTAATATTGCATATATTATCAAAATGCAGTGTTTCATATATTTAGAAAAATATCCCATGTTTTACAGCTTATCTATAAACCTGATACAGTAGGTTTTTCATCTGCTGTGTAAATTAGTATTTGGGGTAGTGGCAAAAACAAAAAAACAACAAAAAACAGACATTAAAAATTTAAAGAGAAAATTTTATATTGCATATATTATCAAAATGCAAGGTTTCATATATTTAGAAAAATATCCCATATTTTACAGCTTATCCACCTGATACATTAGGTTTTTCATCTGCTGTGTAAATTAGTATTTGGGGTCAAAAAAACAGGTATTAAAAATTTAAAGGCAAAAAATAATATTGCATATATTATAAAAATGCTGTATTTTATATATTTAGAAAAATATAGCTTATCAACCTGGTACATTAGGTTTTTCATCTGCTGTGTAAATTAGTATTTGAGGGGAGGGGCAAAAAAATAGGTATTAAATATTTAAAAGCAAAAATTATTGTACATATTATCAAAATGCAGTGTTTTATATATTTAGAAAAATATGCCCTCATAAAGGTAAAAAAAATGACACACAAAAAACAAATTTCCTTAGAAAATAACCTTAAATTTAAAAAGAAAGTTATTTTTGAAATATACTCATCAGAAATAAACAAACAAACATGTTGTCTATCCTAATGACTGTTTTATGCAAAAGATTATTCACTTCTTCTCTGGCAGCCAGGATAAATCAGCTTAGGAGATCTGTTGTGGTGTCCATTCCATTTCAGGGTCAGTGTGCCATGAAGCCCTAGTGGTCACCTTGGTGCATTGCACTAATGCACACCGCTGAAAGCATTCGTTTTACATCAGGGCTTATTTCCGTCTAAGGTGGGGACTATTGTTTTTAAGCTCTTTTAAAATGAATGTAAACACGTTTGAAGAAAGTTTGGATAACTGTAATTGTTATTAATTTATAAAAACCTAATATCCTCCTGGTACTCTACCAGCAAACGGGCCTTCGTGAGTTCTGCGGAGAAGCGATCAGCAGCACATTACATGGGACAGATGGCGTGGCGTGCGCAGCCTTTAAGCCACCATGGCTGTCTGGGTTTATGGTCAGCCATTTTGTAGAATTATTGTATGGAGGATACTCCGTGTTTGAGAGTATTATGAGATCAGTTGATTAAAACAATCTAAAACGTGTTGTTTATTTGTAAGGAAATTATGTGCATTGTATACGAAGATTAAAAATAAGTCATTATTTTTTCTCTAATATGTTAGTGTTCAATTTTGACTTCAAAATACACAAATTTAACCTGGTCTCAAATTGATTTCGATTTAGTGGAGTATTAAAGGACACGGACGTCGCCTCCAGGCGCCAATGAGAACAAAGAATGGGCGGATTTACAGTTTGAAAGCTTCATACTGACGTTCTCACCGACCCGTCTAAAATCTACTGCGCGCGTATTTCCAACCAATCACGTCTGTGTACAAAGACCGATTATGTTGATAAGCGTGATCCGTTTGATTGACAGGCCGGTCGACCAATCACGCCTTCAAAAATAACAACTATCCAATTAGGGCGCAGCGGGGGCGGGATCTCAGAAAGGGGGTTGGGTGCGAGGTATCATGGAGGATCAGTTAGAGAACGGCAGCCATTGAAGATAGCCGAGCCGTTGGTCCGTGCTCCGGAGTTTCTCAAATTGTTTTGTTTGAACGGTCTTAACCAGTGCAGCGATTACTAACAAAATGGAGATGAAGAAGAGGATCAGTTTAGAGCTGAGGAACAGAACTCCAGCGGAGGTGAGAGCTTTAATTATTTATTTTTCACGGAAACGCGAAATGATGTTAGTTCGCAACCTGTCTATCCTGCGCGTTAGGAATAGTCGGTGGACTCCGCTGAATGGCAGCACGGCTGTGTAAGACCACATGGGCGCTTAAAAGGATGCGAATACGATTTTTCAGTCATGAATGAATGCATCACAGAATGTATATGGACATTTATACAAGCTTATTTAAAAACAAGTAGTTCATCTAATCGTTATGCGAGCTCGCAGAACTCTTAGTGAATCTTTTGTGAACTCGCTACACGGTCTCCTTCGCCATTGCATTAGACTTGTCGTTGTGGGCGTCCCAAGTAGTACCTTAAAATAATGTACTTAAGCCCAAATTTTTAATTTGATGTCATAGAAATAATTTTTATTACTCAACAAGTGACGTCCAATTCGGTTACGACGGTTATAGTCTCCCCGCACCACAATATTCTCGCTTTCAAAGAGAAACGGTAACAATAAAAACAAAACGTTAGTGCGAGTTCATACTCCGACTGTCTATTTAGGCAAAAAAAGACGCCGAACAAAACATAACGCGAATGAATGTCTTATATCCTCACATAAAAGTTTATTGTAGGCAAGCTTCACGGATGCGTACCTCACTATGGCTTCTCTAACCTAGTAAAACGAGCAGTTTCGTCTTCCAAAGGCGGACATCTTACTCTCCAACTCTTCGACATTAGACATTCAGGGGCACTTGCCTTCGGTGTTCCTCCTAAGACCCTCAAAGCCATTTAAGTTCAGGCTTTGAGAGCACAAGCACATATCGAGCGAATGTCGGGTCAAACTGTATAATTAAGCGTTCATGGCTTCTGCAGCGCCTCGCAGTGTGTGTGGTGAGGATGGTGTGTGCGAAAGCTGCTCGAGTCTCCGTGTTGACGGGCGGGGAGTGGAAGTCATTTTGTTGCATCAATAGTTGAGACGCAAATGACGGTGTTTTGCGGCTTTTGCAGTGTTTTTGTTCATCGGAGTTGAGCACATTCTCCTTCACCGTGCTTACGTGCCGTGTGGAATGGAATAATTGGCGCGTAGAGCCAGAAATAGTCGCTCGACGGATGCGGCTGTACGAACCGTTTAAAAAAAACAAGTTGCCATTTTCCTCCGTGGTTACGTTAATGGCGTAATTATGTAACCTACTGTAACATTATTTTCACTGACGTGAAAAACAATATGCATTCGGCTTTATGAAGCATGCCCGTCACTGTTTTATTAATTGAAGGAATGTGGCAGATGGTGAAGGGGCGAGCCCCCCTTCCTCCCCTCCGATTTTAGTAGATTATTGTAGGCTTGCCTGAACCGAAGTGGAGAAGCACGCTTCTTTTGAATGGGGGTTCTGATGGATGGGATCTTTTACACGAGCTTGAGTTAATGCTCTGACAGAGCGGATGTGTATAAACGATACGTGACTTTTAACTCGGGTGTATCTTGCGTCACCAGAACAAGAACAGTAGCAAAATATTATTACTGCCGCGCGCATAGTCGCGAGCGTTCTGAAAATCTTCTTGTGAGAGGCTGGCAGTAAATTCATCGCAAATCCTAAGTGATATAAGGGGGGTGGAAGCATTACCAAGGCTACATTACACACACATCACGTGCTGAAAAATGTCGTATCTTTCCACAAGGGCAACAAGTTATTGAATATTTAAATTTTAGGGCTGCAGTGCACTACTGTGCGCGCGCGCTTGTGTTATAAGACGTTATTTAAATCCCGTAAACATTGTTTTTATTTATTGTAATTTTTTAAAAAAGTAAAACTTTTTTTTTTTAACTTAATTACTTTTCACTTTTTAGACACATAAACATCAATGCATGATTGCATTACCTTTAAAGATAAATTTTATTTTTTTTTGTCATGTCCCAGTTTAATATTATTCATAAAATATTTATTCAAAAACATTTATTTTGCTTTCCTCGTGTTAATACATTGGAGATCCTGGGATATTGTTCGTTTTAGCAGTCCAACTTGGCAAAACTGGCTCAACCAATTGTGTGGGGGCTATATGTTTGCCTGACCAATAGCGAGGGGGGGGCAGGGTCTGGGAAACCTGTCTTAAAACGCAAATTGTTTTTGCAGTACCGTTTGGTACCACTAGTAGCGCATTAAGTGAAACTTCAGCTCCGTAACCGTCGATTATTCTGATGATTATTTGAGTAATCGGATAATCATAATACTTATTTGAGATAATAAAAATAGACCTAAGCAAACAATAGCTTTACTTAAAATACATATAAAAAACAACTGGTTTAAATGAAGTATCAAAAGCAATTTTTTTAATGGTTTTATTAAACAAAACTGTGAAAATACATAATGTATTATATACAATAGAACTAATGTACATTATGCATTATATCAAAGGCCTGCAGAGGGCGCCAACGGCCTGGTGATTGTATTTACACTGTTTTTACACCGTGATCTAAACCTTGTTTAATATTTACTAAAGTTAATTCACATGTCTACTTAATCTTTAATATTTGGTAGCTTTTTTTATGACAGAAATGTTACAGCCACTGTAATTTCTTGAAAATGTGGACATCAAAACGTAAGACTGTGGGTTTGAGTTTTTATTTTGAAATTGTGAACAGTTATATTTAGAAACGTATTGATATATTCTCCTGTTTTGGCTTAGGCTTATAGATGATGTAACTTACAAATCTAAGGAAATGGCACGCATCATGTTCCCAGATGAACGTTATAATAACCTCAGACAGCAATATACAGAGATGGAGTTTTAAGATGCTCCACACATGAACCTTTTGTGGAGCAGCATTTACTGTCAGTCACTCTGAGATGCATGTAACCTACACGCACTTAAATAGCATAAAGCGCATGCATTTATTTAATTGAATCGTAGTGTTCACAACAATATTACATTTTTTAAATGGGTTTAATATGTCATGCAGGTTGAAAAAATGGTCTAATAATGCATTTATTTGATTCTCGTCCGTGGAATGCACCATTTCTGGGCAAAATGCAATCAAGGATTTTTATATATATATATATATATATATATATATATATATATATATATATATATATATATATTTTTTTTTTTTTTTTTTTTTTTTTTATTTTTTTTTTTTTTTTTTTTTTTTTTTAAATTGATGAATCATGGCATCCCTAGTGTGTAAGAATTTTTCAAATAAAAGCTTGAATGTTATTTTGAAATGTACGGACAACCACTATTAGCTGTCAGATGTTGCAACTTTAGCCTTGTGGTAAATCATGCCCATAGTATGTTTCTTTGTTTACCATTGGCCTAATTATGTTCATCACTCCTACAGGTAGCAGAGCTGGTGGTAGATAACTGCCGCTCAAGTGACGGTGAGATTGAAGGCCTGACAGATGAGTTTAAGGAGCTGGAGTTCCTCAGCATGGTCAACGTGGGTCTCACCTCCCTGGCCAAACTACCCACACTGCCAAAATTGAGGAAGGTCAGTCAAGAGATCAAACATTCAGTTCAGTACACGCTAGGCAAAGTGCTCTTAATGAGATCTGTTGCGTTTAAGAAAGTTTAATGTTCTAACCATGCAGAAAAAGGATACCCCAACTCATTTTACGTATTAATGTTGACACTTTGTATTATTAAAGTGCACAAAAATGGATTTGAGAATATCCGAAGGAAACTTAAAAGTGTGACGTTGGAAAACATCCATGTTGAATAATTGTAGTTGTAAATTAGGCTTGTAAACATCAAGAATATGTTGATTAATATTACTCAATACTTGTGTAATCATGCTTTAATTGTCCTATTAGTATGTGTTTCAACATTTTCAGTGTTAAGTTTATTTTAAGAACAATTCTTTCTGTTACAGTTGGAGCTGAGTGATAATAACATCTCAGGGTCACTGGAGACACTCGCAGAGAAATGCGCCAACCTGACTTACCTTAATTTGAGTGGAAACAAGATCAAAGAACTCAGCACACTGGAGGCCCTGGTAAAAACACTGATACGTTTATAAAACCACAACATATGTCTGAATACATGTTTGTTTGTTTTTTTCATTAAGTGAACGTATAGTTAAGACGTCGTCATCCCAAGTGTCAGTTTTCAATTTTGATTGGTGTATGACATGCTCTTCCCTCAGCAAAACTTAAAGAACCTGAAAAGTTTGGACCTGTTCAACTGTGAGATCACCACGTTGGAGGACTACAGGGAAAGCATCTTTGAGCTGCTGCCTCAGGTCACATACCTGGACGGCTTTGATGCAGAAGACAATGAAGCTCCAGACTCTGAGGCTGATGATGATGGTAAGAACCATGAATAAGGAGTCCATACATATGCTGCAAACTAAATGAGATAAATGCATGTTACATCATTTGCATTTCTACTACTTTTATGCAGATGATGATGAGGATGGCGAGGAAGGAGCAGGGCAGCTGGGAGAATACGAGGAAGAGGAGGATGAGGAGGAAGGTTCAGAGGGTGGAGAAGTTGGGCTGTCCTATCTAATGAAAGAGGACATTCAGGTGATGTATCTTCCACCTGTTTTTAACATTCACAACCAGTTTTCCAAAACGTTACATTGCCATAACATCAGGTTCCTTCCGTAACAGGATGAAGAAGATGATGGCGATTATGTAGAAGAGGAAGAGGAGGAGGAAGGAGAAGAAGGTAAGCATTCGTGATGCAACCAAACATCATGTTTCACGTTGAACTGCTTTTTAACGACCGTACTTTGTGCAGAAGACGAGGCCGAAGTTCGAGGAGAGAAGCGGAAGAGGGAAGCAGAAGACGAGGGCGAAGATGATGACGAGGACGACGACTAACCCTTTGTTCGACTTCTTGGAAACAATATCCAAGGTGTGGATCAACCCTGAAAAAGACCGTGATCTTGCAGATTGTTTTTCTCTTTGTAAAACCATAGATAAATCACTGTAGAGGCTAAGTGTTTTCTTTTATAAATACATTATATATTACACTATATAAAAGGGGTTTATTGATAATTCATTTATAGCCATTCCAAGTTTATTCCCAACGCGCATAAATCGGTGTCGTCAGGGGGCGGGCGCGGGGAGGTTGGCGAGGGCGTGAGATTTCTCGATTGTAAATAAGCTGTTGAACAGCCCATTCAAGACAGCGCTAGGATTTCACCACTGAGAGGAGACGGCAGCGAACGTTTGTCCAAATCCGCAAACTCCAGCTCCCCCAAGACCTCTGTGAGGAGGCAGAGCGTTTCTCTGCTCCTCATCTACCTCTCCAGGTCTCATTCTCAGCCCAACACGGAGCAGCAAGCCAATCATCTCCAAGCGTCAACCCCTTTGTTCCTGGATCAACCAATCGCTGCCAAGGATCTTGTGTCACACTCTTTATATGGGATGGTCTCCACTTGATTCAGCTTTTCTTGTAGATCAGGCTCACGTAGGCAGACCAGATGGTATGTGATCTCGTGAATTTTAAAGTGTGATGTATGTAAATGTGATGTAAATTGAGCAAAGATGGGGGGAGTCGAGCTGTAGGTTGGCAAAAATCGAATTTCAGTTTTAATCTCAAAGTAGTTTTTTAATAAAGAGATCAATCATGTGTAACCTATGAGCAGTTCCCTTTCTCACGTTTTATGCAGAAGTCACTTATTTTTGACAAGATGTCATCTTAGACGTTCAAATCAAGATTCGTTCGTTTTTAAGAGAAATGCCGTTGCTGGAAATTTCTCACGATGTTCAGGTTTAACAGCTTTGTTGGATTAAACAGTACCCTTGAGTACCTTTCTACCTTTGTCTTGCTGTGGAAACAGGTTAGTTTCTACCTTTTGTTGAGGTATTTTACAGAGTAATACCTTTAATCTAATGTTCGTATGGCAATATGTATATAGTATCTGTTTCAACAGGTTGTGTTTTTTTCTCCTTTTCTTTTTTTTTTAACTAATCTGTTTGGTCAGTTGTTTTAATACAAAGCACATGTCAAAGGACTTACATACACACAGGTCACCTGTTTAAATTTCAAGTACTTGGTTGTTGTGCGAGTGTTGTATTTGGGGTTTTATGTGCTGTAAACCTCTCTCTAAAAGGATTTTAGTTTTGTTGTTGGATTTTGATGTTTTGTTTTAATGGGTTGTTTAGGGTTTTTTTTTCCTGTCAGGTAAGTTTGCAAGCTCCTTTGTCCAATTATGAGCTCTATTTCAGTTAGCAGTAATGAGTGAGTGAATTGTCCTTTTGATTATTAAAATGACATGGGATGTTGTTCAAGATGGACCTTTGTCTGCTAAAGCTTTCTGTAATTTGATTACACAATTTGGGATATTCTCCAAATGAGACCCGTGAACTGTCTGGAAGCCTCAAACATGGGTAAAGAAGCACTGTTTTTAATGTCTCCAGAGTTGATAGAAAAATGTGTACTGATAAAAACTGCAGTGATATTTCAATCATTTTTTTAGATAAATTTGAAAGATTTATAAAAACCCTTAAATGAATGCAACCTGGTGTAAGTTTGATGTGGAAAATAAAGGAAAAACCTTTCACCATAATGTTCTTGTGTTATAGATTTTTGTAGTTGTAAAGTTCTTAAAATGTAGACTTTTAATGTAATTTCCCAGCTCAAGTGTAGCTTGACTATTTATTTAGCTTGAGCTTCACAGGCCTGCAAGCCTACAAACTTTAATTTTATACTACACTGCCATCTGCAAATCATCCTACTTAGATTATTTATTATTTATGAGTTACACAAACTTTAAGCAGCGGAGCATAGTGGAAAGGGGTGTGGCATGTGATCAACAGACAGAGTTACCAAGAGTGCCATTAATTAATCAGGAGTAAAGCAATCACCATCTAGCCAGTAGAAAAACAGCTGCAACAGTGTAAGGGTGGAGTCACTGTGATGCATATTAATTATTCATAGATTAGATAAGTGTTTCACTAGGTGATTATTAATAAGACATATTAAAACAAAATGGCTATTGAATTTGAACAATAACAACTGTACTATGATATATGACATACAAATTCATTTCTATGTTAAATCCATATAATCAATAGCAGTAAATGCAATGAGCTTTTATTTTACTGATTACAGAGAAAAAAATACTATTTAATTTGAGACCAGAATTCTGTTTCTCAAAAGGTTCTTTGTGGCAAAGGAAGGTTCTTCAGATCATAAAAAGGTAAGAAAGAGATGGTTCTTTAAAGAACCTTTAACTGAATGGTTCTTTTTGGAACCAAAAATGGTTCTTCTATGGCATCACTGCGAAGAACCTTTTAAAGCACCTTTATTTTATGAGTGCAGAAAGGCATTTTTAAAATAGTCCATGTGACATCAGTGGTTCAACCGTAAGTTTATGAAGCTTTTTGTGTGCAAAGAACAAACAAAAAAAAAACTTTATTCAGCGATTTCTTTTCTCCCGGGACCATTACCTCCGCCATTATTGAGAGAACCATGATGCATGCACATGTATTCTTCTACATCACACTTTATTATTGTTTTCTCTGCACAAAAAGTATTGTTGTAGCTTCATAAAAATACAGTTGAACCACTTACATGGACTATTTTATCAATGTCCTTACTACATTTCTGTGCCTTGACCACAGTAGTACCCTTGCTGTCTATGGAGGGTCAGAAAGCTCTCGGATTTCATCAAAAATATTTTAATTTGTGTTCTGAAGTTGGCGCCAATAGCCTTGTGGTTAGCGTGTCAACATATAGTGTTGTTACGCTGGGCGACCCGCGTTCGAATACCAGCTTGTGGATCTTTCCTGATCAGACCCCCTTCTTTCTCTCCTACTTCACTTCCTTGCCAGAAATATCTGTCTTGTCCAAACATAACTTAGGCAAAGACAGCATTAGTCTTTTATTTATTTATTTGTGCATTAAAATTGGTCTAAAGCAAGCTGTAATTTGAGAAGTTTAAAAAAAAAGTGCTGAAGATTGGCTTTGACAAACATGTTTACAGGTTGTGGTTTAGTCAGTCATTTAGCTTATAAAAATACAAAAATATCTGCATATAGGTCAAATGTATTACTTTACAGTAAATTTTAGTTCTTGAAACTTTAGTTCTTTAGTTCTTTATTGCTTTCATTTTCTCTTTTTGAAAAAAAACAACAACAATAATAAAAGTGTCTGCACCCTTTGTAAACTGGTTGGTCTGTTCTCAAAATTTAAAGGTATAAATATATAGAGAAGTGTAAAAACAATGACAAAAATTGTCTATCCAGTATATATGCCAGACCACCCTTTATAGCTGCCAACAACCAGGTCTGTCTCACATCAAATTTTTACAACATTTTTTATTACCATCATGAATTCAAAATGAAAAACTGTTTAAGTTTAAAACACCCTTGGAGCTTCATTTATCTTTTAAGAGATCATACCATTCACAGAAAAGAATTTATTTTTCATATTATTTTCTTATGTCCTTCTGCACTTCTCTGGAAGAAGACTTTTCAAGAAATACTAAGCTTACACCTAAGAACTGGTAAAAGGTTTGATTGTTTTTCTCAGAAATGTGTTTTAGAAACAAGACTATTTTTCATAAATATCAGGTTTGGCCAAGCAACCATTAATTTTATTGTTTCATAATTGGGAAAAGCCTAATGACAGGCTCTATTGTGACAACTTACCCCATATAATATGACAACATGTGTTCAGTGAAAACAATCTTTATTAAAGGTGAAGTTCACTTCCAGAACAAAAATTTACAGATAATTTACTCAATTTTTGTTCTAGAAGTGAACGTCTCTTTTAATCTGATCTGACATCCAAAATAGTAAACTCAAACTTGTTTCTTATTCTTCCACTGTAACATGGCCTTTAGACCACTGGAGGGAGCTAATGTACTAGTAATGTGTGTTTTGTCTTGGGCACATTATCATCCCCACATTATGATCATATACCAATAACTCAGGAAATTTTAGGAAGCTTTAACCATGTTAATCTCTGTGAACATAGTTAATTACTATGGGTAATAAAATAAAAAAAAATCAGTTCAAAGTATCTTTTTTTGAACAGAGGACGGTGCTGTTTTTTTTATGTCTGAATGTTTGTGATGTATAGTGTATCACAGACACCACACAAAAAGAGTACTTCAACACAGAATGTTTCAGCAGTGCTCATGTACATTACAGCTTAGATGAATCTGCACACACACACACGGCCTACAGCTCATCCATGTGCAGACTGCCTCAACCCCCACAGCAGCTGATGAGCTGGAGCATCCAATCAGGACATCCGAGCCTCTGTAAGCCTTAAAAGGAGTCACTGCAGTGAATGGCCAAGATCTGATGAGCAGTTATGATGAGTAGCCATTTAGCTTTTGTTATATGACACAACATCTCCACTGCTCCCAGGGGGAACGTTTATATTAACAATGCTTTTATGTGCCTTAGATCAGATATTTAATAAAACCACAAAATCCCCAAGAGGCCAAAGGTGAGTGAATAAAAGACAAGTGGCGTGCAAATACACTATACACACAACAAACAGACATTTTAACCACTCTGGTATTACTTTAAGAAGTACATTGATGGAAAAACCACAGTATAATATGTAATCTGAGAGAAGTCCATTTTGATTAAAAATTTAAATTAAGGTCAAAATGTTGTTGTTTTTTTAAATGAACATACATAGATGAATCATTCATAAAAAGATATGCGTAAAGTAACATCACACTAGTAACAGTGTCGTATTGCTGAATATTGGTGCTTGAGCTCAATCACAAATGAGGCATTCATTTTATCCTCCTTTTTCTTCAACGTGGAAGTTGTACAGTAAGTACAGTAAATGGTAAAACTGTTCACACCACAAACCAGTGAGTTCATAATTAAGACAACACATTAAAATAATATGGTAAAATACACCAATTTGCACTATCAAGCAGCAAAACGAGTTGTTTTGTACAGCTAAAAATAGCTGGACCTGGATGAGACCGGAAGCCAGACACATAAAATTTACAAATGGCTGCGAACACTTACGTGAAGAAAAATGTGGATACAACAGTTCAACAAACACAAAAAAGAACAGGTTAATACTGAGTCAGTTACCTTTTAGACACAATATTGTTTTGGGGTTTTTTTGCCAACGAAAATAGTTCCAAACAAAGCCAAAACAGAACATTTGTGCATCTCAGAGCAACACTGCTGTTTCATTCCTGAATCAATCTGTCTTTGAACTAGGGATGGCTTGACACCCTAATTTTGGCTTCTGTACAATACCAGAAACTAATACCTTGGTATCGATACTAAATCAGTACCATAGGTGACAAATAACCAGCCTCAAAAGATAAGTGAATTGAAAACAAATTAGTAAGTAATGTTAATAACTAAACAAAACTAATACTAGACATGTATTAGTTAATTTAACATATAAATGATTAAATAATTATTGACCCAGGTCAATACCTGCTGTAATACTGTTAGGTCAGCTTACCTAATGAATTTTAACAAAGGTTGCTTTACTGTAAAATATTATTCTAACAGTCAAAGTATTTAAAATCACATTATTATCGCTTTTTCTCTCTCTGATTGTTTTCAGGTTTCAGACTCAGATAGCCAAAGATACAGCATTAAATATAAATCTCTCGCTCTGACGGCTGCTTCATATTAAGTGTCTGTACTTTATCAGGGTTTTTCTTTAGAAAACTTCACAACATTCCACAGCATAGTACTTTTTACTGCACTACGTTTCATATTAAATATCACTTAATACTTAAATACATTAGAAATCTATTACTTTCTTTTACTCAAGTAAAAGTAATTCAAAGACTTACTTGAGTACAAGAAAATACTACATTGTTAATATTCTTAAGCATTAAAAGTAAAACAAACAACAACTTTTATTTATGAAATGTAGTGCAGTAAAAAGTATGACACTATACTTTGGAATGTAGTTAAGTAAATTTTTTTCCAAAAAAAAAACACTCTGATAAACTACAGATACATTTTACATTTCTTAAGTAAAGTAAAAATACTTTACCACTGTCCGCCTCTGATCTGTTGTGAATAAAAGTTAAATAAAACTGAATGTATGAATGATGCACTCACCTGTCGATCTCTACACTGGCGGAAATGATCAGGATGAGCAAGTGACCAATGCTTGGCAGGATTTGATGTGTTGTTAGAGTTGTTAGAGTTTTATCTGTTTGACGATCCATCGCGTTGTTCTGTTGTCCCGTTTACCGGTTTCGCAGCAATTTGGGAAGTACTGCGGAACAGCAGCGTAAGAAATACCGAACTGGGCAAAATGATGATATCAAACTGTTTGAAATATAATATATACCAGTATTTTTCCCTACTTTGAACTAATCTTTTGAGTCAGTGATTCAATGATTTATTCATAAAGACATTCACTTGCTTCGTTTCTAAATGAATCAGCCGTTTTGAGCGAATAGTTTGAATGAATGATTCACTGAATCACTCTTTATGACAGGGACTTGCCACCACTTACTGGCCGTTTTAGTGTCATATTTAACTAACCATGACAAGCCTAAGTAACACCGGCACAGAAACACACTAATAATACTGTTTAATTAATGTTATCAACAAAAGTCACAAGAATATCGAGATATCAGTTTTTGTCATTATCGCACACCTTTACATTCTAGTGAATCTGTTCATCATAAAAGGCCCTCTCTCACATATTTACAGTTTGAAAGTCAGATTTATTATAATAAATTGGTTCATTTGGACAGTTCTTATAAATGAACATAAAAAAAAATTGTGATTCGAGTCCCTGTGCAATGCTTTTGACTCATTGAGGTGTTTTGACAAACTCATTAAAAATCTCTTACTGTTTTAAATGTGGATGATTACATTTTATCACTGCGTAGTTATTTTTGTTTTGTATATAAACATTTTGTATAGCCTACAGAAATCTAAATCACTCTGAGGTGATATGTACTTTGATAAGTAAATTTTGAATATTTTCAAATGTTTTTACTACATCTGCACAGCAGCCACCAGCGATAATTCAAATCTGGGTGTTTAGCCAGATGACTCGGAAATCTTTTGATGAGCATGTTTATATAACTAAATGTTACTAAAATTGATTTTGTCATGAAATACTGTTTTGACCCAGATATCCCAGAAGAATGCTACACAGATGACAATAAACAGCTGTTGCTTTATCAAACCCCACAGGGCATTTGGAGACCTCACATAACACCATGTAGTTAACCTTACACGATCAATCATTATTTCATCAAAATCATGGGGCTGAAGTCGTTTTCATTGATTTTGCAAACTGCCAGCACTCTACATTGAATGGAGGTCATAGACATCACTGAACTGAGAGAAACAGAGCGTATATGGAGACACTAAACTACCAGCATGCTCATTAACATATGATCACTAATTTAGGGTCTTTATTCATTTAACAAAGCTATAATCATCCTTACAGTGCGCTTCATGAATTAAACATGAGAGGGCACACAGCACCAGCTGTTATAAACCCAGGGTTCAAGTGGTTGGGACAGAAGCACAACCTGCAATTATGGCTGAATCCCCTTCACTTTTTATCTTGTTAAAAAGGTTGAAGGAAGTGTTTAAGAGGAAATGATTTATTAAAGAGGATGTACAGCACAAAAGTACAGATAGGACTGGTTATTCATTAATGCAAAAAATGCAAACTAGAAACTGAACATTTAAAATGCATGTTAAACAAAATATTTTATATCTGTTCTAGATACACCAGTTTTTTGAAAAGAGTACTTTTGCATTAACCCCTTTAGAGTTGATTGTCCAAGTGTTTACATGTGGCGTGGCTCATCCTTTAAATATGCAAAGCCCAGCATCTCTCTAAAAGCTCTCTGTTGTCATGTTATTTTTATAAGTGGCCATGTGCACTGTGCGCTGGTCCGAAAGAAATGACACATTAGGTTTAGGCCTTTGCTCTCCCAGAGCGCTATATAGCGTGTTTGTGTTTTTTATCATGTGGTATTAGTAAAACTGCATGTATTTTTAGCTCTGTTGCTAGCATCCGCACAACACTCGCACTGGGGAAAATCCTCTCTCAAAAGGAGGAAGCAATGTTATTGTTGAAAGGTGGAAACAGAGATGTGATTTGGAACTGGAAATAAAACCGGTGACCGAGACGTATATTTTTAGCCGAATGGTAATCTGCTAGGAGTTCCTGGCATATGCCTGTGCTTCAGAATGTATTCATGTGACATTAGTCATAGATTTTAAATCACTTTGTGTTGGACAGTAACTAACTAAAAGCAACACTTCAGTAGTTTAACACAAGTTCAGTGCACCTGTTACAATAAGCTATACTTTCCAACAAGTTGCAGTGTAACAGTATTAGAGGTTGTGATAAAAAGGATGTAGCGACAGATTCTTCCCTATGCTGTGACATACATCTGTCACAATAGGCCCTAAAATTGTTTGTTGATAACCAAAACAGATTATCAACAAACAATTTTAGGGTGGGAACTTGGTTCTATCCATTAGCTGTTGATAGAATTTTGAGATAAAAATACACCTCTTGACCAAAAAGGGCTGGGGTTTAAGTGGACCGAATATTGAAGTCACCAGAGCGTAGTCTGTCATTTTCACCTGAGGAGCCTAATATGATTTTTAATTCAGTTATGGCAATTGGATCCCACTATGAGATTTTAAATAAACAAATATATCCATCAATGTTGTCCTAAAACCAAAACAATACATATACATATATATATATATATATATATATACACAAACATTTTCTTTTTGTGATGAATAGTTGACAGAATAATTAAATGTGCTCACATTTGTAATGGTGAACAGGGTTGCCAGGTTTTCACAACAAAACTACCCCAATCGCCTTTCGTGGGGATAAAATCGAGTTCAGAGGGGTAAAATATAAGTTTTTTGTCAGAATTCCCCTGATAAAATGTAAAATTACCCCATTATTGGGGTCTCTTCAACCTGTGGACATAAAAAAAAACTGACGACAACAGCGTTAAAATAGCTCAATTCCATGGGAAAACAAAGGACTTGGCAACAAGTGATGAAAAGTCTGATTCATTCTAGTAAATCAGACCCATTATATTTCACGTTGCATTAAGTCTACATTTTATGTAATTTTTGTTAATAAAACATACTGCACCTTAAGTATCTTTAATGGTTGTAGTGTAACTACTTTAAATTATATCTTGTAGCTTGGAAAGCTACAGATTCAAAGTTCAGACTCACATGTTTATGGTTTCTGATGTTATTTAATGCTCACATGACATGCCAGTAAATAAATAAAGTATTTAATCTTTTATTAGTGAGGGTTTTTGCAGTTAGACCTTAAGTTGGACTCAAACCACTTTAACTGCTATTATCCCCCTTTTTCCTGAACATGGACGCCTGGTACGACTGGAACGATGCTTTACATTTCCGGTGTTTCTTGTCAAATTAATGTTAAACCTATGAAAATGTTTTTAAAAAGCATATGGCGCCATGGTTTCATCACTTTACAGTGTCTTTTTGCAGTAACTCATATGTCATATTTTAAGGACTAAGAAGAGGACATGAAGTGGCGCAAGGATAGCTGCATTGAAAACAGATGACAGTTCACTTCCAGAACAAAAATTTACAGATAATTTACTCACCCCCTTGTCAACCAAGATATTCATGTCTTTCTTTTTTATCAGTCATAAAGAAATTCTGATTTTTTTTAAGGAAAACCTTTCAGGATTTCTCTCCATATAGTAGACTTCTATGGTGCCCTCGAGTTTGAACTTCCAAAATGCAGTTTAAATGCAGCTTCAAAGATCCCAGCTGAGGAAGAAGGGTCTTATCTAGAGAAACGATCGGTTATTTTCTAAAAACTTTACAATTTATATAGTTTTTAACCTCAAATGCTTGTCTTGAGTAGCTCTGCATGTACTCTGTGTATTCCGGGTTCAAGATAATTAGGGTATGTCAAAAAATTCCCATCTCATTTTCTTCTCCAACTTCAAAATCGTCCTACATCGCTGTTTTACCTTTTTTGTAAAGGGTGTTTGACCTTCTTTGCATGTTCACTTTGTAAACACTGGGTCGGTACTTCTGCAGCGATGTAGGATGATTTTGAAGTTGGAGGAGAAAATGAGATGGGAGTTTTTTCGACATACCTTAACTGTCTTGAACCGGAATACACAGAGTTAGACAAGGCAAGAAATGTTTTCCTCGAAAAACATAATTTCTTTACGACTGAAGAAAGAAAGACATGGACATCTTGGATGATAAAGGGGTAAATTATTTGTACATTTTTGTTCTGGAAGTGGAACCCCCCCCAAGTTGTTTTTCATGTCTGCGGGTTGAAGCAACCTCAGTAACGTGTTATTTAGCCCCTGGAATGCAAATTGTACCAGAGAAACTTTTGTTTTTTTATATTGGGCTAGTTTTTTCTAGAAAACCTGGCAACGCTGCATTCTATGGACTCCCAATCTGTGCAAAGTTTGCAGGATTTTGTCTACAAAATGATAAGAGCAGACTCTTTTTAACATTTTATTTATTATATCACACACATTTTTTCAAGTTAAGCGGTGAAAGCCATGTTTGGTTTTTTTTGTCATTGTTTATGCAAGTCATACGGCATAGCAGACACAGAGAGATTTGCTGGTATGCAAAACAAGTATTTCACAAGAACTCATTAAGCTTATTGTTGTTACTGTGCAGCTAACAACAGCACAGCTTAAACAGCTTAAACTTAAAAGTTTCAATTTCAGTTTAATTAATTCAGTCAATCTTTTCACCTTGTTTTAACATGGATTTCTATTGAGACCAGAAGACGAAAGCGCCCAAATGGAATTTAGACTCCATCATGGCGACACTCATCAGTTACTCAGGAAAAAAAGGTGGATAAAACCTTTGTAAATAAATCATGAATATTTAATTATATTTGTTTTTTTTTTTTTTTTTTTTTAAATGATATTTTATTTTTCCAAAATGTTTATATTTCAGATCCTCAAGCTTGTAATCCTGTAAACTTTTGTCCACAAAATGTTGAAAATTATGCAAATAAAATGTGTAAATAAAGTAAACCCAGCACACTTTGCATTTGTTAACCTTGCTGTACAAGGTGACATGGAGTTTGCTGCATTTACTGTGAACCGAGTCGCTCTGAGATACTAAATACAGTGGATCACATAGCAATTAACCTGCATCTTTCATTTGATTTGATAGAAATTATTATTGGCTTTTCATCAGCTCACAAACCCACTGCACCTTCCTCATGAACCCAAGTTTGGAAAACTTGCTCTAATACATAGTTATCTGGAAATACTAATAATACCTAAATATGTAAATGGACCTAAAATTCATCAGAACCACCATAATGAAGTGAACTGGTTTGATTTGATTAATTGAGCATACATCATACTTATTAAACAGATGCACAAGGCACATAGCATATAAATCCCACGCGGTGCTGGCACTGTGTCTGATCTATTTGTGAATATAGGTCACATTCAACAGCCATTCTTTCTAAGCCTTTCTCCTATGCAAAAATACAATTTTAGAGTGAGCAAGGCTATACCATTTCGCTTCAGGCTTCAAACCAAATAATGACGTCTCCGGGATGTCTCTAGTAATCTATCTGAATCAGTAGAAGCGCACCAAAACCAGATGCTGGGAGGCTAATGAGTCACAAAGCAACACCCCACCCCCTTCTACCCACACTTACATACACGCTCTCATTGGCCCAGATGAATCGGTTGCCTCAGTATGAATCAGGTGTTGCTGATCATCCGCTCATCCGCTCGCCTTCAAGCCCTGCATACAGAATTAGCCTTCAGAATGCTGCCTGAAGAATGTTAACATGAGCCCAATAAAAAATAAATGTGAAGGAAAAGCAGTCCTTCAAATGTATACCAATCCTACATGCCATGTTGGATGCTACATAATCTGTTTGATTACAAAACTACACAGCTTTTTTGTGAGGAAATGTAGTGCTGCTCCTCACAGGTCCCAGAGCTTATTAAGAATGGTTAGAAGTGAGAAACAGAGGGGAGTGGGATATAAATCATTCATTCTAGTCATGCAGCAAAACCAGTTCACACATATTAGAAAATGTGTTTTATTGATTAGATTTGCCAGTTCACTGTTATGAAGCAAGCATCTGTATTGTCTTAAATGACGCAATCCATATATTGCATAAAAACATGGAAAAGCATAATAGCATAATAATTAATTGCATAATAATGTAATGAAATAATAATACTAAATGCATTTTAGAAGTGTTTGCTGACTATTGTAAGTCAGTGAGTAGACCTGGGAGTTATTTTTAACCATAAGTTTCCCTATTAAACAACAAAATTTTGCATTTGGCCATACCGCAGATCTTGATGATAAGATTTCAAAGCTCCACACAATGAACCGAATTCATCCTGGATTGGAACTGGGCCAAGAGAATGACTCAGTTTTGTATCATACCCTAAAGTGTGTCAGTGATGTTTCACATGAGTACACTATGAATATGAACACGTCTAGTGTATACAGGCTGTTACTCAGACTGAATGCATCTGAATGCATTATGTGCATCACTGAACAGATGTTCTAAAGGATGTGCTGGCTGGATTTGCTAGAATAGAATAGAATAGAATAGAATAGAATAGAATAGAATAGAATAGATCAGTCAAATATTTGGAAAAATTAAAATATTGTAATGTTTTTTAAAAAATAATTCTCATCAAGGCTATATTTATTTGATCCAAAATAGAGTAATATTGTAAAATACTATTAAAATTTTAAATAAGTATTTTCTGTTTTAATACACTCTAAAAAATGCTGGGTTAAAAACATCCCAACTTGGGTTTTTTGGCAACTCAATGCTGGGTAAATATTAGACAGAACACATGCTGGGTTCTCTTGACCCAGCTGGTTGGATTAAATGTTTTACCCAACATGCTGGGTTGTTTTATTTAAGTCTAATTGTTAACTATTGTTTAAAAATGATTATACTGATGGCTTAAATGGGCTTAAAAATCACACATAGAATCATAGAGGCAACAGCAATAATCAAAAGATAAACATTTATTATTTAGCAAGAACACCCATGGAAAAAATATAACACAAATTGAATTTATTTCCGTGAATACAGCATAGTTTCCATTATTTCATACATTTAAACTCATTTAACAAGCATTTTATAAATAAAAAATGTAACATTTAAAAGTAGCATTTAAGTGTATTCAACGGTTCTCTGTTATCACTATTCACAGAAATAGTGCTAATTCTTGTGCTGGTGTGTCGCGGAAATCTAAGTTGGTGCTGGGCTGCTGTTTGCCAGGGAAACTATGAACTTCAGACCGCCACCTCACGTTTCACTTGTAGCTAAAAGATGCCGTGACTGACGCCACACCCTGCCCATAAACAAACAGTACTAAGATTAGAGAACATATTTTAGCATCAAAACAAAATTCAGTATTATTATCAGTATTATTACGAATAAAATCAATTTATGATATGCAAGGCAAAAGGCGTTTCCATCATGTAAAATGAACGCTGCTAACGCAGCTGGCTGACATCTCATCCTTGTATGTTGCATTCCATAAAATAATATAATTTATAGCACAGTAAAGAAGACTTTATAAATGAAATAAAATGTATACAAACCTTTATTTCGCTGAAGAAGTGCACCAAATGGGCGGCGCTGAGAACCAGCTCCTGTAGAGAACTCAAAAAGCCCGGACTTTGACTGTAACTCAGCAGCTGGGTTGTTTCTTTGGACACAGGCTCAACCCAGCCATTGGGTAGAAAAAAAACCCCAATATTTAATAACCCAATAAAAATGACCCAGCAGCTTAGTTACGGAAAAACTACCCAGAACCTGGGTAAAAAATATATATATATATAAAAACAAGCTGAACAACGTTTGGGTTAAAAAAATAACCCAGCATTTTTTTCAAGTGCAGAAAAACTACCCAGCACCTTGGTAAAAATATTAAAAACAACCCAATAAAATTACCCAGCAGGCTGAAAAAAAATAGTCCAGCATTTTTTAGAATGTACACAAGTCAACAAAATATATAATACTGTTCTCGTGGTTTTTGGATAATTTAATAAACAAAATCTTACATATTGTGCCTTTAAATGTGTTTTAGTTTAGTCACATTATCAGAATCTGTCACTAGAAATCATGTTATATTGGATCAGCAAATGTCAAAGAGCATGTGAGAGGCGGGTAGCAGAGCAATGAGGTTAAAAGCTGTATGCTATGACCTCACTTGGCCTTAAACCAAATTTAATTAGCCATACGTTTAGTGATGTGAATAAGCTTTTTATGTTAAACCTGGCATGCTGAAGTCAAGCCTGCTTTGGATAGCTGTGGCCTAGATTACAGTCATAATTAATTTAGTGGTCTATGATTTATGCTCATTTTGTCATCTAATATGGCTAAAACTCTGGGCTTTCAGAACAGTCATAATCTAATGGGTACTTGTGTTTCCTAATAAAAACTTTAATCATGTGGAGCAATTTCTGTTACAATAATAGACTGTACGTTCTGTTACATGACTCAAAACAGTGCACTGACTGAGTACATGGGCATTTGTTGACTCTGTTCACCCACCCACCTGATTTGAGCTCATATCAGTAACTGATGATCAGGCCTGTAATTATGCCCTCATAATTACTATTCATCCAGACAGACAAAAGATGTTAATAAGCAGCTTCTTCAAATCACAATGCATCCCATTCATAGGTATTCTTTGATGGAATTCAGTACAGTAATTATTCAAAACAACACCAGGCCTCTAAAATGAGGGGGTCAACCTGCCTTATGAAAAATGAATCTCAGAGTGATGCAATTCAAGTGTAAGAGAAGGCAGTATCCAGCTAGATTCACCAAGCAAAGGTTGTTTCTGAGGCATATAGATACATTTGTATGACTGTTAAAAAATAAACTGTCTTGACTAATCGTGTCTAATTAATAAACTAATCTGTCACATTAGCATTGCTAAATAAAAACACAGTATCAATTTTTCTGTAAGTGTGGGCTATTTGTAAATGTTATGGGTCATCTGCATCTGCTCCCAGCTATTTTTATCTAGTTGTACAAAACAGCTTGTTTTGCTGCTTGATATTGTAAATTGCTGAGTCTTACCATATTATTTTAATGTATTGTCGTAATTATGAACACACTGGTTTGTAGTGCAAACCGTTTTATCATTGCACATTGTTATTCTTCTCATTTCCATATAGCAGCTAACAAAACGGAAGTCTCATTCAGAAGCTTACTTCCGTGTTTAAGTATAAGGTGGATATATTTAATAATATGTAAGCAAAATTGACCAAATGAATCGGAACTGAATCAAAAACATTACTGGATTGAGAGCTAGGCAGCGATCACTTTCCACTCAAACAATACTGACCACATTAGTTAAGATACTCAAACTCTGTTAAATAAAAAGTGCAGTAGCAAGAAAAAAACATTTTATTTTTAAAATGTGTGCATCTTTAGTAATTTGGGAGGGAAAATATACAAATATTCTGAAACGCTTATTAAAATTATAATTGATCCACTTGATATTTGGAAGTAGGATAGACAAAATGCATTTGTGTCTAGGACAATTGCGAACCTTTACCTGAAACATTTTTTCCACACAAAGCTTAACATTCCCATATTTTTTTTTTTTTTTTTTTTTTTTACCTGAGGTGTTTTTGCAAAGAGAGAACCATAAACTAGTTTAATCATGAGGAACATTACACATTACCAACGGCAATAGAAGCAGTACAGCCTTGAAAGAGTCACAAGTAAAAATACAGTAGTTCAAAGTGCAAAGACAAAGGTTTCAGGTGTCAGAGGAACGACAGTTAATATATAAACAATAGACTGTGAGATAAAACAGAACACTGGTTTGTGCTGTGGGCAAGACAGAAAGTTCCACCTATTGTTCCTTTCCTTGAATTCATTGTAAAGGCTCACAAGTCTTAGAAAGCACTATGACTGACTAAAGATTCAGCTTTTCTGCGTGCGATTTTGTGAGGGTGTTGTGGGTGTTCCAGTTTTACTGTGTTCTGCCCGCTGCTGTCTGGCTTGTAGCTCCTTTACCTCAGCCAGAACCTCTCTAGCTTCTCGCCAGGAGGAAATGGCCTCTTGTAAGAGGCGCTCAGCTGCTGCCCGCCTGCTGTCCCAGTCCAAAGCGTCGCTGAGTGGAGAATCAGTACCCTTCATGCTTCTAAAATGAGGCGAGTTAGAGATCCGAAAAAAAGCAGAGTCTGTAGACTTCATATGGGGCGAGTTCGAGCCAGTCGACAGAGGCGAGTCTGAACCTTTAATGTGGGTCAGATCGATGCATTTCGTATGTGGTGAACTTGATTCTTTTGAATCAGGCGAATCGATGCTCTTTGAGCGAAGCGCGTTCTTGGAACGAGGGGATTTGGATGACTTAAAGCGGGGCGAGTCCTTTGACTTCACATGTGGTGATTCTTTCCCTTTGGAACCAGGTGAATCTTTCGCCCTTACTGAGGGTGAGTCTATGCCTTTGCTGTGGGGTGAGCTATGTGAGCTTGAGCCCTTGGAGTGTGGTGAGTCAGAGCCCTTGAGGTGGCGGAGACGTGGGGAGTCAGTGCCTCTTAAGTAGGGGTAAGATCCCATCCTTCCCCAATGGGGTTCCTGTTCCTGAATCTCCGCTAGCAGCTCTTGAGTCCTCTGTAGCCGCTGGCTGATTAGTTCCTGCAGGTGGCCTGTGGGACTCTGGGCCAGTGTTGGCTGGAGCCCATTCTTCTTGTTTGGTTTCCTCTCTCCTCGGGACAGAGCGTCATCCATGGAAGCACATCGGTTACGAACCTGAGCTAACTTCTTTTCGTTTTGAGGTGTGTGAGGCTGGTTTTCATGGTTCCAGGAGAACTCGCTCCTGCGTGGCAAGCTGCTGGTTTTTACCTTGGCGTCTGTAACGGAGGTCGGCGGCCTGGATGCATCAGTGCCAGCACGTCGACGGCCGGAAGCCAGCTTATCCTGATGGTCCTTCAACCACTCATCCTGATCATCATCAAGCATACTAGCATCCTCCTCATTCACCAAATCTAGTGTCAGCATTCCATCAGAGGAAGCAGAGGCCTAAAACAGGAAAGCATGAAACAATTTTTTCTATTATTTAGGCGCTTACTTTTATTTACTGATTTTTATTGTGCCACATATGTCTGATTTATAACAGATTCAATAAAAAAATATGTTATTAATATAAAATATTAAACCACATTTTTGACCCTGGACCAGAAAACCAGTCGTAAGTAGCACATATTTATAGCAAAAGCCAACAATACAGTCAATTTTTCTTTTATGCCAAAAATCATTGGGATATTAAGTAAAGATCATGTTCCATGAAGATATTTTGTACATTTCCTACTGTAAATATATGAAAACTTACTTTTTGATTAGTAATATGCATTGCTAGGAACTTCATCTGGACAAATTTAAAGGTGGTTTTCTCAATATTTTGATCTTTTTTGCACCCTCAGATTCCAAGTTTTCAAATAGTAAAGTCTGTAAGATCACTAAGATTTTTTACATAATGCAAGGCATTTATTTGAACAAAAATGTAGTAAATTGCAATATTGTTAAATATTACAATTTAAAAGAAATGTTCTCTATTTTAATGTTTTAAATGTAATTATTTCCTGTAAAGACAAAGCTGAAGTTTCAGTGTCACATGATCCTTAAAAATCACTGATGATTTGGTTCTCAAGAAACATTTCTTATTATTATCAATGTTTTAAACAGTTGTGCTGGTTAATATTTTTGTAAAACACAGGGTGCATTATTGTCAGGATTCTTTGATGAACAGAAAAATCTGAAGAACAGAATTTATTTGTAATAAAAAATCATTTGTGAAATTATAAAGTCTTTACTGGCACTTTTAATCATTTTAATGCATCTTTGCTCTTTGCTGAACATAAGTATAAGTATATATAAGTATTTCTTTAAAAACATCTTACCCCAACCTTTTGAATGGTGGAGTACATTAAAAAAGGATTTTTTTAAATAAAAAATCAGCACTTATTTGAAATAAAAAAAAATTGAAATAGAAAGTAAGTCTTTACTGTAAGTTTTGATTAGATTAATGCATCCTTGCAGAATAAAGACAACTAATAAATAAAACTAATTTCTTTAAAAAAAAAAGTCAAACTTTTATATGGGGTCATTAAAAGATTATGTCTTTCTTTCTTCAGTCGAAATGAAATTAAGGTTTTTGAGGAAAACATTCCAGGATTTTTCTCCATATAGTGGACTTACATGGGGTTCAGTGGGTTGAAGGTCCAAATTGCAGTTTAAATGTAGCATTAAAGGGCTCTAAATGATCCCAGTAAGGGTCTTATGTAGCAAAACGATCAGTCATTTTCTAAAAAAAATTAAAATTTACATACTTTTAACCACAAATGCTCATCTTGCACTAGCTTTGCGATGCGCATCCGTGTCTTCATGCATTACGTAATCACATTGGAAAGGTCATGCGTGATTAGTTCTTCGTTGTGTACTCCGGTTCAAAAAGGTAGGGTAGGGCAAAAAACTCCACCTCATTTTCTCCTCCAACTTCAAAATCATCCGACATCGTTGTTTTACCTTTTTTTCTAAAGGGCGTTTGACTTTCTTTGCATTCACTTTGTAAACACTGGGTCGGTACTTCCACCTACCTCACAAGTGACCTTTCCACTGTCACTATGTAATGTATGAGGTGGAGCTAGTGCAAGACGAGCATTTGTGGTTAAAATGTATATACATTTTAATTTTTTTTTAGAAAATGACAGATCATTTCACTAGATAAGACCCTTATTCCTTGGTTGGGATCGTGTAGAGCTCTTTGAAGCTGCATTGAAACTGCAATTTGGACCTTTAACCCATTGGCTCCCATTGAAGTCCACAATATGGAGAAAAATCCTGGAATGTTTTCCTCAAAAAAACCTTAATTTCTTTTTGACCGAAGAAAGAAAGACATGAACATCTTGGATGACATGGGGGTAAGTAAATTATCAGGAAATTTTAATTTTGGAGTGAAGTAATCTTTTAACAGTACTTTGACAATTTAGATGCAAAATGACAGATAAATCAAATAACAGAATCCCAATCGTGCAGATACAACTGAAAGGTAAACTTACACTTAAATAGTTTGGTTTCAGAAAAGTTTTCTGGACTATCTGTTATGCAGTCAAGTTATAAATAGCTGCATATACATTTCATCCCTACTGCACCAACCACCCAGTGCCATGAAGTCAGTACATTTCCACTGGCACACAACAGTATAAACAGACAAACAACAACATTCATCTAAATCAAAGTCCAAACAAGAATGCCACCCACCACAGCCATAAGATGACCCCGCGTGGGCAAACGGCGCCCAAGTGGGATCTTGGCCCGATCGCGTGTAGGGTGAGCCAGAAGACTCTCCTCCTCAATCGTGACCTGCAGAGCAAAAACGAAACAAAACTGGAGCTGAGATCGTTTTTACTACATTAACACATTCATTTTCAGCAGCCTTATATGCTTTCTAATTTACACAACACAAAAGGCCTATATGACATCAAGTGTTAATTAGTCTCACTTTCATCTCAGTTTAATCCAGCAGTTGTTGGTGTGAAAATGAATTTGCAGATTTATAAATAGATGGTGCTATTTGCAGATGATGTTAAATTCACACAAGTGGGTTTCTGGTATATGAAATGTAGTGATTGTACAAGTAAAAACAAGACTGTGTGAAATGTTTTCCTACATATAAAGTTCTATTAGACACAAGAAGTCATTTTAACTATTGAGGCTAGAGCAATAAAAAAGACATTAAAAAACTCTCCTATGCTCAAGGCTGCTTTGATGAAAAAAATACAGTAAAAAATGTAATATTGTGAAATATTATTGTAATTTAAAAAAAACTGTTTTCTATTTTAATATATTTTAAAATATAATTTATTCTAGTGATGGCAAAGCTGAATTTTCAGCATCATTACTCTAGTCTTCAGTGTCACATGATTCTTTAGAAATTATTCTAATATGCTCATTTGGTGCTCAAGAAACATTTCCTATTATAATCAATGTTAAAAACAGTGCTTTGCTAAATAGAAAAGTTAGTTCGATAAACAGGAATTTCAAAAGACCAAAACTGTTTAAAATAGATTTTTTGACAATGTCAAAGTCTTCACTGAAAGTCTTGATCAGTTTCATACCATCCTTGCTGAATAAAAATGTTAATTTCTTAATGAGAAAATACATACAAAATACATAAATAAATATAATATATAATATGATAAATATAATACATAAGAAATATACCTATTGTATATATAATATTGTATCTATTACATATATTTTAATATAATATTTGTGTATAATACATACATACATATATATATATATATATATAAAACACAATATAATAATGGTTTGGTTAAACACTGCTTAATGTTTCAAATGTGTATGTAAAAAAATATTGTGAATATATTCTACATTTATTGCTTTTGTGAAATAATTATATTTCTAGTTGTAATTTTGAATTTTCTATCCTAAAAGTTCAAAATCCCAAAAATTACAGGAAGATAGAAAAAACTAAACTTGAAATAGAAGAGGGTTAGCACTAGAATATAACAGAGAAAGAAATATATACAGAAAGAGACTGACTAATGAGAGGAAAGAGTGTGGGAAGAGACTGCAGGAGTGGAAGCTAAAATATAGGTGGGAAGATGAGCTTTAAACTGCAAGAAATAAATAAAGAATATAATAAATGTCTGTACTCACCTCATCCAGCACACGATTCTTAGCTCTGGTAATAGCAGTGTTTAAAACATTGATCCAAGATTCCTTCTCTTCTGGACTGACGGCCAAAAATACAAGATTGGGGCTCTAACGGAGTAAAAAAAATACATTAAAATATTAACGATTTAAAAACGAACGGCGGTGGTATTTAGAATTTTAAAACATGTTTTTTAAAGGTCTTTAGAAAAAAGAAAGAACACAAACAAATTTTCCTTGATCTTTTCATTAAGGAATCAGTTTGCTCATTGCAAAATCTTCATGTTTGTGAAGTTCTGCAGGATATGATCCCTTTTAAATTTTCATCAAATAATACTTTGATATTAACCGACACAGATTCTTTCTTTTTTTGCTGTGCAATAAATTAAGAAATGAATTTAAATCAGACCTCACAAAAGTAAAAGAGGCACATCATAATGTTTTGTTCTTACCTTGTTTCCAGGGTGCTGGCGGCGGAGCAGGGTAAATTTACTGTGGTTCTTCTTGCTGTGGCTCTTGGCCTTTCGCAGTTCCTCCGAGCGCTCATACTGCACCAGGTCAAACACTTCATGAGTCTTCCCATCATTCTTCATCTAGACACAAGAACAGCAGTATCAGCACACAGACACAGGCCATCACCACGCCTAAAGCTAGAAACAATTGCTATCATTAATTGAAATTATCAGCAGCGCTTTCCCAGGCCGACTGTGCAGACAACAGTGAATCATGGTGTGACATATTGATTTTAGCTCGAAGGACAGCAATAATTAATGTTCAACAGAACACTGCTGTGAGATCATTAAGGGCTCAATCCATGCTGACGGAACACTAAATCAACAAAACACAATAAACATGTATTTTTCATTACGTCTCTACGCTTATTTAAGGTTATATGAATAATACATAGAACAAATACAATATATTTTGTATATTAAATTGGTCATAAAAATATGTTTCTGGACAACAAAAAAAACAGAACAATAGAAAACATGTTTAAAGGGATAGTTCACCCAAAAATGAAAATTCTATCATTAATTACTCACCCTCATGTCATTCCAAACCAGTGAGACCTCCGTTCATCTTCAGCACACAAATTAAGATATTTCTGATGAAATCGGAACTACCATGTTGAAGGCCCAGAAATGTAGTAGCTTCATAAAATTACGATTGAACCATTAATGTCACATGGACTATTTTAATGATGTGCTTACAACCTTTCTGGGCCTTGAACGTGGCAGTTGCGTTGCTGTCTATGCAGAGTCAGAAAGCTCTCAGATTTAATTAAAAATATCTTAATTTGTGTTCAAAGATGAACAAAGGTCTTATGGGTTTGGATTGTCATGAGAGTGAGTAATTAATGACAGAAGTTTCATTTTTGGGTGAACTATCCCTTTAACTAACCATTAACTAACCATTTCCATTCCTAGACTAACTTACTAGTCTAGGAATAGAAAACAGTTTCCAACTCAAAGCTATTATTGCTCAACAATTTCAACTATACCTCACAATGGCAAGTTTATCGCTCATAACTGCAAATTTATGCTCATTCTTGCCTTGTGTTTAATTACATAACAGTTTATAATGTGACTTGTAAGATTTTTTAATGTTGTTTTTAATCTCTTTTGCTCACTGAAGTTGCTTTTATTTGATCAAAAATACAGTATTATTGTGAAATATGATTACAATTTAAAACATTTTCTATTCTAATACATAATATATATGTAATTTATCACTTATGTGATGGCAAAGCTGAATTTTCAATATCATTACTCCAGTCTTTAGTATCACATGATCCTTCAGAAATCAATTTATTATGCTAATTTACTGCTCAAGAAACATTTCTTATTATTATTACATTAGAATAATATTTGAAAGTATTTGAAATTAAAATCTTTACTACCATTATAAATGCTTTTGCTGTCAAAACATAAAAGTATTATTTCTTCTGAAAAAGTCATACTGCCCCCAAACTTCTGAATGCTAGAGTATATATTTTACAGTTGCATTATATCTCACAATGTGAATTTATTATTTTAAAAATATGAGGAAAATATGAGGTGTTCATATTTTTTTTTGGACAATGCTTTCGCAATGAAACCTTAAGAACAAAACAAACATCACGCATATATACACTACCAGTCAAAAGTTTGTGAACAGTACGATTTTTAATGTTTTTAAAGAAGTCTGCATTTATTTGATCCAAAGTGCAGCAACAACAGTAAAATTCTGAACATTTTTACTATTTAAAATAACTGCTTTCTATTTGAATATATTTTAAAATGTAATTTATTCCTGTGATCAAAGCTGAATTTTCAGCATCATCACTCCAGTCTTCAGTGTCACATGATCCTTCAGATATCATTCTAATAAGCTGATTGCTGTTCAAGAAACATTTTTTATTAGTATTATTATCAATATTTAAAACAGTTGAGTACACTTTTTCAGGATTAGAGATAGAAAAGAAAGACCCAAAGATCAGCATTTATCTGAAATAAAAAGCTTTTGTAACATTATACACTATACCATTCAAAAGCATGCTTTAAATGATCAAAGGTGATGATAAAGACATTTATAATGTTACAAATTTAGATAAATTTCAGATAAATGCTGTTCTTCTGAGCTTCCTATTCATCAAAGAAACCTTAAAAAAATTCTACTCTGCTGTTTTTCAACATAATAATAATAATAAATAATAAATAATAATCAAATGTTTTTTAAACAATCAAATCAGAATATTAGAATGATTTCTGAAGGATCATGTGACTGGAATAATGATGCTAAAAACTCAGCTTTGAAATCACAGGACTAAATTAAATTTTAAAATATATTCATATAGAAAACAGTTATTTTAATTAGTAAAAATGTTTCAAAATTTTTACAGTTTTTGCTGGCACTTTGGATCAAATGAATGCAGGCTCTGTGAGCAGAAGAGACTTCTTTAAAAACATTAAAAAACTTACTGTTCAAAAACTTTTGACTAGTGTATATGTTCTCACAATATACTTGATACATGCCAAATTATACAAAAGGACAATAGGAAAATAATTGTGACTGGTGTTCTTTTTCATCAGAAGTCAAGACAGATGTTCCAAACGGTTTTCAGTTAGTTCAGCTCCTCTTCTAATTATTCAACCAGTGACCCATCTGTGAAAATGCCTCATTTTAAGACAGGTCAGTCCTCATTATAGCTGACTGTGGTGGAAACGTGATAAATTTCACTGAACCTGAGGGGGTTAAAAACCCACAGTGGGACTTTAAATCCCACAGAGCCACAATGAGGGTCACAAGAGTTTCTGCTGAGACGAACACAAAAACTCAGTATTAGATATTAGCATGCACCATGTGATGTCACACAGAGCGAAAAAAGATAAACGTAGACATTTTGGGTCAGAGTTCTGCATGGTTACCAAGCATTCACCATAGCAACCGAAATACGCAACAAAGGAATCCGGTGTCAGTGCGCTTGAGATTAAAGTAGAAAGATCAAAGTGATCCGTGATCATAGACCAAACAGCAAGCACAAGCAAACCAGCCTGTTCATAACATCTCTGCTTAATATGACTCCACAATATCATATTCAGCTAAGGTAGTTTACAAAACAATCAGTTTTTTATTAAAGAGCGAAATGTAGGTAAAATCCTCCCCATGCCACATATGGCCAAAGGTAATCTGTGTAACCGTATGCCTCCAGATGGCCTCCTGGGGTCACACATTTAAATGTGAGTGAGTGCACACTCTGAGAAAGAGCGTACTAGTGATGCTAATATGGGGCAAAAGACCCCTGGAGGAAAAGAGCCTGGCCTCTCTTCACCACATCAATATTTCACTCCCCCACTGTTGGCACAGCACGTTCCCGGCAGGGGGCCATCCTGATCTCTGGATTAACCACCTCCAAAAATAACCCACTAACCGACCATCTTCATTCTAACGGAGGTAACTCCATCAACAACTTGATGTAAGGACTAAAATGCAGCCTTCGTAAAGAGTACGCCTATGAATATTGCATTCTCTTGATGCTTTTTTCCCTGAAATTCCAGAGGATTTCAGACTAGAGCTGGATTTTGAGCCACTGTGAACTGGTATTTTATGAAGCCATACAACTGTGAAATCGTCTCAGGATGTAAGGAGTCTGCAGTGTAGTAAACATGAAGTGAATACTTGCTCAGTTTTACTTCTATGACCAGGCTGGAATTAAAGGTGAAAATAGATTTGCGGAATCCCCTCGAATCACGTGTTCAGAGTGTCGGTAATCTGGTTGACTGCATTATTTTGAGGTCAATTTTCCTAAAATAGACATAATTAAAATAAACACCATAAGTAAACCTCAAAGCTTGTTGTCCTGACAAATGGATGAAAGTGAGTGTTAAAATATCAGAACTCACACAAATGATTAGACTGACGCGTGACACCTCATTTACTTCATATAAAAGAAAGATACAATATTTTCATTAAATTCATAATTTACATAGCAATTACACTCTCACATATATTTGTAAATGCTTTAGTATGTAGGTATTATTTTATAGGCCTTTATAAAGAGAGAGAGTGAATTACACACACACACACACACACACACACACACACACACACACACACACATATATATATATATATATATATAATAGGCCTATATATCTCTTTATATAGTCCTATAAAAATAATACACCAAACATTAAACCTCATTATTATTACAAATGTAAATGATTTGTCACATTTCTAAAATTTGTTGAAAAAAACTTGTTAATGCTATATATTTTATGAATTACAGTACAAAAAATATAAATTAATAACAATAATATGTACTTATTTGTAAATATATTCATCTGTAAATAATATTTTTATATGCCTATACATAAAGAGAGAGAAGGAATAATATACATTAAATATATATAAAATACAAATATACTTTGCACATTTTTTACAATTATATTATAATTATTTTATAAATAAATAAATAATAAAATTATATATAAAATATAATACATACTTGTTATGTAAAATTATATATAACAACAAAGATGAAATGTCATAACTGTTCATTAAAAATGTAAATGATTTGTCAATTTTCTAAAATATGTTGAAAAAAACATGGTAATGCTAAACATTTTGTGAACTACAGTACAAAAAATATAAAATTAATAACAATAATATGTGCTTATTTGTAAATATTATTTTATAGGCCAAAATTAATAAATTATTAATATAATATTATAAATTAAATATAATTTATATATACAATAATATAATAATTATTGTTAATACTATAATATAATTATAATATAATATTAATAATAATTATTAGTATTATAATAAATAATAATAATCAATAATCAATAATGTACATTTTCTAAAATATGCTCAAAAAACATGTAAATGTATATAAATTAAATATTATTTGTATATATAATAATTTGTAAATAAATTAAATATAATTTGTATATAAAATCATATAACAATTCTTAATAATATAATATAATTGTAATATGAAATTAATGATAATAATTATAATGACAACAATTCATTAATAATAAATCAATAATCAATAATGCCTATTTTCAAAAATATGTTGAAAAAACTTGTTAATGCTGTATATTTTATGAACTACAGTACAAAAATTATCAAATTAATAACAATAATATGTACTTATTTGTAAATATATTAATATGTAGATATTATTTTTATAGGCCTATATATAAAGAGAGAGTGAATAATATGCATTAAATATACAAATATAATTTGCACATTTATATAATAATTATATATATATATATATATATATATATATATATATTATAATTACATTATAAATAATTAATAAAACTATACAGAATATATTATAATTGTAATTATAAATATAGATAAAATATATAAAAAATATAAAATTGCAAACTTGAAACTTCATAATTTATTATGAGAAATGTAAATGATTTGTCAATTTTCTAAAAAGATTAAATTATTAAAATAATATTATATATTATATATATTAACTGTGTATATATATATAAAACATGAAACCTCATAATTAATTATTAAAAATGTAACAAAATATATATACATTAATGGTATATATTTTAAGAACTACTCTACAAAAATTACAAAATGAATAACAATAATATGTACTTATTTGTAAACATATTAATGTGTTGATATATAGGCCTATATACAAAGAGAGAGTGAATAATAATTTATAATAAATGTGCAAATATACTTTGAATTTTATACAATAATAATAATAAACATTATAATTATACTATAAATAAATAATATTTTTTTATTTACACAAAACAACATGAAACCTTGTGATTATTTTATTATTAAAAATGTAAATGATTTTTCTATTTTATGACGTAAAATATGTTGATAAAAACATGCTATAAATTTTATGAACTACAGTACGAAAAAATCTTGTTGAGCGCTGCAGGGTCTTGAAATTACACATTTACAGATGTCTGTGAATCTACAGTTCATGGGTAAATCCTCAGTACATGTTAACATATGATCCATTTGCACATGATGCACTCTCAACCATCACTGATCAGCCAGAATACAGAGAATACCAGACTAGAGCATCAATTATTTACACCAGATATATAGAGAGAGCTTTAAAAGAAGCACTTTGAACACAGTTATAGATGCTCAACTGTCTACATGTATAAACTTCAAATGATTCTCCTGGGAGTCAGAAAGGATCACAGCCTTTACGACTCGTGTTGCATGAAGTGTGCCTCGCTATGCTATATGACTGAGATCAATTGAAGAGTTATGTCAAGTGACATCATTCTGGCTAGAACAGGTCTACCTTGAGCACACAGGGAAAGTCAAGTGCAGCGGTGCATAACGCTATCAGTGCTATAGACAGCCACGGCAAACAATACACACAGCCCGAAGGCAGCGATCACCAGAGGACAGACCTGTAACGCACATACTCAGACTGATGCAACCTGCTGACATTGTATTCTGATTTTGTAAAAATAACATTGCTTGCCTGACCAGTGGAAAAATTCAGAGCTGGAAGATGGGTACACAGAATGCTAATAATCTGATCCGTTCCTCCTTTTACAACTTTAATTTCACTGAATAACTCGTGTAGCTTGTGAAAAGATGATGCCATGGTTGCCAAATCAAAGTATATTTCAGGAATTCAAGAAGGGCTGACTGAATGAGAGTTTTAGATTCAAATACTCTGAGTGCAGACTGTAAAAATTAAAGAAGCAGTTCACCCAAAAATGTTTATTTGCTGGAAATATGCTCCAAGAATTTGTTTGTTCATCTGAATAGATTTGGAGAAATATAGCATTACATCTACATCATTTGCTCACCAATGGATCCTTTGCAGTGAATGGGTACCGTCAGAATAAAAATCTAAACGGCTGTACATCACAATAATCCACAAGTAATCCACACCACTTCAGTCCATCAATTAATGTCTTTTGAAGCAAAAAGCTCATCAATACATTTTTAATGGGTTTAGATGGTTGCAAAATCAGAGTTGTAATATATAAACTTACAATTCTGAGAAATGAAGTCAGAATTGCGTGATATAAACTCACAATTGTGAGTTATGAAGTCAGAATTAAACTCACAATTCTGAGAACAGTCTTTTCCCCCTCAAAACCGAACTTTAAAAATTTGACTTTTGGAAAAAAAAATACAAAACTGGAGTTTTCACAATTCTGACTTTATTTCTCGCAATTCTGACTTTATAACTCGCAATTGCAAGTTTATATCTCACAATTCTGAGAAAAAAGTCAGAATTGCGAAATATAATCTCACAATTCTTATTTTTTTTTCTCAGAATTGCATGATAGAAACTCACATTTGCAAGATACAAACTCGCAATTACAAGTTATGAAGTCATAATTCAGCTCGCAATTCTGAAAACAGTCTTTTTTTCCCCCTCAAAACTGGACTTTTAAAATTTTACTTCTTCAAAAAACTCGACTTTAAACTTGTCTTTATTTCTCACAATTCAGACTTTATAACTCGCAATTGGAAGTTTATACATCACAATTCTGAGAAAAAAGTCAGAACTGCGTAAAAAAAAATTGCAAGATACAAACTCGCAATTGCAAGAAAACACTCACAATTCTGACTTCTTTCTCAGAATTGCATGATATAAACATACAGTTGTGAGAAATAAAGTCTGAATTGTGAGAACAAAATCAGAATGGTGTGAAAAAAAGTCAGAATTGCAAGATACAAGCTTGCAATTGCAAGAAAAATGTCAGAAATGCAAGTTCTCGCAACTCTGACTTTATTTCTCTCAATTGTGACTTTAGATCACACTATTCTGAGAAAAAAGTCAGAAATGTGTTTATATCTTGCAGTTCTGACTTTATAACTCACAATTGTGAGTTATTAAATCAGAAATGTAATATATATAAACTTACAATTTTGAGAACATATCAGTCTTTTTTCAACTAGACTTTAAATTTGACTTAAACTGGACTTTTCTTTTTAAAAATGGACTACTAAACTGGATTCTCGCAATTCTGAATTTATTTCTCGCAACTATGAGTTTATATCATGCAATTCTGAGAAAAAGTCAGAATTGTAAGATAAATATTGTGATAAGTTGCAATAATCTTTTTTTATTTTTTTATCAATGTTGGAAACGGGCTTCCATAAGAAACAAACCCATCTACATCTTTTTATCAAATGAATTAGTAATATACTCATATATTAAAATACATTAAAACACCAAACTCAAAGTGCCAACTGCATCAGTGTCAGCAGGTCCAGTTTATGGTTATGTGGTTTGTCCCTGTAAAGTTCACATTTGAATAATTCACTAATAAATAAGAAACATTCTACTGTACTTCAGTGCAACGCTACATGCATTTTGTATGTGCGTTTAGTCTCCACATGTGAATCTGTCATTTTAAAGCACATATTTAATGTTCTTCTTACATTAATTATTTCTAAAATTGATCATGATCTTGATTTGAATCTTAACAAAATATCACCCGATAGTACGCACAGACTATGCATAAAACAATAAAGACTAAAGGTCTTTTTAGAGTTGCATTAATATTCCTGTTCATGGTAAACTTAAAAAGCTTATCCATTTCTTATATGTGCCTCTAACAGAAATACATGGCTGTAAATTGCAGCAACCCTTAGATGTTGTATGTGGTTTGTTTACAAGGCTTTCTTATGATGGCGTGACACTGGATTCAAAGTCCTGTGCATCCCCAATGAGCGAGATGGGTCTTGCAGCTTGGTCTTAAATCTTTTAAAGTAAATAACCATGTCATCTAAAAAAACAGCAGCTGTGTGAATGAGGGATGTCCGACTGCTTCCTCAATTCTGAAAACCATTTGTCGCTTTCATGAAAAACCAGGGCACCGCTGTATAGTTTTCCATTATGATATGTTGTTATGTGATGGCTCTGTGAAAGTGAAGGCCTACAGGCAGTGACAGAAACACGCTGATACACTTCCATGAAAATTACAACCATCCCTCTACACATGCTTCAAGTGAGCAAATGATTCAATTGTAAAGATTTGTTGCTGCTACAATGAAGCACAAATTGAATTCAACTGAATATCTGTAAGCAACTTTCACAACCTTCAGGGATCGTTGGTACAGGCACTGACACAAAATTCATGACACAAGCACAGGTTCATAGCTGAATTTCAATTTTCAGTGTTTATATAATACCCTTTAGAAAATCATAGCTTGTCAAAGGGATTACTTTGATGTTGCAAAAGTATGTATTTTATAACAAGAGCAGGGGGTTTTGGCAAACAATTATTAACATTCATAACTCACTATATAGTAGCTGAAATTTGACATGTCCTGCACTGCTTTGATTGATTATTTTGAGCATTAAAATTAGGATTTATGCACTAAAATCTTAATAACTCACCTCTTTTTCAAAGATGTACAGATGATCTCCTTTAAGCATCACAAAGCGGTTTCGCCATATTTCCCTAAATATTCCTTTGCCGCTGAACCTGCGAATCCAGCCTACTTTGTCTGGTTGGGACGATGACTGGTTGGCATCCTGGAGACCCTGAGTGTGTCAACAATGACCCGGTTAGTGTGTCGCCCGTCTTACATAATAGTATTCGAGTTCAAACTGATCTGTGTCGCACTGCACTATGCTTAGCCATCAAAAAATCTACTCCACATCTGTTATTAGTACTTATTTTTTTTTTTCTATTAGTAAGTCTTCCAAAAGTGACTAGTATTTTCACTAGTATTTTAAATAGTAAGTCCTAGAATGTCTCCTCAAGCAGTTAGCACTAGTCACTAGATCCGGTTTTTCAGTAGCTATTAGATACTAGTGCATATAAAATGTTTTACTAGTACGATTTTTAATCTAATAAGCACCATTTGCTGTTATATGGCAAGTAAAAAACAACTATGAGTAGTGAGAAATGTTAATTGCAACAGTTGAAATATATACACTACCAGTCAAAAGTTTTTGAACAGTAAGATTTTTTAATGTTTTTTTTTTTAAAGAAGTCTCTTCTGCTCACCAAGACTGCATGCATTTGATCCAAAGTACAGCAAAAACAGTAACATTTTGAAATATATTTTTACTATGTATAAAAACTGTTTTTATATATATATATATATATATATATATATATATATAAATGTAATTTATTCCTGTAATTTCATGCTGAATTTTCAACATCATTACTCCAGTCACATGATCCTTCAGAAATCATTCTAATATTCTGATTTACTGCTCAAAAAACATGTATTATTATTATGTTGAAAACAGCTGAGTAGCATTTTTTTCAGGTTACTTTGATGAATAGAAAGTTCAAAAGAACATTATAAATGTCTTTATCATAACTTTTGATCAATTTAAAGCATCCTTGCTAAATAAAAGTTTCTAATATATATAGATATATGTTACAAAAGCATTTTAATTTTATAAATGCTGATCTTTTGATCTTTCTATTCATCAAAGAATCTAAAGGATCATGTGACACTGAAGAGTAATGGTGCTGAAAATGTAGCTGTGATCACAGGAATAAATTTTATTTTAAAATATATTCAAATAAAAAGCAGTTATTTTAAATAATAAAAATATTTTACATATTTTTTTCTGTACTTCAGATCAAATAGGCCTAAATTCAAGCTTGGTGAGCAGAAGAAAAATCTTACTGTTCAAAAACTGGTAGTCTAATTAGTGTCATGAATAGTTAATATCATCTAATAATAAGTACTACTAAAGCTGGAATAGATAACCTGCTAGTAACTACTACGTATTTAGTAACTAGGAAATAGACTTTTTGTCTAATTAAATTGGACTTACCATTTGAATAAGCAGGATACTGAAAGTGAATGTAAAAAATAGGGTAATAGTAAGTATTAAATTACCTACTAGTAATAAAACATACTGGGGACAAAAAAATGATTACTAGTTCGGTTACCGGATATAATGCACCCTAATGAAAGTCAAATTTTCACTCTACGCGAATTTAGGAAAAAATATTTTCCAAAATACTTTACTGTCAGTTCAATTAAGGGTGTGGCTAATTAAATATTCTGTTAAAAAGAATAAAAGATTAGTTACACGACTGACTACATCATAACGTTAACGAAGAAGTGTAACGGACATACGTGATCTCATTCGGCGTCTCATAACAAAGGAGTCGTTGTTAAATTAATTTACACATATTAGAAACATAATACATTCAGTCATTGTTCAATTAAACTATCAAATTAAGAGCACTCCAAATCAATATTTTCACATCAGAGACTCGGTGTATGAAATTCTCACCCTTTTGACCAAATGGCTTTTCTTCATGCTGTTCGCAAAATGTATCTTTCCCGAAGTATATTCCGCGATCTGCCCCGCTTTCTAGAAGAAACAGAGAGGTTTTTGTTTATCTTTTGCTGTGAATTTGCAGGGTGCAGGTGCTGTGGATGGGATGAGGTGCTGGCTCTCAGTGCTGATTGACTGCCAGTCTCTACACTGACGGTTTGCAAACCGCGGGCACAGGCTCTCCATTGGCTTGGGTGAGTCCCTGAGCTGCTGTGCTTCTCACCGAAACGGATTTTCCCGTTTATAGAGCTCGACTGCTCCATCTATTGAACGAGCACAGCTGTCGGCGTGATGTCACGCTGCATATTGAGCTTCAATGGCTTGCTTTCTCCCCCTCATCAGACTAAACACAATGCAAATCCGCGTACAGCAAAAGCTATAGTTATTGTCGGTGCTAATCAATATAACATGTGTAACGTAATGAATTCAAGACTACAGGCCATGTTTGATATGTTCAATAATAGTAGATTACTCTGAGTAAACTGAGTAACGTGCAGTGAAAAAAATACTAAAGTTATGGCTATACGATTAGATTTAGGCTATTCATGTTAGAATATTTTTGTGAATTTTGTCCTGCAAAGTAATATGTTAAATTCTCATTTTTGTAATAACTGTTGGGTAACCAATGAACACAATAAAACAACACTGGCACACTGAGGCATACTACGTTTTGGTGAAATATATAATAAAGCCAGGTTACATTGTGACAGCTTACCCCATATAGTGTGAAAATATACTGCTGGGGCATATATAAAAACATAACGTTTTTCCATGGTAATTGGAAATGTTTGATATTTCTGTAGTCAAAGCATTGAAAGATATTCACTGAAATAAAAGTTTGTTACTAAACACTCAGCTTTTTGTTTCAGTGAACCTCAAGGTTCAAGGTATACTTTATTGTCCCTTTTTAGGGAAATTTGTCTTAGGCTCCAGAAGACAACTACCACATCACATAAAACATTTGCAAACTAGCACAAAAAACAATAACACACACACACGTTTGTTTTTGTGAATTGTGGGGAATTTCCATAGACTTCTATAGTTTTTATACTGACCAAACGATATTGTCTATCCCCTAACCCCAAATCTACCCCTTACAGAAAACATGTTTACATTGTTACATTTTCAGATAAACATCATTTACTATTTTTAATACTTTTTTTTTACATTGTAAAATTTCAGGTTTTACAGTCCCCACAATGTAGGAAGAACAAGTACACACACGAAAACACCCTACCTAATATTTAATAACTTAATTGCAGAAGGAATAAATGAGTTCTTGAACCGATTAAATCTACATCTTGGAATTCTTAATCTTCTACCTGATGGCAGCATTACAAGATACAATGCACAGTTGAAGATGTGCGTTGTATCATGCAAAATCTTATCTGCCTCCCTCAGCACAGACATTTCATATCGCATCTGGAGATAAAGAGGTTCTATCCTGGCCATGATTTTCATGGCTGTTTGAATAAACCAACCAAGCCTAGATTTCAGCTGTACCATCAAGTTACCGTACCAAAGGTGTATTTCGTATCTAATCACACTTTCTAAAACAGCTTGATACAGCATCATAATTTTACTACTGACCCTTCTCAGAAAATACAGTCTTTGTTGTAACCTAGTACATTAACTGTCAACATGAACATGCCATGTAAGAGAACAATCAAGATAAACACCGAGGTATTTATATGAAGACACTTGTGTGATTGGAACATTGTGAATATATCCACCTTATTTTTCAGTGCGGAAGTAAGCTGTTTTCTGGTAATGTGTTAGACGTCTGGTTCGTAATCCGCCATAAAGAAATAACGAGAAGAATATCAAAGTGCAGTAAACGGTAAAACAGTTTGCACTACAAACCAGTGTGTTCATAATTAAGATACTACATTAAAATAATATGGTAAGACACGCCCGTTTGCAATATCAAGCAGCAAAACAAGCTTTTGTGCAACTAAAAATAGCTGGAAGTGAATGAGACCGGAAGCCAGACACAAAAAATTTACAAATGGCTGCACCCACTCTTAGGGGAAAAATAAGGTGGATACAAGGCTATGATCACCAATTGACTTCGGATCGAATATCATCTCTTCAGTTTTCTTCACATTCACAGTTAGGTGGGGGGGCACCTAAAAAACCTAAAAACGTAAAAAGAAATGTGCTGGTGTTGTGGCAAAACTGAAAAATGACAATAAATGAGAGCACAGATCTGAATATCACAAATAAAATAATTACAAGAAAACTTACAATATGCATAAACTTATTATGTAACTCAAGCACATAGGGGGATTTCCTAGGATATATTCCCTTCTCTGAGAAAACCACACACATTTAGAAAAACAAACTTTATCACTATAATTACACCATCTGCATAAATTGAACACATTATTCTAAAACAGAGCTAGGACTTTTTCCCTTGGGTTGACAAAGCGTTCTACGTTTGTTCAGGATAGCTTAAGAGATTTCTTTTACCCAAATCTGTAAATAACAAATGGTTCTTAGACATGATTTGTTCCACTGTATTTATTTGTATTTCGGTATCACACATTAAACATGATAACATCTGGCTGGAAATCTACCGGGCCCTTTACTGACTCATCATGAACAACTGTTAATGTTTTTTTTTTTTCATCCATAGACAGCAAATTGTGTGCTTGATGCAGTAAAGCCATTAAGTCGTTCAGGTCTGCTGGTACTCTGGCTGATGGTGGGGATTAATGGATGTGATTTGGGAGGGAGAAAGGGGAGTTACAGAGGAGCAACCTGAACATGTCAGGAGGGGGGTTAAGCTCTGGAGGTTAAAGTAATGACCTAAAGGTCAGGGCTAAAACCAGTCGACTTGATACAATTTCATCAGCAATAATCTGTGAGGTGTTGAAGCCTGTGAACCGAGTCTTCGGTGATAACAAAAACCATGAAAATGTGTTAGTCGGAATTTATTGGATAAACACTCTAGCAATTAGTCAATAATATTTTTTCCCTTTCATTTATTAAAGAGCATGATAAAATATTGTCAGTTATTACGTTGACTGTTTTTTCAAGTTATGTACAAAGGCAAAGCAATTAGTATGAATTATGAAAAAAGAAATATTAAGATGTAAAAACAAAGACATTTTATTCAAGGCTTTAATGTCAGCTGATTTAGACTCTTCAAAGGTGATGCATCTTGCCATAAATAAATATAAATAAAAGCCATTAAATGTTAAAAGACTTTGATAGACATTAATATTAAAGTAATCGTGCACTGTTTGAAATAATAAGCTCTAGTTAATTAATGAGCAGACAATTTATCCACGTCCGCAAATTAGCTGGTTAGGGATGTGAATAATTATAACAAAGAATACAGTGGATGAATGTGTATTTTAGAATTGTGAAAAATTAGTTTTAAAACAAACTGATTTAAAAATTTTTTAGCCTTGTTGGGCACTTTTGATTCAACAGTTTTACATTACTGTAACAAGTACACACACACAAACACTGATAAACTAATTTTTTTTTTGTTTTGTTTATAGGATATATATACATACATTTTCTTTTTGCACTGAAACATACAGTAGTCATCTGTCCAAAAACAATCAAATGCAGCAACACCAAGCAAATAAATAAAAATGCTGTCATTGTCAACACTTTTGGGGCATCTGAAACATTATTTACATATGATCATAAAAGTTATGCACATTTACAGTGTTTCACACAACATTATGCTTACAAATTTTTTTTGATAACACTTCACAGTATGTTTCAGATCATTTGTATTATCTAACGCGTTAGGTATTGTGAACTAACAATGAACAATAATATTACAGTATTTATTAACCTAGGTTAAAGTTTTCTAAACAAATTATTTGATATATTTTCATAATTCAAGTTATATAAATTAACACCTGATTTATATTAGGTGTCTTTAACTACTAAGCACTTATGTTTAAATAAATCATTAGATACAATGCACTTATTGTGTACGTACATGATTTTACATTGTACTTACATTTTAAAAAAATACCTGCATGTAATTACAACTGTAACTAATTTCTGTAATTGCGTTTATAATTCAACTCTTGACCCATCGTTTACACCTTAACCCATCTTTAAACTTACCCATACCACTAAACCTGTCCCTAACGTTACCCGTATCCCACTTCAATAGCAGCAAAAGTGTTTAGCAATACAATATGAACACAGTAAGTACATGTTTTGATGTAAGCACATAGTAGTTAAGGCCACCTAATATAAAATGGGACCCAAAAATAATAATAATTAAAAAAAACAAACAAACAAAAAAAAAAAACACGCATTTCTTATTACATTATTTATAATTAACATTAACCTAGATTAATAAATGGTGGTGTTCAAACAGTTATTCATTGTTCATTAATGATAACAAATTGAACCTTATTGTGCAGTGTTACCATATTCTTCCCTAAAACTATCAGAAATGTTTTAAAGGAATGTCAGGAGAGAGAAAAAGAAGAAAGAAGTGCTCAGGGTTCAGAGGACAGACAGCGCTGGGAGTGTGAGCATACATTAATGTGAGTGATGATAACAGCTCAGCGTCGGCTCAGCTGACGGCCTCCGCCTTGTGTTCTGTCACCACCTGAACCTACTGCAAGCATCACTTCCTCTAGGAAACTGTAAGTGAGAAAAGGGGAACATAATTATTTCATATAATTAAATAATGCACGAGTACAATCAGCACTGTATTTGATAGAGTTCGGTTTACACAACCAACTGTGGATAACAGAATACACTGAAAATCACAAATAGTTATGTATTATCTTTAAGGGAGAATTTATGCATTAAACATGCATTAAAATTACATATTTTGTTTCAGGAGGTTTATAAAGAGTCCAGAGGGTTAACTTGCATCTAATGGCTATAATGTACAAGGTAGAATCAGGTGGAAATAAATTAGTGCTTTATGAATACACCTAGCTTAAACTAAATGTATTTGGTTGAAAATACTATGATTCATACAGAGTTGTTACTACACATATCATTATATGTGAATATGCAAAAAAAAAAAAAAACTGTAATATTGTGAAATATTATTACAATTGAAAACATTTGCTTTGTATTTTAAATGTAGAATTTATTCCTGTGATGGGAAAGATGAATTTTTAGCTGCCATTTCAGCATCATTACTCCAGTCTGATTACTGATTCATGTTCAGAAAAAATTCTTATCAGTGTATTGAAAACAGTTTTTTGTTGAAAATGCATTTTGTTTCAGGATTTTATGAACAAGGATTTATGTGAAACAATGTCTTTACTCTCACTTTTGATCCATTTATGTATCCTCGCTAAACAAAAGTATTGATTTCTTTCAAAACAGATCTTGCTGACCCTATCTTTTAAGTAACAGTGTATATATAAAATATTTATTTAATATTTATTTAGTTTGGGATCTTTAATGATTTTTTAATGTTTTTTAAAGAAGTCCCTTTTGCTCAAAAATACAGAAAACAACATTATGAAAAGTAATTTTATATTATCATAAAATTAAATTTTATATTATAATTATAAAATAAAATTACAATATGGTCAAAGTAATATTAAGAAATATTATTACAATTTTTTTTTTTTAAACTGTCTTTGATTTTAATATTCTTTAAAATATAATTTATTTCTGTGATACAATGATGAATTTTCACCAGTCATTACTCCAGTCATAAGCATCACATGATCCTTCAAAAATGATTCTAATATGCTAACTTATTACCAATGGTTGACAACAGTTGTGCTGCTTAATATTTTTTTTGGAACCTTTCACTTTTCATCAATTTAACACATGCCTGCTGAACAAAAGTATTAATTTCTTTCAAACAAAGAAGGAAAGAAAAAATTTACTGACCCCAAACTTGGAACAGTAGTGTATACTGTTTAAAAAAATCTTTTTTAAATAAAAGCTTAACGTTTTATTCGTTTCCAACATTGATAATAAATCAGCATATTAGAATCCTTTCTGAAGGATCATTTAACACTGAATACTGGAGTAATGACGCTAAAAAAGGTAACTGAGTCACAAGAATAAATTCTATTTTAAAGTATATTAAAATAGAAAACCACTATTTTAAAGTGCAATAATATTTCACAATATTACCGTTTTTTTTCTGTATTTTTAATCAAATAAATACAGCCTTGATGAGCAGAAAAGACTTCTGATTACTGATACCAATTTTTTGAACAGCAGTGTAATCTAATATCCAAGTGAAATTAAAACCTGAGTGAGAGAGCTAATAACCAAGAATCCTTATATTTTATAGTATTAGTGAAACCTCCTCCAGAATGACAATGAATGATTCAGTTAAGTCATACGAGCACCACTGTTGTACGTTCTTTACATAACGCCATTCTAGGGCTGATGTCACTCTGTAACCGGGATCCTTCTTGAATAAGGCATAAAGGCTTGTGTGCCCGAGGGCAAATGGATAGAGGTGAGATGGTGAAAAGAGACGACCACATTGAGAGCATTTACAGACACTGACCTCTTAGTGTTGTGAATGGCTGTGCCCCCGAGTACGATGCGTACCCCCGGCATTGTGCGGTTCAGGTTATAAACAGTCAATGCCTCCTCGTAAGTGGCCCCGCCAATTATGAAGACAATAATGTCTTGAGGTCTGAAGGGTGGAGACAAGAGTGTGAAGGAGTACATTTATATAACACCAGTCCATGTTTTTCAGCCCAAGCAAAAAGTTTCTGTATTGTACATTAAACAGATTATTTTAACTGGTAGAAATGACAGACTTATCAACATCAAAACGCTCACATTAAACGTCTATACGTGTGGCCATATATCATTAATGCGTGAGTGTGCATGCCAGTCTATTTATGTATCCATGTCACCTGTCTCTCAGAGAACTTGGCCCGAGATAGGGGAACTGGCTGTCCTTCAAACGACCCTTGATCAGCTGATCCAGCGTGTCATGTAGTAGCGGCTGATGCTGTGTGTACACATTCTCAACTCCCTATTCAAACACATAAACAAGTTCTGAGTATGTGACTACAGCAATATGGCATGTTAGGAAAACACATTGGTAAACAGATGATCTTACCTTAAGTCCTTTGAAAAACTGTTTGGTAATGGACACAGCATCTGTAGGAGTGATGAGGTCACTTCCTCTGACTCGTTTGCCACCATATTCTACCACAGCTTGTACCATCTGCAGCACACATGGAGGCAAAGTTGAGCTCACTTTTTGCTTTTTAGCAATAAAATAACTTTACTTCAGATTCATCTGGATCTGTTATCGTGCTATAGGACAGATTTGGCTCTCACCTTGCGGTGTCTCTCTGACACCCCTTTTCGGTTGAGCTCCTCCATAAGGCTGGGCAGAATGCTGCTGCTGTGTTTCTCATAGCGAAGAGCATAGAGCATCACCAGCCGCACAGCGTCAATTTCAGAAAGCCGCGGGTTCTGCAATAGTCTCCTCACATTCTGAAAAAGAGGAATGAGTACATCTTTAGCAACAGTGTAAGATCTCATCTTAAAATATTGTTAGCAATTACAAGGAAATCTGCAGATGGATATTCACTACCGTTCAAAAGCTTGGAATTGTACGATTTTAGAAATATATTTTTTGAAAGAACATAGTTATACTATCCAATATCACCAAAGCTGCAATTATTTTATCAAAATACAATAAAAACAGTACTATTACGAAACATTACAATTTCAATTAACTTTTTTCTATTTTAATATATTCAAATTGTTATTTAAATGTAATTTAAAGGAACAGTTCACCCAAAAATGAAAATTTTGTCATGAATTACTCACCCTTATGTCGTTCCAAACCCGTAAGACCTTCATCTATTTTCTGAACACAAACTAAGACATTTTTGATGAAATCCGAGAGCTTTCTGACCTTGCACAGACAGCAATACAACTGACATGTTCAAGGCCCAGAAAGATAGTAAGGACATCATTAAAATAGTCTATGGGACATCAACTGTAATTTTATGAAGCTATGAGAACACTTTTTGTAAAAGTAAAACAAAAATAATGACTTTATTCAACAATTTCTTCTGCATGCGTGGTACTCCCATGAAAGTGCATCAAAGACTGACACAGAACAGAAGAAATTGTTGATTGAAGTCATTATTTTTGTTTTCTTTGGGCACAAAAACTATTTTAGGGTTGAACCACTGATGTCATATGGACTATTTTAACAGTGTCTTTACTACCTTCCTGGGCCTTGAACGTGTCAGTTGCGTTACTTTATATGCAGGTCAGAAAGCTCTTGGATTTCATCAGAAATATCTTAATTCTGTGTTTTGAAGACAAACAATGGTCTTATGGGTTTAGAACAACATGAGGGTGAGCAATTAATGACAGAGTTTTCATTTTTGGGTGAACTATCCCTTTAAAATGTAACTATTTCAAAGCTGAAATTTCAGCAGTCCTTACTCCAGTCTTCAGTGTTACATAATCTTTCAGAAACCATACTAATATGCCAATTCGGCTCTCAAGAAACATTTTCATATGTCTGCACTCTGACCTGTTGTGCACTGGAGTGGTCATTCTGGCAGGCCAACTCCTGCTCCACCTCTGACACCTCCATCAGCTGTCTTTCACTGACCAGGCGAGACAGCTCCCCAACCACGGTTACGTGTTTGGAGACCGTGCCTGACATTTTCTTAAACTGTGGGTAATTATCCACAAATGCCTACAAAGGGGCCAGAAAATGGTCATTAAAATCAAAGCTGTTTAATACAATAATAAAAGATCTGGATCAGGGGTCTTCATGGTTTACTCCTCATATAAGATGTGCTACAATGAACAATATTAACTGGCTTCAGCAGTGGTCCACTCACCTTCATGTCAGATATGGACTCTAATTTCTGTTTGTCCTTGGGCTTTTTCTTCTGGAAATCCTCCATCAGGTTCTTGATATTTGTTCCAATCTCACCAAAATTCAGGTATAAGTTCTTATTAATAAAAAGAAAGAGAAAACATCATATAATGTTTCTTTGTTCTAAAAGTTTTATTTTTGTGTGTTCCAAAGATTCTTTTGAAGAAGTCTTTTGGTTTTGGAACATAATGAAGGTGAGTAATTAATGACAGAATTTTCATTTTTAGGTGAACTATCCCTTTAAATAAGGGCATTTCTTTGGAAATAAAACCTAGTACATAATTTCAGGATGCATAGACTCTATCTAGCAATAATATTTTAAATGATGAGCTACTCACATTTGCATAAAACTCATCATTTTCTGCAGACAAGACCACCTCCCGTAGGTCCTTACTGATTCCAGGCACTCTCGACAGGTCTATGCGGTTGTTATTGAGGCCCAGTAGCTCATGAACCATGGCTTGATACGTCCACTAGAGGAAGCAAATGCATGCACATATTGAATTTGCTGCAATATCAGCACACTAAATCATTATGTAACATTTATTTTGCTGCAGTAAGACAACTGTTTTTAGCAAAAGCAAGCAGGACACACTGGCTCCTTTAAATCTCAGTATATAAAAAGAATAAAAAGCATGCTATTAAGGGATAGTTTATAGTTTGAGGCTCGTAGCTTCATAAATTTAAGGTAAAACCACTGATGTCACATGGATTGTTTTACCGATGTCCTTACTGCGTTTCTGTGGCTTGACCGTGGTAGCACCCTTGCTGTATATGCAGGGTTAGAAAGCTCTCAGATGTCATCAAAAATATCCTAATTTGTGTTCCGAAGATGAACAAAAGTCTTATGGGTTTATGAGTAATTAATGACAGAATTTAAATTTTTGGGTGAACTGTCCCTTTAATGTTTAACACTAAGGTTTAACACTAAAAACATACTGTTTTAGCAGTTTTCTAATATAATCCAGAATAAAACCATGGCCTTTATCTCCCTCTGGTGGTCAGTTCCAGGATTTTGCATGGAGATCTTGCTCTGTAATATGAGATTCTGATGTAACATAAGAGATATTGTTTCTTGCCTGATTGAGAAGGGGAGTAAAGGCATCATCACTTCTGTCTAAAATCAGGAGAAGAGGAGATACTTCTGTTTTTCTGAAGTCAAACAGTTCATACTCCTTAGTAATGATTTGCTGTGGAAAACACAAACGGATATCGTACGTTGATACATTTTTATCTGTCATCCCTTTCATTAAAAAAAGACATCTATAGATTAAATCAAATTACTTGTAATGTACAAATGTACATTACTATGGAAGCCTGTTTCTGCCCATTTCTTAAAAAAAAAAAAAAAAAAAAAGTCTGACTGCAAGATGTAATTGTGGGGGGAAAAAATTAGAATTTGAGATAAAAAGTCGCAATTAACTTTTTTATTTTTTATTCAGTGGTGGAAACGGGCTTCCATACATTACAGATCTGAGATTACAAAATAAAGCCTTACTTTGACACTCTCTGCCAGCCTTTTGGACATGTCAGAAGAGAGCTGATAACGGATCATGGGGCATTTCTTCAGGGCCAGCAACACTGATGTCAAACCCTGAGTAACACGAGGCAGTACACTGGGCTCCCAGCTGCGACCCTATAAATATTCACAGAACAATTCAAGTGAGCCTAAAACAGAAAAGTAGCACTCATAGTATATTTTGTGATCTAACAATAAATAATCCCCACCAGTTTTCTGTTCAGTATCATAACATACCTTAATCATCAATAAATATTGACAAAATACATTTATAAGCAACTACATAAAGTTTTGTGTATTTTTGCAACTTTGAAGCCCCCTAGTTATGTGAGGAAAAAACCTGCATTTGTTGCTGCCATAAAGCAAACAAAAAGCAATTTTTACAGAATTTCACACCAGTTCACCAAGATTACACACTTCAAAATGTTTAAGGGGGAAGTGTGTGGAAAAAAAGAAACAAAAGCCATTCACCTTATTAGAAGTGTACCACCAGAATGACTTTGAAACTGATATTTCAAGGTAAAAAAAAATCATACAGAAAAAATATAATGTATGCCAAACAAACTGCAAGCACTAAGTTCCCTATAAAAAGAGTTAAGGATTTTCAAATCTGACAAAAGTCTAATTTTCTCTTACCCTGGATACTCCTTGAAGGTTGAGGGAGAAGAGATGAGGGTTTACAGCAATGAAATCTCCATAGAACTCCTAGAATAACACAAAATCAAACTGATGAGAAACAAAATTCATAAAGTCTGACAACATTATGTGAACACTTTTTTATTTCTTCCTTTTTATGGATGGATAAATTAATAGATTGATAGATCTATTAATTAAACAGACAACAGTACACTAAAGTGGCAGAAATTAAGAATATTATATTATTTTAAATAAATACACTGCTATTCGTGGGATCAGTGAGCTTTTTAATGTTTCTTAAAGTAGTCTTTTCTGCTCATCAAGGCTGCGTTTATCCTATTTGATTAAAAATGCAGAAAAAACTGTGTATTTTGAAATATTATTGCAATTTAAATAGCTGACTTTCTTTTTTAATATACTTTAAAACATAATTTATTCCTGTGATGCAAAGCTGAATTTTCAGCATCATTACTCCAGTCTTTAGTGTCACATGATCCTTCAGAAATCATTCTAATATACTGATTTACTTTCAATGCTGGAAACAGCTGTGCTGCTTAATATTATTTTGGAACCTGTGATACTTTTTTTCAGAATTATTTGATGAATAAAACATTGAAAAGAACAGCACTTATTTAAAATAGAAATCTTTTGTAACAATGTACACTACCATTCAACGTTTGGTGTCAGTAATTTCTTTTTCTTTCTTTATTTGAAAGAAATTAATACTTTTATTCACCAAAGATGTGTTAAAATGCTAAAAACATATAGTAAAGACTTACATTGTTAGAAAATATTTCACGTGACACTGAAGACTGGAGTAATGGCTGATGAAAATTTCAGCTCTGTATCACAGAAATAAACTGTATTTTAAAGTATATTAAAATACAAAACTGCGATTTTAAATTGCAATATTTCATATTACTTTTTCTGTATTTTTGATTAAATAAATGGAACCTTAAGCATAAAAAAACGTACTGATCCCAAACTTTTGAACAGCAGAGTATATTCATATATTAACTATGAAGAAGACTTCACCCACCTGCACTTCTGCGACTACTTCCTGTTCATCTGCTTCAGCCAAAGCCTTTATTTCACTCTTACTGATCACATTACTGAAATCTGCACAGAATTATTTAATTTCCAAAGTCAGTTAAATGCGTTTTCTGACCACCCTTATTAACACAACTTCTTCAAACCCATATAAATGAGAGAGAAACTGATGCAGTGTGTCTACTGATAAATTACTTGTACTCACAAATGAAGTAGACGCTATATTTAGGCCGACGAAGCTCTTGAATCAGGTGCTCTACATTCTCCTGAAACCAGAGACGTTTAAGCGTCAATAAATAATTTCAACAATCTTGAATTTCAACAATCAGTCTAAATCTGTATTCTATAAGAAACAATGACAAAACTGAGAGCAGCTTACCTTTGTAGGCCGGAGAAAGCAGATTGCCTTAAGGTGCTTCATGTTGTCCCGGTTTTGTGAGTCAATACGCTCAAAAAGGTAGACTTCTTTCTGCAGGATCTCAGACTGTGTGTAGACCACACTTACAATACTGGTCTATTAACAAACAAAGGAAAAGAAACAAGAAAGCAATGTTTTGATCACTGTTTGTCACTGGTGGGGGATCACACTCAACACCTGTCCAGGTAGAATACTGACTAGACGTTTTGAAACAGACATACTTCAAAAACAAATGAAGAGTTCAGTTCAGTTGCATTTGGACACATGACATGTAACAGGTCAGCAAATTTCAGTGCACACAGTACTAGTTTATCAGTGGCTTATGCACAGCTGCGTTTTCATAACTTTAAACGTATATAACTATCCTATAGTTTGAATAAACTTACCGTCTCCTTGTCCATCAGCAGCACCTTCATCCCAGGTCCGCTGCTCTCTATCATTTTGGAAATGTACTGCTTGACAGCCAGAGTCACGTTCATTTTGTCGTTGTATTTATGTTCCAACTGTCAGTAAGAATGGGTCAAATAATCAGATCGTTTAGTTGTTCAACGAACGATTAAAAGCTCTTTTAATCAGTAAACTCCTGCACACAAAATTCTGTTGACAATGGGAGACAACTCACTGTGCGTCCTACTACTTCCGGTATACGTAAGCATTCGGCCGGCGTCTGATTTGGGAGCTGTTGTAGTTCAGTGGATCTGCCAGCCTTGCAGGTTCAATTAACTAGTACAACTGATCTGGTAACAGCTTGCTGAACATAACATATATCCCATAATTCAAGGCTGCTACGTAAAACGGAGTAAATAAAGCGCCATATTGGTGAGGGCGAGGGAGGGTTTCTTAGAAGAGCGTAATGTACAGTGTTGGGCACGTACCTTTAAAAAAAGTAATTAGTTATAGTTACTAGTTACTACTCACAAATAGTAACTGAGTTAGTAACTGAGTTACATCATTATAAAAGTAACTAATTACCAGGCAAAATAACTATTGCGTTACTTAAAAAAAAACCTAATTTAATATAACTATAAAATAAATATAAAACATTGTACACTGATCTACGCTATTTTAATGTTGTTGTGGGCAGTGCTGGGAATGTTACTTTGAAAAGTAATTAGTTATAGTTACTAGTTACTTCTCACAAATAGTAACTGAGTTAGTACACATCATTATAAAAGTAGTTACATCATTATAAAAGTAACTAATTACCAGGGAAAGTAACTATTGTGTTGCTTTTAAAAATAAATAAATAAATAAATAAATAAATATATTAAATAACTTGGATGACCCCAATATAAAATATGTTGAATGAAATTTTAATGAAATTAATTACATTTTTAGTTTACTCACCATACTAATATTAAATATCTGATATAATATTATAATTATAATTAGCATTCAACTTTAGCCATTAGAACTTTAGTAATTAGAATAACCATGTATGACTGCATGTTTGTCATGTTGACTGAACTTAGGACTGGTGGTGATATTGTTTGTAATTTAGTGTTTCTATGAACGTTTTGTTACTACCACGAATTCTACTATTAATAACAATATTAAACACACTAAGGTTTAATGAGCTGCTGGGTTCATGAATATTAATCACGTTGTCTGAGTTCGCTCGAACTGATTTGCTGTAATCGAAACAGGGACGATCATTGGTGAGCGCCAGCCAATGAGATTGCTGTTTGCACATTAGTTCCGCCTACTACCGGAGAAACCAGCAACTCTTAAAAGCTGAAGTGTTCCAAAGGAGCTCCGTTGTTTTGAGAGGAAAATACAACAAAGAATATCGTTTACACGTAGCGCGTCAATTCTGCATTGTATAAGACTCTGTCGCTCTGTATCTTTCTTTGGGTGTGTGAGACAAAGTGACGGCTAGTCGTGTGTCTTCACACTAGAGTTTACAGCTCGTCAAATACAGGTACGCTGCGAATCCATTCAGATGAACTGAAAAATAAAATTATAATAATATTATAATAAATGATAGTAACGCCGTATTTTATTGGCAGTAATGGTAACGGCGTTGTAACGTAGGAAACAGTAATTCGTTTGATTACTCGTTACTGAAAAAATAACGCCGTTAGTAACGCCGTTTATTTATAACGCCGTTATTCCCATCACTGGTAATGTATCACTGAACACTCGTGTTTTACCCTGGTTTTACCAGCCACTATTGTTTATTTATTGGTTTATGTGTTCTATATGTTCTGTGTGGACATCTTAAGTTATAATTTATTAAACTTTTATTAATGATCAAACTCTGATCAATCAGCTTAATGCTGGTCATTTTTTAATAATATTAATATAATTATATTATTAATTTTACATATAACTACTGCTGGTTCAGTTAGTCACTGCTCCGACCAGTTCGGTCTGATTTACGAACTGATTCGTTTAAGATATTCGACTCACGAATCGAACATCGCTAACTCTCTCGACGTATTTTGCAGCTTCTGGACTTTTTAAGTCATTTATGTGTTTTGAATTTTATTTTGCAAACATTAATGTTACAATAATATGTTCATTGTTAGTTATCAAAGGAAATGCTGGCAAAAATTCATTGCCAGTATTATAATATTGCTTCAGTGAGTCAGAGTCGGACCAATTCAGTCCGATTCATGAACGAATTTATTTTAAAGATTCGACACAAAAGAACGATTCAGTCACGACCCACGAATCAGACATCAAAACAACAGACATTAACGTTCACTGTTTTACCAGCGTTGTTATTTGAATTTTATTTAGGTTAAAATAAAGATATCCTTAAATGAAAGCTCTATTAATCATCAAATAAGAAGCTTTAAAATGTCAAATTAGATCAAGTATCTTTCATACTGTCATGGGCAAGACAGGGAACACTGGGACAACTACAGTACTGCTCCAGACAAAAACACCATTCAGATTCTTGTTTCTTCTTCTATAGTTGATTCAACCACTAATTGTGGTTTGCCTAATCATTAATAATTCAATCAAATGAAGGTTTCCATTTAAAAAAAAAATTCAACAAAGATGGAGAAGATGATCTGAGTGTTGATAGCTGCATGGAAAACATTCCTGTATAGGCATGTGGTGTTATAAATGGAGCTTGGTGAAATGCCGTCAGTTCTCTTCATGGTAGCCCACAAGTTTTGCACTGATTTCCCACAATCGCAGTGCAGCGAGATCATCTTTACCTTCAGGAGCTGGTTCCTTCAGCTTACAATCACTGTAAACAGATCTCATAATTATCCAGTGTCAAGCATAAACATATCAGAAAAAGTAACAAATGCAGACTAATTAAAATACAAACCAGTAACACTCAAGGTTAATGCTTATGAATAATATGAACAGCTCACCTGAAATAGCAGCCATTGTGAGTCTCTAGCCCCTCAGCAACCGCACAGTAAATGGACGTCTGAGCACCTTGCCTGGGGGTTTTCATCAGTAAGAGAGCAGGAAAAGACAACAGGGCGCTGAGCAGAGGGTGGCGCGTCTGCACGTAACGCCCCAGTTCAGTGCGGATTACTCCAGGGTGAAGCGAGTACACTGTTACACCGGACCCTGATTTAAAACAGAGCCGGAATAAATAAGTCCAATGCAATATTCAGTTCTTTAAAGCCTTTTCTATGTTTAAACATGACTGATGTATTGGGGATTGAGTGAACAAACCTTTAATCCTCCTTGCTAATTCTCGAGTAAACAGCAGGTTGGCAAGTTTGCTCTGCCTGTAGCTGACCAAGGAATCATACGGTGCTTTGTTGAAGTTAAGGTCATCAAAGTGGATCTTACCTGCAAAAAAGATAATTGGACTAGAATGTTTTGTATCGATATGAACAGTCTCATGTCTATGTGAAATAATGTTTACATTTGACTGAGTGGGGATACACAGTATATCATAATCATAGCAATTATTTTTCAGTGTTAGAGATTGGATATTTAATTGTGAATAATGAGCATTTACAACCTTTGCTGTCATCTAATGCTCACATAAACATGTTTAAATAATACTGTAATCTTTAGCATGTAAATGTACAGTTGAAATCAAAAGTTTACATACACCTTGCAAAATGTTAATTATATTACCAAAATAAGAGGGGTCATACAAAATGCATGTTATTTTTTATTTTATTACTGATCTGAATAAGATATTTTACATAAAAGATGTTTACGTATAGTGCACAAGAGAAAAAATAGCTGAATTTATAAAAATGACCCTGTTCAAAAGTTTGCATACACTTGATTCTTAATACTGTGTTGTTACCTGAATGATCCACAGCTGTGTTTTTTGTTTAGTGATAGTTGTTCATAAGTCCCTTGTTTGTCCTGAACAGTTAAATTCCCTGCTGTTCTTTGGAAAAATCCTTCATGAGTCCCTCAGTTGTCCTCAGTGTGAAAAAATGGATTTCAAAATCATACAGTCACTGCTGGAAAGGTTTCAAATACACAAAAATGCTGAAAAACCACAGAATCTGTGGGACATGAAGGATTTTTTTCTGAAGAACAGCAGGCAGGACAAAAAGGGACTCACAAACAACTGTCACTAGACCAAAAAAATAAATAAATAATAATTCAGGTAACAACACAGTATTAAGAATCAAGCGTATGTAAACTTTTGAACCAGGTCATTTTAATAAATTCAACTATTATTTTCTCTTGTGGACTACATGCAAACATCTTTTATGTGAAATATCTTATTCAGATCAGTAATAAAATAAAAAATAACATGCATTTTGTATGATCCCTTTTATTTTGGTAAAATAATAAACATTTTGCAGATTCTGCAAGGTGAATGTAAATGTTGACTTCAACTGTATATACATTTTTCACATTGGCATTACAATTTTGTAATTTCCCTTTTTTAGCATTAAATTTACTAAATTCATTTATTTTTAATTTTTTTTAATTCAACAAATTCAAAAAAAATTTATATGAAACATTTATGGATGATAGGCCATAATCATGAAAGTATTATTGCCTTCACAATATCGTCAATGATTTCATCATTTTTTACTAACATTCCTGATGGGTTTTACCTCCTTTGTGAGCAATACTGGATACATTAATAATTCGACTAGGACTAGACTTCTTCAGCATGTCCAGGAGCAGAACAGTCAGAAGGAAATGGCCCAAATGATTGACAGCAAACTGGGTTTCATAACCATCCTCTGTAAGGCTTTTAGGGCACATCATCACTCCTAATGGGTTAGTTCACACAAAATGTGCAATAAGTAACAGTGCAGCTTAAAGCACAACGTGATTTGTTGCTTAACTAATAATGGGGTCAAAGGTCTCACCTGCATTGTTAATAAGTATATCCAGTCGATCCTCAGTGGCGGTGTATTCATGCACAAACTGCCGTACGGAGAACAGAGATGCCAAGTTTATGTGCCGGACTACTATGTTGCCATTTCCTGTAGATCTACGAATCTCTGCTGCAGCCTTTTCTGCTTTTGAAAGATCTCGACAAGCCATCACAACCCGAGCCCCTAATGAAAAAAAAAAAAGAAGAAGCCATTGTCCATCAGTCTGACTATGATGCACCTTAAATCCCTAAGATCCTCCAAAATCTAGACCTTTCAGTGGTTTTAAAATGACAAAACATTTCAACAGTGTGTTTACCTCTCAAGGCCAAGTCTCGTGCTGTCTCTTTTCCAATGCCAGTGTTGGCACCCGTAATGATGACTGTCTTCCCATCCAGTCGCACACGACAGCGGCAAACTCCACCTTTAATCCATTTTCTCAGCAGAACCAAACCTGTTTTCAAAGATCTTATAAGCCACATTCTCTCATTCTAGTCCAGGGGGGAATTGTACATGTTGTAAATGTGGTCTACACAGATTTTGTGAAAAATTGAACAATTGCTTTCAATTTTTGGAATGTCTGGTGGAGAGTTGGCTCATTGCCCTTATCAAATCCATGGTACAAAGAGCCATTTTTGAAAAATGTATTTTTAAATTTTGCTGTAAATGTTCACATTTGCTGTGTAAATGCTCTGCAAATCGGACAAATGTCTACCTAAATCTAATTTTCGAGTTGGCATCCGTGTTATTTTCGTATTTCTTATGGCATTAATCTTAATTACACTACCAGCCAAAAGTTTTTGAACAGTAAGATTTTTAAATGTTTTTTAGTCTCTTCTGCTCACCAAACCTACATTTATTTGATCCAAAGTACATTTTTTAAAATATTTTTACTATTTATAATAAATGTTTTCTATTTTAATATGTATTCAAATGTAATTTATTCCTGTGATTTCAATTTCAATTGATTTTTAACATCATTACTCCAGTCACTTCTAGAAGGTCTTTTAGAAACATTCTAATATTCTGATTTGCTGCTCAAAAAACATTTATTATTATTATTATTATTATTACGTTAAAACAATTGAGTAGAATTTTTTCAGATTTCTTGGATGAATAGAAAGTTCAGAAGAACAGCATTTGTCTGAAATAAAAATCTTTTATAAATTATAAATGTCTTAATCATCATTTCTGATCAATTTAAAGTATCCTTCCTAAATAAAAGTATTAATTTCTAAAAAAAAATAAATAAATGCTGATCATCAATGATAAATGTTTCATCAAAGAATCCTGAAAATGTACAACAATGACTATCAGAATGATTTCTGAAGGACAGAAGACACTGAAGACTGGAGTAATGATGCTGAAAATTTTGCTTTGATCACAGGAATAAATTACATTTTAAAATATATTCAAATAGAAAGCAGTTACTTTAACTATTTCACAATATTTCTGATGTATTTTGAATGAAATAAATGCAGGCTTGGTGAGCAGAAGAGACTTCTTTAAAAAACAAAAATCTTGACTGGTAGTGCAATTTGATATTGTGTAGTAAAAGAAACATGAACGCATCTGTATTAGATTAGTAAAAATGAACCAAAAAATGAACCAAATTCCTTAAGCTACATTAAATACCTTTTGAGCCACAAATGTTGTTTATTATATTCTACAATACCTATGAAAGAAACTGATTAGTTCATAACTGACTAAAATGTTATTTTAGCCCACCAAAAGCTAGAATGACAGGAAATGACATTATGTAACTTACTAATAGCTGTGACCGCAGTTACTGTCCCATATTTGGCAAGACGATTTGACTTCAGTTCTTCCCACAGTTGAGTTACTTGGATAGAGAGATACATGTCATCAGCTGTGATGTGCAGTCAGCTCAGCTTTCATTTTATTTTGTTGTACTCTTTTCTTTGCTTAAAAACGCTGTTGTTTCAACTGCACGGCCACTGTCAAGCTCATTGCCGGCTAACGCATTTAAGCACCCTGCATTTAAGGCTGGGTTAAAGGTTTTATAAGAAGATTAAGCCAAGATAATGTTAGATTCCATGGCTTATGGTCAGAAAGAAATGTGAATAACAAAAACAGTGATCTAAACAATTGACGCTTTTAACAGAACATTGTAACACGAGAGCATTTCATTAGATGCTAAAAGTGTTTTGGATTTAAGATTGACTTAATTTGTGCAGTCTGAGGTATTTGAAAACAGCCCCTGATCTTTTAAGCTTTAAAAAGCTTTAGGGGTATGTTGTACGGGTCATGTGGCCCTTCCTCCTATGGCCTTATTTATTTGTTTGGCACTATTTGGATCAATTTATTATATAACCTGACAGGATCAGAAATATGGGAATGTTTGGATATGATAAAGTAGACAAAGATTAGTAAGTCAGGGACATATATGCACATATGTTGCATATATATTTTAAAAAGGTTATTACATTATAACCTGTTGTTATAACCATTTTGTAAACAAGACACATGCACTTGAATATGACCTACTTTTTTTTTTTTTTTTTTCAATTGAGTACAAGGCTTAAAGGGGTTGCATTTTATCCAATGACTATAGAGGGTTTGCACTTACGCCACAGTTTGGTCAGTTACCTGGGTGCGTGGCCATTTGGAGATGGAGATGTACACAAAAACATTGATTGCACAGTTAATGAATATGTTGTTTTGCTAACTTATGCTGTCTAAACCCTGAAAAAAATATGTGGACACTGCTAAATCATATACAAAAAAACTTAGTTAGCAGGAAACGGTGCAATAGTTTGACAAACTAAAGTTAATAGCTGATAAAGATATATACGAGCAGTATTGATTAAGATATTAGCCTAATATTTCACATACCTGACTGGAAATTATAAGAATAAACGTGAATGTTGTCAAGATTCTTGCCCTGGAAATCTTTATTCAGTTTGGCCAACCACAAACACCTTTTGTTCCTCAGACAGTTTTTGCACTCTTCTCCTTGATTTGTTATAACTTTTGGCAGTCTATAGTACTCCAAATGTTTTCCTGGGCCGACCGATTAGAACAATGTAAAACATGAAAATAATTGACCATTTTCAGCAGCAATAATCAGTTGTGAGTTTCACTATGTGAGTTTCGTTCGGTTCAGTGGCATTGTTTACGTTCAGTGCTGCCAATATGGCCGACTGATGATGTGTCTTTAAAACACTCTATTGCAAAAAAAGATAATTCTTTCTCTTTGAAGTTTCCTATGGGTGTTTTATTTTTTTAATTTATGAGCAAAATATGGGCCATGTTTTAAATTAGAAGAGACTTTAACATTTTGTTCTACACTTAGTTCCAAAAGGAAGTTTTCACAGAGATGCCACAAAAAACATTTCATGTTCCCCAAAGAGCCTTTTAGTGAACAGATCTTAAAACCATTTTTCTTAGTGTAAAGAACATTTTAATAATCTAAAAACCTCTTTCCACTATAAAGAACCTTTTGTGCTGTTGGATGTTAAAGGAACCATAGATAGATAAAGAAACACTGAACATAAAATACACAGTCAAACCATAAAAGTGAATTTCTAAGCTACTTTGCTTTAAAACAAATTGCCACATACTTAAAAAAACGAAGCCTCCCTGGTGAAAAAAACAGCATATGCTGGTAGCTGTTTTGATGCTGGTTTAAGCTGGTCTTTAGCTGGTCTATGCTGGTCCTTTGCTGGTTCATGCTGGTCATGTTGCTGGTCAAGGACCAGCATAAACCAGCATCAAAACATACCTAACCAGCATCCCAGCATCAAAACATAGCTACCAGCATATGCTGTTTTTTTCACCAGGGCGCTTCATGCTTAATGTTCAATGTTAAGGTATAAATGTATGTTCTTCAAAACAGAACTTATCTAAGCTAAATTTACACCGTCATTATAAAAAATATATAGGAAAATCTCGAAGGGAAGCCGTTACTCTAAAATGCTAATTCTGCTGTTGTTGGTTAAGTAAGGAGTAAGGAACAGCTCTATACAACATGAGGGGCTTCTCATTGTTTACTGCTTATACACGTTATAACATTAATTGAACTAAACACCAATTCGTCTATAAAAATCCCAAAACTGTGTTGGTGTTGTTGGAGAAACATGCTCGTTTCAATATGAACGAGTTGGCGTTTCGTTCAAAGAATATTTGGACAGAAGCATGTAATATCCTATGTCAATAATGCATTCACGACTTCTAATCCTCAGGCGCCATTTTAGAATTAGTGAAGGGAAAGAGTGAAGCCCTGTGCGAAAAGAAAAGGACTATGCGGGAACATGACTAGGATACACTGACTAAATGTATGACTACATGACTAGCATACATTGACTAAAAAAGCCAACGTTTTCCTTTCAATGATCGAGTCGTGAGTTTGTTATTAACTCTGCAGCCGCGGTGTTGGTTCGCTACATTATGTAGCCGGCTAAGCTAGTGGCTGTACATAGAGTTTAGTGCAGATAAACATCGCCGATATACAACAAGCAAATCAGTGCAGAATATAGCACTACAAATTCTCTTAAAATGTGCAAAAATAATGCGCAATGTTAATATTTACTGGAAATGGTAATTAGCTTCTATAAAACGACATTATAATATTATTGTTTAATATTGGAAATGATAGTCCAGGCACATTTTCATATCATTATATGCGTGTAATGTAACACCGACTCTTCGCTTGCATTCATATTAACTATCTTATTTCGCTTTTTTAAATTAAATAATGAATAATCATGATCAACCCGCCTTTCTCACAAATATCGCAACCAATCAGTGTGCTGGAAAACACTCGTGGAAGTGACGTTTTTAAATGTTTCGCCTACCACCGCGAGCTTAGAGGGAAAAACGTCTGCAGAACAGGGATCGTTGTTTTTCCATCATGCCAAAGCCCGCGAAGAATTAAAGGAAATAACGCGCTGTAAATTTGTATAATATCTTGCACGTATGCAAAACTGTGCACGAGGTAAGAATCTCTCTTCTTCTCTCTGGAAGCAACGCGTCGGTGTTTGCAAAGAAGTTGTTAAAAGTTGTTCAGTCAGGTAAATGCTAAGCCCTGTAGCTATGCATATACAGCTGCACGGGGTCGCGCATTGGCCGGGCACACATGAGTACAGTTAGCAGGGCGGGCTAACGTTAGCCTTGCGCGCGCTCGCGAGCGTGCGTGCGTGCGTCTGTTTGTTATGGCGTTACAGGGGCATATGTTTACTATGACAGGATGTAGAAAGGAATCGATTTAGCAACTAAAACACGATACTTTCTGCCAAAATATGAAAGAAGGTAAACAGATATTTAAATTATTTTAAACTTGAAGCAGATCAGCCACAAAACAAGCAGTGACAACTAAAATAATTAATTTTTGCAGGCACATTTCCACTGCTTTCCACTATCCACATTAGTACGTTTGCTGTTTTGTAGTAATAACTTTGTTATATATATATAAGCAAAAAAATAATGCATCTGGTATCATTGTCAGGATTTTAAATGCTAACTATAAATGTATTTCTGTTCAAACTTTATGCTATTGTTGATTAGAAGCTGTACAAAATGATTAACTGTCATGTTAACTTTTTTTAATTAAATAATTATTGCTATTATTATTTAGTTATTTTAGCAAAATAAGAGAGATTACACAAAATGTTAAATTTGATGTAGTACTGGCCTGAATAAGATATTTCACATAAAAGACATTTACATATAGTCCACAAGAGAAAATAATAGGTGAATTTATAAAAATGACCCCGTTCAAATATTTATGTACACTTGATTCTTAATACTGTGTTGTTACCTGAATGATCCACAGCTGTGGGTTTTTTTGTTTAGTAATAGTTGTTCATGAGTCCCTTGTTTGTCCTGAACAGTTAAATTGCCTGCTGTTCTTTAGAAAAATTCTTCAGGTCCCACAAATTCTTTATTTTTAGCTTTTTTGTGTATTTGAGCCCTTTCCAACAATGACTGTATGATTTTGAGATCCATCTTTTCGCAGTGAGTACAGCTGAGGGACTCATATGCAACTATTACAGAAGGTTCAAACACTCACTGATGCTTCAGAAGGAAAAATGATGCATTAAGAGTCGGGGGGTGAAAACCTTTGAACAAAATGAAGATGTGTTGTGTCCCTAAATATCTTTTTTTTTTTTTTTTCGTTTAGTACTGCCCTTCAGAAGTTACAGAAGATACTTACATGTTTCCCAGAAGACAAAATAAGCTAAATTAACACTGATCTTCAAATTCAGAAAGTTTTCACCCCCCGGCTCTTAATGCATCATTTTTCCTTCTGAAGCATCAGTGAGAGTTTGAACTTTCTGTAATAGTTGCTTATGAGTCTCTCAGTATCAAAAGATGGATCTCAAAATCATACAGTCATTGTTGGAAAGGGTTCAAATACACAAAAATGCTGAAAACCCAAAGAATTTGTGGGACCTAAAGGATTTTTATGAAGAACAGCAGGCAGTTTCACTGTTCAGGACAAACAAGGGATTCATGAACAACTATTAAACAATAAAAAACACAGCTGTGGATCATTCAGGTAACAACACGGTATTAGAAACCAAGTGAATGTGAATATTTGAACAGGGTCATTTTTATAAATTCAACTATTGTTTTCTCTTGTGGACTATATGGAAATATATTTCATGTGAAATATCTTATTCAGGTCAGTACTAAATAAAAAACAACATGCATTTTGTATGATTCCTCTTATTTTGGTAAAATAATTAACATTTTGCAGATTCTACAATGTATGTACATTTTTTACTTCAACTGTAGCTGTCAAAATATATTGCTACTATATGAGAAACATTACTAGTCTTGTTGACAGGAGTGATGACAGTGTATAAGCATCAATATTTGTTTACAGAAACATGGCAGAATCAGATCTTTACATGCAATGTGATGAAGATGATCTGGAGCCATGCCAGAGTTTTACAGAAAACAGGAACCAGATATATAACAAAGGTAATTTTTTTTTTTTTAAGTTTTACTGTAAGTACTCTTGTAATATGTATTGTTGTATTGTTCAAATATATGTGGTACAAAAGGCTTTGAAGTGTTTTAGGAATAGCATTAAATCATATATAATGAGTGTAAATACAAATAAAAGTGTAATAACTTTTTGTTTATTTATTCTTTTCTTAGTTACTGTAGTCCCAAGTGGTAATGATGCACTGATACCAATAGAGTCTGATGGCACCTCTGAACCAACATCAGTTACTACTGACCCCACAAATCAAGCAGTGCCTTTGGCTTCTGGTAAGAAAGAACAAGCAAGCATCTAAGCAATATCCCAATGCTGGGTAGAATTGACTTTCTAATTAGAGGCTTACAACTTCTTTTCCATGTACTGACACCTAGTGGTCATTAGTTTGTGATCACAAACACTGCACAAGCACTGTAACAAAATAGCTGTGGGATTTTAGTGTGGAAAGAAACAACCAAATGTTTTGTTTTTACCTCTAGCTCCTGCTGTTACGTTACTGCCTAATGCTGCCCAACCAGCCGGAGCTGCAGGTGGCCAAACTATTTTCATCAGTGCACAGGTTTCACTTTTCTCTTTTACTATCAATGAGGTGTTTACATATAGAAACTATTGTATTTAAATGATCATCATCTGTTTTAGCCTAATCCAGGACAGCCTCTGGCAGGGTCAATGAGTTTGGGATCATCACTTGGTTACCTTTTGAATGGACAGCCTATTAGTTTTCTGACTTCTGGTAAGTGATTTTATTTCACAGTCAATGCATTAAACTGACGTATGTCACAATACAAAAAAATGTATTGTGGTTTTAACATTTATATGCACATATAAATGATAAATGTTCATGCATTAGACATGTAAAATAAATAACTATGTAATGTGTTCGGAGTCTACAGCATTACAGAAATCTGTTGCCATGCATTTAGTTTTCTGCTCAAAAACAGTATTTATTTTGCTTAAATAGTTTTGTCTGACCTTTTCAGCTCAGACACCCCAGTTAATTGCTCCTCGGATGGTTAGCCCAGCAAGTTCAGTACAGCAAACAACCCCTGGAAAAATGCCTACATTGCAGATCCCAGTCACTTTGACCATCAACAACCCCTCAAACTTACAAAGCATCACCTCGTCAGCCCCTGGAGTGACCACTCTTAACGTGACACCCTCCAACGTCCTACCAGCTACAAATCCAGGTGACAGTTTATGCAGTTTATACTTATGATTTTACATTTTAAAAATTTTAGATTGTTTACCCCTCTTTTTTATTTACATTTTGCTAGGAGCAACAATAAAAGTAATAAAGTTTACAAAGTTTACTGGAGCACCTGGAGCTGCTGGTCAAGTAGTGAGTTCATTAGTGCAGCCCAACAAAGCCGTCACCATCCAAAACAATATAACAAACAGAGCTCCAGCTCCGGTCCTGTCTGGTGGGCTTTTTCAAGTCACGAAACCTCAAGCGCAAAACCTTGTTCTTTCTGCTACCACAGCAACTAACGGTCAGGACCTTTTTCTGATGAAACACTGAATTTCTAATTCTGATTTAATTGCAGTATTAAATGTTGTAGTTGTTTTAAATGTTGACAAAGTTGTATTGATTAAACATCACTGATTGACATCATTTATGAGTTTAAATGGATGGTTCACCCAAAGATGAAAATTGTCATTGTTTAAATTAATTGAAACCATATAAATTTAGTAGGGTTGTCCATTTAACGTCAATTATTTATATAAAAAAAAAAAAAAAAAAAAAAAAAAAAAAAAACTATGCAATTTTTAAATGAGTCCAGATTTTGAACGAATCAGGTGAACTAATGATTCAATGGCTCATTTTTAAAGAGAGCCATTTATTTTTTCACTCCTGAATGAATCCAGCAAAGGAATAATTCATTAAGACATTTACTGCCATTTACTGGCAGTTTTAGTTTCTTATTTAGCGTATAATTTTATTCAAAAACAAAACAAAGCATATTTACATATTCATGAAAAAAAATCTGAAAAATAAAAAAATCTATACTATACTAAAAATAAATACTATAAATAAAAACTAATTAAAGGTATAGTTCACCCAAAAATTTGGGTAAATCTATTTAATCACCTAAATCTATTTTGTAATATCTATGTCATGCTTTTCTCATGTAACACAACAATGATTTTAAATGATCTTTTATGGGTAATTTCTCCGGCAAATTTAATGTGCGATTAATATGAGATTAATTAATCGCCACATTGTGTAATTAATTAGATTCAAACGTTTAATTGGTTGACTGGTCTAAAATTTAGCAGTACATTTAGCAGTACTTAATTTAGGCTTTAGGCTCATTTGTGCTTGCTTGTCATGCAAGAACAAACCTAATTGGTGCTCGCATGTATTTCAAGCATGATTGAGCTTCAAGTTACCACATTTAGTGAGCTCTATAGATAGTTGAGGTCATAAGTTTACATAAATTTACATACACCTTGTAGATTCTGAATAAAAATAAGAGGGATCATACAAAATGCATGTTATATTTTTTTTTATATTTAGTACTGACCTGAATAAGATATTTCACATGAAAGACATTTACATATAGTCCACAAAGAGAATAATAGTTGAATTTATAAAAATGACCCCATATAAAATTTTACATACGCTTACTGTGTTGTTACCTTAATGATTTTTTTTTTTGTTTAGTGATAGTTGTTTATGAGTCCCTTGTTTGTCCTGAACAGTTAAACTGCCTGCTGTTCTTCAGAAAAATCCTTCAGGTCCCACAAATTCTTTTTTTTTTTTTTTTTATAGCATTTTTGTATATTTAAACCCTTTTCAACAATGACTGTATGATGTTGAGATGCATCTTTTCACACTGAGGACAACTGAGGGACTCATATGCAGCTATTACAGGAGGTTCAAATGCTCACTGATGCTTCAGAAGGAAAAATTATACATTAAGATCCAACAGAATGAAGATGTGTACTTTTTTCTTATTTTGCCTAGATATCTTTTTTTTTTTCTTTTAATTTAGTACTGCCCTTCAGAGTTTACAGAAGATACTTACATGTTTACCAGAAGACAAAAGTTAAATTTACCCTGATCTTCAAATTCAAAAAGTTAATGTATTGAGTTTTCTTCTGAAGCACCAGTGAGTGTTTGAACCTTCTGTAATAGTTGCATATGAGTCCCTCAGTTGTCCTCAGTGTGAAAAGATGGATCTCAAAATCATAAAGTCATTGTTGGAAAGGGTTCAAAAACACAAAAATGTAAAGATACAATTAGTGGGACCTGAAGGATTTTTCTGAAGAACTGCAGGCAGTTTAACTGTTCAGGACAAAAAAGGGACTCATGAACAACTATCACTAAACAAACACAGCTGTGGATCATTCAGACAACAACACAGTATTAAGAATCAAGTGTTTGTAAACTTTTGAACAGGTCTTATTCAGTTCAGTACTAAATAACAGATAACATGCATTTTGTATGATCCCTCTTATTTTGGTAAAATAATTAACATTTTGCAGATTCTGCAAGGTGTATGTAAACTTATGACATCAACTGTATGTGCTTTGATTAAAGTTTATTTGTGAATAAAAAATCTAGATGCCTAGATTAAATCTGCTCATTATATAAAAAGATTGTGTCTTTTAAAAGACTTGGATAAAAGTTTGATTCAAGATAAATATTTGATTCATTTGGATCTCTTTTGTGATCACTTTATGAATTTTATAAAGTGTAAAATTTCAGTGGACTTTCAGTGGAGGTATAGGAATCTCTCAGGGTTTGCAGGTTTAAAAATATCTTAAGTTGCATTTCAATGATGACCAAAAGTCACATGATGACAATTTTTATTTTTGTACAAACTATCCTATGAAGAGGTCTGTGAGAAGGGATTGAGAGGAGTATCTTTGTTTTACAGCATTGAAGAGAGGCTCCAGCTCATCAAAATTCTGTGTTCGCTGTAAAGCCTTTTACCAAAAGAGCCAGTCCCTCCGTGGATACTACTGTGTAAGTTTTTTATTCATACCCTTTTTAGATTACATAGATTACAAGAATAATGCTTTAAAGAAAATGGTCTTCGCACATTTATTTATTTTTTTCCCAATTTCCAGCAATGCAATCAAGAACTTATCAAGAGCGTCCATGAGCTGGCAGCCCAAACTAGAAAAAGGATCAAGCGCACAAGTGACAAAACCCGCTCAAACCCCTCCACATCTGAGACTCCAGTTTCCTTTTCCACAACCTCCGAAACATCTCTTACACAAGTCACCACTTCTGAAATACCTGAGGGAGCACCTAGTCCTCGCTCTGGGGATTTTGACGAACAGGGCAGAATGATCATGTTAGTTGAAGACTTCTTCTATGGGCAGCACCCTGGCCAGCCTGCACCAGTAAGACCCGATGCAGAGCCTATCACGATGAAATGCCAACTTTGTGACAAGAAGATGAAGGGCAACATCAAGTGAGTTTGTTTTCAGATAGTTTTTTGAGGGGACTTGTTGGTATCGATAGATTTTTCATCTTTCAACCTTCATTTTAAAGGATGATAAACCACACAAAACACCACATGGAGCACCAAACAGGGGAAGTAGACTATCATACTATGTGCCAGCACTGCTACAGAAACTTCTCAACACCTTTCCGTCTGCAGTGCCACGTTGAGACAGTCCATAACAAAGCAGAGTCTTCAAGTGAGTCAATACTTCTAGAATGATATCCACCTTTTTCTCCACCATGGAAGTAAGAGTTTCGGTTCATTATCCGCTATAGGAAAATAACGAGAAGAATAACAACATGCGAGATAATACATTAAAATAATATGGTGAGCAGCAAAACGAGCTGTTTTGTACAGCTAAAAAATAGCTGGATGTGGATGAGACCGGAAGCTAGACCCATAAAATTTACAAATGGCCGCACATGCTCTTACGGCAAGAAAAAGGTGGATAGCCTTAAAATATTTTAATATGTTTGAGAACTATGTTTTGAAACATTACAGCTAATATTTGACTGCTGGTAATTTAGTGTCAACTTAAAACATTTCATTCTGTTATACAGAAGTGTGTAAGATCTGCGAGTGGTCCTTTGAGACCGAACCTCTCTTTCTGAACCACATGAAACATGCACACAAACCTGGCGAGATGCCCTACATGTGTCAGGTGACTGATTTTGTGTATTCAGGCTTTATGTCATTCCTCTCAGCAGTAATTGTTTTGTCTCGAAAACGTTTGTGTGAACCAATTACTCTTGTGTACCCCAGGTGTGCGAGTTCCGCTCCTCTTTCTACGACGATGTTATAAACCACTTCACAGAGCAGCACAAAAACACCTGCATCCTATTGTGTCCCTATTGCTTGAAAGTATTTCGGTCTTGCGGAGGTTTCCAGATGCACTTCACCAGACATCAGGTAAAGAAAGCTTTTATTATAGAGAACAAGTGTTGTGATATTAAAGAGATAGTTCACCCAAAAATGAAAATTGTGTCATTACTTACTCGCCCTCTTGTCCTTCCAAACCCACAAAGCCTTGGTTCATCCTCAGAACACAAATTAAGATATTTTTGATGAAATATCCTAAGTGTTCCAAAGATGAACAAAGGTCTTATGGGTTTGGAACGACATGAGGGTGAGTAATTAATGACAGATTCTTCATTTTTGGGTGAACTATCCCTTTAATATCATTATTATGAAAAGACTTTCACTTGCATTTTCAGCTTATAAACTAATGCTTTGCTATGATTTGACTATCATATATCATATATTGATTATCTGCTGATTTATTGAAATAGTTTATTTTTCTTATAAATCTGAATACTGTTCGTGCATCTAGAAAAAAACAGCGAGGCACTGTGACAAATGCAGACTTCAGTTCATCCGTGAAAAGGACGAGTGGCATCACAGACAAAAGTTTCACAGGACTTTTGTCAAGCCCAAGCAACTGGAGGGCCTTGTGCCCGGCACTAGGGTTAGAGACATTATACGTTTTTATCTCCCGGTCATATTCATTGCTTTTTTATTGCTTGTTTGATAGCATTACCATTTTCCCTGTTTGTTTCAGGTAACCATCCGAGCTTATGCTGACAGTACTGACAACAGAAATCATGTAGTAGCACCTCCACAGAGTACTCCTTCAAACACCACATCAACAACTGTAGCATCTCAAAATGTAACCAAGAATGTCACTCCCATGAAGAAAAAGCCAGTGGAAAGCATGGTGGAGCTAATGGTCAAGTTGCAGAGTCAGTGGTGAGTTCTATCTATCTATGTATCTATATAAATTGCTTTTAATTTACGTTTGTCTGAAAACAAAATCCGATCAAATAAAAATAAATTTATAGATGATCTTCTGACAAATGGCCATCATCTTGTTCTTCCAGCAAGCCTGCAGAAAAACACTACTGCATGGAATGCAACTATGAAATTCCGTATTTTTCCAACCATTTCCCCACCTATGTGAGCTGTTCCCTCTGCCGATACAACACCTGCTGTTCCAGAGCATATGCCAATCACATGATCAGTGTACATGTTCCTCGCAAAAGCACCAAAAAATATATCACCCTATACAAGCCCTGCCCAAAGTAAGACATTTTTCATTCTCTTTTGGTATGCTTGTAATGTTACTTTAATCATTAATAATGCTCATCAACATGTTTGCAGGAAGGGGCGGTTGAGCTGTACCACATGTAGATACAAATCTCAGGTTGGAGATTTGATGGCCAAACATCTTGCAGATTATCCTACACATCAAGCAAGCCGGTGCACCATACGGGGTAAGATGTTTAAAGAGACACTCCACTTTTTTTGAAAATAGGCTCATTTTCCAACTCCCCTAGAGTTAAACAGTTGAGATTTACCGTTTTCGAATCCATTCAGCCGATTTCCGGGTCTGGCGGTAGCACTTTTTGCATAGCTTAGCATAGATCTTTGATTCCGATTAGATCATTAGCATCTCGCTCAAAAATGACCCAAGAGTTTCTATTTTTTTCCTATTTAAAACTTGACACTTCTGTAATTACATCGTGTACAAAGACAGATGAAAAATGAAAAGTTGTGATTTTCTAGGTTGATATGGCTAGGAACTATACTCTCATTCTGGCGTAATAAAAAAGGAACTCTGCTGCCGTACCATGGGTGCAGGAGGCACAATGATATTATGCAGCTGTCAACTCTTAATATCATTGCGCCTGCTGCACCCATGGTACGGCAGCAAAGTTCCTTGATTATTACACCAGAATGAGAGTATAGTTCCTAGGCATATCAGCCTAGAAAATCACAACTTTTCATTTTCCGTCAGTCTTAGTACACGATGTAACTACAGAAGAGTCAAGTTTTAAACAGGAAAAATATCATCATTATATATAGTCATTTTTGACTAAGATGCTATCGGTCTAATCAGATTCAATGATCTATGCTAAAAGTATACCGCCAGACCCGGCGATCAGCTGAATGGATTAGAAAACAGTAAATCTCAACTGTTTAACTCTAGGGGAGTTGGAAAATGAGCCTATTTTCAAAAAAAGTGTTCATTTAATACTGTCTAAAAAATTTGTGACAATGAAAATTCAAGCTTTTAATAATGATCCTATCACAATCACGTTATTAATAATATTCCTTATGTTTCAGAAGGATTTTCACGTGGCTACAAAAGGTATGTTGATTCAATTTGTTTTAAGTTTTAAAAGGATAGTTCACAATAAAAAATATTCATTATTCATTAATAAATATTCATCATTATTATATTCATCATTATTTACTCACCCTCATGTTGTTCCAAACCTGTATGACTTTGTCTTGTGTGGAACATAACAGAAGATGTTCTGAATTATGTCCTGTGCTTTTTTTTTTTTGTCCATATAATGAAGTTGCTTTGGACCTGGGTCAGAAATTAATGAGGACTGAAATAAATGTCAACAAAACAAACAAAAATGCCCCATAAATTCAAGACAGTGTGGCAAAAAAAATGCCCCCGCATAATTCAACCGTGTCGCTGTTGTAATTAAATAAAGCAGTAAGCCCCAAGAAGCCAGGGTGTACAGTGAATTCATAACAGCTAAGGGGCGCTTTTAGGCAAGAAGTGAAGCGGAGCAGCTAAAACCTCCTTTTCACTGTAAACCACAGCTTCACAGGGCTTATTCCATATAGGTAAGTAAGGTTTCACAAAATAAAATAGAGCAAATAAAGTGTAATGATTTAAAAAAAAACAAAAAAAAAAAATAAAAAAACATTAATCTTCCACCAAACAGCGTAGTTTCTCAGAAACGGTTGTGGTTGCAACAAAGTGGTTGCCGAGCATCACACAGATGTAAGGTGTATGTTTGTAGAATAATTTACAACAGCTCAACCAATCAGAATGCGGCTAGTTTTATAAATTAAATTTGAAAATGGGGCAAATATTGCCCCTTAATGGAGGAGTTCATTTCTAAGCCTGCTTTGAACCTCATTGATTTTTTTCATGCATAGACAAATAAAATGCAAACATTCTTCAGAACATCATTTTTTATGTTCCACAGAAGTCATGACTTGTTCACACAAGTCATGATGTTTCCTCAACCATTCTTGTTCTAAGGAAAGTGCTTTAGAATAACATAATTTGTGTAGAGGCCAAAAAACTATTGAAGTTGCTAGACATTTAACCTTTATTTTGGCATAAGAGGTAACTTATGAATTACTATCATTGTAGATTTGTCTTCATCCCAACGGACCTTCTCAGAGGAGGTTCAAGACTCAACAGTGGGGTCTTTTTGCCTTTGCAAGTGAAGCAAGGGGACGGGAGTTCATTTCCTTTTCCCTCGAAACCCCCTCCTCGACCCAGCTACACAATAATGCTCCCTGCTAGCCCCGCTTCCACGCCAGTACTTCCCATTCAGGTTCAGCCTATTGAACAAAGTGCAATTCCAGACAAAAACCATGAAGCCATGGCAGATACTTCTAAGCCAACTTTGAATGGAGGGCTTTCTGAAGTCAACACAGAACATACAGTGGAAAAATCATTTACTGTCGCACAGCTGAAAGTCATACTGTACGCCCTCTGCTTCGGGGTCCCCCAGGCCGCCAATCACTTCGACACCCCACCAGAAGAAGTCCAGTCGTTGCTTATGAAACGGCAGCTTCAGCTTGATCCCTTGAGAAGCCGAGAATGCTTGACATCACAGGTGGCTGATAGCTTAGTCGAATGGGTGCTATGCCAACGTGAGCAACAACTACCTATCGACGAAGCGAATCTGTTCGGGTTCCTGAGCAGTCATGGTGCACGAGATATCTCTTACAACTCAGTTGTCGATTTCTTTCTACGCCACGATCTAGGCTTGCAGGCGTTTGCAACATCCAACAAGTTGCTACCGTACAAATCCCAGGAGCTTGAAAGCTCCTTCAGCAGCTTTCTGAAACAGCAAGTCGCCTCACAAACCTTTAGGTTGTCTTCTGTTGGCGCCATGGATGAGCTTTCCATCTTTGTGGATATGGAGCAGCTGGATGAAGCCTCTGCGGATTCGTCGTCCATGTTGTCTGCTTTTAAGTTGATGGGCACCACAGATCCTCTCATAGATGTTGTGTTCACAGCCCTGGCTGATGGAACCACATTATCCACCATGGTTTTTCTCAAAGGCGAACCTCTTGAAAAGGATGCAAGTTTGTTGCCAGACTTCTTCATCCTGGAGGCTAGACCAGAAGGGTTTACAGATGAAGAACGACTTCAGCTTTGGTTGAACAAGGTGTGGTGTCGGTACATCGAACCTGGTTCTGGAGGCAAAGGGTTGCTGATGATGGACACGTACAAAGGTCACATGTCCAATGAGTTCTTGGTGACGCTCAACAGTGCAAACACCCTTCCAGGTCTGATCCCTCGTGGTTGTTCTCGTCGTCTACAACCTCTCGAAGCCTGCATGGGGCCGGTGTTACGTGAGTTTCTGCAGGCTCGCTGGAGCGAGCGTGTGACTAAGGCACCACAAGAACTGGTTGGAGCCAAACCAGCTGACCTTGCCCTTCTTCTGTCTCGCTGGCTTATCGAGGTACTGGATGTTCTTAAAGCCGAGCCCAAACTACTTTTTCGCTCTTTTGATCGGGTTTTGAGCACAAACCCAGAGGTGCCATCTGAGGAACCCTCTGAGCTGGTGCGAAGTCTTACTGAAGCTCTCCTTGTCAGTAAATCGCATGGAGAGAAAGTTGAGGAGCAGAAAGTGGAGACCTCCAGTGTCGTTTCTGCAGAATCTCTGTCCTCTCTGCAATCCGGCATGCTTGCGTTGAGAAAGATCTTTGAGAAGGACAGCGACGTGGAGTCTTTCCATGGTTTCGAGGATTCAGAAATTATAGATCATTAAGTCTTTTAAATGGGAACACAGTTGTTGGATCTACAGGTCAAAGATGTTTTTGAAATCTCCAGGTGTTTTGTGCCTTCTTCCACCTAGATTTCATATTTTGTCAGTAAAATTGTGAAATCAACTATGAATATGAGTCATGCAAAGGCAGGTTATTGCTAGCTTGTGTAAATATTTGTTCCATTAATGGGTGTTAAAGATCCCTAGTATTAAGTCCAATGTAGTTATGGCTTCTATTGTTCATTGAACTACAAATGTGCAACGCGTTACCCCTTGTGGTTTAGTTTATCATTGTTTGCCTTTACATCAGGTTTGATCTGTTATAATATAATGTGCATAAATGTAAATAGAAATGATTTGAAATCATTACTTACTGTATTTAGGGTTATACTGTAACATACTTGATCACATGTTCATGAATAAACACTTTTAGGTATGTAATTTAAGCAGTGTTTTTCATTTAAGAACCATCATTGTTTTTAATGTGTTTAAAAAACATTTTACCAGACTGGGATAGCTGAACCAGTATTTCATGCCATTTTTACTTGTTCTGTCAGTGTTTTCATTGGCTTAGTCACAAAACAAATTTTAGCAACATATCTTTATATTTGCTAAAACTATTTAGACATTTTATTCAGTTATAGGTTTCTTATATAATCAAAAAGTTGGAAATGAAACGGCAATAATGTTGGCATATAACGCATTACTGTTTGGACTGGAGTTTTCAATATCAACATCAGTAATTTTTGCAAATTTACAAAAAAAAAAAACAATCTCATGTATGTTAGCCAGTCACTTAACATACTGGTGAAAACAGAATTTAAAAGAACACTGGAGAATGTATCACAGAAAATCATTACACACTGGATTTTTGATTTACTGACCAATTATAGAAGAACAATGACCACATGGCAAACAATTTTATGAATTTTATTTATGTATAACAAAAAAAGCAAGAAACAATTCTAACTGTAGTCTTGACAATACAATAGTGATCTGGTGGTGCTAAGAGCATGTCCAAAGATGATGTGGCAAAACAGGGGCAGCAGAACAGGATTCATTCAAAACCACTGCAATAAAAAACAAACAGCAGTTAGTAGATCAATAAAATGAATCAGAAGTCTTGATTTAACTGAATTGAAATATGCACTGCATTTATATGTATACCCAGCAAATCTGCACAGCACTAAATGCATAACCATTCAAAGGTCTGAAGTCAGTAAAAGAAATTAATAATTCAATGAAGACATTAAATTGATCAAAACTGACAGTAAAGACATTTCCATGTTTCCAAATAGAGGTGTATATTGTACTAATCTCATAAAATGTCTGTTACACCATAAATGTTGAGAAAATATTTTGGTGAATCATGAATTTCAGCCTACCTGACCAGATGGGCAATATCCCAGTTTGTTTCAGATGACAGTGGACCTATAATCTCAACGCCTTCAGCTGTTACAATGGCGATTTCGTGCTACAGAAAGTCCCAAGAAAACCCATTATTTTCTTAAAGCACATACAGTGAAATGCTGCACCTGAGATAAGGATCTAAAGTACAAAAAAAAAGAAAAAAAATGAGCATGTCTTACCCTGTTGTAGGAGCGGGCATCACGGTAGTACAGAACTTTCAGGCATCGCTCTATCAGTGCTCGTGCCTCATCCTTTGTGATTTCTACCTTATTCTCCAACACCTCCCGCATCAAGGGCTGCAGAAACACAAGCATATATGATGAGTTCATATAAGAGTTTTAACTTAATTTGAAGGGAACCCCGGGTAACTTGTATGGCTTAATATAACGTAAGTGATAGAAAACCCATGAAGGATTTACTTTATTTCAAAAATCCACATCGTTTTTTAAATACTTTAGACCAGTGGTTCCCAACCATGTTCCTTGAGGCCTCCCAACACTGCATGTTTTCCATGTCACCTTAATCAAACACTGATTCAGTTCATTAGCTCATTAGTTGAGACTCCAAGACCTGAAATAGGAGAGATGCAAAATGTGCAGTGTTGGGTGGGCCTCCAGGAACGTGGTTGGGAACAACTGCTTTAGACTATGGGGGCGCAACCATTATTTCGATGATGTCAAATGGTTGCACTCGGTGAGCTACTGGCACTACCTGTTGCTATTTTTACCGCAACACAAAAATAAAGTAATGATGCAACGACTTTTGGTTGTAATTTATTGAAGGAGGACAACAAGAGAAATATTTACTGCTTTCCCAGCAATAAAAAGAGGAGAAAAGAATTGGAAGATGCCTGTGGACGAATAAAACTGTTCTCTCCACTTCATCCCTGATGCCTTTGAGACTTTTAGTAGACCACAGCTACTGAAAGAGCTTACAAACGGCAGAGACAAGAAATGCTGGATGCAATCCTGACAGGATGTAAACATGTTGACGCCTATCATGATGCCCCAGACACCAAAGGGGTTTCTCAGCGTGTATTTCACTCGATATTCGGCGGCGAAGTTCACTAAGAGACATCATTTTTGTTATATTAAGCCATGCAAATCTTTCCCATAAAAAGCAAGCTTATCTGATCAACAAAAAAAAGCAAACCTTACCTGAGCCAAATAAGCACCAAATCCTGTTGCTACTGTTGGGGCTTCATATGCAACTCCTAACTTGTCCACATAACCAAGAAAGCTTAAAAAAAAGCAAAACAAAGCGAAAGTTCAGTGAAAGTTACATAACAGTAGAGAACTCAAAGTCATCACTGGGTCACAAAATTGACCTTATTTACTTTATATTACACAGTATACATACAGTGTATATATAAGCATATATTACACAGATACATATAGTACACTTCTGGTAAGTGCTAGAAAATATAGAATTGTTACAATATTTAAATAAAAAAAAACAACCACTAAACATACAGTAAATACAGTAAAATAACCTATAATACACTCATGTAATGTACTCTATAGCAAATAGCAACTGCCTGATTTTTTTCGTCACAAAATATAATTGTATTATCCCCCAGCTCTATGTATAAGTACTATATAGCAAAATGTAAACTACAGTTTCACCCAGCTCTAATCTGCTAAACGAGTTGCTAAGAGATGAAAATATTAGGACATTATTATAGACATCAGATAAAGACATAATGATTTGCTGTAAAGCTTCTTTGAAACAAAATGTGTATTGTGAAAAGCAAATAAATTTGACTTTAAAATAACACTATAACAGTAATCTCACTGTACATTTTATGCAAAATAAATAATGCTCTTTATAATGTTTCATCAAAATGTAATAATTTGTGTATTGTAAATTCCCCTTTTAACAAACTTAGTCACCAATATCTCTTAATTTTTCAACCTGTTATTAGAGAGATATTCTCATTAGATGAAATCAAGCCCCTCTCCCTCTCCGTTTCACTCCTAAATAAATCTGATTACAGAAAAAATTGGATTTTGTTTAATGCTGCCTTTTATTCTAATCCAAGTAAACTACTTGGTGCTTAAAAGGTTGAATACTGACAAAGATGAATATTCTGTCATTAATCACTCACCCTCATGCCGTTTCAAACCTGTAAAACCTTTGTTCATCTTCAGAACACAAATTAAGATATCTTTGATGAAATCTGAGAGCTTTCTGATCCTACATATACAGCAAGGTTTGTCAAGCCACAGAAACACAGCAAGGACATCGGTGGTTCAACCGTAATTTTATGAAGCTATGAGAATATGCATGTGACATAGACTATTTTAACAATGTCCTTGCTATGTTTCTGTGCCTTGTCTGTGGTAGTACCCTTGCTGTCTATGGAGGGTCAGAAAGCTCTCAGACTTCATCAAAAAAATCTTAATTTGTTTTCCGAAGATGAATGAAGGTCTTGGTTTGGAACAACATGAGAGTGAGTAATTAATGACAGAATTTTCATTTTTGGGTAAACTGTCCCTTTAACAGTAGTCATCTGGATACTGTCCTACCTCTCTCCATTGTAAAATCCACCAATGACCACCGTGTTCCACAAGGGGTTCATCTTGCTGCGGCGATTGTACATGACCCGCGTGAGCCAGGAGTGGATGGCTTTGGGGGTGTAGCTGTGTCCATCTCCAAGAAGCTCTTCATCAATCCTAAACAAACACAGATCAAGTTCTACCTATTAACATACACTGATATGAGCCCTCAAACGTGAAAAAACAAAGTATTCAACCAAATTATAAACAAATGTGTGTGTACTTACACCATCTGCTCAATGACCTGTTTAAGGTACTGGTAGTCAGCATAGTCTCCTGAGGCTCCCAGGATGGTGTTCTTGTTGACCTTCATGAGTCGGGAGATGTTGCGGAAGCGCGCCAGAGAGCCGTAAGAGCCGAGCATGTCAGCAGCAATGATCACACCACCAGTGAACTTCACACCCAGCACTGATGTGCCCGTTACCATGGGGTTGCTGAGAATCATTTAAACAGTATAATTTAATAAAACACTGCATTCATGACCAGTCTCCTATGTTCTACATTAATTTGATCAAAAATGTTGTTAAAATGGTAATATTGTGAAATATATATATATATATATATATATATATAAACATTACTCCAGGAAAAAAAAAAAGTACAAAATGTACCTTCATATTATGGCATACTATATTCATATTAATACCTTCATCTGATGTCTTCTTGCATATCACGTATTTATCTTCATTAAGATTTTTTTTAATTGTGTATTATTGTCTTTATTAGTCTCATTTATGTCCACAATTATGTCAAGACATACATATAGTACTTCGTATATACTTCCTCACATATATTGTGCATAAATAAGTCTATTAAAACACTGGTTTTAATATTTGCCTATTCATTAGCATTGTTGCTAACAAGCTAACGTATCCCTTTACCATTAAACTCTTATTTTATTTCTAGATGAAGAGCGAAAATAAGGAAAAGATGTAAATCATATTAAGAGTATATTACAACTAACCAAAGATACTTTTTTAAAATATATCTGAGACAATTTTCCGGGGTAAACAGCAACTTTCCTCCATGATGATGCAGCAGAGAAAGGCAAATCGAAAGCACAAACTAAATAACTAATAAAAGCATAAAACTGACAAGTTGTGATGAACTTACAGTGTGTGTTTGATGGGTCCACATGCTGGAGCCGCACTACTGCTGCTGTTACCCGGGAATGAATAAAACTGACCGGGTTTCGGTCCGTTCTCCCAGAAATTAAGCTTCAGTCCATTCGCCTCCATCTTCAAAACTGACGGAAATGACGCTACCGCTATGCGCTCCATGTAATGCGCGCTAGGCATTATGGGGTATTGGGTTGTGTTTATTTTTTCGGTAATTTCCTTCGGTTTAGAATGGATTGTGATGAGAAATCAATGCCATTTACCCAACGTGATATGTCTGTAGTTCATATGTAAAGCTAAATATAATAATCAAAAAGATTAATCAATAACAAACGATCAAATTAATATTTTACGTATTACTTACATGAGCAAAAATAAACAGAGTATTACAATTGTTAACACTGTATTAAATTGTATTAAAATTTGTATAACCTGACACCTGGAGGAACATTTTCAAGTTATGGGGTCACTGTGGAATTTAAAACTATTTATTATTATTATTATTATTTTTTAATAGTTAAGTCCTTGGTTAACATTATGTTGACATTTTGTTTTAAATAATTTACACACAGCCACACCTCCAGCATTTTAAATCCATGTGCTTTTTTTGAACACAGGTTGCTATTTAAAAGACAACGACTACCACATGTTTGTAAATTCACTTGCTTGACAAATCAAACAACTGTTGTAGTCCTCATGTAGCTTAGATAATATTTTACTCAGAAATCCAAAGCCACTAGCGACTTTCAAAAGGAAATTATAATTCTCTGCTAATTAGTCTTCTTGGTTGGCCTACAACTTGACACCAAGATGGAACAGCTTTAAAGTTTCAGTTCATTATTCAGGCCTCATTAAATGCAGTGTGTAGTTAAAGAGTAAGAGAATATTCAAAGGAAAAAGTGTCTGCTAAATGGCATGCCATATAGGTAAGATGTAACCTGAGATGATGATGCTCTAGTTAATAGAAATAATGAATTGAAAAAGATAACTTTTTATTTCTTAAAACTTGTGGGGGGAGGGGGGGTGACAGTTAAATATATGCTGACTCTAAAGTCACATCAAAAGAGAACAAATTTAATTTAATAAAATCACATAATGACAATGGTTAACTGAAGCCATTTCTGTTCATGGGGTGCCTGAAACCTTCCATGCCTCACAGCACGTAAATAGTGAAATTCTGCTAAAAAAAACCCCAAGCCCACCAGGACACATTCCCGCTAAATTCCATTCACATTAGAAAGTAAAGGCCATTTGTTTTAGCAGCTGAGTAAACGCTGTAACAAACCTTGGGAGTCATTGGCAAGACTAACAAATAAAACGTTAGCTGGATACAGATACATTTCACTTTGTCAATCAGCCATCTCATAATAGATAATGGTGATCATTTTATACACATTGGGCCTAAAATCTTGACATTTACATGTGATTACGGAGCCCTTTTTCATTTAAAAGACTAATTTAAAATAAATATATCAAATACTGATAATAGAAAACTTTGAATGCAATTTGAATGTATTAGTACACATTAAAATTAAATGTTACCAAAATATTACTACGAAAATATAAGAACAGTAAGCGTGTGATCAATAGTGTGTTACTGTGGCACTAGGAAACAACAGATGTCAGAAGGTCTGATGAATGTTGCTTAACATTATTGCTACAGCCCTCTTGCATCTTACATTTCTGTCACGTGGTTGCATAAACATGCAGAGAACAACACAAACATTGCAATAATGAAAACAGAATGTAGCAACAATATTGCCACAATGTAAATGTGTGTGGGTTCAGTCCAGTGGCTCTGCCACCCTGTGTCATAGTGAATAGTTTTTATTAACGTTATATATTGATGGTTAGTAAGCAGTTGCTTTTTCTTACTGCGTTTTCTAACCACTCCTTACTGATATTTACATTTATGTACTCACCACATATTGATCATTTTATTACTAGTTTATTATGCAGATAAGCTGATATTTACTGAAGATGTATGAATAATGTTTTAAGCAGCATGTCCATTATAGGCTGCTCATTATTAAAGTGGCCATGACATGAGAAATCAAATTTCCCTTTATCTTTTGCCATATAAGAGGTCTTTGTAACATTAAAACATCCTGCAAGTTTCATAGCTTAAAAAGTCCTCCTCATTATAAACAAAGCATTTATTTAATCAAGCTCCAAAAATGGCTCATTCGGATCTGAGGGGGCATGATGACATCACAGAGGAACAAACATTTGCATAAACACGCCTCCAGAGAAACACATCAACAAATAGTTGAAACAAATAGTCTCACCATAGGCCCCGACTACTGACATTCAGTCACTTAACATCTGATTATTCGAATATGCTGAATGCTAGTGTCGAACAGAAATTACAGTCACTGCCGCTATCTTGTCTACACTGGATACAGATGCGCGTGCGCTTTCGGATACAGTCCACGCACTTGAGTCTGTCGTCAATAGGACAAATGGAGTGAAAAATAAAAGCTTGTTTTGACATGTTTGATTTGAACAGTTCATTTGCGTCTTTGTACAGATATCAGAAGGATCCTAGCATAAAGAACAAGTGGATAGTTAATTTTTAAAGGCATATCGGATTGTGTCTGAGGATTGTTCGGAACATGTTGTTTTGTAAACAAGGCACTATTGCTATAAAATAATGTTTGTCTGGAAAATACCATTTTATTTTGATCATGTAGTCAAAACACTCACATTCAATGGTGAGGGGGCGTTGATACTGTTTCCTATGCAATGACATTAGCCGATCATAACAGTGGCTGATTCCTGACAAGACATGTTGTTTTAGACAGAGTATCATTTCCCACATATTTATTTTTTGTGCAAAAAACTTTAATGAATTAATTAATATTATAAGTAAACCACGAAAAACATATTTAAATCATAATAAAAATCTATGTCCTTTAATTTTTCTTTTGTTGTTCTGTTGCTGGACTTGTTTATGTTTTTTATTTTAATTTAAAGTAATTAAATATCTGGCGTTTGAAATGAAAAGCTTCCTTTTTTCTGAAGGCATGCTTTTGTTTCTCCAAGTCACCATATCTCATTTGTTGTTTTCACCCGGAGGTTGTTTTTCCCGTGTAAGGTGCAGGAGTGGGTCGCGTGGGACTAATTTACACAGAGCTTTGATCTACACAGTCTCATTATTGCTCGCGTCCCATTTAGACTCGCACTTCACCGGTCGCAGACTTCACTTCAAACTCCAAACTAATCAGCCATTTCACTCCAGACAATAGCGGAGAAATACTAACGTTTGCTTTTTATTATTCTTTATTCTCTATGATCAATAGGCGAAAGACTGAACGCAACACAGCAGTTCTCGATCCATTCCAGACGATGTGGTTCAGTTCCAGCATTTCTCGTTGTTCCAAGGTTTTGTAACAAGCGGAGAGCGCGGGGTGTATGTATTTTGGCGATACGGTACAGTCAAACCACATCTGTTGCGAGCCATGGAAATATACGCGCCTGGAAAGTGGACATCAACTCATTTTTTGTTTTTTAACTGTCTTTTTTCTTAGTTTCTTGAACCGTGCAGGGGGTTTGTTTAAGCGTCTTTGTAAACCACAAATATAATTTTAAGATGCTGATGTTGTGGACTAACAACAGTAACGCTATGGCACGCTCTGCCTAAACATGTGTTATTGATCTCCGTGTGCTTTCCATAAAAAAAAAATGATGGATTTAATTTTTGCTCGTCTTATATCTGGTATATATTAAGAAATCTAAATTTATTTTGATCGTCGCTGTAAACTTTATCACTGTATTTTGATGGAGGTGTGAAACTCGTTTGCTTCGAGACTTGTTTTTCCAAGGTTCGGGAATGAATTTTGATCAGCTGCTGGCCACAATCGGTGGCTTTGGGAGATATCAGAAGCTTCTGTATGTGTGGATATGTCTGCCGCAGATCTTTCTCGCATTCCACATGATGGCGAGCGTCTTCACAGGCGCCACGCCACCCCACTATTGTTGGGGTTCAGAGATGAAGAACGCGTCCCTTACCGTCGGCAATTTTTCACATGTGAACCTGAGCATCTCCCTTCTGCCAGGACACGCGGACTCGTGCACAGTAGTTTCAGGAAAGAACCACAGTACACGCTCAAGTTGTGAGACAGGATGGGTGTACAGCCACGAGATCTTCCAGAGCACTACTGTCACTGAGGTAAACGCGGTCCAAGCTGCATTCTTCAGAATAATTTAATGAGTACAACGAAATGTAATTCAATAATAAAAAAAAAAAAAAAAAAAAAAAATATATATATATATATATATATATATATATATATATATATAAAACATATACATATAAACAATATATAATTAAATGATTTTTTTATCAAATATCTATAAAAAAAACAGCAATACTGCAAAATATCATTATTGTTTAAAATAATGGTTTTCTATTTTAATATATTTTAAAATATAATTTATTTCTATGATGCAAAGCTGAATTTTCATCAGACATTACTCCAATTTTAAGTGTCACATGATCCTTTAGAAATCGTTCTAATATGCTGATTTATTATTTTTATTGTCAATGTTGGCAACAGTTGTGCTGGAACCTGTGATTCTTTTTTAGGATTCTTTGATGAATAAAAAGTTAAAAAGAACAGCATTTATTCAAAATAGAAATCTCTAACAATATAGTCTTTGCTATCACTTTTTATCAATTTAGCACATCCTTGGTAAATAAAAGTATTAATTTCTTTCAAAAAATTAAAGAGTAAACATTTACTGACCACAAACTTTTAAATGGTAGTTTATACTGTTACAAAAGATTGTTATTTCTTATATATTTAAACTTTTAATTATTAAAGAATCCTGAAATAAAGTATCACAGGTTCCAACAAAATATTAAGCAGCACAACTGTTTTCAGCAATGATAATAAATCAGCAAAATGGAATGATTTCTGAAGGATCATGTGACAGTGAAGACTGGAGTAATGATACTGGAAAATTCAGCTTTGCATCATAGGTATAAATTAGATTTGAAAATATATTCACATAGAAAATGGTTATTTTACATTTAAATAATATTTCACAATATTACTGTTTTTTTCTGAATTGTGATCAAATAAATGCAGCCTATTTAAAATCTTACTGATCCCGAACTTTTGAATGGCAGTGTATATCAATAAACTATTTTAAAAAATGTGCAAATAAAATGTAAACTCATGACACGCCAATAGTGATTTTTCATGGACTAATACTGTGGTTTTGTGTATGTATTTGTGCAGTGGGATCTGGTGTGTGACAAGGCAGGTCTAAACAGTCTGGGTTCCTCTGTCTATATGCTGGGGTTGCTTGTAGGAGCTGTTGTGTTTGGAGCAATGGCAGACAGGTATATACACACACACATTTGCATCCCTACACTTCACATGTGTGCTTTGCTCACCCTAAATTACCTGAGGGAAACTAGTAGTCATACCCTGCTCATAGCTCTCTTTCTTTGTCCTGCTTCCCATTCAACTCTTTTTGCATTAAATGCCCACAGCATTTTAGTACATTTTTAATATCAAATACACATTGCCTAGAGCTATTTATGCATTCACGGAAAGTAAATGCACTTCTCTTTGTCCAACTTAGTGATGTATATACTTTGTATGTACTATATAGCAGTGGTTTTCAACCCACTAGGGGGCCTCAGCAAACTTCTGGAGAGTAAAAATAAGGCAAATTTAGCTGAATCCACACTATATATAATTTTAAGTCAATTCACCAGCATTTCTCATCAAGTCTTTCTCATTTTCTTTCTTTCTCTCTCTGTAAGGTGTGGGAGGAGGTTTGCCATGCTCATGTCTTTAGCCCTTCAGACAGTGTTTGGTGTGGCCACTGCCTTCGCTCCAAACTTCCCCGTTTATGTCACCCTACGCTTCTTCATAGGAATGACAGTGTCGGGTGTGATAATCAATGCGTTTGTTCTAGGTGAGCCTTGGAGCACTAACGTAACTCTTTAGTCATTAAAGGATAGTTCACTGTCCAAGCCTGTATGACCTTTTTCTTCTGTGGAGCATAAAACAAGATGTTTTGAAGAATGTTGGTAACCAAATAGTCTTAGGTCCCATTGACTTTGGTAGTATTTTCATTCATACTATGAACTGAAACCATTCCTTTATTATCAAGAAGACATTAACTTAATTTAATTAACATAATCCATCTTCTTAGTTATCTCTGATCATGTTTTCATCAGATGGAAAAGAAGATGATAACCTGACATTTACTAATAACAGAATATGAGTAGAGCATGCCATCATTGAGGATCTACATCTTTGATGACCAGTGACCTCTGACCTCTCTATTGTTTAAATGTTTTTGTGCCTTTGAACCTCATGTTATCCAACTTTTTTTTCAACGCAGACGTAAGCCTATGGGTGACACTTCCAGTTCATTATCCGCTATAAGTAAATAATGTGAAGAATAACAGAGTGCAGTAAACAGTAAAACTGTTTGCACTACAAAACAGTGTGCTCATAATTAAGTTAACACATTAAAATAAAATGAATAATACAAGCTGTTTTGTACAGCTAAAAATAGCTGGATGCGGATGGCCACTCTTACGGGAAGAAAAAGGAGGATAGGTGACAATTTTTTCAAAAGTTAGCCATGTTGGATAAAAAAAATCACCTACGTGACATTTTAAGTAAAACTACTTAACTTAACATACTGAACTTCTGCTCATCTGTATACTTAATTTCTTACATATGAGAAAAGTTAAAAAAGTTTTTTCTAACACAGGGTGACTATCTGAAAACCCCAAATATTCATTTCAATTCATATAGGAATTTAATATTAATATTAATATTAATATCCCAATGCCTTTGCTAGACAAGTCAAGACAAGTTCAGACATGCCCTGACTTGTAGCAGGTGGGCTGTACCATAGGAGGAGAATCTGACTGACCTCAATATTATTCTTATGATTATGTTCTGGAGTTCTTCACTTTTTTCCTGATTTATTGGAAAATCTCTAATACCAATATGCATACAAAATGTACTCAATAAATCCATGAAGTCTCTAACTCATTTCTACCTGTGCTCAGCCCAAACCCTTTGAGTGCCCCCCAACAGTAACAAACACTCATTTCGTTTTTACCACAGACCTAAATACCCTAGATTGAACCCATAAACCCCAAACCTAACCACCCCCAAACACTTAACCTCCCCTCACCCCTCCTGCACAGGTACAGAGTGGACCTGCACACAGAGACGGATGCTGGCCGGCATCTTCACCGACTACTTCTTTGGTTTTGGCTACATGCTGCTGGCAGGTGTGGCTTATCTCATCAGAGACTGGAGAAAACTGCAGCTAGCAATCTCTGCACCAGGATTTCTCTTCATATTCTACATATGGTGAGGCAACGTAGAAATCGAGTTAACAAGTGAATATCGAGTAACGGAATTTAAAGGGATAGTTCACCAAAAAATGAAAATTATCATTCTAGGCATATATGACTTTCTTTATTCAGACAATTACAATTAGAGTTAAATTAAAAAAATGTCCTGGCTCCTCCAAGCTTATAATGGCAGTGAATGGATGTTGAGATTTTGAAGTCCAATAAAGTGCATCCATCCATCATTGCACCATCCACATGGCTCTGGGGGTTAATAAAGGCCTCCTGAAGTGAACTGATGCATTTTTGTAAGAAAAATATCCATATTTAAAACTTTATAAACTGTAATCTCTAGCTTCTGCTAACTGTCGTATGAGTGTGCATGACAGAGTGGCGTAGCGTAAACTCTGGTGGGAATATGCTAATCTCACGAGAATCAAGTTTTGTTTACAGCAAAGGAAAAACAGTCTCCTCTTGGCTTATATCGAAATCAGGGTTGCCAGGTTTTCACAACAAAACCCACACAATTGCTACTCAAAACTAGCCATGTTTCAGTGGGGTTGAACCCCAGGTAAAAATCCAATTCCGGGGGGTTAAATAGGCCTCTTTTAGCAGGGTTCCCCTGCTAAAATTCGCATTCCAGGGGCTAAATATCATATTCTTGGGGTTGCTTCAACCTGCAGCCATGAAAAACAGCCCACAGCAACAGTGTTAGAGGAGCCCAATTCTGTGGGAAAACCTTGGATTTGGCAACACTGATTGAAATCCTCTGACATTTTTTCTTTACAAATCCTTGTTTTGTACTTATAATTTGTGACCGGTTTGTTTTGCTTTCTCCTCTGTGCTAACATGTTTGTCACTTCTCACTAGAGTACGCTACGCCTACGTCATCCACTGAAACAGCACTCTCACATGAATGCGCATACAGCAGTTAGTGGAAGCTAGAGATTTCGGTTTATAAAGTTTTAAATATGGATATTTTTCTTACAAAATTTCATTGATTTGTTTCAGGAGGCCTTTATTAACCCTCTTGAGCCACGTGAAGCAGTGTTGCCAAGTCTGCAGTTTTCCCGCAGAATTGTTTTTCATGTCTGCGAGTTAAAGCGACCCCAGTAACATAATATTTAGCCAATGGAATGTTCATTTTACCAGGGGGACCCTGCCAAAATGTGTATTTTACCCCCCTGAAACACAGTAAAATACCTTGCAAGACTGATGTGGAGCACTTTTTATGATGGATAGACCCACTTTATTGGACATCTATTGGGCTGTTGAATATTACCACCCATTCACTTCCATTATAAAGCTTGGAAGAACCAGGAAATTTTTTTAATATAACTCTGATTGTTTTTGTTTGAAAGAAGAAGTCATATACACCTACAATGGCTTGAGGGTGAGTTAATTATGGCATAATTTTGATTTTTGGGTGAACTAACCCTTTAATAGTTTTTGTGGTCGATTTTGAAAAACATTGCAACTTCAACACTGCACTCATTTGATCAATAATTCAGCGCAGTAATACTGCAAAATATTATTACAATTTTAAATAATTATTTCCTTTAAGATAAACATTTCAGAATCTGTTAAACTTTATATATAAATATACATTTATTCACTTATTATTTCTAAAATAATTACTGTAAAAAGCACTGATAATATACTTTTCAGTTTATCTTACCTTACACAATCAGGCCTTGCAGAAGACTACATAAAAAGCAGTACTTTTTCATTTACTCTTGTTATTCGCCTTCCTCTGCCTTTATCAGTCTGACAACATAAATCTCCTTTCATTCTCCTCTACTTCTTTTTCTCAGGGTTCTTCCACATTCAGCCCGTTGGCTTCTTGTGAATAACCGAAAAGAGGAGGCGATTGATCTTCTGCGCAAGGCAGCTACGGTCAATGGTCGCACCTTACCTCCCACTGTTCAGGTATCAAAAATTTTCTCATGGACTCTTTTTCACTCTCTCTGCTCTCTTTTTGGCCTCTTTTCTTGTCATGCCTTTGGCATAATCTTTAAATCCCATAAACTCTCTAATAGCACTGTTAGCGTCACCATGACAACACCATCCCCCACCCTAGGCAACCAAGGGACCTTTGTTTTTAGTGTTTAAGAAGTGATGGTCTGAAGCTTCACTTCTCATCACCAGGGCAACAAGGAGATGACTTTCACATCATCAGGTCAATAAGTGCATTTAGCAAGGTTTCTCTTAATGTTATGAATGTGTTTGTGTCTGGAAAACATTCATTTCATTTCTTTGATCAAAAATAAAGTAAAATCTGAACTGTATAATTTACAGTTTAAAACAGTTTAAATATTTAAATAAAAGTATGTGTAAATGTAAATGGCAGAGCTGTATGTTCAGCAGCATTACCGCAGGCTTAAGTATCATAACACTTTGGAAACCATTCAAGACAGGATGTTTTATAACATTTGTTACAATGTATTAAAGTGTAATTTTTGCTACCACAGGTGGAGCGATATGAGGGCCCACAAGAACGGAGTCAATATACAGCTGTTGACCTGCTCCGAACTCCCCAAATGAGGAAGAGAGCTCTTATACTCTTCTACATCTGGTGAGATTACAATGAGTACAATGAGTACAGATATACAGTTGAAATCAAAAGTTTACATACACAGAATCTGCAAAATGTAAATTATTTTATCAAAATAAGACAGATCACACAAAATGCATGTTAATATTTATTTAGTACTGACCTGAATAAGATATTTCACATAAAAGATGTTTACATACAGTCCACAAGAAAAAGTAATAGCTGAATTTATAAAAATAATCCTATTCAAAAGTTTACATACACTTGATTCTTAATACTGTGTTGTTACCTGAATGATCCACAGCTGTGTTATTTTTTGTTTGTTTGTTTAGTGATAGTTGTTCATGAGTCCCTTGTTTGTCCTGAACAGTTAAACTGACAGCTGTTCTGTAGAAAAGTATTTCAGGTCCCACAGATTCTTTGGTTTTTAAGCATTTTTGTGTATTTGAACCCTTTCCACCAATGACTGTATGATTTTGAAATACATCTTTTCACACTGAGGACAACTGAGGGACTCGTATGCAACTATTACAGAAGGTGCAAATGCTCACTGATGCTTCAGAAGGAAAAACAATGCATTAAGAGCCAACTTGTGAACGAAATGAGGATGTGTACATTTTTCTTATTTCGCCTAAATATCATATTTTTTTCATTTAGTACTGCCCTTCAGAAACTACAGAAGATACTTACATGTTCCCCAGAAGACAAAATAAGTTAAATTTACCCTGATCTTCAAATTCAGAAAGTTTTCACCCCCAGCTCTTAATGCATTGTGCTTCCTTCTGAAGTATCAGTGAGCTTTTAAAGCTGTTGTAATAACTGAGAGAGTCCCTAAAATAATTAACATTTTGCAAATTCTGCAAGTTGTATGTTAACTTCTGACTTCAACTGTTCACTTTTATATGAGAAAAACCAGAAAGAGTGAAAGAGAGTTTCTATTTTTATTAAAACAACTTTTGAAAACTTCTGATTATGCCTTTATTTTTTATTTTTGATACATTTCAAATGGTTATTATGTTACAGTTAATCAGATGCCCATTTTCCACAAGTTGTTATGTTTCTTTAGGGTCTTCATGACATGTCTGTAACAAGTTCATCAATGGTAGTGTAAAACAACTCTTTTTTACCTTGTCAAAAACAGCTCTGTTTACAGTGAGCCGTTTCGGAGCATGTCTCTTAAAATGATATTGAGCTACTGCTCACTTCGCCCCTCTCTTCCATTTTTTTGTGTATTCGGTGGTGCATTAACATCAAAAACAAAATTAATCCATTGCGTCAACAGTGGCTCTTTTGTCAGAAGAAAATGAAGACACTTATGTTCATATTCATAACCAACTACAAAACACCTGCATTGCTCACGCGACGTTGTTGTCACTACAGCTGCTCGTGTGCAAAGAAAATGGCGGACAGCGTACAACAGGCTGATAGTGGAAAAATGCAAATACAGGACAGTCCGTCAGCAGTCATGACATCACACTGCTCAGAAAATTAAAATTAAAAAAAGTTTAATAATTGGGATTGTTTAGGTTTTTTGTTGAATAGAATAGTGGTGAATAGTGAATAGATTTTTATCATTGTAGGGTGGTTGTGTCCACACACGGCTAAGACACATTTATATGCAAACATCATGTAAAAGTGAATTTTCCATCCGATGTCCCCTTTTAATGTTACCATTATAATACTAGTATTGGTGAATATTACCCAATAAATAAAATATTTTTGATGTGTCATTTCCATTAAAGCAGTTTTATTACATTGTTATTAAATTGATTGTCCCTTCGTTGACTCTTTGTCTCTGTGTTTCTCCAGGTTTGTTAATGTGTTGGTGTATTATGGTCTGTCTCTGGGTGTGTCTGACCTCAGTGCAGACCTTTACCTCACTCAGTTCATGTTTGGATTGGTGGAAATTCCTGCAAGGTCGCTGGTGTTGGTTCTCCTGCCCTGCAGTCGACGAATCCCACTGAGTGTGTTCCTTGCTATTGGAGGTGGTGCATGTCTACTGACCCTCATTGTTCCAGCAGGTGACCAGTCCAGTCAAACATGACTAGAATTTATTTGTCTTTTTAATTCTTTTCCCAAGGATGTAGTACTTTCTTACTCTATTGTGACCCTACTCTCATTTCCTTCATTTTCTTATCACACGCTCTTTCTCTCAGAAAGCGCTCATATTCGGACTGCTTTGGCCATGGTGGGGAAATTTGGAATTACAGCATCTTTTGCCATCATCTATATCTATTCTGCAGAACTGTTCCCAACTGTTCTCAGGTACTCTCGTTCAGTGATGGGGAAAGTTACTTTTAAAAGTAATCCATTACAATATTGAGTTGCTCCCTATAAAAGTCACTAATTGTGTTATTTAGTTACTTTTTATGGAAAGTAATGTGTTACATTACTTTTGCATTACTTTTTCTTATCTGGGCTGGGCTTGTTTGCTTTTGGCAAATGTAAAAGCCCTTTCATTCGCTCAGGCTGAAGGAAATGTAAAATCAGCATGTATGATTTTGAGATCCATCTTTTCACACTGAGGACAACTGAGGGATTCCTATGCAACTATTACAGAAGGTTCAAGGAAACACAATGCATTAAGAGCTGGTGGGTGAAAACTTTTTGAATTTGAAGATCAACTTATTTTGTCTTCTGGGAAGTATCTGGTAAGTATCTTCTGTAGCTTCTGAAGGGCAGTAGTAAATGAAAAAAAAAGATATTTAGGCAAAATAAAAAAAGTAGTACACATTCTCATTCTGTTCAAAGGTTTACACCCCTGGCTCTTTATGCATCATGTTTCCTTCTGAAGCATCAGTGAGCATTTGAACCTTCTGTAATAGTTGCATATGAGTCCCTCGGTTGTCCTCAGCGTGAAAAGATGGATTTCAAAATCGTACAGTTATTGTTGGAAAGGGTTCAAATACACAAAAATGCAGAAAAACCAAAGAATATGTGGGACCTGAAGGATTTTTCTGAAGAACAGCAAGGCAATTTAACTGTTCAGGACAAACAAGGGACTCATGAGCAACTATCGCTAAACAAAAGAAAACAGCTGTGGATCAATTAGTAACAGTATTAACAATCAAGTGCTTGTAAACTTTCAAACAGGGTCATTTTTATAAATTCAACTACTATTTTCTCTTGTGGATTATATGTAGATATCTTATTGAGGTCAATACTTAGTTAAAACGTAACTGCATTTTGTATGATATCTATTTTGGTCAAATAGTTAAGATTTTGCAGATTCTGCAATGTGTACGTGAAAGCATTATGTGTAAATAATTTCTGACTTAGCTTTTTTATTTACAGGCAAACAGGTATTGGTGTTTCTTCTATGTTTGCACGGATGGGTGGCGTTTTAGCACCACTAATAAACCTGCTTGGACGCCACACACCTGTTGTGCCCATGGTGATATTTGGCTCCACCCCTCTGCTTGCTGCAGTGCTTGCTCTAGCATTGCCTGAAACTGCCAATCAACCACTACCAGACAGCATCTATGATACTGAGAGGTAAACAATGACACCACATACATTTAAAGGAATGGTTTACCCTAAAATATAAACCCTGTTACCTTGAGAATACTTGTCTCAAATAGTTTCTCCTCCTCTCTCCTCCTTTAGGTCCGCTCTGAAATATGATGCACAAATTCCTGTACATACCAGCCAATCACCAAGCAACCCAGAAGGACAGGAACTGCAGAGTTTAGCAGATGAGTCAAGTTAGACATATATTATCACACACAAACTTTATACAGTGTCACATTCTAGTGCGTTTACATTATCAGTCTTGCTGATGATCAGTGAAACTTGAAATTGGTTAAGGTTTTGATAGAAAAAGCCTTTTTTGTGACTTTTATGACAGATATTTGAACATTTTATAATTTTTTTTTAATGGCTGTAGGTTGGGTATTTGACTGATTTACATTGAGGTTAGCAGTTTTAATAAAACTAAAGTGTAAAGTTTAAAACATGGATGACTGGGTCTGAAAACAATGCAAGTTGTGCATCAGGCCTTTCTATGCAAAACAAAGAGAGATGCTCTAAACAAACATAAGGGAACATTTGTGAATTAGTAAGCCAAACTAAATTCAATCAGTTTACTTTTTTTGGCATTTCTGCCTTTAAAATGACAGGACAGTGTAGAGGAGACAGGAAGTGAAGTGGGAGAGAGAGAGGGGGCAGGATATGGAAAGGTGCTTGAGCCAGGATTCAAACTCGGGACGCCTGTAGCGCAACGGCACTTTATGTCAGCCAACGATTCAGTTTACTTTTAACAGATATTTAAATTTAAAATGTGATATTTTTTTTCTTCTGGCAAATGGATCAAAATATTGATGACTGGTCCTGTACAACACAGATTTTTTGAATCATATGCTCTCTAGAATGAGAATGTCCCTCCCATTAACACCAACTACCACTCACTAAATGGCAAATTTGTGAGGGTTTGGTCTAGTGGAGAGTGAACCAGTGCCTTCTTTGTAATGTAGTTCTTGACACATCATGTCCAATGTTTGGGAATTAACCGGATTTGTCTTATGTGAGGACAGTTCCCAAAGCTTATGCCTGGTTGAAAATGTTTTAATCGCATGTTAGTATCCTGAATTATCTTAGCTCAGTAGGCGAAGGGGAAAGTACACGTATCTTGTTTAGTGCTGTTTTGTCTGTTGTTTGATTGCATTTGATTTTTCTCTTTCTTTAGTGAAAAAAAAAAACATTATCATACGCACAATTTAAGAGTGGGATTTATGTGTGTTGCCAATTTTACTTGAGCCGACGATACACACTCTACTGATGCATATGCAAACGCATAGACTTCAATCTCAGTCGCACACACTGCCAAATGACACAATGTAGTTTTTACCTTTATATCTTGACATTCTTTTTAAAAACAGGGAAATGTACTTTTACTGCATGAAACTGTTTAATAGAAATGAACTCTATTTTATTATTATGCAATTTGTCCAATGTTCTAAATATTGATCAGATCTTAAGGGCATACACCTATCATTATTTACTCACTCCCCATGTCATTTTAAACCCTTATTCTGTCTTACAGAACACCATAAAGCACTGTATTAATATTCTAAGTCATCTGAATCCATGTGAAAAGTTCTGAATGAGGAACAGGGAACAGAATAAAATTTTAAAGGGATAGTTCACCTAAAAATGAAAATTATGTCATTAATTACTCACCCTCATGTCATTTCAAAGCCGTATGACCTTCGTTCATCTTTGGAACACAAATTAAGATATTTTTGATGAAATCCGAGAGCTTTCTGACCCTGCATAGACAGAAATGCAACTACTATGTTCAAGGCCGAGAAAGGTAGTAAAGACATCATTAAAATAGTCCATGTGACATCAGTGGTTCAACCGTAATATTATGAAGCTACAAGGATACTTCTTGTGAGCAAAGAAAACAAAAATAACGACTTTATTCAACAGTCTCTTCCGTGTAAGTCCTCGACGCACATTCACTACAGTACCACAACGCATACGTGTGCCTCTGCTTCTAAACAAGGCAGAAGGAGAAGAAAATTGTTGAATAAAGTCGTCATTTTTGGTTTCTCTGCACACATAAAAAGTATTCTTGTAGCTTTATAACATTATGGTTGAACCACTGATCTCACATGGACTATTTTATCAGTGTCCTTACTACCTTCCTGGGCCTTGAAAATGGTAGTACCGTTGCCAACTATGCAGGGTCAGAAAGGTCTCAGATTTCCTTAAAAATATCTTGAAGTGTTCTGAAGATGAACGAAGGACTTACGATTTTGGAACGACATGAAGTGAGTAATTAATGACAGAATTTTCATTTTATTCATTTGAGTCATTACTCATAGAAAAGCCTGAAAACTGCTGTGACCAGGTCACTGAGTCAGTGGCTCGCACTAGGTTAGTGAACTGATTGCTCTTATTAGGTGGCTTGGGCTGAATGATTCATTACTGAATCTGAATTTGACACACTGACCAAAATTCTTCAAAAGTTTGGAAAAGAAGGGGAGTAAATAATGGTTGAATTTTCATATTTGGATAAACTATACTTTTAACCAAATAATTGTTATATATCACTGCATGATTAATAGGATCTAAACACTTTCGCTTTGTCATGAGATCTTAATTCATCTGTAATTGTATGGTGTGCACCTGTAACTGTGATGTCTTTTAACATGATGAAATGAATAGACTTTTTTTTTTTTTTTCAATCAGCAGAGCCAATATTAAGAAAGCTGGATGGTTACCACAGTCCTCAGTCTTAAAATGATGACGACACGAGAATGAATCAGTTGAGGTCTAATGAAACTGTTATATAGGCTTGCTAGTTACTGACCTTTGCCTGTGAACAAGTATGAGTGTGTTTGTTACTTTTGCTGCATGATGGAATGCAGGTCTTAATGTGATTTTACAATGAACAAGCATTTTGTTATTAAGACTTTCCATTTATTAACATTCCAACTGATGCACAATAAAACTGTGATCAATTGTCCAGCATCCAGGATCTGCAATAAAACTGTTGAAAACAATTCGTCCATCACCTTGCGTGATTTTCTTTTCTTTGAAGGCTGTACGTATATTAAGCTAATGTCACATAAGTAGCATCAGTAGCCACACCACAGTTGTTGTCTTTCATGGACATCAGTATATAACCATCATTGCCCCAGTAAGTGGACCAGGAGTTTTTCACTAGCCAGTAGGGCTCATTATTTATTATCCCATAACCAACTGCTAGCACAGCATGATCCAAGTCATCAGTCCCATTTTCTGTGGATATATAAGAAATATAAAACATGAATCACTGGTTTCTTTAGAAAAGAGTACTGGATACTTGATTTTAGGCAATCTGTGAGGCATTGCTACACTCAAAATAATATGTATGAGTATGTACTTGAAATATGTCAAATATTCACATTTTTATTATAAAATAATAACAAAACAAAATAACCTATAAAACTACAATACCAATTTATTATTATGTATATTAATATGTATAGTTAATATAAATATATTAATTGCCAAAATGTTTTTCATATATAACCCATGCTGCAGAATGTTATTTTATATAATGAAATAATTTAAAAAATAATATATAACATTACTTTGCAGATGAAAACATATACCTGTTTATTGCTGTTAATTGTTTCTGTATATACCAGCGGTGGCGAACGTTGGTCCCGGAGAGCCGCAGCCCTGCAGAGTTTTGCTTTAAGCCTAATCAAACACACCTGAACAAGCTAATCAACGTATGAAGGGTTACTTGGAAGCTACAGGCAGTTGTGTTTTTATTAGGGTTGGAGCTGAACTTTGCAGGGCTGCGACTCTCCAGGACCAGAGTTCGCCACCCTTGGTATATACAGTTGAAGTCAAAAGTTTACACACACCTGGCAGAATCTGCAAAATGTTAATTATTTTACCAAAATAAGACTGATCATACAAAATGCATGTTATTTTTTTTTTAATTTAATATTGACCTGAATAAGATATTCCACATAAAAGACGTCTACATATAGTCCATAAGAGAAAATAATAGCTGAACTTATAAAAACGACCCCATGCAAAAGTTTACATACACTTGATACTTATTACTATGTTGGTACCTGAATAAAAAAAAAAACAATGCAAAAGCAAAGAGCTTTTTGAATTTGAAGATCAAGGTAAATTGAACTTATTTTGTCTTCTGGGAAACGAGTATTTTCTGTAGCTTCTGAAGGGCAGTACTAAGTGAAAAAAAAAGATATCTAAGCATGTACACATCTTTATTCTGTTCAAAAGTTTTCATCCCAGCTCTTAATGCATTGTGTTTTCCTTCTGGAGCATCAGTGAGTGTTTAAACCTTCGCTCAGTTGTCTTCAGTGTGAAAAGATGAATCTCAAAATCATAGTCATTGTTGGAAAGGGTTCAAATACACAAAAATCATTCATTTAGATAACACAGAATTAAGAATCAAGTGTATGTAAACTTTTGAACAGGGCCATTTTTTATAAATTCAACTATTATTTTCTCTTCTGGACTTTATTTAAACATATTCTATGTGAAATATCTTATTCAGGTTGGTACTAAATAAAAATTAACATGCATTTTGTATTATCCCTCTTTTTTACATTTTGCAGATTCTGCAGGGTGTATGTAAACTTTTGACTTCAACTGTATATATGTTAACAGTTAATATATAGCAATATTTCCCAAAATGTTTCCATCTGAAAAAATGTTACAAGTTTTACAGATGGAAATCTTTTTAGGGAAATGCTATGAATATTATGATATTACTTTTTATTTATTTTGTAAGATATATACTGTAAGGTATAATGATTAAGAAGATGACAGTTGTTTTAAGTGTGACATATTAGGATTTAAGTTTGTGAGATGGTATGAATGTGTGAAGACTCACTGCATGCTGGTTCATAGTAGACTCCATTGCTGTAGAAAGCGAAGGAACGGTGAGCAGCATCAATGCTGACTGCTGCAGGGCCGAATTTAAAGATAGCGGCCTTCAGTGCCACAATATCACCACTGGTCACATTAGTGTACCCACTCAACTTCGCCACCATGGAGGACTTATCGTAATGACACAAACCATTCTGAAACACACATTGATTTCATTAGTAACCCTTTTTTAACCACCAATATCTGATGGATCAAAAATAAGGTACTGTTTCAGATTATAGATGTCAATTCAAGCAGTTTTCCAAGGTGGAACCTAAATAACTATTTAAAACAATCAAAAGCATTTGGGTTAGGTGGAGATGTGTGGTGTATGTACACACACCATGCCCATATATCCTCCATAGCTCTCTGCAGTAGAAATGCCACCATGTTTCATCATCCACTCAAAGGCTCTCCATTCCTCTCCTCCATCACAACCGTTGTTCCCAAATCCCCATGTGCAGTCCACCAGCATCTGCTGGGACAGTGGGGTCAGCTCTCCAGTCTAAAAAATAAAAAGAGAGAGAAAGACAAGGACTAGTTCAAATCTGTGTCACTTTTCTTTTTTTTCAGTCGGACATTACAAAGATCAACTTGTCTAGAGCTTATTGTGTAGATTTACCTTCAGGAAAAGTGCTCCCTCTAGTGTTCCAGTGGTGGCAAAGCTCCAGCAAGATCCACACACAGCCTGGTCTTTCACTGGTGTCACAGCACCTGAAAATACATAACAATATGTCTGTGTATCATCTGAATCACTAAACATGCATTGAACAATTCTAACTGCACATACAAGATATACACACCATACAGCCTCCAGTCTATGGTATCAGGGGTGTCTATAGAGCGGATTTCAGAGGGAAAAGGCTGAGCCTTTTTGTGAACATGAGTCCTTTTATGTCCTCTCATCATGGCCAGCTCTTCCTGTGACCGATCAGCCAGGTGATTGACAGTGAGGGAAAATGAAAGACCTGCTCTATTCATGGAGTGCACATACCTGAGGAAAAATGTATGTAATTAATGTTTTCAGTCAAGTTCACAGCCTGCTTATCATTGTATAATTTTGTGTAGTTAGTGGCTATTTTCTATGCATATTTATTCAAAGTAGTTTTTCTAATTTTAATACAAAAGTTTTTTCCCTCACCGAATATTATGCACAAAGTTGTGCTCACGTTCCTCATGCTCTTTTTCATTTTCATATTGACGCTCATACTTCTCTTTAAAGTGGCCAAACATACGATGGGCATGACCGACGGGGGAGGTGTGGACAAGGTCTTGGATGGGGTTGGCCAATAAATGATGCTCCAGACCAGGTCCAGGAAAGTCACCACAGGTCATTCCTAAACACAAAAGTGAGTATTCGATTAGATGGTTTGTAAATCAAATCACTGAACGCGTGTTATGTATTTACTGCATACCTGCAGGCAGTTTGAAAATGTCTGAATCAATTCGAGAGCTGAAGTCACTGTAGTCGATAAGGTATTTATCGTAGTGGGACCCCAAAAGAGTGTTGAAGCCCATCATCTCATAGTGGTGTGGGGTGGCTGGGGAATCATTTCCCTCCGGACGTGTGACCCACAGACGATACGTGTTCTTCTTGTGGCCAACCTGTGTGACGTTTTTCCAGACCTCACACAGATTGCCTGCGTAATACTCCATCTTCTCAAACTGCAAAACAATTTCATAAGCATTTCAGCCTTGTTGCTTTGGTTTTCTCCACAGAAAACAGTAAGTAATGAACTTAGTAAGTCATATGGGTAGTACATACTTCAAAGCCCTGCAGATCAGGCAGTGCTGTCTGTGGAAGTATTGGACCATCCTTGGTACCATTAAGCTGGAAACACTTCATAGTATTGAATTCAGTCTCAGTGGTGACTGGTGTAATCTTGTAAGTGGCACCGTAATCCAAATCATTTCCAATGAAAAAAGTAGACACTGTACCTATAGACAGCAACAATTAGGAAAGCTAATGTTACATGCAAACATGTTTTAATACTGTCTGATTTTATTATCTGATGATCACTGACCATGATAATAGTCGATTCGACTTCTGTTCCCCTTGAGGTCATACCAAGCCTCAAATGGTTCCTTTATCTCAGCATATGGCAAAGAAAGCAGACCTACATAAAAGAGGAATATGCAACTTGTGACAAGAAGTCTAGTGTACTGGCATGTACTGTGTACATAGATAAAAATGTACCTTTAACATGATACATCTTTCCAAAATCAGGCACCGTTCTTCCAGCAACTGGTGTGGCATCTGAGAAAGAAAACATAATATATACACTACAAATGCAAAACATAACATTCGCTAATGACATCGCATTCATCCGCAACTCGTTTTAGCGTTAACAACATAACAGGAAATGCGCTTCAGGCATTAAATCATAAGATCTACTTCTTCCTGTTGTAAACAGTGTTTTCTTTTACAAAGACAACACTTTACCTGCAGCACACACCAACACAACGAACCCAGCTACAAGAAGCAACATAGTGCAATCTAAAGAAACCAGACGGATATCCACCGGAGAAGATAATACGCTTTCGTCCGTCTGAAAAAATGTTCCGAACGAAACACGAAAATCACGCAGAAGTTTAACGAGAGCGTTTACGCCAACGACGACGCACGATAACAGAAAGTTCCCAAAAAACACGAGAAGGAGGGACTGAATTAAAGTCATATGACAAGTGGGTCTACTGCCGTCACATGACTGTAGTCAGCTGTTTTCCTTAACTGGGGTTAAAATTGCTGACTTCATTTGTAACTAGATGTTCACGTGTGGTACATGTCTTAAACATGTTTCTGAATACAAATTACTGTAAATCAGAATATAGCGACAAAACGAGGAAGGAAAAAAACACTTTTACAAGTGAAATTAATGTAGTGATATGAGAGATGGGTAGTAACATTGCAGAAATGCTTGAAACATGAGCTACTGAAAGTGAAAAAAAGCAGACCAAAAACAAGACATAAGGGCCCGGTTTCACAGACAGGGCTTAGGCTAAGCCAGGATTAGGCCATAGTTCTTTTAGGACATTTAAGTAATTTTTATAAACATTCTTAATAAAAAAACATTACTGGTGTGTATCTTGAGACAAAACAAAGGCACTGATGTATTTTAGGATCAGTCAGTACAAGTTTCTTTCAGTTGAAACAGCTCAGATTTACATTTTAGTCTAGGACTAGGGTTAAGCCTTGTCTGTGAAACCGGGGGAAGAGGTTTAGGCTTTGTGATTAAATTATCACAGGGACAAACAAATAAAAAAAAAACAGGTTTAAGTCATGCCTTACAAAAAACAAGCAAGCAAACAATATATATATATATATATATATATATATATATACACACACATGTGCATCTCAGTAAATTAGAACATTGTGGAAAAGTTCATTTATTTCAGTAATTCAACTCAAATTGTGAAACTCGTGTATGAAATACGTTCAGTGCACACAGACTGAAGTAGTTTAAGGCTTTGGTTCTTTTAATTGTGATGATTTTGGCTCACAAAAACCCACCAATTCACTATCAAATTAGAATGTGGTGACATGCCAATCAGCTAATCAACTCAAAAAACCTCACTGGGTTGCACAATCATGGGGAAGACTGCTGATCTGACAGTTGTCCAGAAGACAATCATTGACACCCTTCACAAGGAGGGTAAGCCACAAACATTCATTGACAAAGTACAGCTGGCTGTTCACAGAGTGCTGTATCCAAGCATGTTAACAGAAAGTTGAGTGGAAGGAAAAAGTGTGAATGAAAAAGATGCGCAACCAACCGAGAGAACCGCAGCCTTGAGAGGCTTGTCAAGCAAAAACGATTCAAGAATTTGGGTGAACTTCACAAGGAATGGACTGAGGCTGGGGTCAAGGCATCAAGAGCCACCACACATATGTGTGTGTGTGTGTGTGTGTGTATGTGTATGTATATTTTTTATACACACAATGTTTGTCATTTTATTTATAGGGCTACACAAAGTCTGTCTTTTTTATTTATTTGACTTTTTTGTTTATTCATATAGATAATACAAATAAAAGTAAAGCAGACTACTGTTTTAAATTTATCAGGCATTATTCATTTTTGTTAATGGGTTAGTCTATAGAAATGTCATTTTTTTTCTGTCCCTAGCCCTTACAGAAATATTAAACTTAAACATTTTTTTTTTTTTAAATGAAACAATATGTTATTTGAACAATTACACCTTGAGCTATCAGTGTGCCAATATTTGTTTTTTAATTAATTATTTTAAATACCAAGCACCACAAAACTGCTCGTCCCCACAGCCATGTATAGAGGGAAAGTATGTTACATTTTGATGTCAAAAACAGGTTTTTCTACCATTTAAAATACAGTAATGAATTCACCAACGATCACATTGATGTAAATGTCATATAAAACAAAATGCTGAATAAATATTATAAAATATATAATGAAAGTAGTGGTCCTCTAGAATTGTGTCACTGCTGTGACCGTTTAAGAAAAATTGTTTATTTTGAAATAAAAAGTCAAAATGATGACATCACTTGCCTTGCTGTTTCCTGAAGATCCCTGATGAAAGGCCCATGATAAGTCCACTGTCTCTTTTCAGTTATCAGAAATTTTCTCATTTATCTCATGATTTCATATGAAGCTTTTAGTTGAAGTCACTGGTATGACCTGCTTTGTTGTTAGGGAATTGTAAAAAACTAGAATACAAATGGACTGAATTTAGTGAGTATACCATGACTGACAACATGTGGTTTGATACCTTGCAGCAGCCATTTTGCAAAATGCATTTTCCATGAAAATTGTCACTGGTGTTACCTTTCTTATGGGTAAGTAAATGCAAAAAAAAAAAAAAAAAAAAAAAAAAAAAAATTGAGGTATATTCATGAAGTCAAAAGGTAATCTAATAATGTGGTTACTACATTAAATAATACATCTAATAATGTGGTTAAAAATAAAGTTTATATGTTAGAAAAATAAATACATTTTAAGACATCTTGCTATACCAAAAGTGGAAATTTCTGTAGAATGGCCCTAATACTGATACTATTTACGTTTAATTAAAGTGTGGTTTCAATCAGAAGTTTGTGTTTAATTTCATCTGGGGTTTGACCACACAATCACCCTTTGCAAACAAAATAAAAGCTATATTTTGAACATTTTTTGAAAATAATTTGCCAGATGTTAACCAAATGTAATGATTCAAAAGATGTTTGAAACTTCTGTAATAGCTGTCTATAAGTCCCTCGTCGGGGTGAAAAGATGGATCTCAAAATCATAACATGCTGGAAAATCAAATAATTTGTGGGACCTTGAGGATTTTTTTAAAGAGCAGTGGTCAGTTTAACTGTTCAAACAAGGGACAACAAAACAAAACATCAAAAAATGTTGTAGATCATCTAGGTAACAACAAAGTAATAAGAACCAATTTTTATAAATTCAGCTATTATTTTGTCTTGTAAACTATTTGCAAATATCTTTTATGTAACACTTTATTCAGGACACAGCCCCTATGTGTCCAATAATAACACTGAATCTTTTCCAAAAAAATAAAATTTATAAATAAATTAATTTGTTCACTGCATTCAGTAGTAAAAAATCAAGGAGAGGTCTAACGTTACTGTTTGCACCAGTGACCAAACATGGATTACAGAAGATTTAACATGTGAAGAGGAACTGAATTAAGCCATATAACATAAGGGTTTATCGTTGGAGGATAAATATTTATCGAACCAGGACAAGGTCTATGTTTGTTTCCTCTCAGTAGACATTGCAGGGGTGCATTTACTGCGTTACAGCAAGCATGACAATTCTGGAGTTTTGGCTAAATAAATGCTGTATTCACTGTATAAATCACATACAATAAGCATCAAATGGTTATGTTTGTAATGATTGTAAAGGTAATATAGATGATGTGGTTTACAGTGGTTTTAAAGATTATTGCCATATATGAAACAATGAACAGCTATTTATGAACGTTAATACAACATACCATTTTCTTTTGCTTCAGTAGTAACTTCATCTTTAATATAAATCAATAACTTCATACTCATTGTTTCAATTCAGAATGGTGTTTATTTATGTAACTTTTCAAAGTCACAGTTTATGTAGTCAGCAAATCCATTTTAACTGTACTCACTGATCTATAATAAAGAACATTTATATAGATCAGTGGTAGCGCCTCCTTTCTGTATCCGACCAATCGGCAAAGTCATTGATACCAAGGCTGTATGTAAGACCAGCTCTGTTCACTGTGTGCACATGCCTAAAGGAAGAAAATGTAAGAAAAGAAAGCTTAAATCACAGATTGCTTACTTAAACATTTTGTAATTGTTAAGTTAATATTTGTTTCTGTCAGCAAATCAGCGCACAAACTATGCTGAAGCATCTTCAATAATAAATCTTAATTACCATAATTGATCTAAAGATATGTGGGATTACCATTTACCACTTGTGAGTTTATATGGTAATAGCTTATATATGATTTTCAATTTATTTTTGTTTTACTAACCGAAACGCATGTACAAAGTAGTTCTCACGCTCCTCTTGCTCCTTCGCACTTTTATACTGACGATTGAACTTCTTCATAAAGGGGCCAAACAGACGGTGGGCGTGACTAATAGGGGAGGTGCTCACATAGTCTTGAATGGGGTTGGCCAATATTTGATGCTCCTCTACAGGGTCAGGAAACTCTCTACAGGTCATTCCTAAACACATACATACATACATCACTGAATGTTGATTTGGTTATCTGTTAGCGTAAAACAGGCAGAAAAAGGCATTTCACTGAACGTTTGTTTTCCAGTTACCTCCAGGTCGTATGAAAATGTCAGACTCAGTGTGTGGGCTGAAGTCACTGTAGTCAATAGTGTATTTGTCATTGTAGGACTCCAAAAGAGTGTTGAAGCCCACCATCTCAAAGCGGTGTGGGGTGGCTAGGGAATCATTTCCCTCTGGACGTGTGACCCACAGACGATACGTGTTCTTCTTATGGCCAACCTGTGTGACTTTTTTCCAGACCTCACACAGAACGCCAGTGTGATTCTCCATCTTCTCAAACTGCAAAATTAACAACAAATGTACTTTCCTATATGAATCTTTTGGACAGTGTGACCTAACAATAAAGAATATTGAACTTAATTGACTCTTGAGAAGCAATCTGATCAATCATAACGCAGAATCTGCCATTTTTGTCTGACAAACAAACCAGAAAGGAGAATAGATTAATGTTGATGGATTTGAACTTGAAAAGCAGTGTGTATTGACGTCTTTCAATTGAAAAAAGATACCTTCTAATGTTCATTAATGTTTATTTCACGCTATAAATAGTAAAGAGATGATCGGTTCACGTGCTGCTTGAACTGAGGCGCTACAGCGATCGGTCATGACATATTAAAAAGCCACAAATTGGTATTTATTGTTTGAATTTCTTGACACAATTTGAAAGCTGAGACTTTGTTTCATACATAAAGTAACCTGCTCTGTCAGCACGATGTCAGTTTCCTGTATTTTTCCTGTCAGTTTGCTGATTTATTTTTCATTGTGGCATGCCTTGTCAGATATAGCAGCAGTAACAAAGGGGGGTGGGTCTTTGCGAAGGGTCAATTAAAAAAAGCCTGTTATTGAATTAGAATGATTGATGATGATGCGCCTAGATGTGTCCAACAACACTGAATCTGGTCACCTTAAAAAAAAAAAAAAAAAGTACATACTTCAAAGCCCTGCAGATCAGGCAGCGCTGCCTGTGGACGTATTGGATCCTCCTTGGTACCTTTAAGACGGAAACACTTAATAGCTTGGATTTCAGTCCAAGTGTTAACTGGTGTGATCTTGTGAATGGTACCATAATCCAAGTTGTTTCCAATCAGAAAAGTACGCACTATGCCTGTATAGACAACATCAATGATGAGAAACTACATACATAATCTATTTTGATTGTGTCTTTATCATGAGAAGATCACTGACTATTTCGATAGTCGATTCGACTTCTGTTCCCCTCAAGGTCGTACCAAACTTCAAACGGTTCTGTTTCTGAATCAGAATAAGGCAAAGAGAGCACACCTACACAACACACAGATGGTACATGTAACATAATCAGTTCTACTGTACTGGGATGTACGGTGTAATTAATTAGACAAAAATGTACCTTTGACATGATACATCTTTCCAAAATCAGGAACTGTTCTGCCACCAACAGGTGTGGCATCTGTGAATGAAAACACACAATTCATTTACTCAACTTTTCTATTACTAAGAAAACATATGTACAGGTACTACAGCATACATGCTTAGCATGTTTAAGGTTACAAACACTGCAAGATTTTTTTCTTTTACATAGACAGCACTTTACCTGCAGCACACAACAGCAGCACAAACCCAGCTAGAAGAAGCCACATAGTGTAATGTAAAAAAACCAGACAGATATCCACCGGAGATGATAATAAGCTTTCGTCCGTCTGACAAAACAAAACAAGAAAATCAAAGAAGAGCAATCGTTAGTGCCACCAGCCACCAAATGTGGATAACAGAAGTTTGTAATGAATACATGCAAAGGAAGGGCTGAAGTAAAGTCACATGAAATTATGTTCCAGTGGGGGATGGACAAATATTTGTTGAACCTGGACAAGGTCTATATTTGACTGCTCTCAGTAGAGATTTCGGGGGTCTTCGTTGTGGGACCTCTGTAATCAGTCCATCTTTCTCCCTGCTTGCGACACCCCTGAGCAAACACTTATTAACTTATTAACATATAAGAATAATAAGTAATAATACTTCGTTACAGTACTTAAGTATTTTTTGGGAGTATCTGTACTTTACTTGAGTTTCTATATTTCAGCCTACTTTTACTTTTACTCCACTATATTTCCTAATTAAAATGTATACTTTTACCCCGATACATTTCCCGAAGCATATACGTTACTTACTACAAAATAGTCAGAAGTCAGAAGAACACAGACTGCAGGAAATCAGGTTTGACGAATCAGTGGTCAGGCGCTTGCAAGTTTGACTCCTAAAAACACTTTTGCTCATATGCAAACAAGTGCGCGCACAGCTGCGGATGATTCATTTTCCACTCAAGGCGAGGCTGGGGTGTGCGATATACAGTTTATCTTTTGCAATAATGTGGTAAGCGTTGTTGTAATGATGTGTGATCTGACATTATCAAGTAGGCTATTTCACCAAATCACACACAGAGTGCACGCACGTTGATTTATTAGTCTATTAAAGCTCAATTCCAGGCATTCTAAATTGTTTTTAATGTAGTTAACTTAATCTATATCACACAAAGAGTACCGTTTTCTGCAGATATCAGCATGATAACACATGTAATCATTTTATACAAGCTCAGTAAAGCAATAAGTGAGTTACATTTTAGCCATAATATTGCTTGTCTTTGCTCAATTTTGCCAACTAATTTGATTTGAATGAATCAACTTTCTGAACGAATCGGTTATTAAAAATGATTTAGTGAATCACTCATTAAAACTTTATGTAAAATAGCATGTCCCAAAAGCTTGCCTACTCTTTTCTTCACCAAAAGTAGGCACATTGGGGTGCAGCAATCTCTAAAATTTTATATATATATTTGCTTTATTTCCATTTTGCATTTACTTGTACTTTTACTTGTAATACTTTAAATAAAAAAATAAGATTAAGATAAAAAAAAAAATTGATTAAAAAATACTTTTTGTACCTAAGTACAATAAATATCACATACTTTAAGACTTTTACTCAAGTAATATTCTAAACAGTGACTTCAACTTCTACCAAAGTCATTTTCTGGTAGGATTTCTGTACTTTTACTTAAGTATGGCTTTCAGGTACTTTATACACCACTGATTAAATGAACTTTAAACTACTGGAATAAACTCAGAGAATGAAATGTTTGTTCTATAAGCATCGAATGGTGATCCATAAGTATACATGGTTGTAAAGGCAGGAAAAAGCAATGTAGATATATTGGCTAAATATATAAAATGATAAATTTAACTGGAAATTATTTTATGTTAGAAGAAATAACAGGAGACAATATATAAATAATAAGTTGGTTGGGTAAGCACATGTAGTTACCTGATGTTTAAGCATCAATTGATCCAGACAAAAAAAAAAGAATACTGCAAAAAAACAATAAAAGTGTGGTATTGTTAAAAAGTATGGCTTGCACTTTCATTGATTTTACATTTTTAGACTGATTTTACCTCATAAATGTTTCAGTGTGTACTTTGATGCCATATGTCATGTTGTTGTGGTGTTGGTAGGACATGCCAGCTCTATTCGACTATATTTTAGCAACTTACACAACATAGCTCAGTAATTTCACATTTTTTCATTTAAGAATGGTGTTTATTTACTTAAACTTTCAAAGTCATAAGGTGCATTTCAGTTCACATATTTATGCTCTAGTCCATGCCATTTTGTGGTATGGACGTATCAAAATCTGATGATGAACGACAAAATGACCTTATATAATTAATATAAATATAATTAGTGCATAGTGCTTCATTATGGATGCAGTTTTGTTTGTGTAATCAACCAATCAATTTTAGCAGTACTTCCTCCTCTCTTCATTCGACCAATCGGCTCTGTTCGTAGAGTGCACACGCCTGGGGAAGAAGATATAAAAAAGAAAGGTTTTTTGTTTATCCATACCTATATTTAACATATAGCACCACCTTGTGTACCATATTGTTTAATTAATAGAGAATATAAATAATATAATTTTTCAAATATTTCAAATATTTTTAAATATTTTTAAATATTTTTCAAAATGCCATTATACATCACAAAATCACTAGTGATGTTTGTTGTTTTTACTCACCGAAAAGTATGTACAAAGTAATTCTCACGTTCCTCATGCTCCTTCTCACTTTTATACTGATGATTGAACGTCTTCATAAAGGGGCCAAACAGACGGTGGGCGTGACTAATAGGGGAGGTGCTCACATAGTCTTGAATGGGGTTGGCCAATATTTGATGCTCCTCTACAGGGTCAGGAAACTCTCTACAGGTCATTCCTAAAAACATAATACCTCAGTGAAAGTTTAATTGGGTGATATGTAAATCTAAAAGATGCAGACAAAGGTATTTCACTGAATGTTTGTTTTCCAGAAACATTCCTGTCCCTATGTAGTACATACTTCAAAGCCCTGCAGATCAGGCAGTGCTGCTTGTGGACGTATTGGATCCTTCTTGGTACCATTAAGCTGGAAACACTTAATAGCTTGGATTTCAGTCTCATTGGAGACGGGTGTGATCTTGTAAATTGCACCGTAGTCAAAGTAATTTCCAATCAGAAAAGTCTGTACTGTTCCTGTTTAGAGAATATCAATGATGAGAAACTACATACAAAATCTATTTCTATATAAATACTGCCTGATTCTATTGTCTGATGATCACTGACCATTACGATAGTTGATTCGGCTTCTGTTCCCCTCAAGGTCGTACCAAGCTTCAAATGGTTCCGGTTCCACCTTAGAATAAGGCAAAGACAGCACACCTACACAAAAAGGGGATATGTAACATACTGTAAAAGAAATCTACTGTACAAGGATGTGCTCTGCAATTAGACAAAAATGTACCTTTGACATGATACATCTTTCCAAAATCGGGAACTGTTCTGCCACCAGCTGGTGTGGCACCTGAGAATGAAATCACATAATCATATTTTCAAAAACAAATGTATACTATTGCATAGTTGCATAGCAGGTTTAGTGTTAAACATAAAAACATAACAGAAATCGTGGTGCAGCTATTAAATCACAGGATCAACTGTAATACGTGTTTGTGTTTCTTCCTGTTGCGTGTTTGCTTTTACATAAACAGCACTTTACATGCTGCATATAGTGTAATCTAAAGAAACCAGACAGGCATCCACTGGAAATGGAGAATGAGCTTTAGTCTGCACTGAATTAACGTTAGTTAATATTTATTATAGGATCTTTTGTATCGTTGGCATGATGAAAACAAATAAAACTTAACAGTCAGTGGTTCTCTCCTCCGCCATGCTTGAAGTTTAATATCCGCCCCAGTGGCGATTCTGGCTTGGTGTCCCTGCGAAATCATACTTTGTCCAGTATCACATCGCCCTCTTTCTCTTTTTCCGAAAAGTGACATACTGATGGTTTCGATCATTTCATTCTCAGATATTTTCCCCCTTCACATTTACAATTTATACTTCATGTCACACAGGTTTTTAAGAATCACACAGCATTCTGCCCCCTCACTCAACAGTTCACTAATTTCTATAAATATTAAGAATAAAATATATATGCGGTTGTAAACTAGTATGCTATGTCCTCAGTTTTTTGTAAAAATAAAAGGACATGAATGAACATGCACAGCCAAAAACAACTGATTTTTTTTTTAAAAAAAATGCAGATACATTTTTAGTTTTCAGGATTATTATTATTTTTTTTTTTTTTTTTTTTTTTTTACCAAACTGTGCATAAAGACGAGTCTCAACTATGTTATAACATAATGATTTTATATACCATTTTATAAAATGGTCATAAACAGGTTTTCTCATTTTATACAATGTATCTATAAACTAAATCTAATTCGCATATTAATGTGTTTTTGGGGCATCATGTAAAGAAAAAGAAGTGTAATAATCGGAGTAATAATTGACAAGATTTTCATAATATATAATATTTCATAGGAATAATGAAATACAATTTCTTTCCCTGTTCATTTGTTGTGTCTCCCAAAATGCGTATAAACATGCTTTTAGTCCCGGTGACCTCATATGAGGTCATGTATGAAATCAACGTCCTGTTTCGTAACAGAAAGTCATATTTTGATTTAAACCTCAAAACATTTTCCTGAGATGTTGATTTATGACACACTGTTTAAAAATTAGTCCATAAGATTGTCACTAAATTATTATTAGACATTTTTGAAGACCAAGGAGAGGGAGTGGTAAAACATCCAAACATTTAGTATCTCAGAAAAGCCCTGAATGTGCTCTGTACAGGACATCCAGACTTAAAACTCTGGCATGTACAATCTCAGAGAAATTCACTAAAATATATTGTCCTCATATGAGAACGCTGGGTTTTAGGAGGTTAAAGTCCCACAATGCTGCGTGTTTCATTTTGACAGTTGAGCTAAAAAATAAAGATGTCCTCTAAGAGTTGAGGTTGATGGTCAGTTTGTGTGTGGAATGTATGATTTTTTTTTTTTGTCGACCTTTTTCCACTTTTGATGTCATTTCTAGCAAGAAATTAGCACTGTAGTAATTAGATATCCACAGATAGCCCATGTAACGTCTGCAAGAGGTCTGTTAAAGGTCTCTTGATCTGGAAAGCATCTGCTGTGTACAAATGTCTGGCAGACATCTGTAAGATGTCAGTTTTGCATACACTCTAAATATTAACATCTTAAAGACATAATCTATTTGACATCTGGTAGGAAACGTCCAATAGACGTCTTGCAGATGTAAATGCAGACGTCAAATAGACCTCTCCGAGATGTACGTGTGCTATAAAGGTAGTAATCACCTAATGGTTAGAGAGATGGACCTGTAACCTTAAGTTTGTAGGTTTGATTTTGATGGAATGAACGAAGTTCCACAGCAGCTGAGCTGAACGAGTCTTGCAAGGGTAAATAAAGATCTGGTTGTTTGAATAAGTACAGCATTTTCTTTACGCAAGAAACACTCTGTCTATAAAGGCTCATATTTTGTGTATTTGAGGTCTGAGACGTGTGAGACCGGAGAGAGAGGCCTAGCATTTGCCATCTAGTCTATAGCCAATACACTTAATTAGCCTGTGCATACAGTAGCGTTTCATCTCAAAATGAGATTTTGGCCAAATGTATTTTACAACAGAAAAAACTGAGAACCCATATAGCTACAACAAACTTTGTAACCTGTTTGTAAAGCATAATGTGATGCCGCCGTTTTAATGACGGACAAAATGCACATTTACACACATTCGCTGGTCAAAAACCCCGTAACTGCATTTGAGTTTGACACAATGCGACTGAGTGGTCCTCGTCACCTAAATGTATTTCTAAGAAAATTCTTCTTTACTTTATGACTGCTGATAAACTTAATTTATTAACATTTAAACCATTTTATATTGTCGCATGGTTCATGTTTACACTGTAAATATGCAGGTAAGCTCTAGCTCTCTATACTCTCCGCTCTTTACATGAATAAACGTAGTAAAACATAATTTAAAGTAATGTTTTTCTAACTAAAAAAAAAATAAAAACATTACAAAATCAGATTACTTTTTAAGTTTTAGTACATGCCCCTCAAAAGGTCTGTGGCCGGCCCTGAGTGAAATATTAGGCTAGTGTCTTAATACCGCTCGTACATATCTTTATCGACCTCAACGGCTCTGGCCCAAGCTGTGATAGAAACGAAATGCTATTTGCTATTTAAAAAAGGGGGCGGGACTGCTTGATTTATCCCACCTTGTCTTCCTATTTCAGTTGAGATTATGTCAACATATAGAAAAACGCTGCATATTTCAAAGCACTTCAGTGGACTTTAAAGTCCAAAAACAGAAGTTGCAACAGATATTTTCTTCTGCATTGTGACATACATTCAAGTGTAACAGATTATAAAAGAAAAATATAGGGTGGAGATTTCCAGGGGTAGAGTTTAAATTGACAAATGATTGGAGAAGTTCTGCATATGACAGGGATGTCCAGATCTGTTCCTGGAGGACCACTGTCCTGTGGAGTTTAGCCAGAGATGGTCTTGTTATTAATGTTACAAAGGTTCGCTAGACTAACGACTCTCCTACTTACCGGTGGTAAGAAGGCAACAAGGCACTTACGGATTCAGTGTCTGCTAGGACAGCCCGAGATACTTTCATCTGATTGATTACTGATAGCAGCGTAGATAATCTGTTGTTGTCACTGGAAGGTCCAGTTATAATGTTTTGGATAAAAAATAAGAAGTCAAATAAAAAAAAAATAAAATAAAATAAATGAAACATGCACAGATTTTAACATTTTAAATCCTCAAGCTTTTATTTTGGCATAATACTGTAAACTTCTGCCCACAAAAATGTTGGAAAATAATGATTCAAGTGTGTAACAGCACATTGCATTCCCAAATCCATCTTAAACTCACAGCAAATGAAACTTGCAGCATTGTGAACCAAATGACTCTAATACACTGAAAACAGAATAAAAACAATGAGGTTTATCAAAGTGTATTATATATGATGAAAAAAGACTCAAAGAAATGTGGGAGGACTATTTTGTATTATCCTTCTTCCGAACTGGAATTACTCCTCTCATCCTGGCCTTCTCTGCTTTTGTCCAGTCGGCAAAATTATTGATACCGACGCTGAATGAAAGACCGGCTCTGTTCGTAGAGTGCACAAACCTGAGGAGGAATAGGATGTAAAAAAGAAAGCATGCATATTTCAGACAAGTTCACAGATTTTTTACTACTACTACATTGCAATATTTGTTGGTTTTCCTCACCGTTGAGTATGTACAAAGATGTTCTCACGCTCCTCGTGCTCCTTCTCACTTTTATACTGACGATTAAACTTCTCCTTAAAGGGGCCAAACAGACGGTGGGCGTGGCTAACAGGGGAGGTGCTCACATAGTCTTGAATGGGGTTGGCCAATATTTGATGCTCCTCTACAGGATCAGGAAACTCTCCACAGGTCATTTCTAAACACATAATACCTCAGTGAGTGTTTAATTTGGTGATTTATAAATGTAAAAGAGGCATTTAACCGAATGTTTGTTTTCCAGTTACCAGGTGGTATGAAAATGTCAGACTCAGTGTGTGGGCTGAAGTCACTGTAGTCAATAGTGTATTTGTCATTGTAGGACTCCAAAAGAGTGTTGAAGCCCTCCATCTCAAAGCGGTGTGGGGTGGCTGGGGAATCATTTCCCTCTGGACGTGTGACCCACAGACGATACGTGTTCTGCTTATGTCCAACCTGGGTGACTTTTTTCCAGACCTCACACAGAACGCCAGTGTGATTCTCCATCTTCTCAAACTGCAGCAGAAGAAAGTCATTTAGGTTTGAACAACATGATTTAATGACATTTTCATTCTTAAGTGATCTAGGCCATTAAGTAGTACATACTTCAGAGCCCTGCAGATCAGGCAGTGCTGCCTGTGGACGTATTGGATCCTCCTTGGTACCTTTAAGCTGGAAACACTTAATAATTCGGAGGACTGGTGTGATCTTGTAAATGGTACCATGATCCAAGTCATCTCCAATCAGAAAAGTACGCACTGTGCCTGTATAGAGAGCATCAATGATGAGAAATTACATACATAATCTATTTTGAATTTAATACTGTATGATTGTATCATGCGAAGATTACTGACCATTGCGATAGTCGATTCGACTTCTGTTCCCCTCAAGGTCGTACCAAACTTCAAACGGTTCTTTTATCTCAGAATGAGGCAGAGAGAGCTCACCTACACAAAAGAGGGATATATAACTTTAAAATAAAGAGTACTGTACTGGGATGTACTGTGTAGTTAGCCAAAAAAAAAAAAGTACCTTTGACATGATACATCTTTCCAAAATCAGGAACTGTTCTGCCACCAACTGGTGTGGCATCTGAGGAAAAAAACAGAAATCAAACTCATTTAATCAGCTTCTTTTTAACTAAAACATGTCTGCATGTCATCAGCCTGTTGTATGTTTTATCTTTTACATAGCACTTTACCTGCAGCACACACCAGCAGCACGAACCCAGCTAGAAGAAGCCACATAGTGTAATCTAAAGAAACCAGACAGACATCAACCGGAGATGATAATAAGCTTTCGTCCGTCTGACAGAAAGTCACAAAACAAAATCAAGAAGAGGTCGCTAGTGTTTGAACCAGTGACCAAATGTGGATAACAGAAGTTCGTAATAAATACACACAAAGGAGGGACTAAATTAAGGTCATATGACAAGAGGGTCCAATGGGGGATGGACAAATATTTATTGAACCTGGACAAGGTCTATATTTGACTCCTCTCAGTAGAGATTTCAGACCCTGCGTCCATAGAAATGGACATCACATGATTTTTTGTTTAAACCAATCAAATGTTATGTTTTTAAAATATGAGCAATGCCTGGTCACTGATTGGTCCCTGATCAACCAATTACAATGAAGATCTGACTACTAACTTAATCTGATTGAGCTACAGACATAACAAAAAAGAGAGACATGATAACCAACTAGACAGAAAGAGGTGGAACCCCATATTTTACCTTTTAAATGCAGAGTTAATGGTGGCCTCATCAACGTGCACTGGTTGTAAAATTAAGACTATAAAATAATAATATTCAAAGTTATTTTGAAGATCTGTCAGAGTTGCAGAACACAGGATTTTTTTTTAATTTACTGTTCATCGTAATGGACATGTATTAGTTGTACAACAGGTTGAGAAATTTGTGCAAGCATTTCAAAGCTAAATAACAGAGGTACAAATTCAAATGTTAATGTTTTATGAACATTGATGTTATTTAATGAAATTAATATTAATATGATTTCATTTATGTCTTCAAAGTGACTATAACCTGTAGATCAATTTTTCATTGGTTTTATTGAGAAACAGCCATAGTGGATGAGATCAGTGAATACACAGCAACACACACAGTCACACCCCCTCCACACACACTGATGCCTTGACGCTATAATGCACACAATCATATATTTATCAAAACAATCAGCAAGTACACATAAACCCATACATATACACACAAAGACATTTATACATATACTCAGATTCACCCACTTCAACCAAAAAATATATTTTTTTGAGACTTCATGTCATCTTACCTTTTTTCCACATTCTTACGGCATTGTTCATTCTTACAGTGTTCTGTTCAAAATCTTAAACACTAGTTCAACTATAGTGCACAAATTCTACTTATTATGTATGGTTAAAATATGCAGATTTTTTTCTTCAGTCCTGACGTCCATTGTAGTGGACATGAGAAAAATCTAATAAAAAATGAGTTTGTTCACTGGGCAAGCACTTGTAGTTACCTGATGTTTAAGCATCAGTTGATCCAGACAAAAAAATATATTTGATTATTGCTAAAAACTGATAAAAGTGTGGTATTGTTAAAAAGTATGGCTTGCACTTTTATTTGTTTTACATTTTTAGACTGATTTTACCTCATAAATATTTGAGTGTGTACTCTGATGCCATATGTCACATTGTGGAGTTGGCAGGACATGGCAGGTCTATTCAACTATATTTTAACATTATAGTGCAGTAATTTCACACTCAGTTTTTTCATTTAAATATGGTGTTTATTTCATTTTTCAGTGTCAAAAGCTGTGTACAGTGTTTAAAACCCTTTTGTTGTCATTTGTTAACATTTGTTTAACAATAGTCCAGAATAAATTTTCAATGGGTGTGAGTGCTTGCCTGTCAGAAGATTTGCAAGTAAACAGAAAAAATACTCAAATATTAAAAATACCTTTTTAGTAAATTTATTTTGATTGTGTTTTTTGTTAAATTTACACATATGGCTGTACAACTAGCCCAAAAAACCATATTGCGATAATTTTGTCATATATTGTTTGCGACTTGAACTGCAGTGTGACATTTAATCTCATATGTGACCCTGCCTGGAATCAGTTTTGGACAATCTTTGGCTGAGATACAACTATTTGAAAAACTGTAATCTGAGGGTGCAAAAACATCTAAATATTGAGAAAATTGCCTTTAAAGTTTTCCAAATAAAGTTCTAGCAATGCATATTACTAATCAAACATTACGTTCTGATATATTTACGGTAGGAAATTTACAAAATAGCTTCATGGAACATGATCTTTACCTAAAACTAAATGTTTCTGACCAACTTTTTCCACTCCTGCTGTCATTTCTAGCAAGAAATTAGCAGCCTGGTAATTAAATATTCACTTAGTTATCACCAAAGCTCACTCTATTTTGTTGTAAATCATTACACTTCATGCACAAAAGCTGCCTGCAAAGTCATTGCCTGTTGGAGCAGCAAGACAACAAATCTGCTGCCTAAGCTTTTGGACGAGCCAAGGTCTTCAGACTCACTGGAAACTTTCAGGAAAGTTCAACGAAGCAGGACATTGGCCCTCCAGGAGCAGGACTGGACAACAATGGCATACGTCACCAGAGAGAAATTGTTTTCACAGGAAGGTCAATTTTTAATGTTTTGGTTAAAAATAAAGCAGTCAAATTAAAAAAAAAAGAGAGAGAGACAAGAACAAGAAACGTGCACAGATTTTAACATTTTAAGCTGTTAGTTTGGCATAATGCTGGTGCTGTAAACTTCTGCCCACGAAAATTGTTGGAAAATAGTTATTCAATTGTTCACAATATAATTCTTTTGTTTTGATTAGGCTATGTCTGTGTTGTTTTTGGCCTAAATGTGTGACATGTTGTTGTAATAATGAATGTCCAACTTAGATGTATGAGACTTTACGGTCCTATATCACATACATTTTCACAACTTACACATGAACTGTTTTATTCTTACACACTAGCTGTTAACTCAGGTATACAGTAGTTAATGTTTGAAGCGGATCAAAACCTTTCATCAAAGCTGTTCTAAAACCAAAACAATAGCTGTTCTTGTCTTAGGAGAACTTTGATTTTTTTGATCCACCTCAAATGTTGACTATTATATATGACAATAGGGAAGAAAAGATGATTTTAACTTCTGCTTTATCCCAGTTTTAAGAAAATGTATTCTTTTTTTCCCTGTTACATTTGCATGACAAACTCATGATAAACGCTTGATCTGACAATGAAGTTTACCAAAATCTATTATATACTGCATGTTGGTAACAGATTCAACAGAAATGTGTGAGGACTATTTTTTTAGCATCCCTGGGAAATTCCTCTGCTTTTGTCCAATCAGCAAAGTCATTGATACCGACGCTGTATGAAAGACTGGCTCTGTTTGTAGAGTGCACAAACCTGAGGAGGAATAGGATGTACTTTTATTCTGACGATTAAACTTCTTCTTAAAAGGTCTAAGGTTCCAGACGGTGGGCATAGCTAACAGGGGAGGTGCTCACATAGTCTTGAATGGGATTGGCCAATATTTGATGCTTCTCAACAGGACCAGGAAACTTCTCACAGGTCATTCCTAAACACATAATACCTCAGTGAATGTTTGATTTGGTGATCTGTAATTGTAAACGAGGCAGACAGTGCATTTCACTGAATGTTTGTCTTTCAGTTACCTAAAGGTGGTATGAAAATGTCAGACTCAGTTTGAGGGCTGAAGTCACTGTAGTCAATAGTGTATTTGTCATTGAAGCCCTCCATCTCAAAGCGGTGTGGGGTGGCTGGGGAATCATTTCCCTCTGGACGTGTGACCCACAGACGATACGTGTTCTGCTTATGCCCAACCTGTGTGACTTTTTTCCAGACCTCACACAGAACACCAGTGTGATTCTCCATCTTCTCAAACTGCAGCAGAAGAAAGTCATTTAGGTTTGAACAACAGGATTTCACTGCAAATCAGGCAGTGCTGCCTGTGGACGTATTGGATTCTCCTTGGTACCTTTAAGTTGAAAACACTTAATAACTTGGAGGGCTGGTGTGATCTTGTAAATGGCACCATGATCCAAGTCATCTCCAATCAGAAAGTACGCACTGTGCCTGTATAGTGAGCATCAATGATGAGAAATTACACACATAATCTATTTTGAATTTAATACTGTGTGATTTTATCATGAGAAGATTCCTGACCATTAAGATAGTCGATTCGACTTCTGTTGCCCTCAAGGTCGTACCAAACTTCAAACGGTTCTTTTACCTCAAAATGAGGCAGAGAGATCTCACCTACACAAAAGAGGGATATATAACTTTAAAATGAAGTCTACAGTAGGATGTACAGTGTAATTAGACAAAATGTACCTTTGACATGATACATCTTTCCAAAATCAGGAACTGATTTGGCATCTGACACTGGTGCGGCATCTGAGAAAGAAAACAGAGAAATCTCATTTAATCTTTTTAACTAAACCACATAGCCAAATACACTTCTGCATGTCTTTAGCCTGTTGTATGTTGTTTTCTCTTTTACATAGACAACACTTTACCTGCAGCACACACCAACAGCACAAACCCAGCTAGAAGAAGCCACATAGTATAATCCAAAGAAACCAGACAGACATCCACCGGAGATAAAAATATGCATAATAAGCTTTTGTCTGTCTGACAAAAAAGTCCCAAAACAAAACAAGAAAATCAAGAACAGGTTTATCGTTAGTGTTTGCACCAGCGACCAAACCTGGATAACAGATAATAAATACACACAAAGGGAGGGACTTATTTAACGTCATATGTCATTAGAGGTTCATTCTGGGGGTGGACCAATATTTATTGAACCAGGACAAGGTCTATATTTGACTCCTCTCAGTAGAGATTGCAGGGGTGATCATTGTGGGATGCTTATAATCAGTCCATCTTTCCCAATAGGGTCTGGCTGCAGACATGCACTTGCATTTTCAGACTTGCACTCTCAGACAGCTGCACCTCCGCAAGTGACGTCACTTGCAGTCTTTTTTATTTTATTTTAATTATTTATTTATTTTTTTTTTAATCAAATCTCTCAACATTTTACAACAGTAGCCAGGTGGTGAAGACAAGAAAAAAGAAACTGAATTACAATGTCACTCGCAATCGCCACTTGCACTCTCTGCTACCAGAAATGTCACTTGCAATCCACACAAATTATGCGTGTTATTAATAGAGACAAGACGCTGTGGTTGTTAAACGATTAAAACAAAATTAATAGCATAACGTACAGGGTTGTGGATGTCATCTGTAGGAGATAAAGACAAGACCCGCAAATCCATGGCCACAGAACAGCAGAATATGGACGCATTGCGCAAAGTCTCGTTAAGTGTTTTTACGAGACGTTACATTAGAAAACATCTTAATTTAGTTAATTTAATTTAAAGTTGTATGCTATTTTTATGTCCTGTTTTAACACCCCTCATCAGAACGCTCTGTTTGAATAGCCATGGCAGATTGTAGACTTGTCTAACAGTTGTGTATATTTGACAGCCTACATCCCTCACAGATGCTAGCTGCTGTGATTTAGGTTAAAAACGCATAAACGCACATTTGTGTGGTGCGACATTAATATCAGATTCAATATGCTCAGCACAGCATAGTCTTTTAGTTTCAATCTTTCTGAAAATCCCGCATCAAAATAGTTCTTGTTTGTAAACGAATCTATAGTACAGTGTAGTGTAGTGAAGTTCATCCACTGTTTCCCAATGAAGGAAGGCAATGCAAAGACCACTTGGCACTGCACAGCATCTTGCATTCTGAGCCATTTTTATCAATTGGTTTCTGCGTAAACCTGCGTTCATTATTTACACTGCATGTATGAATTGGTGGGCAAGGCTAAACAGGCAGTGATGTAGAAATAGGCAAGGCAAGGCAAGTTTATTTATATAGCACATTTCATACACAATGGTATTTCAAAGTGCTGTACATAAAAGGAATTAAAATATTGATGAAAAAATCACAACAATAAAAAGTAGAAATTTAAAATTGATTAAACATAAATGAAAACAGTTAAGAATAAAAATGATTACACATAAAAAACAGTGCAATAAGTTTAGACGTAGCACAGTGCTTATTCAGTAAATGCATAACTGAACAGATGAGTCTGGATTTAAATGTGGCTAATGTTTTAGCACATCTGATCTCTTATGGAAGCTGATTTTAAGGCATAATAGCTAAAAGCAGCATAATAGCTAAAAGCAGATTCCCCTTGTTTTGTGTGAACCCTTGGTATTTCTAACTGCCTAGATCCTAATGATCTGAGTGGTCTGTTGGGTTTATATTCAGTAAGCATATCTGCAATGTATTTAGGTCCTAGGCCATTGAGTGATTTATAAACGAGTAAAAGTACTTTAAAATCAATCCTAAATATAACTGGAAGCCAGTGTAAGGATCTGAGGACTGGGGTGATACGCTCAGATTTTCTGGTTCTAGTCAGAATCCTGGCAGCAACGTTTTGAGCTGCAACTGTCTGACGGTCTTCTTGGGAAGGCCAGTGAGGAGACCATTACAATAGTCCACCCTGCTGGTAATGGCTTGAACAAGTTTCTCCAAGTCTTGACTGGAAACAAAACATCTAATTCTTGCAACGTTTTTGAGATGATAGTATGCTGATTTAGTTACTGCTTTGACAAGACCATTGAAACTAAGGTCTGACTCCAGAATCATACCAAGATTATTGACTTGATTTTTTACTTATTTGACTCCTAGAGTCAAGGTATGTATTCACCTTAAGAACTTCATCTTTGTTTCCAAATGCAATGACTCCAGTTTTCTCCTTGTTTAACTGAAGAAAGTTTTGCCACATTCAACTGTTAATTTCATCAATGTTTTGGCAGAGGGAGTCACTGGTGCTGTAGTAGGTAAATCTGGGTATCATCTGCATAGCTGTGATATGCAATTTGGTTCTTTCTCATTATTTCACTTAGTGGGAGCATATACAGGCTAAAAAAGAGCGGTGCACGAATTGAGCTTTGAGGGACTCCGCATGTCATAGATGTCCACTGAGACGTATGGTTTCCTATACTCAGATAATGACCTCTCCTTTCTAGGTATGACCTGAACAATTTGAGGACCATCCCAGAAAGCCAGACCCAGTTTTCCAGTCACTCTAGAAGAATGTTATGATCAACAGTGTCAAACGTGGCACTGAGATCTAGTAGTACCAGCACTGATATATTGCCAGAACCAGAATTTAAGCAAATATCATTTATTATCTTCATGAGCGCTGTCTCTGTGCTGTGATGTGGTCAGAAAACAGAAAATTGTCCAGGTATCCATTTGAGTTTAAGTACTAGTTCAGCTGATTAACCTTTTCAGTAGTCTTGCCTATAAAAGGAAGATTTGATATTGATATATAGTTGCTCAATATGGTGCTATCAAGATTGATTTCAGTAGGGGCTTAACAACTACAGTTTTCAGGGAGTTTGGAAAAGTCCCAGAAAGAAGTGAGGCATTCACCACTTCTAAGAGATCTGCTTCTAAACAGTTAAGCACACACTTTTAAAAAAAGATGTGGGAAGTGTGTCAAGACAGCAGGTTGACAATTTAAGGTGCTGTGCTATTTCTTTCAAAATTTTGCCATCAGTTGCTTCAAAAGCAGACATAGTAACTTCATTTTGAAATTGCGGTCAAATCGGTCTGACCTCTGCATAACTTGAGGATGTGCTAATCGCCTTTCTGATATTATTGGTCTTCTCAGAAAAGACGGACTGCATTTGCTGTCAGAGAGTATTTCTCTGGGAATTTGATGTAGGCGTTGATCTTCTTCTGTGGAGGCGGTGCTTATGCACACTATTATGTCACAATGTGACACATTCCACAAACTGTTGTTTTGGCAAACTGGCTTTTATATAAGCTGATTTTAGACTAACGGGAAAGTTATGAGTTCTGAAACTTGACCTCTTATATGTCAAAATATCAAGGGAATTTTGGTTTATAGTTCAAGCCCCCTTTAAGAAATAGTTGATGAGTATATAAATAGTAAACAAAATTTTATTCTTCAAATTCATACAGATGGATCAAAGGATTCAAATCTCAAATGGAGTAGCAGTGCCATGTTCATTTCTCAGCATAGGCTGAGATTGGGCGGTAGACTAAAAGATGTTCTTTCTGTGTTTGCAGCTGAAACAGCAGCTATTTTATAGAATGGGTAAAGCATGTAAGACCTAATAATATGGTTATTTTATCAGACACTTTTTTATCTTTCACCAGTGAAGTGTAGTAAAATGAGAGATGGGAAGTAACTTCAGATTTATACCAATAAGTGTAATATTTTTTTTATATGTAAATTATATGTTCTAATTATATTAGAATGATACAGAATTAATTATTTTATTTCTAATGTAAAAAGTATAAAATGGAATAAAATTTAGAATTTATTGATTTGACATGCTGCGTATGTTTAATCAATGACACAATAAGAACTTTATAAATAGAACAACGACAAACCATAAATTGAAAATGATAGCAAAATAAGCTTGAAGAGGCATATGCTCCATTTAATCAAATAAAAATGATTTAAAATGTAACATTTTTCTGACAAACTCTACAAAAAACAAAATGCATTCATCATTTCACACCCTGGAAACATGCTCAGAGAAATGTATGAGAACATTTCTGTAGCCTTTGACTCAGCAAATACATTGATACCGTCGCTGTATGTAAGATCCAGAGGATCTTTGTTTGTAGGATCCAGAGAGAGCTCACCTACACAAAAGAGGAATATGTAACTTTAAAATGAAGTCTACTGTACTACAGTGTACTGTGTAATTAGACAAAAATGTACCTTTGACATGATACATCTTTCCAAAATCAGGATCTGATTTGGCTTCTGACACTGGTGCAGCATCTGAGGAAGAAAAATTTAATCAACTTCTTTTTAACTAAACCACATAGCCAAATACACTTCTGCATGTCTTTAGCCTGTTGTATGTTGTTTTCACTTTTACATAGACAGCACTTTACCTGCAGCACACACCAACAGCAGAAACCCAGCTTGAAGAAGCTACATAGTGTAATCTAAACAAACCAGACAGACATCAGCCGGAGATGATAATAAGCTTTCAAGTCCCAAAACAAAACAAGAAAATCAAGAAGAGGTCTGTTGTTAGTATTTGCACCAGCAACCAAATGTGGACAACAGAATTTCGTAATAAATACACATAAATGGAGTTAACATCACAATATGAGGGTTCATTGTGGGGGTGGACAAATGTTTATTGAACTCGGACAATGTCTATATTTGACTCTTCTCAGTAGAGATTGCGGGGTGATCATTATGGGATGCGTGTAATCACTCCATCATTCACCCTTCTTGCGACATGCCTGAGCAAACACACTGCAAATATAAAGTGCGCTTTTTAAAAGTGCACCAATTCCTGCATTAATTGTTGAAATATGAGAACCATTAGAACTAAGAATTAGATTAACTTTAAACTACCGGAATCATCTCAGAGAGCAAACTGAGGGTTGGCCAGCTAGCAGAGTGTTATATGAATTTTTTGAGCAGGTAAAAACAGACAGTGTGCACAGTGTGTAAGGCACTGTTTACAGTGGGCTGAAATTCCATGTTGAACACTGATTTATAGTAATAACAGATTAATCTCCCTAAGAAATAGCTGATAAGTATATTATACTGAATAGAATTTTATTCTTCAAATTTATACAGATGGATCAAAGGATCCAGATCTTAAATGGACTAGTTGCATCATGTTTATTTGACGGTAGATTAAATGATGCTCTTTCTGTGTTTTCTGTGCTCAGACTGTTCTTCAGTTTTAACAATGTACAGTTGCAATCTAGATTATTCAATCCTTGACATTGTTTACCGCCGTAAACAATACAACAAAGACTTCAGATGGATCAAAAGATCCAGATCTCAAATGGAGTAGTAGTGCCATGTTTATTTCTCAGCTTGGGCTGAGATTTAGCGGTAGACTAAATGTTGCTCTTTCTGTGTTAGTAGCTGAAACAGCAGCTAATTTATGTGCAATAGAATGGAGAAGGATGTACAACCTAATAGTATGGTTATTTTATCAGACACTTTTCATCTTTCACCAATGAAGTGTAGTGAAATGAGAGATGGGAGGTAACTTCAGAGAAATGCTTGAAATGAGATGGCTACTGGTACAGTGGAAAAAAAAATGTGTGCTAATAAATGTAACATTGTTTTTATGTAAATAATATAGAATGATGCAGAATGTCTTCATTTTTTAATTTATTTATTCATTCTAATGTAAGAAAAAGTATAAAATGGTTTTAGATTGAATAGTCTGAAACAAAAAAGTACTCAGCATCAGAATGTACTGATTTGACATGCTTTGTGTTTAATTAATGTCACAATGAGAACTTTGTGAACAAACCACACATTGAAAATGATAGTAAAATACGCTTGAGGAGGCAAATACATTGTTTTATCAAATAAAAAATTATATAAAAGACAATTTTGAAACAGAGGTAATGCTGTATTTGTGATAAGAAGGAATTGACCTTTTTTACTTATCAGATTTCTATTAAAATTTCTACCAAAAAAGCAATTAAACTATTGCATACATTGAAAACATACTCAGAGAAATGTGTGAGGACTATTTTGTAACATCATGTTTCTTTACTGGAACCAATAAACCTCCTGTCATCCTGGCCAGCTCTGCCTTTGACCTATCAGAGAAGTGATTGATACCGACACTGTATGTAAGACCGGCTCTGTTCGTAGAGTGTACATTCCTGAGGAGAAAGAGAAAGTAAAAAAGAAAGCATGTGAATCTTGAATCAGACACAGATTTCTTACTACTTCTATATTCCGATGTTTGTCATTTTCCTCACCGAAGACTATGTATAAAGTAGTTCTCACGCTCCTCGTGCTCCTTGTCATTTTCATACTGACGATTAAACTTCTCCTTAAAGGGGCCAAACAGACGGTGGGCGTGGCTAATAGGGGAGGTGCTCACATAGTCTTGAATGGGGTTGGCCAATATTTGATGCTCCTCTACAGGATCAGGAAACTTCTCACAGGTCATTCCTAAACACATAATACCTCAGTGAATGTTTGATTTAGTGATCTGTAAGCGTAAACGAGTCAGACAAAGGCATTTCACTGAATTTTTGTCTTCCAGTTACCTAAAGGTGGTATGAAAATGTCAGCCTCAGTGTGTGGGCTGAAGTCACTGTAGTCAATAGTGTATTTGTCATTGTTTGACTCCAAAAGAGTGTTGAAGCCCTCCATCTCAAAGCGGTGTGGGGTGGCTGGGGAATCATTTCCCTCTGGACGTGTGACCCACAGACGATACGTGTTCTTCTTGTGACCAGCCTGTGTGACTTTTTTCCAAACCTCACACAGAACGCCAGTGTGATTCTCCATCTTTTCAAACTGAAGAAAACAAACAATAAATGTAATGTTGTTCGTATATTTCTAAACCTGTATGACTTTCTTCTACAGAGCACAAAAGATGGCATTCTGAAGTTTTAAGACAAACTTTGATATTGGTTTGACAAAACTTTGTCCAAAAGTTTAAAATAATGTTTAAAAGCTTGAACTTTGAAGCTTTTAGAAGTTAAGAAAAGTAACTTGAGGGGGTAGAGTGGGAACATATATACACCAAACTCTTTCAGGCACTTGTGAGAGGACCGAATTGTTCATTTTTGGGTGAACTGTCCCTAAGCAGTACATACTTCAAAGCCCTGCAGATCAGGCAGTGGTGCCTGTGGACGTATTGGATCCTCCTTGGTACCTTTAAGCTGGTAACACTTAATAGCTTGGATTTCAGTCTCTGTGGTGACTGGTGTGATCTTGTAAATAGTACCATGATCCACGTCGTTTCCAATCAGAAAAGTGTGCACTGTACCTGTATAAAGAGCATTAATGTAGAGAAACTCCATACATAATCTATTTTGATTTTAAGAGTCTTTATCATGAGAAGATCACTGACCATTGCGATAGTCGATTCGGCTTCTGTTCCCCTCAAGGTCGTACCAAGCTTCAAATGGTTCCTGTATCTCAGAATGAGGCAGAGAGAGCTCACCTACAAAAAAGGGATATGTAACTGTAAAATGAAGTGTACTATACTGGGAGGTAGTGTGTAATTAGACAACAATGTACCTTTGACATGATACATCTTTCCAAAGTCAGGAACTGTTTTGAAATCTATCACTGGTCCAGCATCTGAGGAAGAAAACAGTGAGAGTGACGCACAGCAAATGTGTCGCAGCCATTATATCACAAGATAAATACATATACGCATTTGTGTTTTCTTCCTGTTGGATGTTGTTTTCTCTTTTACATAGACAACATTTTACCTGCACCACACACCAGCAGCACAAACCCAGCAAGAAGAAGCCACATAGTGTAATCTAAAGAAACCAGACGGATATCCACCGGAGATGAAAGAAAGTCCCAAAACAAAACAACAAATTCAAGAAGAGGTCTAAAGTTAGTATCTGTACCAATGACCAAACGTGGATAACATTAGTTCCCTATATAGCATGTGAAGGAGGGACTAAATTAACGTCATATGACATGAGGGTCTATTGTGGGGGTGGACAAATATTTATCAAACCAGGACAAGGTCTGTGTTTGATTCCTCTCAATAGAGATTGCAGGGATGATTGCAATTTCTGCATTAGTGGTTATGTAAAAGCCAATAGAGCTTAGAAAAAAAAAATCAATTAACTTTAAACTACTGGAAAAGAGGAGTTTGTAGGTAAAAAGAGACCCACTGTGTACATTATGTAACACACTGTTTACAATGGGTTGAAACTGAACATGAACACTTATTTACAGTAATAACATAGATCGATCTCCTTAAGAAACAGCTGATGAGTATATAAATACCAAAATGGAATTTTATTCTTCAGATTTATGCAGATAGATCAAAGGATCCAGATCTCAAATAAAATTGCTGCACCATGTTTATTTGGCAGTTTATTTGGCATGTGTTTTCCGTGCTCAGACTGTTCTTCAGTTTGAGGGACTTAAACCCAACTATTTAAAAAAAAAGGTTCAAACATTCACTGATACTCCAGAATGAAACACAATGCATTAAGAGCCGGGGGTAAAAACTTTTTAAATTTGAAGATCAAGGTAAACTGTACTTAATTTGTCTTCCGGGAATTTGCTTCAAAGGGGAGTAGTAAATGGAAAAAAAAAAAAGATATTTCAACAAAATAAGAAAAATTTGGACATCTTCATCCTGTTCAAAAGTTTTCTCCTTTTGCTCTTAATGCATCATGTTTCCTTCTGGAGCATCAGTGAATGTTTGAACCTTTTTTAATAGTTGTGTTTGAGTCCCTCAGTTGTCCTTAGTGTGAAAAGATGGATCTCAAAAATCATACAGTTACTGCTGGAAAGCGTTCAAATATGCAAAAGATGCTGGAAAACTAAAGAATCTGCAGGACCTGCCAGATTTTTCTGAATAACAGTGCTCAGTTTAACTGTTCAGAACGAACAAGGGACTCATGAAAAACCATCACAAAAAGTTGTAGATCATTCAAGCAATCACACACAGTATTAAGAACCTGTAACGAGGACGCTGAGGCAGCATTAGAATCCATGTGCGAACGTTTATTGATGATGGCAACAGCAGACAAACACGTGTAAACAGGCAGTGGGTCAGTAACAGTTAAACAGTCCGATCGGTCAACAATCCAAGGGGCAATCCAAAAGACAATCGTGAATAAGCACCCTCTGGGTCCAAAACTTAACATCAGTCCAAACAGGCAAACAATCCAAAAAGGGTAATCCGTGAACTTGTGAGTCAGGAAACAAAGCAGGATCATACACATACACTCAGGCAGAATAATCAATGGAAAACGCTCGCTAAGGCAGGTGAACTGGCAATACTTCGCGATGAGCAAACACATGGTCACTGTTTAAATAGTCCCAAACAGGAAGTGAATGTAGAAGCAGCAGAGGGATTTGATTGCTGGTTTGGCATTACAGAACCAAGGGTTCCCAAACTTTTGAAGGAGGTTATTTTAATATTTTCAGCTATTTAGTCTTGTGGACTATATGTAAACATTGTTTATTTATAACATCTTACTCAGGACAGTACTAAATAAAAAATATCATGCATTTTGTATGATCCCTCTTATTTTGTTAAAATTATTCACATTTTCACAGATTGTGCAAGGGGTTCTCAAACTTTCGCATGCAACTGTATAGTCATGTATTTTGTGAAAATGAAAGACACAAGATGTGGTTTTAATCAGTAGTTTAATCATAACACTGCAAAGAAGTGTTAAAGTATAAACATTTCATTCTAAAACTTGCCCACTGTAATAAAGAAAAGCACAGGCTAAACATACACTTTTACTCATGTGAATATAGTAATTATATACTGTATATGTCTCTTCTGAATAATCAATTATACAATGTATATTTCATTACAGTCGCCTGTAACTATGTCTTAACATGACTTTAGTGCTTTAAGCAGCACATGCATCTTTCAAAGTGCCTGACAGTGCAATTTGCATTTATGCATTTGTTTGAAGCACTTAATATAAAGCATTCTCTCACGTTTATGACAACTTGGCACTTGCATTTTTGCCGCAGCAGCTTACTTTGTCTCCACTATTTTTAGGTGCATTTTGATCATAGAAATTTATTATTCACTGCTGTATTATTCAGTGACTGATTAATGCTTTCTTGATAGTCTGGTGGATGTGATTAATCGATAATCAAATCTGTTATTGATCATTTTCATTATCAGTTATTATTGATTAGTTGTTGCAGCCTGAAAAAAAGAGATGAAAATACCACAAACTTTCTCTAATCTGGAAGCAGTAAACCTCCTGTCATCATGGCCAGCTCTTCCTTCGTCCAGTCGGCGAAGTCATTGATACCGACACTGTATGTAAGACCGGCTCTGTTTGTAGAGTGCACATACCTGAGGAGGAAGAGGATGTAAAATTAAAAGCATATGTAATAAGTCATAAGTTTAACAATGACTTCTACTTGGTTTTGTGTTGCCATTTCTTAGCCATAACTGTAGCATGGATTCCGTGCTGTATTACTTAATTAATAGATACTGGAAATAATATAATTGAGGTCTGTTTTCAAACTTTACTAAATCTCTAGTGATATTTGTTGTTCCTACTTACCGCAGAGTATGTACAAAGTTGCTCTCACGCTCCTCGTGCTCCTTCTCACTTTCATACTGACGTTCAAACTTCTCCTTAAAGGGTCCAAACAGACGGTGGGCGTGGCTAACAGGGGAGGTGCTCACATAGTCTTGAATGGGGTTGGCCAATATTTGATGCTCCTCAACAGGATCAGGAAACTCTTCACAGGACATTTCTAAACACATAACACCTCAGTGAATGTTTAACTGGGTGATATATAAGTGTAAAAGAGGCAGACAAGGGCATTTCACTGAACGTTTGTTTTCCAGTTACCTCCAGGTCGTATGAAAATGTCAGACTCAGTTTGTGGGCTGAAGTCACTGTAGTCAATAGTGTATTTGTCATTGTGGGACTCCAAAAGAGTGTTGAAGCCCTCCATCTCAAAATGGTGTGGGGTGGCTGGGGAATCATTTCCCTCTGGACGTGTGACCCACAGACGATACGTGTTCTTCTTATGGCCAGCCTGTGCGACCTTTTTCCAGACCTCACACAGAACTTCTGCGTGATTCTCCATCTTCTCAAACTTCAAAATAAACAACGATTTCGCAAACATTTCAATGAAACAGTGAAAGTCAGTGGAGTCCAAATCAACACTGGACCCCATGAAAAAAACAACAACAACACTGAGATGTAGTACATACTTCAAAGCCCTGCAAATCAGGCAGTGGTGCCTGTGGGCATATTGGATCCTCCTTGGTACCTTTAAGATGGAAACACTTAATAGCTTGGATTTCCGTTTCATTGGTGACTGGTGTGATTGTGTAAATGGCACCATAATCCAAGTCGTTTCCAATCAGAAAAGTACGCACTGTTCCTGTATAGACAGCATCAATGAAGAAACTCCATAATTCATTTTGGTTTTAATACTGTGTGATTTTATCATGAAAAGATCACTGACCATCTTGATAGTCAATTCGACTTCTGTTTCCCTCAAGGTCGTACCAAGCTTCAAATGGCTCCTTTAGCTCACAATAAGGCGAAGAGAGTTCACCTACACAAAATAGGGATATGTAACATACTGAAAAAGACGTGGACTGTATTGAGATATACTGTGTTAATGAAGCAGATATCTACCTTTGACATGATACATCTTTCCAAAATCAGGAACTGTTCTTCCACCAGCTGGTGTGGCACCGCGGGGGAAAAAACAAAACACAAAACACACAGACAGTTTATTCAATCAGGTTTTCTATAAATATTTCTATTGCGTACTTAATAGGTTGCGTGGATGATCTAGTGTTAAAACATTACAGGAAATGTGCCGAACCATTCAATTTCGGGGCGCAATCACCTAGCCTGCAGTTTTATCTAACTGTAAGGACTGTTTGATTTTAAATCTCCTAAGTAGCTTATGATTATATACATAGTAAACTTATACAGATGGATAAAAAGATGCACATCACACTAGTCGTGGCATGATTATTGCTGCCTTTATCGGAAATATCCCACTTCCCACTTCTGAAGTCGTAACGTCATCTCGATCAAGTGTCTTGAAATCCAGGGGTCACGTAAAGTTAATTCTTGCCCATTTCTTGGCGACATCTTATTAGAATCAAAATGTTTATGATTTAGTCAAAATCTAAAGACTTTTAATCAAATGCAGCGTCCCATTTGCTGATAAACATTTAGCTGTAGCTTCATCCACTGAGCCATAGCTTGCTGATGATTCCCGAATTCTGGTCAAATAAATGCTATTATTGCTGTGTAAAATGCATACAGTAAGCATCAAATGGTTATTTATATACGTAAATATACATGACCGTAAAGGCAAGAGAAAGCAATGTAGGTGAGATGGGTAAAATGAATAAAACTCCACACTCACAGCTTCTCTTCTCCGCCATGCTTGCAGTCTACAGACACACCTAGTGGGAAAACGAAACCGAAACAGCAGGGGCTGGCACAAAATGCGGCATCGGCATCTCGCAGCGGCACTTCCAGCGGCATCTCCAGACAGGTAGGGCTCAACCTGTGCAGAGCACATGCCCTTTTTGTAATTACACTCGGAAGTGCCCTTTTTTTGGGGGAGTTTTTTTTTTTTTTTTTTTTAATAAATCAATGCTATTGGTAACCCTTTACGTCTGTTTGTCTTTTAACAAATATTTAACCAATTAAAGGCATTAAAAAGCGCATCTCTTAGAACCGCTCAAACTGTCAGTCAAACTTCACAACTCCGCCCCCTGAGCGCCGTGAACTTACGTTTCAGCACATCAGTATATATCATATAATGCATCACCACACCGGTGTGATGTTGACGTAATGTGATGTCGTCGTTTTAATGATGGACAAATTGCACACATTCGCTGGTCAAAAACCCGCGGTGTAACTGCATTTGAGTTTGACACAAAGCAACCGAGTGATCCTTGTCAGCTAGGTAAAATATATTATAAGAAATTTCTATTTTGATTTTATGGCTATCTGCTGAATGTGCTGATGCATGTAAATTACATGATGTAATTTATTAACATTTCATCATATTATATAGACTATGGTCACACAGCATGGTAGGTTAAAGTTTACCATGCTATTATATTATATTATGTTTGCTGGCTAGATTTTTAAACAAATCTAGTATTGTATACTCCCCGCTCGTCTTCACATGTATAAACATAGAAAAACATGGTTTACTACTGTAATAATGTTGTATTAAATAAAAAAAACTTTACACAATGAGAATGAGAATCATCAGGTCACTGTGCATTCTATATATTTTATCATGCAGAATGTAATCTGCATGTATGCAAAGCAAAGAAAAAAAGAAAATGAACATCTCACACAACTAAATAAGAGAGAGTGCACAACCAATTCACAAACACAGGACAAATAATACACAGACAACCACCCAGGAGGCAAATTGGTAAAGCTAACTTTACTAGAAGGCCAGGTGTGTTGTTGTAATTAGTTTTAAAGATACCCTCTATATGTATATATTATCTGTATAAAAGTTATTAATACTAATTAAATATAATATAAGAATATTATTGTGTGGGGTTTTTTTTGGTGGTGGAGGGGTTCGTGGAGAGGTTGGGGGGGGTGCCCTTTTTTCAGTTTCAGCACAAGCCCCTCAAAAGGTCTGTGCACGGCCCTGACGACCACTATGTTCATTATTACATCCAGCAACACAACACCTCAATCGCTCAATCTGAGATATTCTTGTATAACTTACATCCCTGCTCCAGCATCGAAACAAAGAGGGCGGACTGTTACAGCTGATTCGAGGTAAATTGCTCATGTCAATCAACTATCGTGGGAGCGGCCTCTGCGGGTGTGACGCAACAACGACAGGCATCTGAGAACGGCTCGATTTGAAAAAGGGAATATTATTTTTACAGATTAATTAAAAACCACTGCATGGATTTTTATCATTATAGGGTAGATTTGTACATACACTGCCAACATACATTAATGTTCAAACAGCATGAAAAAGTGAACTTAGCATCTGATGACCCCTTTAAGGCTTAATATAAATTAAACGGATGAGTTATATAAAAAAAAAAAAATCACCCCCCTCACAGTTGACATAAAGGGCAAAATTAGCTATAAAGATTAAAACCACTTGTTGTACCAGGCGCCAAACATATTTTTTTCTGCTGTAAAGTTGGGCATTTTAACATTGGGAGTCTATGGGATTGACCCACTTTTGCAGCCAGTCTCTAGCGGCCAGTCGATGAATTGCAGTTTTAGTCACTTCCGTATTGGCTTCAAGAAGGAGACCGGGAGGTTGCCGCTTGGCAACTACACCGGCATCTCCAGATGTCAGATGACAAGGACTTTCTTCGCTGGCCAATTGCATAATTCGATCTAACTTTTTATTCTAAAAACTACGTCAACAAAATAACAATATATACCAGGACTGTCATAAGCATTTATCATAAAGTTTGTTAATAAAGTTTTTTGCCAGTATCTTGAAATGACTGTCATTCACCTAAAGTTTTTTTTTTTTTTTTTGTAGAAAGGATGTAGAATGTTTTTAGCAACTTACAGGTGAGATTTTGCCAATATACCTCATTTATTGTATGCACAGTGCACAAATATGTTTATAAAAAATGCTGCAATTCACCAAAAGTTTTTTAAAGGTTCCAGAGGATGTAGTCAGTGTTCGAATTGTGTCAAAGTTCGTGGGGGTTCCCCCTAACCCCCTAACTTTATTAACAAACTTTATGATAAATACTTACAAATGACGGTCCGGGTATATAGTGTTATTTTGTTGACGTAGTTTTTAGAATAAAAAGTATTACATCAAATTATGTAATTGGTCAGCGTAGAAAGTCCCTGACATTTGGAGATGCCGGTGTAATTGCACATGCCGGAGAAAGACTGTGGCATCAAGAGATGCCGCTATAGTCGTGGCATGTGTAGATGTGTACATGCCGCATTTTGCACTAGGCCTCTCTCAACTGAAATGTGAGATGGGAATTATGCAGAAATTATTGATATTGCCATAATGAAAAAATTAAATAAGAAAGCAAATAAATGCAATAACATTTAACATATATTACAATTATACATATGTTTTTTTTTTAATTCACCCTTTGTCGCTCTTATTGTTTTCATAAGGAATGGCATTAATTACCATTACATACTCCTTTACAGGTATATGAAATGATTTTTTTAAGAACTCTGCATAAGTAAGCACGTGACCATTAGAATTCAACAGTTGTGAAACCAGCCAAACATTTTTTCTAAACAATTAACTAATAAAAGAGATATTAGGTGTGTTCGACTTAACGCAGCGCTGCGCAGCTCGATCAAATTCTGACTTGAAGCAGTGCATGCCGGTTAGAAATTTTGTCCGACTTGAGGTGGCGCCGACGCCTGGTGACTGTCACGTGTGGCATCAAAGTACCGCGATAGCGATTCGAGAGCAGCGACTGACTCAGCCGCCGCAGTTTCTCCAGAGCGGCTGCAGGAGCTCTGATCACCACAGGACTGTTTCACGATTGGCCAGATTCACCGCATGACAACGATCACGTGTGTTTTGGGTTTATTCTAACATCCTTAAGTCCGATAATGCTGACAAATCTGTGTTTTTAGAACAATAAAAGTGTTTTTACTGTAGTCGCAATGTTATATTGAGTCAGATCTATCATAAAACACTGATAAAAGCATATACAACCCCATTTTATTAGTATTTAAATAGTATATATTATCATTATTCTTGTTCAGATGGCGCTGTATTAAGCAGTATATGAAACGTGTTTCTGTTGCTCATGAAAACGTTTTTGAAAAGTCGGTGTATTTGATAAATATTGCATTTAATTCACGTCATCTGTGATAGTGCTTGCGAACACCGCGAGAGCTTCACTAACCAGAGTAAAATGTGTCGGTCTTGACGCCTCCGTTTTCAACTCCGCCCCCGACTGCTCTCGGCTGTTCTCGTTGATCGCCGTCTGTAGCCGTGGATGAAGTCGAACACACCTGTATTTTTATTTATTTTTTTATTTTTTTATTCAAACAGATGAAAATATACAATCACCTTCAGGAGAACATTAACAATGTAAAGAAGATAGAAGTAAGAAGAGGAGAAATAAATTACAATAAGGGGGTATGTTGCTTAGAATAAGAAAAAAATAAATAAATAAATGACTACATAATAATAATAATAATAATAATAATAATAGTAAAAAAACAATAATAATAATAATAATATATAAGAGCAATGAAGGAAAGCTATCTAAACCTAATCAGAGTTAATAGAAATAATTTTTCCATATATTTCCAAAAACCTGACACATTTATTATTGCTAGTCAAACAAAAAGATGTGAGCAGTGAGTCAATCTCAATCAGAAAATGTGAAAGAGTGGGAATTGAGCCCATAAATTTTTGCTTATGTATGAAGAATTTGCCAAACAAAATAAAAAAGTTGAAAATATATTCTTTAGGTTTGTTGGCAGAGTCAGAGTAATAACAGATAATATCTTTTAAATTAAAAGATTGCGCAAAGACAAGGGGTTTGTTTAAATGAGAATACAGATCAAACCAAAACTTCTGAACAAATTCACAAGAAAAAAATAAATGTATTAAGGTTTCATCTTCATTGCCACAAAATGTGCAGGTACTAGGAATATCAAGAAATTTGGAAACAGTTGAGTTAACAGGATATATTTTATGCAGTGTTTTAAAGTGGACTTCTTTGGTCGTATTAGGAAGAAAATATTTGTGAGGCAACAACCACGTTCTTCTCCAATCTATATTATTAATTAAGGCAGCCCAATGGGATCTTCCTCGAGGAACAATTCGGTCTCTCTTCTGAAATATCTGGCGAACATGTTTATTATTACATTTCTTGTCATAAATGCCAATGCCGCCCAACAACAAAACCGATTCCTGTATATCTTTGTTGGTGTATAAAATATGGCCTTTAACCAGATGCATTAAACCGGTGGGAATAGCTCTAAGAACAGTGTTGTATTCTTTGAAAGGAACAGGAAAGTCATGGACAGTCATGAAACGTTCATACGACAAGACATTACCAAAATCGTCAAATAAAGGAAAAACATAAATTAATCCTCTATTAAACCAATTAGTGAAAAAAAGAGATTTATTTCTAACAGTTATATCCATATTATTCCACAAGAGAGTTTTATGTGGTGAAAAGTTGTGAACGTAACTTCCATGCAAGAAGAACCTGCTGATGAAAATTTAACTGGGAGTTTATTATACCTATAATTACATTTTAAGATAAAGGGGAGGCCTCCGATTTTATTAAAGATATAATTCGGAATAAGGAACCATACAGAATTTGGACTTATTAAACACCTTCTTAGCCAATTTATTTTTAACGAGAACACACCTGTATTCTTTCTAGCGAGGTCACGCGATGACGTATCGATCTGCTATTGGTCACACGTGATACGAATCGGCAGGTCACAGTTCACGAAGGTCAGAGTTCAACTGTGCAATGCAGTGAAACGCCAAACTTTTGCACACGTTTACTTTTCTAAATGGAAGTCAATGGGACGAAAAGTGTAATCGACTGGGAGAATCTCCTCTCCACCACACGCTACACGATGATTATAGAGAAGAGAAGAAATACGCCCGAATCAACGCTGCAAACGAGCGATTAAGCGATGCGGCTACTACCATGAGTAAAGCCATGTGTCATGACTGTCTACTAGAGGCAACTCACGGATTCGCGGATTTGATGGAAGAAGAAGAGTCAGCCGCTCCTGTCTTGTGGTGAGTGAGAAAATGTAACGTTATTTAAACAACAACCGCAACAAAAGTAGTAACGTTAGTAGTGTATAACCTCAATTAAAGTGCTGCATGACCAAATACCGACATAACCTGAAGGCCTAAATTAGGCTTAAACACCGTAAATATGGCTGTTTGACAATTTTCAAAAAAAAAAAAAAAAAAAACTAGTATGATGCAAAGTAAAAAAAATAATTTTGAATAACACCGTTTATAGGATAATGAGTGCCGCAATCGACGTCGCTTTCTGTCGTTTAAAATGCCGCAAATAACACAATTTGACAATTTTCAAATAAAAAAACTAGTAAAATATTGCAAAAAAAATAATAATAATAATAATAATAATAATAATAATTTGAGTTGCGCCATTCAGGGGATAATGAGTGTCGCAATTGACTGCGCTCTCTGTCGTACAGCACCGTTTAGGGCAGAACTGGGCAAGTTCTATCCTGGAGGGCCGGTGTTCCTGCAGAGTTTAACTCCAACCCTGATAGAACTCACCTGAACAAGCTAATCAGTGTCTTCAGGTTTACTAGAAAGTTACAAACTGGTGAGTTTTATCAGGGTTTGAGTTAAACTCTGCAGGAACACCGGTCCTCCAGGATAGAGCTTGCCCAGATCTGCCCTAAACGGTGTTGTACGACAGAGAGCGCAGTCAGTTGGTGCACTCATTATCCCCTAAACGGTGTAACTTAAATGAATTTTCGATGATGAGTGCCGCAACTGACATCGCTTTCTGTCGTTTAAAATGCCGTAAATAAGGCATTTTGACAGTTTTCAAATAAGGAATCTAGTAAAATGTAAAATAAAAAAATAAATGTAAGTTGCGCCGTTTAGGGGATAATGAGTGCTGGAACTGACAGCGCTCTCCGTCGTACAACACCGTTTAGGGCAGATCTGGGCAAGCTCTATCCTGGAGGGCTGGTGTTCCTGCAGAGTTTAACTCCAACCCTGATAAAACTCACCAGTTTGTAGCTTTCTAGTAAACCTGAAGACACTGATTAGCTTGTTCAGGTGAGTTTTATCAGGGTTAGAGTTAAACTCTGCAGGGACACTGGCCCTCCAGGATAGAGCTTGCCCAGTTCTGCCCTAAACGGTGTTGTACGACAGAGAGCGTTTTCAGTTGCAGCACTCATTATCCCCTAAACGGCGTAACTTAAATGAATTTTTGATAATGAGTGCCACAACTGACGTCGCTTTCTGTCATTTAAAATGCCGTAAATAACGCATTTTGACAATTTTTAAATAAAACTAGTAAAATGCAAAATAAAAAAATAAATGTAAGTTACACCATTTAGGGGATAATAAGTGCTGCAACTGACGTCGCTTTCTGTCGTTTAAAATGCCGTAAATAACGCATTTTGACAATTTTTAAATAAAACTAGTAAAATACAAAATAAAAAAAAATTCATTTAAGTTACGCCGTTTAGGGGATAATGAGTGCTGCAACTGACAGCGCTCTCCGTCGTACAACACCGTTTAGGGCAGAACTGGGCAAGTTCTATCCTGGAGGACCAGTGTATCTGCAGAGTTTGACTCCAACCCTGATAAAACTCACCAGTTTGTAGCTTTCTAGTAAACCTGAAGACACTGATTAGCTTGTTCATGTGAGTTTTATCAGGGTTGGAGTTAAACTCTGCAGAAACACCAGTCCTCCAGGATAGAACTTGCCCAGTTCTGCCCTAAACGGTGTTGTACGACAGAGAGCGTTTTCAGTTGCGGCACTCATTATCCCCTAAACGGTGTAACTTAAATGAATTTTTGATAATGAGTGGCACAACTGACGTCGCTTTCTGTCATTTAAAATGCCACAAATAACGCTGTTTGACAATTTTCAAATAAGGAATCTGGTAAAATGCAAAAAAAAAAAAAAAAGGTAAGTTACGCCATTTAGTGGATAATGAGTGCTGCAACTGACCTTGCTTTCTGTCATTTTTAAATGCTGCAAATAATGCAGTTTGATGGCTTTTTAAATTAAAAAAAAAAAATAAATAAATAGTAAAATGCAAAAAAAAATAAATAAATTTAAGTTACACCGTTTAGGTCAGGCCTGGGCAGACTCGGTCCTGGAGGGCCGGTGTCCCTGTAGAGTTTAGCTTCAACCCTGATTAAACACACCTGAACAAGCTAATCAGTGTCTTCAGGTTTACTAGAAAGTTACAAACAGGTGAGTTTTATCAGGGTTGGCGCTAAACTCTGCAGGGACACCGGCCCTCCAGGACCGAGTTTGCCCAGGTCTGGTCTAGGGGATGATGAGTGCAGCAACTGACAGCGCTTTCTGACGTTTGACAATAAATTGACATTAAATGATGCCGTTTGACAATTTTCAAATAATAAAAGTAAAATGCAAAAAAAAAAAAAATGATGTTAATTTACGCCATTTAGGGGGTAATGAGTGCCACAACTGACGTCGCTTTCTGTTGTCTAAAATGCCGAAAATAACGCCGTTTGACAATTTAAAAAAAAAAAAATAAATAAATAAATAGTAAAATGCGAAAGGAAAAAAATTTAAGTTACGCCATTTAGGGCAGTCCTGGAGGGCCAGTGTCCCTGTAGAGTTTAGCTTCAACCCTGATTAAACACACCTGAACAAGCTAATCAGTGTCTTCAGGTTTACTGGAAAGTTACAAACAGGTGAGTTTTATCAGGGTTGGCGCTAAACTCTGCAGGGACACCGGCCCTCCAGGACCGAGTCTGCCCAGGTCTGGTTTAGGGGATAATGAGTGCAGCAACTGACAGCGCTTTCTGACGTTTGACAATAAGTTGACATTAAATAACACTGTTTGACAATTTTCAAATCATAAAACTAGTAAAATGCAAAATAAAAAAAAATTTATAAATAAAGTTAATTTACGCCGTTTAGGGGATAATAAGCGCGACAACTAATGCTGTTTTCTGCCGTTTAAAGCACCGTAAATAATGCCGTTTGACAATTTTCAAAACAGAAAACTAGTAATATGCAAAATGAATAAACTAATTTAAATTAAATTACGCCATTTTGACAATTTGGAAATAAAAAAATCTAGTCATATGGAAAGTAAACAAATGAAAAAAAAAAAAATTGATGGATTTGCATCTGTAGTCAATTTCTCATGGGATTGCTGTCTTGGTTAGTGGTGGTGGATAACGTTGGGTGGTGAGTGCTGTCCCATCACACCATATCTATGGGAATGAGCCAAGGCATCAGGTGGTGTGACTGTCTCACTCGCCCAATGTTCACCTGAAGCACTCTTACCATAGCGAGACGCTGCTCTAAATTCTCGCACTGTCAGTGAGAGATCAGTAGTGAGGCATCGCTCGGTGGGTGACGGATGGTGTCAAAGACAGCTTCTCGTGAGATTGTTGACTACAAAAATAGCCCTGGCTTACACCTCAGAGGGCTTGCAATGCCTTATAAGTGTAAGGGCCCACTTCACAAACATGCAACTTTTCACTTTACAAGATGTTAAATGATAGTCGTGTAAATTACTTACAGATTATTTTGATGTTTTTATTAGCTGTTTGAACTCTCAATCTGGCGGCACCCATTCACTGCAGAGGATCCATTGGAGGGCAAGTGATATAATGCTAAATTTCAACAAATCTGTTGTGTTGAAGAGACAAGCTCATCTACAATCTGGACAGCTTGCAAGGTGAGTAAATTTTCAGTTTTTTATATCAGTCGGCTATAATCGCATTCAAATACACAGGCCAGATTTGGAACGCCTGTCATTGAAGTCCTACACGTTGGCCGGATGTTCATTGAATGGCTAATTCAATTATGCTGTCAGCTTCCAAGAAGAATGTAGAGAATCTTGGCCCACTTTTACACATTTTACCACCCATTCCACAGAATACTGTAGATTTTAAATTGGCATGCTTTATATATGATGCAAGATCACTAACTAATTTTGCAAATAGTTGCATACATTTGCATCAGAAAAATCTGTAGTGGAAAGGGATTGTGGGCTCCAAAAGCTTCGAAATGCTTCAAATTTCCTTGAAATAGTGCTTTTAGACACATTTAGACTTGAGATGAGATGTACACAACCAATCAAAAGTTTTTTTCATGTTTTTAAAGAAATCTTTTCTGCTTACAAAGCCTGCATTTATTTTATCCAAATTACAGCAAAACAGTTTTTGAAATATTTTTAATATTTGAAATAACTGTTTTCAATTTGTATATTTTAAAAATCGAATTATTCCTTTGATCAAAGCTAAATTTTCAGCATTACTCCAGTCTTCAGTGTCACATGATCCTTTAGAAATCATTCTGATATGCTGATTTGCTGTTCAAGAAACATTTACTAGTATTATCAATATTTAAAACTCTAAAATCTTTTTTTTTTTTTTTAATTAGTCAAAAGTGATGATAAAGGCATTTGTAATGTTTTTTGTAATTTCTATTTCAGATAAATGCTGTTCTTCTGAACTTACTATTAAAAACAACCTGAAAAAAATAATACTGTTTTTAACATAGTAATAATAATAATAATAAATGTTTTTTGAGCAGCAAATCAGAATATTACAATCCTTTCTGAAGGATCATGTGACTGGAGTGATGATGCTAAAATGTAGCTTTGAAATAACAAGAATGAATGACATTTTGAAATATATTCAAATATAAAACAGTTATTTTAAATAGTAAAAATATTTCAGAATTTTGCTGTACTTTGAATCAAATAAATGCAGGCTTGGTGAACAGAAGACGCTTCTGTAAAAAACATTTCAAAATCTTACAGTTCAAAAAGTTTTATATATATTGCAATTTTATTTTATTAGGATTCTGCTTATTTTTTTCTCCTAATTAGCTTTTTTTATATTGATATCTAATGGCTAAATGCTGCTTTAACATGTTTTGTATAGTGCGGAAGAACATGGCCTGATATGGATCACCTCAGATTTAATATCAGTGGCGATTGTCATCGGCATCTTCATTTTTCAGAAGTAAGTGCATCTCTTTTATGTCCTTCAAGTTGTTTCTTAATACTTTTTAATACTGGAAGCTTTTCAACTGATGGCTCTGCCCTTTTCTTCTTGGCAATCTCTACTTTCCATTTTCTCTCTGTCCTCTGCTCTTTGTATGCGCCTGTCCTCCGCTGCTCGCTGAAATTGCTCAGCTATCACCTGATCAGGTAATGAGGATGAGTATTTTAGGGTCTCGATTTGTTCGGTTTCTTATGTCTGTTTGTATTTTTCGTTCCACTAATTATTAATCTTAGTGCTTTTACTTTAGTGTTGCTCTTTAATCCTTTTAAGTCACTTTATCTCATCAAATATTTCAAGATCCAATACTTAATGAGCAGAACTCTGTGGTACTTTCAAAGCCTCAGAAGTGTGTTTTGTTGACTGTGTGTTGTCATGTTTTTTCCTCAGGTGGAAGATGAGTGGTATGCGCAGCTACAACCCTGAGCAGATCATGCTAAGCGCAGTAGTACGTCGGCCGAGTCGTGACGTCAACCTCATGAAGGAGAAAATGATCTTCTCAGGTGAGACTAATGAGCGCACAGCTGTGTGGAGATAAAGTCTGATTAATGGACCCTTATCGCACTGAAACACCGGAAGCGCTTGTCGAAGCAGTGTATCGATTCTTCCGGTTATATATTTTTTTTCAATATGCTGTAATCACTAGTTAAATAAAAGCCTGTTAAAATAAGCATCTGCAGGATGATTTCAAACTCTGGACATTTTCAGAGACAGGCGAAGAGATATTCTGATGATTACTGTGCACAGAATTTTCCAAACACAACGGAACTTGTAGTTTTAATCCAACATACCGATCTGAGAAACTCATGGCTCGTAAACATGCGTGATTTCACCACACTGCGTCAGTGCTGCAGTGTGTGTGAGACCTGATGAATAAGATCAGAATCAACATGTTTATTCATTTGTATTAAATTTTAGTCTTCATTCTGTCACTTTTCATTCACAGTCATTTTTCAGTTGTTTATGGAAATCGGTCAAATCGAGAAGTTTTATTTCATATCGTGTATGAACATCTGCTGTTGCATAAGGAGGAAAAGGCAAGAAATTCTCTGAAAAAAATTGGGAAAAGTGGCTTGTAAACCTGCATCTCCGGTCAGGAGAAGAGTCAGATAATGCTTGTGTGTGTGAATGGTTAATAAAAGATTAATAATATTAAGATATGAAGAAATATATAAACAGATACAGGGTGAGACAGTGAGAATTCACTCAATGCTAAATGCCACACGTACATACAATGCAAATAAGATATTATATTTGCAGTTGATTACAATTGAACCTTGTGAGATTGCGATAAATTGAAGTGAGTGACAGCTTTTTAGTGACTATATGAAAGCGCTATTTGCTCACTTTCTAGGCTATAATCAATTCAGAATTTTAAAAAAAAAGTTTCGCTTTACGTGCTGCTAACAGGACCAAAGGCCAAAAACCCCGTACAGCAGTAGTTTTAGGAGTGACATATATCCTGCATCCTTCATATAAATGTGGGAATCACTTTCGAAAGACTTTGTTTGCTATCAGGCTTAGTTGCGTAGCTTATTTCCACCGCCTCGATGACAGGCAACTATTTCAATTTAGTTGAAAAATCACTCCTCTTCATAACATAAGGATCACATCCAAAATACGTTGTGATTTTCTGTTTATACGTTTCTCCTGTACAGTACAGACATTCCTCCATCTCATCCGTTCTGCTTTTTCAGTCATAATATCTTGTGTCTTAACATACATTGTGTCTGCGTGTGGCGTTTAGCATTAGGTGAATTCTCACTGTCTCACCCTGTATATATTTATCTATTTCTTTATTAATTTTTTAACATATTATTATTATTATTATTATTATTATTATTATTATTATTATTATTATTATTATTATTATTATACGTTTTCTTAACCATTTGCACACACAAGCATTATCCGACTCTCCTCCTGACCACAGACGGAGGTTTACAAGCCACTTTTTTTCTGCGCTTTTCAGTCAATTTCTTGCCTTTCCGCCCTTATGAACAGCAAATTTTCATACATGATAAAAGATATTTTGTGGTTTCTCGGTTTGACCGATTTGAGCATCCATAAACAACACAAAACATAGGCATTTTTGAGTTTCTGCTAGTGATTCCTATGGAAAAATATCACTTCCTGCCCTCCAGCTGCATTTCGCGCCACAGCAATGACGCCATGTGCAAACAACCTATTAACCATGTTGTGTGTAATAAAACTATGGCAATACAATTGGAAATCAGTCCGCGGAAAAAATAAAATATAACATTGTTACTACATTTACTATAGTAAATCCATGGTTCATTTAGTAAGGGTGTTTATTTAAAATGTATTTTAATGTAAACCGGTATAAAATATGATGAGAAAAAAACAGTTAATGAGAAGACGAAATTGACTGCAGCAAGTTAAATTTATTTATTATTCAGAATGCACGTTTGGAAGAGAAATATATTCATAGTAACATTTCAGCGAGTGATATGAGATGTAGGCCTAACCATAATCCGTTTTGAAATGCATACTCCGCGAAAGTGCTCCCACGTAATATTTTAGAAGGACCTTAATTCATCCCACACATCTCATCTGTGTTGTGTCAGGAAATCGTGAAAACTGAGGCAGTGTGTCGTTCTTTAGAATAAAAGCAGCCAAACACACTGCAGTAACACCGGCGAAAGAAAGGAAAGAGAGGATTCTCCCATTAGTTTTCATTGTGTTGCGATGTGGCCGGAAGTGGGGATACACTGCTTCGCTTACCGGATTACCAGCAAGAAGGATTATACGGTAAATTAATAGATTATTATTTACCTTTATTTTTTTTATAAATTGTGGTTTAAAGCACAGTGATTACACTGTTTGATGCAATATTTGATATGTTGCTGTGCGGGGTTAGCGTTTTATTCTGTGAATGATTAATGAACGTTAAGTAGCAGTCTATAGTGAGGTACTTTTTGCCTCAACAAACGTTGTGTGTGTGCACGTGCAAAATTTTATTTATATACAGTACACATGTCCCTTTTTAACGCTTCATGAAAACAGGCATAGGTTAGAAATGCGGGGTAAGTTCAGTTACTGTCTGCATACTGTATGACTTTGTAATGTTTTGTCAGAATTGTCATTTCGTACTAAAATTGATCTTTTAAAGCCATTTTTTTTCAAGTCAATGTCTGTGACGTGCCGAATCCAACAATTGATTATGTTGTGCATTTTCACGTTTTTTTTTTTTTTTTCACGAGAATCATGTTCAGACGTCAGTAAGTTATTCTTTTCAGTGTGTATTTGTATTTGGGGGGTATACCCACTTCTCCAGACACCACGACACCACTGTTTATGAAGTCCTTTTACTCTTCCTCTATTTTAGTGAATGCTTGTGTTGCTTTACAAACTAGGAGACCAGTATAAAAATTAAATGGGTATGCTGTCAGATTTTATTATTTTTTTTGTTTTGTTTTGTTTTTTGTTTTTTTCTCTCTTTTGAGCCGTGTCAGTTCTGCCGCGATATCAGCATTGAATCAGAACTGATCTGTGTTTGAATGATTGTGCTGCATGTAAACGCATTAACCTGCTTTCTATATAAAATAAGTCACTGTAAAAACAGTTTTGTGAAATTCTAATTTTCTAAACCTAAACTTAACCTGCAGTAGTTGAATGGGGGTGGGGATTCATTTGCATTAATACCATTATCATTTTTATTTATTTTTATTACAATTTCATTATTTAAAGAAATGAAGAATTTTTCATATGAAAGTGTTTAAATGTGTTGTTTTGATTATGAGATAAGTTTCACAGTTTGTACTGTATTATTCTTATGGTCTAGATGTTAAAGGGGAGAGTGCTTTCAAAGTCCTGCCCATTCTGGAGGAAGGGTCCACAGAACCACAACCACAGAATTCTGGAAGCCATTCATTGACATACAAACCTGTAAGTTTTGTTTTACTTTTATTTATTTATATATATATAAGGTTGGGTTATTTTTTTTAACCCAGCACTTTTTTTAGAATGTAGTTTTAAGCTTTGCTTTATACGGTTCCATGTCAATAAAACCTGTTTCCTCTTTATACTGTGATCATAATGATGGATTAATCATAGTCTCTAGCAAAGGTGGTATGTCAGACCTGAATTCTGTTGGTTGTGGTTCAACTGGGTTCTTCCCATGTAGGCAAAGGATTTTTTGAGGCCTGTAAGCTTGATAGGAAAGAAAACACAACCTGATTATCAGTAAATTTAATATCCATATTCAATTTGTGCATTATATCTTTTCCAGTAAATTTAGTGGAGCTCCTGGTATGATTGTGAATTTATGAAAAAATGGCTTGCATCCAGGAGCTCTTACTTCCAGAAGGGGCGTTACAGGACATGCAATGTCAGTTCCTGAAATTCCCACAGAGTTTAATTTGATTAGAAATGGGACCCTTATAATGTACAGAGGTCATAGATGATCTATCTGCCCCTGTATCAAAAAGGAAAGTTTGAGGCTGACCATGCACCATTAATGTAAAATATGGTTGATCTTCACCATGATTTGAAAACGTAAGGGTCATCATAGACAAATCGGAACTGACATCACTCTGTAGGCATCCCTATTGTTGTTCATTTTGCCATGTAGTTGGATATTGGGCTGGTGGTGAACCTGTCTGCTTTGGCTGTGGCTGTCTCATCTGAAACTTCCTCTTTATCTGATCTTTTTCCATTTGACCTTGCCATGCCTTACAAAACACTGACTGTGGACCATAAGACCACAACGGTAGCATATTGTTCTTGGCTTTCATGGTTGAGCCAAGTCTGCTTTCTGGTCATGTTGGTTCCCTTTCAATTTCTGGTCTGTGTATCGCAGCCTTAGTTTTAACCATAAAGCCTCCAAAGGGGTCTAGATCTCTAACTCGGTTCCCTAAAGCATCTATCTCCATATCAGATAAATTTGTAGTTGTGATTCTGATTAGTTGAGCTTGTCTTCATTGCATGTTATTCAGGAATGTATTAATAAACAAAGTCTGCATTCAGTGGGAGTTTAGACTCCCAGGTTTTAAACCTTAGGTAGAAGTCAGAAGCAGATTCTTTAGGTTTCTGCTTTGTATTTGCAGCGAATGATAGATCTTGCTTATTCCCCATGCGTTTATCTAGGAAAGCTCTCAGTTCTTTAAAGAAGGTGTCATAGTTTTCAGACTTCTCCCAAAAAAACTCATGAGGATTAGTGGCCGTAGCTGTGCCTGATATTTTATCATTCTCGTGGCTTAATGTTGGACATTCAGTAATCAACATTGATTCAGTAACATCTCCTTCTGTAATCTGCACCAGTAAAGTGAGCATATTTTGTATGTGTCTGCAGAGTAGTCACAAACTTGCTAGGGTTCTGAGGAGAAGGCAAACTTTTGTATGTTGCTTCCATATCTGCCATTTTTATAGGTTTAATGGCTATGCCGTTACTATTGCACTGTTCGACTTCTCATTAGACGCTTCCGTTTTATTGCTGACTTTAGCAGATTTTGAAATATCTGTGTTCATCTTTGTCATTTTAAATTTAGGCGCAGACGGTGCGGTAAGTTCAGGCATGCAGTAGGGGTGGCAGTTAATCCCCATGGGGCAGTTTTGTCTTGCCACATAAGCAGCCACTTGTTTTTTTTTTTCTGGGCCCTGATCCCAAACCTTTGTCATATCTTTCCAAATACCATAACTCTTAGTCATATTGTTGTGATCCCAATTAGGATCGCCCCATCCCTCTTTGACTAGACTTTTAGCCAACTGCATGCCTTCATCTGTAAATGAACCCTCTCGTGGATACAGTGTTTCGATTTGCGGTTTCATTTTTTCTGACCATCCTGCCATATTACTGACATATGGTTCAGTATAAAATCTCTGATTATTTCTGTACATAAAATCAACTGCCGTTTCCCCCCGGTAGTCTCGATACTGAACCCTGAACTGATTACTGTCAGACTTTCAAAATCCTTTATCACTTGACATTATCACCACACAAATAATTAAGTACTAGGACTTATAGTACTAGCTAGTTAGTTATCTTATAGTGTACAGAATAAAACGGCAGCAGCTGCGTTTGTATGAAACAACAGAGTGAGTCCACGATAAAAGGATGACAGAATTAAGAAATTGTACACATAATATTGAGCTGATTTTTAATATTTTTTTATTAACTAATCAAACGCAAAGCTTCCACCAAGAAAAACTATCAAGCATGTAGATCTGACCTAAGTAGCCCAGATGAATCTGCGTTATTAGCTTTTACCAGTTGTTCTCAGGGAATAACATACCTTGGAATGTCATGACTGACCAAGCAGAATCAAGCATTCCACAGAGCCATGTAACAATTTAATTTAAAGCACAGCCACCAAAAATTCAGACTTATGAAATCATAACAAGACATAGTTGAACAACTGGTTTTGAAATCAAATGTCTGCATAGTTTGCATAGACAGGAAACACTGGCATCTAACAGTGCCTTGGAAAGAAACTATTCATCTTAAAAAATAAAGTACACATTGTTTCTCAGTAACTGTAATTACAATTACATTTATTTTGTAATTAAATTACGTAATTCCGTTACATGTAACTACTCCCCATCACCAGTGATTAGTTCTCAATTTTTCAAGTCAGTTGAGTTAGTTGTGTAAAGACAATGAATTCTCAATTTTTCTCTACTCTAGTAAACTCTAGTTTGTCAAACTGTTTTACATATATTTGCAAAACAAACTTTCTCTAAAGCGGAAGCAGTAAACCTCCTGTCATCATGGCCAGCTCTTCCTTCTTCTGGTCGGCAAAGTGATTGATACCGACACTGAATGTATGACCGGCTCTGTTTGTAGAGTGCACATACCTGAGGGGGAAAAGGATGTAAAATTAAAAGCATATGTATTTAGTTGTAAGTTTATTTAACAAGGACTTCTGCTTGGTTTTTGTGTTGCCATTTCTTAGCCATAACTATAGCATGGACTCCCGTGCTGTATTACTTAATTAATAGATAATGGAAATAATAATAATTGGGATCTGTTTTCAAACTTTACTTCATCTCTAGTAATGTTTGTTGTTACCCCTTACCGCAGAGTATGTACAAAGATGTTCTCACGCTCCTCATGCTCCTTCTCACTTCTATACTGACGTTTGAACTTCTTCTTGAAGGGTCCAAACAGACGGTGGGCGTGGCTAATAGGAGAGGTGCTGACATAGTCTTGAATGGGGTTGGCCAATATTTGATGCTCCTCAATAGGATTAGGAAACTCTTTACTGTACATTTCTAAACACATAATACCTCAGTGAATGTTTAATTGGGTGATATAAAGAGTCAGACAAAGGCATTTCACTGAACGTTTGTTTTCCAGTTACCTTCAGGTCGTGTGAAAATGTCAGACTCAGTTTGTGAGCTGAAGTCACTGTAGTCAATAGTGTATTTGTCATTGTGGGACTCCAAAAGAGTGTTGAAGCCCTCCATCTCAAAACGGTGTGGGATGGCTGGGGAATCATTTCCTTCTGGACGTGTGACCCACAGACGATACGTGTTCTTCTTATGGCCAGCCTGTGCAACCTTTTTCCAGACCTCACACAGAACATCTGCATGATTCTCCATCTTCTCAAACTTAAAAATAAACAATGATTTCACAAACATTTCAGTGAAACAATGAAAGTCAGTGTCCAAATCAATAATGGACCTCATGAAGAAAAAAAAAAAAAGACACTGAGATTTATTACATACTTCAAAGCCCTGCAAATCAGGCAGTGGTGCCTGTGGGTGTATTGGATCCTCCTTGGTACCTTTAAGCTGGAAACACTTGATAGCTTGGATTTCGGTTTCATTGGTGACTGGTGTGATCGTGTAAATGGCACCATAATCCAAGTCGTTTCCATTCAGAAAAGTACGCACTGTTCCTGTATAGACAGCATCAGTGATGAAACTCCATAATTCATTTTGGTTTTAATACTGTGTGATTTTATCATGAAAAGATCACTGACCATCTTGATAGTCAATTCGACTTCTGTTTCCCTCAAGGTCGTACCAAGCTTCAAACGGCTCTTTTAGCTCAGAATAAGGCGCAGAGAGTTCACCTACACAAAAAAGGGATATGTAACATACTGAAAAAGACGTGGACTGTATTGGGATATACTGTGTAATAGGCCTATTTCACAACGTGACATCCGCGAGCCGGAAGTAGGGAAAACTGTTTTCCGATAAAAGCACTGCTAGACTTTAACGTTGTCTGTCATTTTAACAGACAGGGTTGTAAAAATTCCATCATAATCTATTATTACCTTTCATTTTCATATTTTAATTATAATAATGCATTAAATTGCTTTTATTTTTGTTCACATTTTCATTTTTAATCATAAACCTACAGGATGACAGCGCAAAAAAAAAAAAAAAAAAAAACGATATTAATAGATTCACATTTTGATATCGATTCTTAAATCCCAGTCGATCTTTTGGTCTACACAGAGCACTGAAAACCAGCTGATGAATGAACAGTACACAGTGCTCTGCAGACCCCTTAGAGACATGCCTACAAACAAATAAGTTTGTTCCATTTTGGTCAAATTTAGTTTTACTGTTATTGCTGTTCTTTGTAACTTATGTTCATAAAATGTATTTTGACCTCCTATTGTAGGCTAGTTATAATTTTTTTGAACCTGTTTCAAGAGTTATAACGTGTTGTACTGCTTTAAGCAGAAGACAGTTCAAACCCTCTACATACTTCTGTTACTTCATAATGGAGTTATCACTTATCTCTCTTAATGTAAAGGGCATTCGAGAGATTGTAAAAAGAAATGCAAAGGCAGAAAAATGAAGGCAGATTTTATTTTTTTACAAGAATCCCATTCGAGTGCAGAGGACGTTTTGTTTTGGAAGAACCAGTGGGTTGATGAACTCTGGCTAGCACATGGAAATAACCACTCAGCTGGTGTGATCACCAGCTTTAGAGGGAAAATTCTTTATAATCAATGTAATGTTATAGGGCATTGGGTATTTTTAGTTGTTGAAATTGGCAGCAATATATTTACATTATGTAATGTTTATGAATATAATTCTTTAGTTTTGAATCATAATCTGTTGGACACTATAGAGGGAAATGTAAACATTCTCTTAACTAAATTTCCAATGGCAAAGGTAATTATTGGAGGAGATTTTAATGTGGTTCATGATAATGCTCTAGATAGATAGGGGTGCTCGCAGGACCGGTTTGAAAACCACTGTATTAGACAATTTGCATGGAGCAATATGCAAATGACTCGAGATAAAGTCGAGAATTGACTTTTGGCTCATTTCCTTGAATAATTAAAGAGATTTGTCCAGTTTCTGCATTCCTTTTCTTGGTTATAGCTCAAGTTTTAAGTAACATGATAAATCAACCTCCTATTGCTTTGGCCAATTATCACAAACAAGCACAAGCACTTTACTGGTCACTTCTGTACAAACACAATTTTTCTCCTAGCAGGTGTTTTATATGTATCAATGGTAATATCACTCGTAATAACAAGTCACCGTACATGGAGAATTGGGTTCGGCATAACATATTAATTGTAAACCAGCTTATTGACAAGAGTGGGCAGTTGTACACTTATTCTAATTTTATTACAAAATATGGCTTTTTTGTAAACGAAAAAGAATTTAACAAAGTAATTAAGGCTATTCCCAATGGCATGATAACTTTAAGCAACTTCTCAGATGCAAATACTAATAATACAACCCTACAAAATCCCCAACTTTTTGTAAATGGTCTTTCCTTTTTTGACAAACGTTTTGATAACAGTTTTATAAGAAGCTCCTTTAATGTTGGATCCAATCCTCCATGTAAATCCAAATGGCTTACACCTAACTGTTTATCTGGGCTTAGCATTTGGACATTACCATATAAATGACATTTCGAATAAAGTAAAAGAAGTACTGTACAAAATTATTCACAGATATTACCCTGTAAATGTAGCTTTTAGCAGATATATTAATAGTGTTTGTGATAAATGTACTTTTTGTAATATGTAGAAGATATTGCACATTTATTTTTCTATTCCTTTATGCCATTTCATTTTGGACTGACTCTAAAATAGACATAACAAAAAAAAATTAAGCAAACCCCTTCATTTAGATTCTCATTATATTTTACTTTGTTTTTTTTTTAAAAACCCATCTTTTTCTGAGAAACAGGTTTATATTATAAACATCTTAATTATCTCAGCAAAGTTTTATATTCACAAATCAAAAGTAAGTCAGAAGAAACTATTATATATTACATTTTGTAACACTGATCTTAAAATTTACCTTGAAACCCTCTCTAATATGAGATCTCAAAATAAGAAGCTCATAAAAACAAAACAAATTCTAAAGCTTTTCAAATTTATGTAACAATTTGAAATGTGAAAAAAAAGGAACACAGTGTGACTTCCTTATATATATCACTGCATATATGGTGCTTTTACTGCTAGAATTAATCGCTACATTTGATATTTACATTGAGACAAGTAATGCATTTTTAAAAAAGCATTACCTAAATCCTGAATGTATTTACCTCAAGCTGCTGTGGTTCCTCATGCTTTCTTAATGACCTGTAACACCTGGCCCTAATTGCCACTTTCTCTACAATAATGTTTGAGACTGAAGTGTCTCTTATTATTGGAAAATTTGTTAATGATTGGAAGAAAATGAAAATGACAATGAATGACAATCGTAATGGGCGGCGACGCAACCGGAAGTACCGCTTCCCTACTTCCATTCTCGGCCGCCATATTATGAAATAGGCCTATGAAGCAGATATCTACCTTTGACATGATACATCTTCCAAAATCAGGAACTGTTCTGCCACCAGCTGGGGTGGCACCGCGGGGGGAAAAAACAAAACACAAATCACATAGACAGTTTATTCAGTCAGGTTTTCTATAAAATCAAATGTATACTATTGCGTACTTAATAGGTTGCGTGGATGATCTAGTGCAGTGGTTTTCAAACCGGTCCTGGAAGCGCCCCTGCCCTGCACATTTTGTATGTCTCCCTCATCTAACACACCTGATTCAGCTCATCAGCTCCTTAGTAGAGGCTGCACAATATGAGTTGGGTGTTTCTGATAAGGGAGACATACAAAATGTGAAGGGCGGGGGTGCTTCCAGGACAGGTTTGAAAACCACTGATATTTAAAACATTACAGGAAATGTGCCAAACCCAGGGGCGTAGCCACGGGTGTGCCAGGGTGTGCCGTGCCCCCCACAGTGGCACCCACACATAAAAAAATGAAAGAAAAAAAAAAATAAATAAATAAATAAATAATTTGCTTTTCGAAATGTCAGCATTTTATTTTAAAAACGGAAAGTGCCAAGTAGACCTGCCCCCGACTAAAGATTTTTCTAGTCAACTACTCTAACCTTTATTTTAAATTGATTAATATAATAACAGAATGTCAACACTGCACTGGCCATCTCCACATGAATTTGTCTTTAATAGAAAAATGTACCTTTCCATTCCGACTACGTAATAAAAGATTTTCTTTTTTTTATTTGGTTCGTTTAATATACATTTCGAGCTTTCTATGGATTTCTTTGTGAGGCAAGTAGCCGGGTCATTGCTGTGACGCGCAGAGACAGCAGAAAGTGCATCTCTATATACAAAAGCACAACCTTTTGGTATTATACGGTAATAATCAAGTTGGTATGCGTATATACAGTGCATATCCAAGAAGCAGATTATTGTCTTCTGCTAGATCCAGCGAACCACTGATGAGCTATCTAAACTGATAAATAACAGATTGGAGATTAAAATAATAGCAGATTTGTCTCATTTCAAATACTGAAATGAAAAAAAATTCTTCAGCCAGAAATGTAAATATCATATAAATCAGGGGTGCTCAACCCTGTTCATGGAGATCGACTGTCCTGCAGAGTTCAGCTCCAACCCTGACCAAACACACCTGAACCAGCTAATTAGGATCTCAAGGAGCACTTGATAATTACAGACAGGTGTGTTTGATTAGGGTTGGAACTAAACTCTGCAGGAAAGTAGATCTCCAGGAACAGGTTTGGGCACCCCTGATATAAATAAATAAATATTCAGCCATATCTTCAAAAGGCTTTTGCATTTTGGCGCACTTTTTTATATAGTGTTGATATGGCACCTAATACTGTAAATTTGGTTATGCTAGCATGTGTGAAATATTTAAATCACGTGTGTTACAATTAACCCCACGTTAGTATGTGCCCCGCGGGCCCCTGTGTAAACTTACGACTTAAATTAAAAATTAAATAAAGCGTGTGTCGCGAATAAAGTGAAAATTAAATGAAAAGTCAAGTGTGTATTGCGGCATTACATTTTTTGATTGTCGGTGGCCGTCTTAAGGAGCAAGAAAGCTTCGGAAAATGACTCAAAAATGACGAGGACGTAAATTATTTTTACAAATCAGAATCTAAAATGAGGGTAGTATGGCATGAAATCTGGTCATTTTAATATGCAACTATCTGTAACGTTAATAGCCTACGCAGAGTAGGATTTTATTTGCACATTAATATGACAATTAATGTGGCACACCCAGTTTTTCTGATGCACACCCAGAATCTCTTTTCTGACTACGCTACTGGCCGAACCATTAAATCACGGGGCGCAAGCCTGCTGTTTTATCTAACTAAGGTCATATACATAGTAAACTTATACAGATGGGTAAAAAGATGCATGATTATTGGTGCCTTTATCGGAAATATCCCACTTCCCACTGAAGTCGTAACGTCATCTCGATCAAGTGTCTCGAAATCCAGGGTTCAAAGTTGATTCTTCCCCATTTCTTGGCGACATCTTGTTAGAATCAGAATGTTCATGATTTAGTCAACATAGCTTGCTGACGATTCCCGAATTCTGGTCAAGTAAATGCTATTATTGCTGTGTAAAATGCATACAGTAAGCATCAAATGGTTATTTATATACGTAAATATACATGACCGTAAAGGCAAGAGAAAGCAATGTAGGTGAGATGGGTAAAATGAATAAAACTCCACACTCACAGCTTCTCTCCTCTGCCATGCTTGCAGTCTACAGACACAGCCAGTGGGAAAACGAAACCAAAGTGTGAAATGGGAATTGTGCAGAAATGATTGATATCAAGTAGGTATAACTGCAGGCTGGAGCAATGGGTGTGCCGATAGGTAAGGGGCGTGTCAAAGGTGCGTTTGCGTTGGCCAATCAGCGGTAACCATACTTTTACGAAACATGTTGGTAAGGCATGCGATCGCTTATTAAGATGCAGTCATAATATATTATTTTCCTTCGCACTGTATTTTTCAATTTTAGTAATTATTTAACTGTTGTTGACAGATACGTTACTGTGAAACAAAGCAACGATTGTATTTGCATCGAAGCTTGTGTCGATGTCCATTTTGTGCAAAGATGTGAAAAACACAAGATACTTGGACATTTGCAACATCACAGACTTTCATCATGAAAGTAAGTATATTTATGATATCCACGTTAAGATAATTTGTTAATGTGATAAATAATAACGTGAACAGCGATGTTACATTTAAAATGTTATGATACGTACGTCAAACATAGTTTGCTTTGTTTATTTTACTGTTTGTAATTGTGTCTGTTGTTCTGCTGTGTTATAGATATATTTCTTTATTGAAAGTGTGACAAATTCAAAAATACGACAAAAGACATAACAGAAAATAGAGGCAAACAACAACCATAACAACTACAACAAAAAGAAATATACAAAAACAAAGAGAAATGTATGAATACATACAGAATGTGTAGTGCAAACATATTCCACAGCCTTTCGATATATGAGAGAGAAGAGTATATAAAAAATAGTAATAATAATACTAAAATACATTTGTAATATATACTGTTACTACTAACAATAATATCCAGTTGTAACATATTTTGTACACACATTTCTTACAAAATATACATTGTGTACATTTTACTGTTGTTTGTATTATATTTTTATGACGGGTTGATGTGTTTGCAAAAGACTGCATTTTATTTCCATCATAGAGCAAGTCACACTGGATGGCTTGTGTAAGTCATAATTAAACATTTTGATGATTCTTTTTTTTTTTTTTTTTTTTTTTTTTTTTTTTGATTTGCTATGCAAGAATGGTCTAAGAGATGGCAGAGACAGTCAAGTGTACAGGTCTTTTACATACAAGTTCAGTAGTTCATGTTCGGATATACCAGTTGAACAGTTCTTTTTCAAATGTTCTCAACTGCTGTGTGGTGGTTCTGTTCTAAATCATTCAGTGTTTTTCTTTTTCTTTTCTTTTTTTTTTTTTTGTGTCATGGTGTTCTTACGAGAATGATATCATTTCTGAAGTTGAAAATTTAAAGGTGATATGCATATTTAAATGTAATATTCATCATAATTTTAATAACAGAGACAATGTAAAACTCTTTCCCTTAAAACACATACTGTAGTACTGTTACTACTTAAGATTCATGTACAGTTGCCTAATGGTGCTGACCTTTGTGTATTTGGGTGCATTTCAGGACAATAATCGAAAAAAAAAAATTACAATTATTATTTTATGCATATAGAATCTCACAAGCTGTTCATAAGTTTGAAATATCTTTTAGTGTTATATTACCATTGTATTGATTACACAGGAAATAATTTTTTTATGGAATCAATAATTTCTACTGTTTTGAACCATGCTTTGCAGTTTTTCTGTACTTTTATTAAAAGTGCATGGAAACTAAAAATGTTTTGCCTGATAAGGGCAAACATATGGGTTAGAATATGTAGAATAAGTACTGTTTAATAACCTTCTGTTAAGTTGCATCAACCAATTTGGCAAACAGACACAATTTTAGCCAATAAAATTGTCTACACAAGTTTTTTTGTCTACACTAAATAAATAAATAAATAATCCCAACAAATTCATTAATACATCAATTTATTCATCCATACTGCAGTAGTGCTGTGAAAACCCCCTATTTTTCTGATGCCACAGTGTCCAGTATTTCTAATTTGTTTTAAGGACTGATGGTAGTTGGATTAAAGAAAAACAACAACAACCAAAAACAATGTTGAAAAAACAACAACCAAAAACAATGTAACATTGTAAATCATAATTACTAATTTATGTCTATAAAATTACAATTACAAATTACATAAACGTTTTAAGAAAAAGGTAGTAAAAATATATGAATATTTGTAATAATTTAAAAAAAAATTGTTAAAAAACCTTTGTGTAAAAAACATTGTACATCTATACCAGTGGACTCCCTCTAGTGGTACGCAGAGGAATCACTAATTACAGTACAGTTTTTATTTAACTTTTAGGTACAACACATTTTAATTTAATCTTTATTCAAGTTCATTTACCTGTTTGTAAGCACAGTGCAGTGTTAATGTTAATGTTCAAACTGTATATTTACAATATTAAAGTGGCTGACAACAATAAATATTCTTATTAGGAAAAAAACATCTCTCTCTCTCATATATCAAAAGGCTGTGGAATATGTTTGCACTACACATTTTATATATATTCATTCATTTCTCTTTGTTTTAGTTGTTATGGTGGTTGTTTGCCTCAATTTTCTGTTGTCTTCTGTCATATTTTTGACACGCCCCCTACCTTTCGGCACGCCCATTGCTCCAGCCTGCAGTTATCCCTACTTGCAGTAACCTGCGGCCATTCAGAATGAAATTCCAAAGGTACAGTACTGTGCAAAAGTCTTAGGCCACTAGTATTTTCATCAGCTAAAAAATGGTTTAAAGTCAGTTAAAGTCAGTCTTTTGCTGTAGTGTGTCAGTAGGAAATATCAGATTACATTTCCAAACATTCATTTTGCCATTAATCGTAATAATCCAGTGAGATTTTTGTTTGCACAAGGAGTCTGACAACAGCGAGTGCTCTGCACAGAGATCTGATCTCACCATCATCCAGTCTGTCTGGAATGACATGAAGAAACAGAACAAACTCAGACAGACTAAATCCAGAAGAACTGTGACAAAGTCTCCAGGATGCTTCAAGAAACCTATGTGCAAAGCCGCAGCACTGTTAAAAGTTTTAGGCACTTGTGTAAAAATGCTGTAAAATGAGGATGCTGTCATAAATAGATTTTCTTTATCAATTACCTTCTATTAACTAAATGAAATCGTTTACAGCAGCTTTTGCCCTAGGTGCACTTGCGCAAAATTTTTCAGGTAGCTTTGCAGGTAGGTATCTTGAAGCATCTTGGAGACGTTGCCACAGTTCTTCTGGATTTATTCTGTTTCAGTTTGTTCTGTGTCTTCATGTCATTCCAGGAAGACTGGATGATGAAGAGATTAGATCAGTGTGGAGTCACTGGCTGTTGTCAGACTCCTTGTGCAAACAAAAATCTCACTAGGTTATTACAATTAATGGCAAACAGAATGTTTGGAAATGTAAACCGATATTTTTTACTGACACACTACAGATAGAAATAACTTACTTTTTTAGCTGGCCTAAAACTTTTGCACAGTACTGTACATTCGAAAGTAATATTTTTAATATCATGATCGCTATTTTTACAGTGAAAGAATGGGATTTGGGTTTATAGAATTATGTTGGATTTATTACTTAAACAGATTAAAGGGATTAATAGCGTTTAAGATAACGGCCTGCCTTTATGTTAGACGGGAAACTCGCAACCAATTGTAAAGACCCTTCGGCACGCCCATTGCTCTAGGCTGCAGCTACCCCCGTCTACTGCCATAATGAAAAAATTAAATAAGGAAGCGAATAAATACAGTAACATTTAACATATATTACAATTATACAGAATTGTATTTATTTGTTTTTTAATTCATCCTAATCCAAGTACAAATAAAGACTGGTTTCAAAACATTACTGAATAGTCTGTCACAAGAAGATATACAGTAAAACATATTGTTTTGTTTTGTTTTTTGTAAAAACTGATGCAATATGCATTTAAGAACAAAATGTGTGATTTTAATCAGTAGTTAGTGTTTCTTTACATTTGGGGCTTGACCTTCAATGTCACCATGAGACCACAAGCAGAAAGATGAAAATACCATTGTTTTCATAGGAGGGCAGTTTAAGTTAGACAGTGAATTCTTATTTCGTTCCCTCTAGGTTTAGCAAATTCTGGCAAAAACACTTAATTTGACAACAAAGTAAATAAAACTGTATCATATAAGTTGGCAACATAGGCTACTCAAAGAAATGTGTTAGAACTATTTGTAACAAAACCACTATGCAAAATGTTTTTTTTTTCTCCATTTCACTTGTAGAATTTTCTCTACACATCTACATGTTTATTTTATGTAAAGGAGGTTGATCTCATTTCTGTCCTGTACAGATACCTTAGTTGGAGGTGAATGGTGTTGGAGCTCAGTTACACTCTTAAAAATAAAGGTGCTTTAAAAGGTTCTTCACAGCAATGCCATAGAAGGACACATTTTGATTCCACAAAGAACCATTCAGTCAAAGGTTCTTTAAAGAAACATCTCTTTCTTTTATAATCTGAAGAACCTTCTTTCACCACAAAGAACCTTTGAAAGGTTCTTCAGATGTTAAAGGTTGTTTATGGAACCATTTAGACAAAAAGGTTCTTCTATGGCATTGTGAAGCACCTTTATTTTTAAGAGTGTAGGTCATGTCATACACTACAATGTGTTCTAAAATCAGCTAAAAATATAAAAACGTATTTGTGACCTTGGAGCACAAAACCAGCCTTAAGTAGGGTATATTTGTTGCAATAGCCAAAAATACATTGTATGGGTCAAAATGATCAATTTTTCTCTTATGCCAAAAATCATTAGGATATTAATTAAATATCATGTTCCATGAAGACATTTTGTAATGTTCCTACCGTAAATATATCAAAACTTAATTTTTGACTAGTAATATGCATTGCTAAGAACTTTATTGGACAACTTTAAAGGCGATTTTTTTCAATATTTAGATTTTTTTGCAACCTCAGATTCCAGATTTTCAAAAAGTTGTATCTCGGCCAAATATTGCCCTATCCTAAACAAACATTCCTCAGTAGAAAGCTTATTTATTCAGCGTTTGTGTCATATATAAATCTCAGTTTCAGAAAATTGACCCTTATGACTGGTTTTGTGGTCCTAGGTCCCATTTGATATCCTCAGAAACACAGTTTGAAGCTAAAAATCAGAGTTAGTGCCCATTACATACTACGCAATTTTCTGTGAAATCTGTCAGCTCCAATGTCCAAAATTTGCAGATTGGCTCTGACTTTTGCCAACTAGCTTCAACCCATCCAGATCGCAACCTGGGTCAAAAATCTGGGAAACATTTGTTTAGTGTATTCCAAAATGTTATCCAACAAAAGACACGGGGTGAATAGGTTAAACAAAGTTCAATCAGAGCAAAGCTGTAAGTTGGTTCTGATTGGTAGACTAGTGTCCACCCAGCTGTTGGGGCTCTGAATCACACTTGACCACACACTGGTCTCATCTTCTGTTGAGTCCATCCAGCAGACAGACTGACCATAACTCACACCTGCAACATATAAACACAGTCTTATCTCTCAGCTATGTTAAATTGTATTGTCAAGTATATCATGTTCAAATGCATGTTACCTGAGCCAGTGCTGAGTCGTACTCCACCTAGACAGCTGGAGGGATGTGAACTCCAGACTGTTATCTCTGCACAGGCCTGAATAAGGTCACTGGACTGAAACCCGTCATAAACCATGGTGTGGTTGAAGACTGGGTTGACAGATCCTCGCACTACCCGAGTCTGCTGGCCACTGACGCCACTTTCATCTGGTAATACCACACTGTACAAACACAACCATACTGATGTGCTCAAAAAATACCAACAAAAATCAAACAGCACACGACTATGAATGCGCACACACACCTTTTCACATATGTACTGGGTGCACCACGTTTTGTGGGAAGTAGACCAACAATCTCTCTCAACCAAATATGGAGCTCTCCAGTCGGTGGACAACCACTTCCTATAGCCACGAAAAAATGTAAATAAACAAATAGGGCTGCACAATTAATCAAAATAAAACTGAAATCACTACATTTCAATATTTTTGTGGACAGTTACCAGCATTTTATCAGATTTGTAACATTTGGAACTGGTAGTTTGTAAATTGTATTGTAATTAAAATGTTTTTTTAATCATTTTCAAATATCAATTTTTATTCCTTTTAATAAAAAATGTAAATAAAAAAGTAATTTATATTTAACTGTATTATTAAGCAGTAATATATTTTTGTCTTCAATTCCACATGTAATTTATCAATGGCCTTGCATATAAATGCAGATATTGAGATTGTAAATATGAAGTGTCTGTTCAGACTCACCCTCTGAACCTGGAGGTACAAACTTAATTGAGAACAGAATGGTTCCTCTGCTGATAATGTCATCTGGGCTTAACTTAACCTGCATTAAGAGAAAGTCAGATCATGAGAGTCTATCACATATTTAGCTCACTACAGATATCAGACTAACTCTGAAATGTGCTTACTCTTGGCTGGAGGTTGTGCCAGGTTGGTTGGCTCTGGCTCCAGTCCCACTGACCCAGCCTCACTTCCACCTCCCCCAGGAAGAGGTTTCTCCTCATTCTCTCCATGTGCCAGACTGACAAACTCAGCACACGAGCCTGGAGGTCCAGTCTGCGCACTTTGTACTGGAAATAATTAGTACTGTAAGTTTGATGGTCATTTTAAATGCAATGGAATAATTTGTGAAATAATAAATGATTTAGAACTAACTCTCATGTTTTCATCGTAGACCGGATTTAATGTTTTCCTCTTCACTGCAGTTTTTTTCTTACTGCGGGATGTGTTGTCAGGGAGAAGGTAAACTTTAACGTATCTGTGTTTAAGAGACGGATAAAGATGTGACTGAATAAAAACGATGATTGAATGAAAATGACCACGGTCAAATACACTTACGGGTCTGATCGATTTTTGCGGGCTGATGCAAGCTCTTGGCAGCGAAGTATGTGCACGTGAAGCTCCTCTTTCTTGACATCATACTGCAATGAGAATTGGATCCGTCCTGATACTACAACATCCCCGAAATCGCCCACACTGTACAGACTCATCAAACTGCCATTCATCTACCCAAACAGAAACTGGACCATTTACACCTTCATAACTTTGTTGGTGCAGAAGATCGAGTGTGAGTGCTTGTTAGAGTGTATATTACCATATGATGGGAGGCCAAGCTGCTAACTGAGCCAAACCTTGTATAGTCTAGTTCAGTGCTACCGGAGTCCACGTCCCCCTCTGAGTCCATCTACAGAGACACATACACACACATAATACAATAGGTTTTTAGGGATGTTTGTATCTGAACATCTGGCCTTGCTGAACAGACCTGTAGAGATGGGGATACACTTGGCAAAATTCTCCTCTCTTTGTCTCCTGACTTTTGAACACTTTCTGTGGCATGAAACAAAAGTGAGCAGAGTGGAGTTTAGATTTATTTATATTTTGTCATTTATCAGATGATTAGCCTGTTATTTTAGGTTATTTTACCTTTAAGACCATTTTCTTTTGCTGCATTACTCTGTTCAAAGCAAGAACATTAGATATCTGTCACATGCAGTATCACATATTTCATAAGCATGTAATATAATCTGAAATGTAAACTGACCTTTGTGATGTGTCTTGTCCTGGACTGTTGTTCAGGAGTTACCATAGGAATGGGACTAAAAGGGAAGTATCACAATATAAGACATATGGATCATATTTACAGTTGAGGTCAAAAGTTTACATACACATTGCAGAATCTGCAAAATGTTAATTATTTTACCAAAATAAGAGGGATCATACAAAATGCATGTTATTTTTTTGTTAGTACTGACCTGAATAAGATATTTCACATAAAAGACATTTACGTATAGTCTACAAGAGAAAATAATTTATAAAAATGACCCCTTTCAAAAGTTTACATACACTTGATTCTTAATACTGTGTTGTTACCTGAATGATCCTGATGATTTTTTTTGGTTTAGTAATCATTGTTCATTAATCCCTTGTTTCTCCTGAACAGTTAAACTGCCCGCTGTTCTTCAGAAAACAACAAATTCTTTGGTTTTCCAGCATTTTTGTGTATTTGAACCCTTTCCAACAATGACTGTACTCATATGCAACTATTACAGAAGGTTCAAACACAGAAGGAAAAACAATGCAAGAGCCAGGGATGAAAACTTTTGAACAGAACAAAGGTGTGTAAATTTTTCTTATTTTATCCAAATATCATATTTTTTCATTTAATACTGCCCTTCAGAAGCTACAGAAGATACTTACATGTTTCCTAGAAGAGAAAGAGAACGAGTTTCCTTCTGAAGCATCAGTGAGAGTCTGAAACTTCCGTAATAGTTGCATATGAGTCCCTCAGTTGTCCTCAGTGTGAAAAGATGCATCTCAAAATCATACAGTCATTGTTGGAAAGGGTTTAAACACTCAAAAATGCTGAAAAAACAAAGAATTTGTGGGACCCAAAGGATTTTTCTGAAGAACAGCAGGCAGTTTAACTGTTCAGGAAAAACAAGGGACTCATGAACAACTATCACTAAACAATAAAGCACACCTGTGGATCAATCAGGTAACAACAGAGTACTAAGAATCAAGCGTATGTAAACTTTTGAACCTACATGTAATTACATCTGTAATTAATTTCTGTAATTACATGTATAATCACGCTGTTGGTCCATCCCTTACACTTTAACCCACCCTTAAACCTACCCATACCACCAAACCTGTCCCTAACCTTACCCGTATCCCATCTCAATAGCAGCAAGTCTTTTGCAATACAATATGAACACAATATGTGCATTGTACTTATTTTTTGATGTAAGTCCACAGTAGTAAGGCCAACTAATATAAGTTTGTCCAAAATCTCTATTTTCAGACATAGTAACAAATCATATACAGACTGTTTAGATGCATGCATTCAGCTTGTTCTGTTCTATAAGGTAGAGAGATGACACCAAAAGTTGCACCAACCTTTCCCCATCTTTTTCTCTTTCCTTTTCTTCCTGACTCTTGTCATCCTCTCTTACACTTACATTTTCCTGCAATTCTCTCTCTGTACTTTTGTCTTCCTCATGCTGCTTATGTAACTGAGAAAAGTTACCTTTTTCCTTATCAAATATTCCTGACAGAGGTATATCTACAGAATAAAACAACAACAGAGTATTACGTGCAGAGACAACACATGCATATACACACAAATACATAAACACTACACTACAGGAATGACTAAAGAGATTATGTAACCTTTTTCACGCTTCTTATGGCGTATGGAGGCATTAACAACATCAGCTCCGCCCTTCTGATATCTCTTAGAGCGCTCTTCATTAAACCATGCACCCGAGAGAGAGCGCAGGTGAAGAGGATCTGACACAGTCTGCTGAAGCTTCCTGAAAACACAAGCAGTTCTTCTTGCATTGCTCATATAACTTTTATTTGCCTAATTAGTTCAGTATTGTACACACACTGACCGTATTCTCCTTTCCTCTTTGTTGCGTAGTTCTGCATCTCTCTGGAGAACATTGAGAATTACGGTTTGCTCCACCTCAGACAGGTGACACAGATCTAGTAAAGGTTCCCCTTCCATTACAGGCACACCTCACACTGATCACACCTGGTTATTAAGATGATTTAGATGAGATTTGTGGGAAACCACACCCAAGAGTTTCAGATAAAAATGTGGGAACTGAAAGAGTTGTGGTAATCATGAATAGACACAAGTTGTTATTTTTGTGTCAAAACATTTTTTAATTGCAATAACCTATAAAATCCATACCCTAACCTGCATTAAATGTTTATTCATGTTCTTTAGATGCAATATAGAGACAATAAATTCCCTAAAAAAAGGAAAGACAACATGTGAACTGCCCACTGATACTCTTCAATAATTTGTTTTTTTATTTTTTGATTTCACAAGAACAAGTTACATTAACAACGTCAATAGCATCGTTATTATATAATGATTTTTCCTATGCTTATATATATATATTTGTTTTATTTCGTTTAAAACGTTAACTTTGTTTTACCCCTTATAACATTTTTTTTTTTTTTTTTTTTAGCCCAAAATGCAATTTTGGGCTCAAAAAAACAAAACAAAACAAACAAATATCACTACACATTATAACTTTCTCCTACTATAAAAGATTTGTATTCCAAACCACTACATTCACAAGCATGTACACAAGTGTATAATATAACGTTATTTCATTCATTCCTATCCGACTATGACTTTGTAATTTCCAATAAATGTTTAACAATATCAGGAAAGTTTATTTCCATACAGACCGAGCGATGCTTGAATCGCGCACGCGCACAACAAACAGTGACAAACAAGACAAAAGTAAACAAATTACTTACCACTTCACTGAGACCAAGTGTAATGTCTACTTTCACATATAACACAAACGGATTATAATACACTCCATATCAAGCTGATAAAAGTCCAGGTTGGTTAAATGTCCAAGACTCGAGGACGAATTAACAGATGGAGTCGCACCTGTCAAACTGTCCCACTTAAACCAAATTCAATCGTGAAATAGAAAGAGAAGACGCAGTTGACATTGGCTTAAACAACAAAATGTAATACCTTTGCCTCATCTAATGTCTTCTGGCTTGGTCATTTTCGTAGTTTTTCTGTGTCAAGTTTAGTTGTCGTTTGTTTCTAAACACACACTCGTTTGTGTCTGATTTGGCAGGGCTGGCACTCTCACACCCGCCCTCGGGCACAGAGCAAAATACGAACCGGATTCTCACACACCACCGACTATGCACTTATTTTACTAATCACTTCACGTTCACATCGCATGGTATGTATGTCTCTCTCCCCCACCTCTCTCTCTCTCTCTCTCTCTCTTTTTTGGTTGTCATTAGGCTATTGTGCTAGTCAGTAAAAAGCTGTTTGTAGTCCTGTGTGGCATTTGAGCATAAAGCTTTTCACGTTTTTCCATGTAATTTGGGGCACTTTGGACTAAAAATCAACGTTTTTGTGGCCTTTGGTGTATAATATAATGTAGTGATGGTGTATTTGACTTTCTGGATATAACGCAGGGTTAAGCCTTGGATTTTTCACACCAATTTAACTAGCAGTCAGTTAACTTTGAACTTACAAAAATAAAAAGAATTGGATAGTTTCTCAATAATGATAAAAAAAATGAATAAAGCATAGGTTAATATTTTCTCAATGCTTGACATGATGGTAATGGCAGCAGTATTGGAGACCGTCATCCTTGTGTGTTTTGTACACAATTTAGAACTACATTTTTAAGTTTGATTTGTGTATGCATTTTACACATACAGTTGAAGTCAAAAGTTTACATACACCTTGCAGAATCGGCAAAATGTTAATTATTTTACCAAAATAAGATGGATCATACACTTACATTTAGTACTGACCTGAATAAGATATTTCACATAAGAGACATTTACATATAGTCCACAAGAGAAAATAATAATTGAATTTATAAAATGACCCTGTTCAGCTTAGTCCCTTTATTGTCCTGAACAGTTAAACTGCCTGCTGTTCTTCAGAAAAATCCTTTAGATCCTATACATTTTTTGGCTTTTTAGCATTTTTGTGTATTTAAACCCTTTCCAACAATGACTGTATGATTTTGAGATCCATCTTTTCACATCGAGGACTCATGTACAACTATTACAGAAGGTTCAAACACTCACTGATGCTCCAAAAAGAAACACAATGCATTCTGAGCAGAATGAAGATGTGTACATTTTTGCCTAAAAATCTTTTTTTTTTTTTCATTTAGTACTGCCCTTCAGAAGCTACAGAAGATACTTACATGTTTCTCAGAAGACAAAGTAAGTTACATGTACCCTGATCTTCAAATTCAAAAGTTTTCACCCCCCGGCTCTTTATGCATCGTTTTTTCCTTCTGAAGCATCAGTGAGCGTTTGAACCTTTTAATAGTTGCATACGAGTCCCTCAGTTGTCCTCAGTGTGAAAAGATGGATCTCAAAATCATACAATCATTGTTGGAAAGGGTTCAAATACACAAAAATGCTGAAAAACCATGTGGATCATTCAGGTAACAACACAGTATTAAGAATCAAGTGTGTGTAAACTTTTGAACGGGGCCATTTTTATAAATTCAACTATTATTTTCTCTTGTGAACTATATGTAAACGTCTTTTATGTGAAATGTCTTATTGAGGTCAGTACTAAATAAAAAAAATAATAACATGCATTTTGTATGATCCCTCTTATTTTGTTAAAATAGTTAACATTTTGCAAACTTTTATGTAAACTTTTAACTTCAACTGTATCTGTTACAGTCAGTTCCAGTAAGAAGTCTCTGTCAGCCCACACCTACTAAACACACACCGACACACGTTCAAAGGATTATAAAAACACCAGGCAGACACTGACATTTAGACGCTCATGTTATACTTAAACATTGAGTTGGGTAGTGGCTGTTTCAGTGCTATTCCTATTTGCTAAGTCTTATCAGGAGGAACATATCAGACATACTCCATCATGAAGAAAACATTCAAAGTGCAAATTTTCATCAATATCATGCTCAAATTACAAACTTCCATTTCAGCATATTGCATTTCGGTTTGCCAATCCACAAGCTAAAACCTTGCATGCAACAAATGTTGTTTTGCAGCTGTTCATGTTAAGAGGAAGCTACAAGCTATTACATAACTTCTGTTGACTTAGATTAGGTTGAAGAAACACCTGGGTTACAGGAACATTGGTCATGGTATTATGAGCATGACTTATGAAAAGGAATATTTTTCAAGTTCTAATAAAATAGTGATTTAGTGAAATCCTCTTTGGGGGTTGGAATGTGTTTATTTAAGGGATTTTTTTTACAAAGTAATGTTTTGCACATTTGTATCACTCCAGACTCTTACAAACAGAGACCCGTACAAAAAAAATCAAATATAAACACAATTATGCACACTCATACATGCACACACCTCTCAGACAAACATCTAAAGTCAACAACATCACAGAGTGACACTTCACTAGCAAATTCAGTATCTTTATACCCTTCCCATTTCTAATATTCAACCACAAGACACAACCAATCAAGACACAACCCTCCATCCCTGAGTCCAGCCTCATAACTCATCATGAGTGGCTGCTTCATCTGCTTTGAGTTTAAACTCATCCTCTGTGATTCGTCCATCCTTGTTGCGGTCCTGATTATCGTACATGTTCTCTATAATGCGTTGCGGGTCAAAACCTGGTGCCAGACGACCTTTGCCCTCTTCTACCTGCTGGAGGATGTAATCTGAAAACTGTTTGGAAGGGAAAGATGATGGACAAATTAGCTTATAAACATTTCGGAGATGTATTGCTAAGCACGCATTCGTGCTATTAAACAGTAGGCTATACCTCAGTCGAATCCACTTGTGCGTCTTTGTTCTTGTCCATCTCAGTGAAAAGGTCGGGCGAGACATCGTTGTTCCACACAAACATGTAGCCATCAGGAAGACCTTCCTCCAGGTCAATCAACTCAACATCAAACACCAGCACAGCACTGCCAGGGACCTCCCCATCTGAGTAAGAAACAGTGCTTAATAATCTATTTTTGTGGGAAATAGTGAGGTTTGAACTGTGTTTATACAATTGGTGGCTCATTGTTACATACTTAAAAATAACATTAATTGACTGACTAAATGACAAACACTGATTTGGGAACCCCATAGTAGCATCCTACTCTTACTATTACTGCCATAGAAAGAATAAATACTACTATGTAGTTCTGTGTTCAGCAAAAACCTCCCTGAAAATTAATATGTCAGCATCTGAATTTTAGCTGAATAGTTGTTAGAAGAATTTACTTTGGCTCCCTCTGGTGGGTCCATTACAAATTGCAAAAGCAAAAAAAATTGAAACAAGTACTATAGCTAAGCATTGTAATAACATGTTTAGCATTAACATGCAATATAATATTTTTATTTGACAAATAAAAGGCTTCTGATATTTATCTAAGGATAAACAGTGTTTCCTGCACAAACACAACATGAGTCATGGCCAGTTTGACTCATGATGAGCAAATGAGTCATATGACCTGTTTCTTTTTAGTGGATGAATTCAGGACAACAAGAGTAGTCCAATTTAGTAACTGCAAACTAACAATGTGCAACACATTTGTTAAAGTATTTATTCATCTTGAATAACAATGCAACTGCTCATTGTTAGTTCATGTTAGTTCAGCCCTATTAAAAATATTAACAGATACAATTTTTGATTTTAATAATGCATTGTTGCATTTTAAATGTAACATTAACTAAGATTAAAAAAGGCTTTAAAAGTGTTAGCTCATGTTAACTATTTTAACAAATGGAACATTATTGTATTGTCACCAAACGACTTTTATGAGTCAGCTTTTTTAATGAATTGTTTAAAAAGATTTGCAAACTCACTAGTATTTAGACATTTTGTATCAGTCAGACAAGTCCTTCACTAATTTAACTAAAAACAGGTAGATTCAGTGTTCACTTTTGATGGTATATCACAGTTTTTCTCTGCCTGTGCCTTTATCTACTGCATTTTAATCACTATCCAAACAAACATGCTGCATATAGCATAAGCAGTTTTTGATGTAAATTAGATTGTATAATTTCTTAGCTGTGATATTATGTTACATAAAACATATCTGAATGAACCAAAATGAAATGAAAGTGAAAATTCACTCTCTGACAGCAGGTGGCGCTTATAGAACAGCAGCAATAGCAAGTTCCCCTCGGAGATACATTCATATAAACCCCAAAGCCCAGTTCAGTAACTACAAATTTCTTCTTTTTCGTGGATCGTGAACAGTGAGTTTGGTCTGACTGCAACAGTATTTTCTCCTCTTTGCATACTTCTTCAGCATCTCTGGCTTCTGTTAATGGCTGTTTATGGTTGGTTTATTTGCCCAGTTAAAGAATTAATTAATTATTCTAACAGTTTTTCAACAATTTATTTGAAGTGTATGCAGTTCCCTTGTGTAAAAACAATAGACACCATGTCAAATTTTGTAATGGTTACTGGTTACAATGGGGCTTCTATTGGTTTTAATTGAAACTGTAATGGACCCTGCGGGTTTCTACTGGTAATTGGTTGTCTTCTATTGGTGGCTTGTTAAAACCTCTAAATTCTATTGGAATATGTCCCAAAACACACTACAGAAAACCATTTTTTAATGGTTTTAAATCTTAAAATTTGATGGTTTGTTTCCTTCTATTAGTGGCTTGTTAAAACGTTGATGATTTGTAATGTTTGTAATGGTATTTGTAGTGGAAACCTTTAGAATTTCTGTGATGGTTTCTATTGTTTTTTTTCAGCAGGGTTAACAGGGATCTCCTCTCAATTGATAATGCTGTGTACTACATTGCTTAGGCATTTAAACAGGTGTGAATTTTTTTTACAAATACATACCATTTGCGTAATTCAAATCGGTTTACCAGTTGAACCTGTATATTGCCCAGCACTAACATTAACATAAATGTATTTGTATTTTTTTAATTAATATTTATAAAATATGTTTTTGTGTCTGTGAGAGGATGACTTACCTACTCCCCTCTCTCCATAGGCAAGGTGAGGAGGAATGACTAGCCTGCGTTTCTCTCCAACACACATTCCTATAAGCCCTTGGTCCATGCCTATGACCACCTGTCCGGCCCCCAGAACCACATCGTATGTCTTGCCATAGGTGTGCCTGCAGTTACACATAGACACAGTGGAAAACATGAATTAGATACAATTTCTTACATATAAACCATTTGTGTTGATTCCCATTTCTATATACTATGTATAATGATAAAACATAATTGCAACGCACGTGGAGCCGATATAAGTGCCATCCATGAGAGTAGCGTTGTAGTGGTATTTGACAAAATCACCACGTTTTGCACTGTAGGTGCATTTCTCTGGTTTCACACTGGTGATCTCAACTGTATCAGATGGGTTGTGGAAATCAATAATGTGGACATCAAACACCAGAACAGCTGAGCCAGGGATCTTAGTTCCTGTATGAGGAAATAGAAGAGGTTAATACAAAGATATGTACTTTTGACTATAAAAGGACTGATAAGCACACACCTGTGCCCTCTTCTCCATATGCCAGGTGAGGTGGGATAATAATCTTCCTGCGCTCTCCAACACACACACCCAGGAGTCCTTGATCCATTCCTGCGATCACATAGCCTTTACCGATGTAAGTGTCATATGTGCGATTCCTTGAGTAACTGAAACACAAATATAAGTTTAAGCATAAGCACATTGTATATCACTTTAAAAACAGTTTCTGTTCAAATCAAGGGCTCTACCTGGAGTCAAAGAATGTGCCGTCCAGCAGGGATCCGTTATAATGGTAACGCATGAAGTCTCCTACTTCACTCTTGCGTGGACAGTGTTCTGGAAGGCTTTGCACCTCTACTGTGATTTCATCTTTGGGGTTATGCAGGTCCAGCAGAACCACATCAAACACCAGAGAGGCCTGACCGGGAATGTCACTTCCTGTAAGTGGAGATAACTGGATGTTGTAATGCTTATTTTGCATACACAAATACTGTTAGTTAGTATTTCTAATCAAATGACCCTCACCATCCCCATTCTCTCCATAGCCAAGGGAAGGTGGCATGGTGATAATGCGTTTTTCTCCAACACACATTCCCAAAAGCCCTTGGTCCATTCCTGCAATGAGCCAGCCAATTCCCACGTAAGTGTCATAAGTGCGCATACGTGTGTGACTGCAAATGAAAGAATCAGAAATATTAATCAGGAAATGCATATAAATATTTTTACATATTTAAAGGGATAGTTCATCCAAAAATTCTGTCAATTAATTACTCACCCTCATATAGTTCCAAAACTCCAAGACCTTCATTCATCTTCAGAACACAAATTAAGATATTTTTGATGAAATCCAAAAGCTCTCTGACCCTGCATAGACAGCAACGCAACTGACACATTCAAGGCCCAGAGAGGTAGTAAGGACATTGTTAAAATAGTCCTCTATAATACTCTAATTTTATGAAGAAATGGTTGAATAAAGTCCTTAGTTTTGTTTTCTTTGCACACAAAAAGTATACACGTAGCTTCATAAAATTACAGTTGAATCACTAATGTCACATGGACTATTTTAACAATGCCCTTACTACCTTTCTGGCCCTTGAACATGGTAATTACGATCTCGGATTTCATCAAAAATATCTTAATTTGTGTTCTGAAGATCTTACGGGTTTGGATCAACATGAGGGTAAGTAATTCATGACAGAATTTTCATTTTTGGATGAACTGTCCCTGTAATATTTCACATGAATACCATGTATTGCATGCACAGATTATTCTGCTGTTAGTTCTGGTCCGTGAACCTGATTGGTCAAGCAGAGGTACAAAAGAGTATAACGACCCAAGTTATACTGTAAATGAATCAATATAACAAAAATGTGTAAAATATTGCTTGTACAATCTTTTGCTTCTATTAACTTATATAATCTTTTGATTTATTTCCATTAGAGATGGGGATTTTTTAGTGTCTCTTTCTGAATGTTACATGATTACGCCAGTAGGTGGCGACATGTGACTGCCTATATGAGTAATTTGACGCCTTCATTCAAACCTATCTGTCTATTTTTTAGGTCCACATGACTCATCTCACCTGGAGTCGAACAGTGTGCCGTCGAGCAGAGTACCATTGTAGTGATAACGGACATAATCAGACACTTGCACAGTGCGGCCACAGTTCTCTGGCTTGTGGTAGGTCTTTATCTGCACCTTGTCCTCTGTGTTCCATATGTCCAACATCAACACATCAAAGTGAAGGATAGAATCTGGGGGGATGATGTCACCTGAAAAGAAATCACACAAAAAAAAATGAAAAAACCAAACCAGCTTGGCAGCTTTAAAATCTGCCCACTAAAGCATGCTTAAAACCAGCTACTCTATAGAAGGACAATAAATGCTTTAGTCTTTGTGTTCACTATAAAGGCTGCATTATTTAATTATTGCATTAAAACTCTGCAAAGGGGAAGTGTGCCACCCTGTGTATTGTGTATTTCACTGAAAGAGCTGATGATGAGATGAATACGCCTGAGATTACTTGTAATAAACCTTGTATATATGTCCAGCCAAACTATACACAACTGTCTGCGTCTTCTGGAGCTGAACTGAACTAGTTCTGACAAGTGGACATGGCTTAACATTCTTCTTCAGATCACTCCCTTTGGGAGTTCACACCCCCATCTGTTCAACTTCCCCCCCTTTCTCTCTCCACCTAAAGAGGCCATGCTTCTCTGACTCAGCAGGAGTTCAGAAGAATCATGGGTATTGTAGGTCTCAGTGAGTTTTACACATTAGCATGTTATCTAGTGATATGTGCATTTAATTGTAAATGTGCTGATGGCACCTACACTGACAGACATTCATGCATGAAGTGTGGTTTTAAAAGTTGTTTTACCATAACCATTCTTTCCGTAGGCGAGCTGTGGAGGGATTTTGATCATCCATCGTTCATTAACACACATGCCAACTAAAGCTTTGTCCATCCCAGCGATCAACTGCTTCCGGCCAACAAACACATTATAGGTTGTGCTACGGTCATAACTGCAAAGAAGCACATTAACAAACATGTATACTGCAAAAATAATTTTCTATGTATGTATGTACATCAAAGCTTAAAACAATATATTTTAATGGGTTAAGAACCCATTGGGTGGAAAAAGCCTTATTATCTCACAATTTCTCAAAATGTAATTAAAATTAAAGAGTTTAGTGCAATAATATTTTTTTCCAAGAACACGTGCAAATAATATTTTTTACATTTTACATTTAAAAATTAAATTAATTAAATCTACACTGGAAAATATTTGTTGATCGTATAATTTTGGCTCAAAAACTGCACATAATTTCAAAGAAAGAAACAGAGGGTAACACTGAATTAAACATGAATTTTGAAGCAGACTAAAACAGTATTTTCTTGTGAGAAATACACTAATCTTTGTTTTATATACAATGTCGAAATTTGACTTTTTAGTAGGCTAAAAAGTATTAATATAGCTCTTTAAAAAAGTTGAAAAAAGTATGTCTTTTCATTAAAGTAGCTATTATGAAAATCACAGCCATTCACCATACTTCATTCATTCATTCACTTATTCATTGATCACTTTTACATTCATCCAGTCATATTAAAATATACAAAATGTTAACTTGTTTAAATCAATTGTATATAATGTGATTTTGCAGAAGTGAATGTTAATAGTAATTGAGCAAGACCCTCTGCTCTGCCTGCGTGGCTCTGTGCTCAGCAGACTGTAAACTCTACAAATGCAAATGGCATGAGGCCATGTAAAAAGAGGAACAATGGAGGTCAATCCTGCATTTTGCACTAACCTAGAGTCAAACTTCTTTCCATCAGGAAACATGCCGATATAATGATACCGAACATAGTCTCCTGACTTAACCATCCGGTCGCATCGCTCCGGAGTGAACGTCTTCTCAATCACGATGTCATCTAACGGTACCGGCGGCGCGTTGCATGCCACGAATGTCACTAGGAAAGCCAGTAGAATCATCTGAACCGTTAACCGTAGCATCTTCCGTTTGTGTTTTCGCAAAGAGCTCGTTGCTGCTTTCGGTGGCTGCAGCAGAGTTTCCTCTCACTCGTAGTGGAGAGGGGAAGTGTGTAGACGTGGTGGACGCGCTGGACGGATCCTCAAACTCCCTCTAACTTCTTTCTATGGCCCCGGTGTCACTTTACATGGAGAATACGCAGGAAAGAGCTCCGTTTAGTAGGGAAATGCGGAAATGCAGGCCTAGAGGCTGGAATGCTTTCTACGTGGCACAGAGAGGGGCGGCTCGGTTTTATGATGGGGGTTTATGAGCACTGTAATTATAGAGGGCCTGCTGAGCGGTGCATAGGCCTTTTTAACTTTAGATTTATTAGATCAAATCATAATATGTCTCCTTATATAGTGAAGTAGTTATGATAAATGCACATATGCGTTATAAAACTTAAGATATAAATTCTTCTTAGACCCAAATGCATCCAGGGACAACTGAATAAAACAATACTTGTGCATGTGAATAATGTTATAAAAATTACTGGTGTATATACACACTAGATATTGCAGCTTTGTATCTTTAAAATTACATATTTTACATGCTTCTTTGTATAGAGCTTGGACAAACTAGAATTAAACAGAAGCCATGAAAAATGTTCACAAATCAAGGCAGTGTAAACTTTCTTAGTTATATAACAAGGCCTGTGTGAAAAAATACTCTTTTTAGACCATTCAGACTTAAAAGTAAATGTTACCCACGGGATTTGACGAATTAATGTATTTTTGGTAAATCACAGTAGTGTTTATTTAGCTGCTTGGGGGAAGGGAGCGAGCTGACTGAATTTGGGGACGTGGAGAGGCTGTGGGGCGGGCGGGTCTTGTTCTCTCAGGCTCCTGCGTACTTTGGGATTCCCATACAGGACCATGGCCTCCTCATCGCACTGCCTCAGACTTGCATTTCTTTTATTCTGCTTTTCTGTTTGCGTTCTTGCGCAGTATGAGAAATACAACTTTCGTAGTTTCCCACGGCACGAGCTTATGCCGCTGGACTCGGCGTACCGACACGCTTTAGACCAGTACAGTGAGGAAAAGTGGCCCGAGACCGTTGAGTTTCTGGAGATGAGTCTCCGACTGTACCGGCTGCTCAGGGACAGCGAGGCCTTCTGTAACCTCAACTGCAGCACGGTGCGTCTCGACGACGAGACGCGCTTTAGCGACTTCCCCGAGCTGCACGCTTTCGGTAACGTGATGAAGCGAGCTCAGTGTCTGAAGCGATGCAAGCAGGGCTTACCTGCCTTTAGGCAGACGCTCCCCAGCCGAGAAACCATCGAGGAGTTTGAGAAACGGGAACCCTACAAGTACCTGCAGTTTGCTTACTTCAAAGTGAGTCTACTACTAAACATTAACTTTCACTCCTTACACCTACAATTATTTATAAAGCAAGTTTAAGGGTGAGTGTGTCGCAATACTGTAACATGGTAATAGATAATAGGACTTCAGATGGTTCACAGTGAAAATACAATGTAGTACGATGGTTGATTTTGCACTTTTTTGCTGTGTAGATTGTATTACATGGTAATACCATGGTACTGAATCATGTACACTACCAGTAAAAAGTTTTTGAACAGTAAGATTTTTAATGTCTTTTAAAGAAGTCTATTCTGCTCACCAAGCCTGCATTTATTTGATTCAAAGTACAGCAAAAACATTTTTAAATATTTTTACAATTTAAATGAATGGTTTTCTATTTGAATATATTTTAAAAATATATACATGTCATGTGATCCTTCAGAAATCATTCTAATATTCTGATTTGCTGCTCAAAAAAACCATTTATTATTATGTTGAAAACAGCTGAGTAGATCTGAGTAGAAAGTTCAGAAGAACAGCATTTATCTGAAATAGAAATCTTTTGTAACATTGTAATATCTTTCTCATTATTTTTCATCAATTTAAAGCATCCTTTCTAAATAAAAGTATTAATTTCTAATTAATTTCCCCTTTTGAATGGTATAGTGTATAATGTTACAAAAGCTTTTTATTTCATATAAATGTTAATCTTTGAATCTTTCTTACATCAAAGAATCCTGAAAAAATGTACTTAACTGTTTTAAATATTAGTGACACTGAAGACTGGAGTAATGATGCTGAAAATCTAGCTTTGATCACAGAAATAAATTACATTTAAAAAATATTCTAAAATAGAACACTGTTATTTTAAATAGTAAAAATATTTCAAAATTGTACAGTTTTTGCTGTACTTTAGATCAAATAAATGCAGGCTTGATAAGCAGAAGAGAGTTGTTTAAAAACATTAAAAATCTTATGGTTCAAAAGATTTTTATATATCAAAATACATGGCATTTCAAAGTTCTTGATGTGCAATGCAATGTTCAAGAGCATGTGGAAAAATCCAATACTATGTCAAAAACTTGAAATTTACGTTGCATTTTAATACTTTCTTAAAGGTAGATTATATCACATAGTTATAACAATGGTGCTGAATGTTTACCTTACGTATGTGCCATGGTACATTAAGTGCATGGTATTCTAAACTAAGCCTACTTATTAACATATATTAACATATTATGGAACATGGCAAAAATTCATTGGTTTACCTTGATACCTTTGTACTATGATTTGTTTGAATATGTGTATGTATACCATTTTGGTTTGGAAATGTCTGACATGGATTGTTATGAATTATTCCAGAGTGATAATTTGGCCAAAGCTGTATCTGCAGCTTACACATTCCTCCTGAAGCACCCTGATGATGAGATGATGCAGAGGAACATGAACTATTACAAGAGCTTACCTGGAGCTGATGAACATTTGAAAGACCTGGAGACCAAGTCATATGAGGTGAGATCCCACACACAAAACACTGAATAAGAGGAAATCAAATCCACATATTAATCCTATTGTTAATGCAGCTGGAGAGCTGCTACCATTACAGCAAAAGCGGATTAAATCAAATACTAGGAAAGAGACCTCTTTCTAAAACATAAAAAAAAATCTCAAGACCCTAAACTTCTGAACAGTAACAGTGGAATGCGATGGTGTTCTAAACTGACAGGTTTATTGTTTGTTTTTTTAAATCAAATGTAAATTCATGTCCCAGTCACATTTTATTGGTTAAATAATCTTTATTTACAATATAAGAAAAAGAAAAAAAATCTATTTTATATTTGTACATTAACAATGTAATCAATATTGTATTTATTGTAGTAAATTATGAATCTCATCAAGTTAGTGTTTTTAAACAATTCATATTTAATAATAACTCAAAGCAGAAACAATTTAAACAATACATTTTATTTGTGAACTTATGTTCAGCTATTCTTTATAATAGTTAACTTTTAACTATATTTGAATTTTTTGGATCATCAATCATCAAAGCTCTGTAAATATTGGTCACAGACAGAGAGATTTACTTTAAATGTTACCAAGATGATACGGGCAACCCCACCCCCATCTCTCTCCCACTTTGTGTCTTGTCCATTCTGATCTGTCCTATCATAATAAAGGCTAAAAATGTCAAAAAAAAAAAAAAAAAATAATAAAATGTAAAAAAAAAAAATATATATATATATATATATATATAATTTTTTTTTTACCAAGCTGACTACCTTTCTAAAAACTCCCACAGATCATGTTTTCATGCCAAGTCTTATTTTGATGTAACAAAGTTGTTAGATCTAAGTATGTGAGTTGTTTACTTTTTTCAATTAGTCTTCCCATTAACACCATTATATTGTTCATCCAAAGTGATTCGCGAGGTGAAACGCACACAAACACAAGAGGCGGGATTTATTGCATGAACCAATCACAGCCAATCATAACCAGTCATATCCGATCATATCATGATGGATGCATTGCCTCCTCTCACCTAACTTTCCCCTATTTATTCACAATTACCCCCCCCAGCAAACTCACTGCATCCTTAGGGGCTCCTTTAAATTTTAACTTTAACTTTACCTGCTGGTGTCGACAATGTTGCTTTAGAGAAACTAATGATTTACATACTTTTTAATTATATATTTTGTAATATTTGCATTATGTACTGTGAATTCTCATCCAATTTTTTGAGGAGGCACTGCCTCCCTTGCCTCCTTAAAGGAACTGCCTCTGAATGGTATAAATATATAATATTAAAGGGGTCATCGGATGCCCACGAGTTGATATTATTCCTTAGGGTCTTAATAAAAAAGTCTATAATATACTTTGGTTAAAAATTCTCAATGGTACATTAAAACAACACCATTTTTATCTTGTCAGAATGAGTTCTGCAAAAATCTACCGATTCTCATGGATTGTTCCTTTAAATGCAGATGAGCTCTGCTCGCCCCGCCCCTCTCTTCTCTCTGTGGAGTGACGAGCCTGTTTACGTTTAGTCACTAAACTTGCTAACTAGCAGGTTATTAGCAAAGGTTATTGCAGAAATTCATAAAAAAAAACTTATAATCACTTCTGCTGTAAGTGAAGCTGGATCACGAATGATTTGCGTGAACATAGACACATTTATGTAGATTGGGAGGCGCATTCCATTAACAAACAAACGTAATCCACTGCATCTTCAGCGCCTCAGATGTCAGGAGTAAATGACAACTACTATATTCATTATTACATCCAGCAACACAACACCTCAATCACTCAATCAGAGATATTCTTGTCTAACTTACATCCAGGTCAGACTGTTACAGCTGATGTAAGATGGGTCTGAGGTAAGCTGCTCATGTCAGTCAACTATCGTGGGAGTGGCCTTACTGACAGGCATCTGAGAATGGCTCAATTTGAAAAAGGGGTATTATTTTTACAGATTAATTAAAAACCACTGCATGGATTTTTTTTTATAATTATAGGGTAGATGTGTACATACACTGCCAACACACATTAATGTTCAAACAACATGTAAAAGTGAACTATGCATCCGATGACCCCTTTAATTTCTAATAATATAGCCTAATACATGTCTACATTTGTGCAATCCAAGCTCAGGTAACGCTCAGTTGTAATACATCTGTTGAATGTAATAAACTGTGTTGTAATTTACAGTTACATGGTGGTCCTTCTTATTTAGACGCTGTTTATTCGGGCCGTGCGGGCCTACAATGGTGATAACTTCAGAACGTCGGTGTCAGACATGGAGTTGGCATTGAGAGACTTTTTCAAGGTGTATGACGAGTGCATCGCAGCATCAGAGGGATCCAGACAGATCAAAGACTTCAAAGACTTTTACCCGTCTATTGCAGGTTGGCATATACCTGCTGCTCTTGTTATGTCTGCCCTTGAGATCCTTTGTAACTCAGCTGAAACATAACAAAGTGTCTTGTTTCTGTCTTTAGATCATTACACAGAGGTTCTGGAGAGGAAAGTTCGCTGTGAGAGCGAGCTGACACCGGTTGTGGGTGGATTTGTTGTTGAGAAATTTGTGGCAACCATGTACCACTACCTCCAGTTCGCTTATTATAAATGTAAGTCTAGAAAGTTCTCTGTTCAAACCTCTTATGTGAACCATGAATGTGAATTAGTGACATATGACGCATACGATTCCATTCAAAAGTTTCTCTCATTCATTCTCATTCAGTGAATGATCTAAAGAACGCAGTACCGTGTGTGGCCAGCTACATGCTTTTTGATCCCAGTGATCAGGTGATGAAGAATAATGTGGATTATTATCGATACCACAGAGAAAAATTTGGCCTCGCCGATGAGGATTTCTTCCCTAGAGCGGTAGGTGTCTCACATCATGATAACCAATGAATAAAACACCTTTATTTACCTCAAAATGTTTGATGTTGTACTCATAATGCATTCTCACGTAACAGGAAGCAGTGCGGTATTACAATCAAACAACACTACAGCTGCAGTTGCTAGAATTTGCTAAACAGAAGTTCCAGCCGGATGATGAGGTGAGAGCTGAGAGTGTTTGAGCACTTTTTGTTGTTGAATGTTCACATACATGAAGTCGTTTTGCAAATATTCGGAATAGTGATGAATGCTTGTAGTGTGAGTTTTAGCCACTTGGGTGCGCACTATGCTTACAGATTCACTCTGAGCCGTTTACTGCGTCACAACGCCCACTAGTGGCTGATACATTAAAGTTTTTAGATTCTTTTTAATTAGCGTGCAGTGCTATTTTAGTATCGTTGAGATACTGTTATTGTTTTGTGTACACTGCCATTCAAATGTTTGTAATGTTTTTTTAAATCTCTTTTATACTAGTCAAGGCTGCATTTAATTGATCAAAAATACAGAACAAAATAGTAATATTGCAAAATGTTATTACAATATAAAATAATGGTTTCTGTTTTAATATACTTTAAAATATAATTTATTCCTGTGATGCAAAGCTGAAATTTAATCAGCCATTACTCCAGTCTTAAGTGTCACATGATCCTTCAGAAATCATTCTAATATGATGACTTATTATTTGAATTGTCTATGATGGCAACAGTTGTGCTGCCAAATATTTTTTTGGAACCTGTGATACTTTTTTCAGGATTCTTTGATGAATAAAAAGTTAAACAGAACAGCATTTATTTAACATTTAAAGCTTTTCTAACAATATCAAAGTCTTTGCTATCTCTTTTATCAATTTAACACATCCTTGCTGAATAAAGTATTAATTTCTTTAAAAAAAAAAAAAGAATAAAAATGTACTGACCCCACACTTTTGAACAGTAGTGTATATTGTTAGAAAATATTTTTATTTTAAATAAATCCTGTTTTTTTTATTCATCAAAGAATCCTGAAAAAGGTATCACAGGTTCCAAAAAAAAAAATAAATTAAGCAGCACAACTGTTTCCAAAATTGATAATAAATCAGCATATTAGAATAATTTCTGAAGGATCATGACATTGAATAATGTCATGCAATGATGCTGAAACGTCAGCTTTGATCAGAGGAATAAATTAGATTTTAATGTGTATTAAAACAGAAAAACATTATTTTACATTGTAATAATATTTCATAATATAACATTTTCTTCTGTATTTTTGTTTAAATAAACAGCCTTAATGAGCATAAGAAATGTCTTTAAAATAATAAATAAATTTGAACAGCAGTGTATAAGCATAGTTTTTTTTATGTCTATATTAAAATTTTATACATTTCAGTTTTAGTTATTTAAGTATATGAAGTTAAACTAAATGAAAATGAGAAATTTTGCTTTGGCAACTAGCTAAAATGAAATAAGTAAGTTTTTAAAAAAATATTAAATATTTGATGTCATTACAGAATAAGAAGCAGATTAAATTTGAAAACAAACACTATTCTCTCTCTTTAACTTCCCCCAACCATGTTTCTCTTTCAGGGTGAAGTCTTAGAGTTTCTTGATGAATATCTTGATGCTGAGGAATAAATCTCATTTGCACTGAAAAAAAAAAAAACATTGTGAAAAAGACCATAAAGGTATTCTCCATTCTGTACCATTTTTCTTCTTGTATTTATTTAGAGATTGGTGATTGGAAGCATAAATATCTTTTTTTTACTGAACACATACGGATTTTACAGATGCACGAGCCAAAAGATAATAAATCTGAGTCCCTGTCAACTTAACTGTATCTCAGAGAAAATAATGTTGTGTTTTTATTTTGTTGGTTGGATTGTTTTAATAAAGATATCTTTTCTGTACTGAATAAAAAGTAGCAATGTTGGATCTGACCCAGATTGGATACCATGTGGAGATATCCAGGCAGACTTGAGCCGCAAAAACTGGTTAAACACTGAAAATGTATTTTTTGGCTGACTGTTACAGATAGAGATGCTATCGTAATAAATCATGTGGATGAAAATGCTTAAACTCAACACTTTTCTGGTGTGAAATACTGGTGAATTTATCAGTGATTTTCAATAACTGTATTGTTTTAGTTAAAGGAGTACTTCACTTCCACAACAAAAATTTACAGATAATTTACTCACCCCCTTGTCATCCAAGATGTTCATGTCTTTCTTTCTTCAGTCGTAAATAAATTATGTTTTTGGAGGAAAACATTTCAGGATTGCTCTCCATACAGTGGGCTTCCATGAGTTTGAACTTTCAAAATACAGTTTAAATGCAGCTTCAAAGAGCTCTAAACAATCCCAGCCGAGGGTCTTATCTAGCAAAATTGATTGGTTATTTTCTAAAATAATTGACCATTTATATACTTTTTAACCTCAAATGCTCGTCTTGTCTAGCTCTTTGTCAACTCTGTGTATTCCAGTTCAAGACAGTAAGGGTATGTCGAAAAACTCCCATCTCGTTTTCTTCCTCAACTTTAAAATCGTCCTACATCGCTGTAGAAGTACCAACCCAGTGTTTACAAAGTGAACGTGCAAAGAAGATTAAACGCTAAAAAGTTAAAGTTAAACCCTTTACAAAAAAAAAGGTAAAACAGCGATGTAGGATGATTTTGAAGTTGGAGATGAAAATGAGATGGGAGTTTTTCGACATACCCTAAACTGTCTTGAACCGGAATACACAGAGTTGACGCAGAGCTAGACAAGATGAGCATTTGAGGTTAAAAAGTATATAAATTGTCAGTTTTTTAGAAAATAACCAATCGTTTTGCTAGATAAGACCCTTATTCCTCAGCTCGAATCGTTTAGAGCCATTTGAAGCTGCATTTAAACTGCATTTTGGAAGTTCAAATCTGGGGCGCCATAGATGTCCACTATATGGAGAGAAATCCTGAAATGTTTTTCCCAAAAAACATATTTTCTTTACAACTGAAGAAAGACATGAACATCTTGGATGACAAGGGGGTGAGTACATTGTACATTTTTGTTCTGGAAGTGAACTTCTCTTTTAATATTGTGTTATTTAAAGTGTAACACTATGTTTGCACAGTCCTCCTTCTGGTAGAGAATTTGTGTTTTTTGGCATTTCAGAAAATCGGACTTACGTTAAGATCTTAAGCTCAGCCATTTTTTTGGTTATGCCAAGCGTCACATAATCTGTTTGGAACAAATGTTAGCACTAATATGTTGTTGATAACTTCACAAATGTTCACTTGGCTGTTACTCAAAATATGTGCAAAATGGTGCTAGGTAGAAGAAATCAAACAAACCTGTCTATTTTCAAAGGCTGAACCAGTATTGCCTGCCCTTAAAAGTAGTAAACATTCAGACTAAATATAATAGCAAAAGACTAAACACTGGACCTTAAGCAAAACACATGAATTTTAAGAGTGCGTGTAGACAGTCATTTTTTAATCCAGACTCCCTCCACATCTCTCGTTCTTCATCCCCCACCCCTTCTTTCCTTTTCTCTGTGGGTTTTTCCTACTATGGTGTGATAAACTGCACAGATACTCCATGTTCAAACACATTTAAGCAAGTCTCTGTTCTCCCGCTGTGCAAGTGTTTGTATGCAGGAGCGTTTCTGAGTGTTTCGTCTTTGTTTTGTGGCAAAAAAACGACAGCATAGACATAGAAAACGTGTCCCTCTTTTGTGATATCAGATTTGGCCCTGTTACTCTTCTACACACACATGCAGATACCTGGCAACGCTATGCAAATGTTTGCAGTCTTATTTTAGGAAGGAAATGTTTTTTTAAGCCTCACAGCACTCAAGGAAGACTAAAGCGGACAATTTTCCCCCAAAGTAATTTATTGGTTAATGTTCCATTAGTTTTCCACAGCTATGTTTAGTCAGATACCCTCATGTCACATCTAAATGACATTGTTACAGTGTAATGTTGATATTATCAAGCAGTTCTAGCTTCAAATGGATTAATAGAACAAAGAGTATGAAATCTCACAGTTCCGTATCACAATAAAAACACGTTACAGTTCAGAAAACAACTTTGAGAAGACACCAGAGCACATAAAACATGTCCCAATAGCCACATTTACCCTACAAATAGTAAATTAACAATTTTATGGTAAGAAGTTTGTGTGTTTATCCACTGTAGCTTTAAGTATAGCTACAGTAGCCAATTGGAATTGATTTCTTAATCTAAAATGTCACTTTTTTAAACTTTCTTCGCATTAAGGCACTGTTTACACTAAAACGGCGTTTTAAAATTCTCCTTTTCACTGCGTTTCAGAAACTGAATGTGGACAGCCACGCTATCGTTTTCAAAGGTCTCCATTTTGGTCCGTTTACACTGAAATGCAACCAGGGGTGAAAACGAGTGCTGTAAAAGAAAACGTTTTAAAACGAAAACGCACGAGTGTAAACGCAGCCTAAGACTGGAAATGCGATTATTTTGTAAGTAAACACGTGTTTTTTGGCTCTTGTGTGAAAAATTATGGTCATTATTTGTAAGTATCTTTGGATAAAAGCATCTGCTAAATGGCTAATGTACTAGCTTCTCTACTAAACAGAGATGTCAGGGTTGAAAAACATATTTAAACAACAACAACCAACAAAAACACGCAAACAGTTAGATAATGTTAATACTGTCAGCCGATCATTAATGGATACTTACAAATGACCCTGGAAAATTCATGAAGCTTTACTCCACTTTTCTTCATTTATGATCAAATCAAACAATGTAAAAAATGCTACATTTGCTCTAACAACACCTAGAAATAAATGGCTTTACTATACTTAGTTATCAATTATTAATATTATCTAAAAATAGCATACTGTATGTTTGACCTCAGTTGAAATATAAAGCTGTTCTAGACATATCTGATTTGTGCTTGTTTTGTTTTAATTCACTAGTTCTAAAATAAAGTTTTTACATTTATAATACACATGATATAAATATGCCTCATAAACGTCGCTGGAGGTGATAAATGACTGAATATTTTGTACAAAACGCAGCCAAAAAGTTTGCACTGAACATCAATGAGATATTTGGGAAAGTGTTTAAAAACAGTCGGCTATGATATAACTTTTTATAGCACTACAAATGTTTTTTTATCTTTTTTTTTTTTAAAAACTGAAACTCAACAAGCTGTAAATGTGTTGAAAGCCAATCAGAGTCCATCCTCAGTTCCTCTGAGAAGAATGTCTCACCTGTCTGTGAGTGTGAATCTTTTCTCAGTCCTGAGCTCAACCCCAAGAAACTCATTTATTTATAGGAAAAGGGTCTGAAATGAACAACTGCTCATTGTATTCTAAATTTAGGGATGAAAGCTATTTATTCTGACTGCTCTAGGTCTGTATGAGTTGAAAGCCAATCAGAATTCACCCTCAGTTCCTCTGACCAGAATGTCTCACCTGTCTGCAAGCTAGAAGCTTTCAATAGCGCACACAGAATACTGAGTTCAACCAGACTCTATTTTAACTGACTGCTCTCTTCCAAAACCAAAATAGGCTAAAGTCACAATGATTCTTTCACACATGCTTACTCACTAATCGACAAAGCTATAAACACGTACAAATCTGGACAGCTGGGCACCGTGTACACACATGCACCGACCCGCAGTCCAATGCAGTCCGTCCAAAGCAAGAGAAGACATCTGATTCATGATACATCAGTTATCCACAATACAATGAAAATAGGCCTTGTGCGATAAAAGAGTGTTGAACAGAAACACTCTTTGTGTTAGTGTGAAAGTCAGGGTTGTGTGGCATTCAAAAATGAATTAAGAATGTTTTTTGTTTCGTTTTTTTGCTTTTGATTCCAATGCAATTCTTGAATTTGATGGATATTTAAAAATTAGCAAAGCAAAGTTTGCCATCTCTGAACGTTGGTTACAGAAAGCTTTGTTATCTAGAAAGATGGAATAGATTGACAGATAGAACAACAGAATGACAGATAGATAGATAGATAGATAGATAGACAGATAGATAGATAGATAGATAGATAGAACGTTGTTTTGGAATGACAAAACAAACAAATGAACGATAGAACAAATGAACAAACAAACAATAAATAGAATGACAGATACGTAGATGGGACGTTAGAATGAACGCATGTTAGAACTTCAGAATGAACGACAGATAAATAGTATGACAGACAGATAGAACATTAGAATGACAGAACAAATTAACAAACGAATGAACAATAGATAGACAGATGGAACGCTAGAAAGATAGAACATTACAACAACAGAAACAAACAAACAAATGAACGAGATAGATAGATACATACATACATAGATAGATAAATGGAACGTTAGAATGATAGAATGACAGAACGAACAAATGAGCGATAGAGAGAATGTTAGAACGACAAAACAAACGAATGAACAAACAATAAATAGAACGATAGATATGTACATGGAACGTTAGAACAATAGATAGACAGAATGTTAAAACAACAGAATGATTGAATGTTAGAACTTTAGAATGACAGAATGAACAAACAAACTATTGATATAGATAGATAGATAGATAGATAAAGATAGAATGTTAGAACAACAGAATGAACAAACAATAGATAGGTAGATAGATAGATAGATAGATAGATAGATAGATAGATAGATAGATAATTCACTTTTTCTACTATTTTGTTGAGCCCCGGTGGACGTAGACTGTAACGTTCACACATAAATGGCTTTGTATGGATGATTGAGTAAGCTGTGTGGATTTACAAGGATCTGTATGACTTTCACACAGTCTGTTGTAATTCAATGCACTGCGTTTGCCTGTTAGTTCCATTGAGCTGGTAGTGCGAGCTCTTTTGTTGCCTCTTTTTATAACACCACACCCCCAAGATCGCACCCACCACTGCTGCAACCACGGCAATGATAATGGCTGCGATCATGGGCCCGCGGCCCGAACCATGACAGGGGTCTTCTGCACAAGCACCCTCTCCAGCTCGCTCCTGTTGATCCAGACTGTGATCTCCACCTCGTTCCATCACGCTCCGATTTTCAGGGTTTTCAGTTGGGACGTGACCAGGGATGTGCTCCAGGATGTGGTCATCAAAGGTTTCCCATGGATCCTTAATGACAGGTGTGGGGATGCTGGTGATAAAATCAGGAATACCATCCAGATGTACCATCCCAGAAGGTGTGGTTGTGCTCTCAAGGCCCAATCCGCTTTGACTGGTGCTCACATTTTCAGGAGCAGAAGCCGGGGTGTATGGCATGGGCCATTTGTGTACAGTAGTATCATCCGGACTGGGTGTGGTCTGAGTAATGAAGGTGGTGGGCTTCACCTCTACAACAGCTGGACTGTCAGTAACATCATCAAACCCCAATGTTTTGGAGTCAGTTTCCTCTGGTGCGTAAGTTTCTTTCACCGTTTCATCTTCTGCAAGTCCTTCAGTTGTTTCCTTATGAGGTGTTACAACAGATTCTCCCTTTTCAAATCTGATTGTCCCTTTACCAAACTCTTCCTCATCTCCTTTCCTGAGGATCGTATCTTCAGGATTTTTCATTTCTCCACCTTCCTCCTCTGGGTTGTCAATCAAACCCCCAGTCTCTTCTTCTTCCACCGGGTTTTTGGCTACATCCTTAAACACCTCAACTTCCGAGTGGCCGGTCAGGGTCTCTGTTTCCGACTCCCCACCTTGTTCTGATCCCACCTCCCCTGTGGACTCACCTCCAGCTTTATCTTCATCCTGAGTAACAGGGTATCCATCTAGCCAGGACTCGTCTGTGCCACCAGCACTGGGGCTGGCAGGTTCATCTGTGGGAGGATCTGTCGGATAATCACGTTCCTCTGTGGTCACATCAGGACCTGACTGGCTGTCGGTTGTTTTGACCATTGTGTGGCTCTCGTCTTCATTGGGGCTTTTGACAGAGGAGGAATCACTGGTGATAACCGGCTGCTTCTTCTCTTCATGGAAGGCCTCTGAAGGGAACCAGAACATGTGCTTCTGACTGAGTTGAGACACTGGAGGTTCAGTGACGGATATAGTTGAATCTTCATCATTCTCCTTCTCCTCCTCAGACATGACTGTCCGCTCAGGCTCAGGCTCAGGCTCAGGTTCTGGCTCAGGTTCAGGTTCAGGAGAGGATTCTTCTACTTCATGATCAGTGGACTGCGTTCCTCCTGGATTCAAAGAAATATGATGCTCCTCCCTCAGATGGCCATCTGTGAACTTATCTTCATAGTCGATGTGGCCTTCAGGATCATCTGCAACAAATAAAACATATTAAGGACTACGCGGCTACACCCGAAAGCCAAATAAACCCTTTGAACCGCAAGAATTAAGCATCTTGAAGCCTCTGTCTCATATTTCGGTTTTTAAATCTCATCATGTTCGCAGCTCACCTTTCACGCAATGCTGCACCAAGCCGTACCATTCTCCACAGCTGTCGCAAAGCAGGCTAAAGGCCGTATCTCCATTGGGGAGTTTGTATCCTGGGTCACAGGCATACAGAAGTTCATCCCCCAGGTCAAGCCCCGTTTTCCCTTGCAGATGTGAGTATGGGAATGAAGGTGGCTGCCCACATGGAGTATCTGATGGATGAAAGGGAAGTGGAACAGGGTCAGTCATGAAGGAGAAGAGTTTGTCATAAATTATAAAAGAAAAAGTTCATAAAGTGAAAAGGATGAATTACCTGTAAGGCAAAAGTAATTTCTGGGTAAAAGAAAAGTAATTTCTGGGGTACCATGGTGAATAATCTTTTTAGAATCCAGTCATAAATCATAACAGTTATAGGAGGTTACTTATAGCACGGGCAGTTGTTTGATGTAATTTAGAATGTAGAGTTAAAAATTTAAAGCATAAACAGAATTGTTTGGCCCTAGTTTTGGGATATTATGCTACATAAAACATATCTGAATGAAACAGAAACAGCAGATGGGCTGAATGAGATGCAAATTCAGTGGCAATACAACTTTTCAGTCTGAATAATCATGTGATATGCGTTTTTGGTTGTGTAGTGTAGACGGAGATTGTTTCTGCAATGCATTGAGAACAAGAGTGTAAACGAGGATCGTTTTCATTTTAAAATAGTGTTTTAAAACGAAAACACACTAGTGTAAACAGGGCTTAATATGCATTATACGGAGGTAGGATGAAACGAAAATACCATCTAAACTTTTCTGAAGACAGTCAAGGCCAAAAACAGGAAACTTTTTTGACGTTTGCCTGTTCGTTTACACGACAACAGCGTTTTTGGGGACTAAAAACGCATAATTTTGAATTTTGTTGAAGATAAGACCCAATACGGGAATCTTTGAAAATGGTGACATAATGCGCATGCATAGTACGTGTTAGGTATGTAGGTATGCACAGTACATATCGATTTTAAAGGCAAGCATGAACAAACAGTGCACCAGTTACTGGCCTGGCATAAGTAATACAGCGTTTTTGGCAGTTTTTGCAGATATGTGTAAATGCAAATCGTTTTGAAAAGGTTGTCGTGTATACGTGAAACTTTTTAAAAACTTTCTGTTTTTGACCACATCATTGTCATGTAAACGTAGCCTCAGATTCCCTCAAAGATACATTCATTTAAACCCTCAACCTCAGCTCGGTGTTTAGAAATTTCTTTCTATATTTTGCACCTTGTAAACAGTGATCTTGATCTGCCTGCTACAGTATTTTCTCCTCTTTGCATTCATCTTCAGCTTCTCTGGCATCTGTTAATTCCGGTTTACAGTTGGTTTATTTTCCCAGTTAAAGAATTAGTTATGTTATCAATAGTATACATTTTTTTCCAACCATTAGTCAGAAGTGTATGCAGTTAACAGGGATCTCCTCTGAATTAATGACGATGTGTACATTGCTTATGCCAGTTTTTAAAAAATTCATACCATTTGAGTAATTCAAACCGGTTTGAACCGGTATATCACCCATCGGTGTATCCTTAAATGGTCTTGTTTAAGTCAAATTTCATTTTATTACCTTGAGAAAAAGTGAGAGCAAAGTGGTATTATGTTTCTGCACACTTAACATTTTATATATACTTGAAAATACATAGCTATTTTTATTATTTATGAAAGTCTCTCATACGAAGATCATCATATTTGGGGGCCCTTGACATAAACGGTTCTCTACTCTAAACTTTACTCACACACATGCTTTTGCTCTTTTGCTCTCGCATGCGGTATGAAACAGGCCAAAGTATTTAGGTATGTTACATGAAATAGTCCCTCATGATCCCTCATAAGTGAAAAAGCACAGTCCCCTTCTCCAATTTCTTTGTTTAAGTGATTTAAAACTGACCGCTATCTTTCACGCAGAACACGCCCAGTCTCTCAGTGTCCGCGGTTAAATTCTCCAACTGCACATCAACTGGCCTCAAACTCCCCGGGACGCCGCTGCACACTGTAGTCCTGAAATCACACGACGGCAAGTTGGAAGTAAATTAGAGGAATTCTTTCTCAATTATTTTTGTCTTCTCCTTTACAGACGTGATGTCACTGTTAAACTCTGCTTACATAGGCAGCTCATGTACTATTTCAACACACACACAAACACACTTTATGCAGTATATCCCCATCACATTGCTATGTCTCCAGTGTTTGTATAAATTTACATCACAGGTCTGTTTTCTGTCGTGCGTGTGTATGTTTTTTAAACTTGTGTTGGCCAGTACTACTCTCTGATTGTGTGTCTGTTAGAACAAAAATGTGTAAGTGATAAAAATATGGAATAGAAACTCATAATATTTGGGATCCTTGGCATAAAAAAATCTGAAAGCACCTGCATTTACAGTGATTTTACCATGGGTTTGTAGACACAACGCAAAGCAGAGTGCCTTGAAACCCTATAACAGTGATCAACACTTTATCAACATTTAGAAAAACATTAAATAATTAAAGATACCAAACAGATGAATAAATCCAAATGAGTATTAATCACTAGAATAAATAGTTCTTCCACCAAGTTATATTGTTCATTACGCCTGTTCAACTGTAGGATGTTCTAAGCCGTAATTAGGAGTTTACTGAGGCAAAAGTCGTAGAATTTCACCTTAGAATAAAGTGTGACCCTTGACTTCACAAAGCCAGTCTAGGTTGCTGGATATACTGTGCCTGTCTACAACCAAGAATGCCTGTCTGTTTTGTCCCAAATCTTTTAGAGACATTCCTCCAAATGTTTGTGAGGGAAGTAAGTTGCTTACCTCACCTTTTAACACTCAGCTGTGAGGTCTTAATCAGAATTATGAGCATGTGGGTATGTCTGAGAGGGTGCAGAGGGGGGCTCAAACCACAACCAGACTGCTTGAGTCCTTACCAGACTGGACTCTCCTGGGATAGTTTTGAGTTACTAGGAAACACCCTGTGTCAAAGTTTAGTGATTAAGGCTCAGCTGCACTGAGGTAGGCTTTCACATGTATGTCATTTATGTGAAATTTTTGTGTCACGACCAAGAAATCCATGTGTAATCTATAGGCTGTTCTGAAGGGAAGGCCACTCCTTTCTGAAAAACTTGCAGATGCAAGTGATATTCAACAAAGGCCTCAGACATTCACAAATTCATACTTGATAACAACAGAATGCTTTGCATTTTGTATCCCAGACTCATTAGAAAGAAGTGTACAGCTTAGAACAAACAATAAGTCTTGAATTAAGCTTATTTTTTATTGTAAGCATAAATGTAAGTAAATACATATTATTGTTTAAAAGTTAAGGTTCTGTAATACTTACTATAATCACTAAGCAAGGATGTATTAAATGTATTAAAAGTGACATTAAAGACAAAATTTATATTATAAAATGCTGTTCTTTTGAACTTTCGATGCATCAAAGTAACCTGAAAGAATGTGAACAATTAAGGAATTAAGCCAATATTATTGATAATGATGATAAAAATTATTCTTGATCATCAAATCAGCATATTAGAATGATTTCTGAAGGAGACACTGAAAATTAGAGTAATGATGCCATCACAGGAATAAATTACATTTTAAAATATGTTAAAATAAAACATAACATTAAATATATTTTAATTGCAATAATATTTCACAATATTATATATTTTCAAAAATATGTAAAACTCTTACAAACTTATAAAAAGCATATATATATATATATATATATATATATACACACACACACACACATACACTATCAGTCAAAAGTTTTTGAACAATAAGATTTTTAATGATTTTTAAAAAAGTCTCTTCTGCTCACCGAGCCTGTGTTTATTTGTTCCAAAGTACAGCTAAAACAGTACATTTTTAAAAATATATATTTTTACTATTTAAAATAACTGTTTTCTATTTGAGTATATTTTAAAATGTAATTAATTTCTGTGATCAAAGCTGAATTTTTAGCATCATTACTCCAGTCACATGATCCTTTAGAAATCATTCAAATATTCTGATTTGCTGCTCAAAAACATTTATTATTATTATGCTGAAAACAGCTGAATAGAATTTTTTCAGGTTTCTTTGATAAATAGAAAGTTTAGAAGAACAGCATTTATCTGAAATAGAAATCTTTTTTAACATTATAAATATCTTTATCATCACTTTTGATCAATTTAAAGCATCCTTGCTAAATAAAAGTATTAATTTCTATCATTACTCCCCTAAAATTCAGATTTGAAATCACATGAATAAATTACATTTTAAAATTAATTAGTTATTTTAAATAGTAAAAATATTTTTAAATATTGTTTTGTTTGGATCAAATAAATGCAGGCTTGTTGAGCAGAAGAGACTTCTTTAAAAACATTAAAAATCTTACTGTTCAAAAAAAGTTGACTGGTAGTCTATATTATGCAGTTCATTATATTTTATTTATTACTATAAAAATAAAAATATAATATTCAGTTTTCAGATGCCATTTGGTTTGATATTTTGTTATGCAAGGCATTGTTATTTAAGGCTTTTTATATTTTATGTATTTCTTTAGTAATACTGTTTTGGGCCCACTATATACAGTATATTTCATTTGAGTCATTTTGGACCACATTTTCGATGTGATAATTATTTTGGGATTTGTGCTCAAGTGGTAAAGTAATACATCTCAGCAATGGAGCAGCACATAAAATAAGAACATGGAAGGTGCTGATGTGTTCCCTCACAGCAGCTCAGGTCCATTTCTCTCAGGCCCTGAGGTGTAAATAGGAATGTTCTGGCTGAATTCACAGGTAGGATTCTCTCTGTCTTGCAATCACACACAAAAACACAGATATACGCAAGCAAGCTATCTCATTATTGTGCCTGAAAAAAGCACAAGGCACATTCAAAAAAAACAACACTTTGATTGACAACATCTGTTCTTCAGGTAATTAATGCTCTTACCCAACACTCGGCCCGGAGAGCCAACCACGCGAGCAGGCTGAGAAGGCACATTCCAACACTGCATGATGCAGGTCGGCCCCGGATGCCACCCGGGCCCCTTGAACCATACAGGCATGTGTTGCTGCCTCGAACCCTTTCTCCTGTCCACCTTTTGAACTCTCCAAATCCAGTAAGAACACACGTCCTAATGGAGAGACTGGTACAAACAGAATGCATTTTACATTACATTAGTAAGAACACATTACCTCAAACACGGGAAATTAGAAGGACATCAAGAAATTAGGAGAATGCAAGGATATAAACACAGCAAGTTGATATAATATCTACAGGTGGTATGAATGGTATGAATTACAGCACAAAGAGCTTTTTATGTCAAAAGGCAATTTTAAAGGAGAAGTCCACTTCCAGAACAACAAATAATGTACTCACCCCCTTGTCATCCATGATGTTCATGTCTTCCCTTCTTTAGTGGTAAAGAAATTATGTTTTTTGAGGAAAACATTTCAGCATTTTCCCCACATAATGGACTGATATGGTGCCCCGATTCTGAACTTCCAAAATGCAGTTTAAATGCGGCTTCAAATTATCCCAAATGTGGTTGTAAATGATCCCACCCGAGGAAGAAGGGTCTTATCTAGCGAAACGATTGGTTATTTTAATAAAAATAATACAATTTATATACTTTTTAATGCCAAACGCTCGTCTTGTCTTACTCTGCCTGGACTGTTTTTTTCTGGTTCATGACAGTTCAACTCCCTCAACTTCAAAATTGTCCTGTATCGCTGTTTTACCTTTTTTGTTAAGGGTGTTTGATCTTCTTTGCATGTTCACTTTGCAAAGACTGGGTCGGAACTTCTGCAGCGATGTAGGATGATTTTTAAATGATTTTTGAAGTTGAGAAAATATGGTCTTATTTTTTGACATACCCTAACCGTCTTGAGCCAGAATACACAGAGTTCAAGGACTGCAAGGCAAGACGAGCGTTTAAGAATAAAAAGTATTTAAATTTTATTTTTTTAATGTAAATAACCGATCGTTTCACTAGATAAAACCCTTCTTCCTCGACTGGGATCGTTTACAACTGCATTTGGGATCGTTTGAAGCCTCATTTAAACTGCATTTTGGAAGTTCAAAATCGGGGCACCATATCCGTCCATTATATGGAGAAAATGCAGAAATGTTTTCCTCAAAAAACATAATTTCTTTACGACTGAAGAAAGAAAGACATGAACATCTTGGATGACAAGGGGGTGCGTAAATCATTTGTAAATTGTTGTTCTGGAAGTGGAGTTCTCCTTTGAAGGAGCAGGATACTCTGAAAAGTCTAAAATGTCTAGCAGTGTTTTGGGCAGTGTAAAGGTGTAAAGCTATACCAAAAGAAGGTTAAAAAACAGAGATATACAGTAAATACATTTTTTAAAAAATAAAGGTGCCTCACGATGCCATAGAAGAACCTTTTTTTGTTTAAATGGTTCCATAAAGAACTTTCAACATCTGAAGAACCTTTCTGTTTCATAAAAGGTTGTGGTGAAAGAAGGTTCTTCAGATTATAAAAAGGTAAGAAAGAGATTGTTCTTTGTGGGACCAAAAATGGGTCTTCTATGGCATCACTGTGAAGAACCTTTTTAAAGCACCTTTATTTTTAAGAGTGTAAGGCAGCTTCTTAATTACATCATTAGTTTGTCACAGTCTCACAAAGAGGAAATAAAATAGCAGCTTCAGTGAGTCAGTTCCTGTGTAAAACTTTTGCAGTTGAGCTCATTTTAGATTACATGAGCATGTCACATGCAGCATTTTTTTCTTATAATAGAATAATGTCTCATACCTCTGTGTCTAATAAATACACATCAGTTAACATCATCATTTGGGATCAATTTGAATTGGAACGGATAAAGTTAGCAGGTTGGTGTTAGTGAGGTAAGTCCATACTGAGTCATGTTCAGAAGTCTGACTAATCAAGATGACCCACCACAAACAACCTGTCATCTATCAATCGTTTGTTACAAATTCATTAGTGTCATATTGATGAGTCTGTTAGGCTGATGTGAAGATATCAGGGGTTTGTGGTGGATGAACATGAAATTCATTAGATCTTCAGTTAAAGGACTTTAACTCTACAAACAACTAAAAAGGTGACAAACATAAACACATCAGTTAATATGTGTGAGAAAGGCTGGTCAAACCTACCGTAACATATTTGAACATACAATACTAAGAGCCTCCAAAACTATGGGACAAAACTGGATAGATGCTTTATTTTGTGTTTAGATGGCTGTGTATAAAAGAAAAATCATAAAAGAAAAACAGCCTACAACACCAAACCAAAAAACATATAAGCCATATTTTGTTTTGTTTTTTTTACTAACATTTGTCATGAATATAAATTTTCTTTTATTTGACTTAAACTAAACAGTTCATTAAAAGGTAAAAATATGTGACTGTGTCTAAAAAAAAACATACTAACCTTGACACACAATTAAACATCTACAGGGATCCTATCAGTTTTATAGTTTCTTGTCACATGACAACAAAATGGCTTCTTTCGTGTTGGTTATGCCAGACTGACTTTTGAATTTGGCTGACAAAAATATTTTAAATATTAACATTTTACCTGACTAACATTTCTAATTTTTAAGATTTTCAGTCTTTGAATGAGCCTCCAACCTCCATCTAAACATTTTTTAAAGCTGCATTATAAAATAATAACTTCAATTTTATTATTTATTGAAGTTGATCTTTAGAATCTGATTTTTAAAAGTATTTTTACAATTTTAAAAACTTACCGACCACACATGGGTCACTGACCCATGCACATATATATATATATATATATATGAAAAGATGAAAAGAAAAGAAGTCTCTTATGCAATATTAAAAATAAAGGTGCTTTACGATATCATAGAAGAACCTTTTTTGTCTAAATGGTTCCATAAAGAACCTTTAACATCTGAGGAACCTTTCTGTTTCACAAAAGGTTCTTTGTGGTGAAAGAAGGTTCTTTAGATTATAAAAAGGTAAGAAAGAGATGGTTTTAAAGAACCTTTGGCTGAATGGATCTTTGTGGAACCAAAAATGGTTCTTCTATGGCATCACTGTGAAGAACCTTTTAAAGCACCTTTATTTTCAAGAGTGTGCTCATCAAGGCTGCATTTACTTGATCGAAAATACAGAAAAAACTGTAATATTGTGAAATGTTTTTACAATATGAAATAATGGTTCCTATTTATTCCTGTGATTCAAAGCTGAATTTCCATCAGCCATTACTGCAGTCATAAGTGTCACATGATCCTTCAGAAATCATTCTAATATGCTGATTTAATTATCAATATTGGCAACAGGTATGGTGTCAAATATTATTTGAAGAACCTGTGATACTTTCTCCAGGATTATTTGATAAATAAAAAGTCAAAAAGAACAGCATTCATTCAAAACATAAATCTTTTCCAACAGTAGAAGCCTTTGCTATCACTTTTCATCCATTTAACACATCCTTGCCAAATAAAAGTTTTAATTTATTTTAAAAAAAGGAAATAATAAAAATTTACTGACCTGAAACTTCTGAACAGTACTGTATATTGATAAAAAAAATTCTATTTTAAATAAATATCGGTCTTTTTTTAAAAAAAGAATCCTGAAAAAAGTTTAACTGTTCAAAAAAAAAAAAAAAACAATACATCAACAATACACGATAATACATCATCATATTCGAATGATTTATCAAAAATCATGTGACACTGAATACTGGAGTATTCAGCTTAGATCACAGGAATATATTAGATTTTAATGTATAGTAAAAAATGTTATTTTACATCGCAATAATATTTCACAGTATTACATTTTTTTCTGATAGAAAAAACGCAGCCTTGATGAGCACAAGAAACTTCTTTGAAAAACTAACTTTTGAACGGCATTATGTGTGTATGTATATATATTTATCACACATGTATAATCACACAGCAAGAACAAATATACCATTCCCACAACGTTCTGATCTTTTGGAAGCTGGACACCTGCATGCGTCCATTCATCACCTCGCGTAGCCTAAATGTGTATTGCAGAGGCGCGTAAAACAAATTACCGCACCCAGATAGTCAAGAGAAACCCACCGTCCGCGCAGGTCAGGCAAGCCAAGTATCCCAGCAGCGACAGGAGCGTGAGCTCTCGGTGACAGGCTCGCCCCATACTGAAAGAGCGTTTCTGGAAAAACGGAGGTAAAACTTTTCCGAATCTGTCAGGAAAGGTGAAAAATCCCAATTGAATAGCGCTCTTCAAACGGACAGGTCCGATGATTCCGATAGCCGAGAGAAAAGAACTAATAGACGCGGTGACAGAGGTGCAAGGGGAGGTTTATCTGACCAAGAAGTACATTACCGAGCTGCTGGTGCGCCCGTGCGAAAACTCGCACGGCGTTGTCAGTAAATACGTCATGACTCAGAACCTGTGCAGTACCGCATGAGAACAGAGACTCTAAGCACTGGGATTGTTCCAGTGCCGTGGGGAGTCCGACTCATAATGGTTTGTGCTTTCACAGAGGAAAGTCTGCCACCGTGTAATGCGTTTTTTTTTTTTTTTTTAGGAGCGGACCCTTAATTTTGGTGCGTCTTGTCACCATAGCGCGCCTGGCTGCATGTCAGTTCAGAACGAGCAGGACAAAACCAACTGTGTCTGTGTCCCAAATTCTTGGGGCCAACGTCAGGACACAGTAACTTTGATGAAGCTGCCCAATATGGGCGCTGTTGGACACGATGTGACTCGAAAGCATAATGGGTGTCTTGGCCCACCACAAACGCACACTCTCACTCACATTCATTCGACTCTAAAAGCTTTTATGTGTACGTCTGTGCTGGAAAAAGAGATAGTGAGTGTGAATTAGCAAGTATGTTTGTTTTTTAGTGAGTAAGTGGCAGGATTGTGGCCAGCGCAGGTTGAGTGTGTCTGAACAGCTTCTAATGTTATTTACTTCAATAACAGAGCTGTGTGTGATCCTAAATTCCGTACCTTATTATTTAGTCAAGGTATTAGCCAAACAATTACAGCTTAAAGCCGGCACACACATATAGAGCGGTGCTTGAGAATTTGTGAACCTGTGTAAAATCTGAACTAGACTGAGATCAGTTCTTCACCAAAAGTTAAACAAAACGTTTAACAAGACGTCCTGGTCTAGAGACACAAAGCCACCAATACACAGCTGACAAACTAACAAAAATATGTTCTATAAGAATGCTTTTATAATGTTCCCATTAAGTTCTGAAAATTATTTCTAAATGTTCTCAGAACATTCAAAACTTTGAGCTTTTTAAAAAAACTTTAATTTATGTGAAAGTTAGCAGAAACATTAAGGGAACATTCCATATTTAACACTTATGTGAATGTTACTTTTGAATGTTCTCTAAATGTTTTGATGCTGTGCGTTAGATGAACATCCAACTAGAATGTTTCAGAAAAAAAAAAACATTCTATTAATGATGTATAATAACATTTGTGACCCTGGACCACAAAACCCGTATGATTTATAAATAAAAAAGCTTTCTATTGATGTATGGTATGATAGAATAGGACAGTATTTGGTCAAGATACAACTATTTGAATATCTTGAATGTGAGGGTGCAAAAAAAAAAAAAAAAAAAAAAAAAAAGATAAAAATCTAAATATTGAGAAAATCACCTTTAAAGCTGTCCAGATGAAGTTCTTAGCAATGCATATTACTAATCAAAAATTAAGTTTTGATATATTTACAGTAGGAAATTTACTAAATATCTTCGTGGAAGATGATATTTACTTAATATCCTAATGATTTTTGGCATAAAAGAAAAATCTATAATTTTGACCCATACAGTATATTTTTGGCTTTTGCTACAAATATACCTGTGCTACTTACGACTGGTTTTGTGGTCCAGGGTCACATTTTTGGTTAGAGAATGTTATAACAACCAGCTAAACTTTGAATGAAGGTTCTTTTAATGCTACTGGAATAAGAACCTTTCCAGAATGTTCCAGAATTCTAAGAAAGTCCCCTGTTAGCTGTGTCTTTTTTGGTCAAATTCAATGCTTCTTATTTTTATATCAATCTGTTTTTATTTCTGGCATTCATTTGTTGACAAAACATTCTTTTCATAGTCTTCTGGCTCATTCACACAGTCTTTGGCAAACTGGTAGCAATGTTCTTGGCTTCCATCTTGTTGTCCTGCCATGCGCACCATTCTTGTGCAGTCCCTGTTGGTGGACTCCTGGACAACCTTAGCCAATGCAAGAAAGGCCTGTAGATGCTGACGTTATACAGAGGTTGTTTGGAACCTTCTGGAATCTTGCTGTTGGAGTGATTTTACTCCTAGGAAGAATAACAGTGATGTTAAACTTCTTCCATTTTGAAGACAAACTCCTTAGTTCTGTATCCTTTTTCAGCCTCAGACTGTTGCAGAAATATGGAGTTTTTAGCATGACTACACATTAGGCACAAACTGCATCTCTTTCCGGTAATTACCTTATAATAAATAGTCCTGCTAAACACGTCATGTTGCAATAGCTGAATAATGACTAACCGGGAAATACTGAAAGACGATTCAATAGCTGAATAATAACTAACCGGAACATTTTCAAGCGCCATTCACAGACTGAAAATCATTAAAGATCATAACTCACCTTCAATGCGGCTCTCTTTCGCCCTCTGCTGTTGACCAGGAATACTGCAATGCAAAAACACTATAAATATCTATTCATGTACAGAAATTAACACTTTATAACATTCAGACTGTATGAGTTTGCAGGGCTGTACTTTTTTTTTTTTTTTTTTTTTTTTTTTTTAGATTTTGTACCATACCAAAGTATTATTGAATTTAGTCGCATTTCCTAGATAAAATAATACATTGATTTTTACTATTGAATTTAGACTTCCAAAGTACATAGTACATTTTTGCAGGTCGTAATGGCATCGCTGACATGTGTAAACAGACAGCAATCAGTTTAGGACTATTCAACTATCAATAAACTATAAAGCTGTATTTAACAATCTCAACTAACTGGTTTCAGGATACTGGATGTAGTTTAACATCTTATGTTAACAGAACCTTACAAAACATGGACATTTTGCAGAAATGTAAAATAAAAATACATAAATACAGTTGAATTTGGAAACGTTTTACTTGTGTATGTTGGTTAGATGCTTCTAAATTAAAATGATCAATTTTGAAAGTATCCATATTTTTACATAAGCATATTTTCTGTGCCAAAATATTGTTTCTGACATTTTATTCTGTATGAATGAAGTGTCTCTGTTCATTCCCCTGCACATCCACTTGTGTGTCAACCACTACACACCTATGCAACCTCATACATCATTATCAAAACAAACCCACCACGCGTGTTTTTCCCGCAAAAGTGACGTCACGACAGCCACTCTTTGGAGCCCCTAGAGCGCAGGAGCGCGCCTTAGCTCCAGTGCTCATAAAAAGGATTATTCTTTAAGCTTATTTGCCAGACACCTCTTGCATTTTATTGGCGTCGTTTAAAGATTAAGCAGCACTCACTTGAGGCAGGAATTTGCGCTCGAGCGGAAATGTAGTCAGAGAGGCAGCTCGGGAGGCGGAAGTGAGGTTAGAGCAGCAGTCTGCTCCGTCCATGTTATTATTGTTATTTTGGCTGTGTGATGGTTCACGGACGGCGGCCAGCCCGGGATTTCTCCGGTTACCAGCGCAGACACGAACGGCTAGCAGGCCACACGTTACAGCTGCGCGTCTGTGTCACGATAGTTTGATCGCCAGCGTTGACAAAACGCGCAAACGTCGCTGTGCGCAGCGCTTGCCGAGGACTGTCTTTATTATTGACACTGCAACAGACATGAACGGCATCACCAAGGGCAGATTTGAGGTAACTCATATCGACTGAACTGTGGACGTGGCCGTTGAACTGTGATATTTTGCCTGGGGAAACGAAAACGGGCGGTGGCAGGTTGTCTGAGCGATGACAGTGTGTTTAAGCGTCTGTTTGTGTTGGTGGGCGCGCGCGCGCGCGTGAGGGACTGACTGCGTGCGTGCCCGCGCGTGTATGTCTGCAAGGGTACTGAGTGTGTGTTTTGGACCGAGCAGAGCTCTATTTTTACGTGCCGTGTTTAGGCTTTTGTTCGTCAAGGGTAATCCCGTCCTAACACAACGGCACCAGCTGACCGTGTCAGCAACGGGCGCTGCGCCTGAATCCGTTTAACGTTAGAGTTGGCTGGTGTTCTCGGAGTTTAGATCAAGCTGATTGGCTTGCTGACGTGCCCTGAATGCGACGGCTTGAGAAGATGTCACAAAGCAGCAGTGTTATCTAAGACACTCGCTGATGCTATTTGTCCTTCTTGTGCAAGTGTTATGGGTGAAGTTGCACCAGGCCGAGGCGTGTCTGAACCAGCTTTGAGCTTATTGATTGTGTGCATGAGCATAACTGGTGCTGGCTGAGCTTTATGTAATGCATCTGTGTCATTTCATATCGTTCAGGTGTTCTCAAACAGTGATGAGGCCCTTATCAACAAAAAACTTCCCAAAGAGCTTCTGCTCAGGTGAGCCCATCATAATTAATAACTCTTATTGCAAGCGATGGCAGATTTTGTTGTAATAAATTTTGGACATATCTATCTGTATGCCTGTCTCTGTATCACTCATCTATCTATCTATCTATCTATCTATCTATCTATCCATCGGTCAGTCTGTCTCTATCTATCCTATTTATCGGTCTGTTTATCTCTATCTCTCTAACTCTGTCTGTCTGTGGGCCTCTATCTATTGGTCTGTCTTTGTCTTTATCTATTGGTCTGTCTATCAGGCTATCTGTCTCTATATATTTTTCTGTCTTTCTGTCGATATCTATCTATCTATCTATCTATCTGTCTGTCTGTCTGTCTGTCTGTCTGTCTGTCTGTCTGTCTGTCTATCTATCTATTTATCTATCTATCTATTGGTCTGTCTATCTCTACATATTTGTCTGTCTGTGTATTGATCTATCAGTCTGTCTCTATATCTATTGGTCTGTCTGTCTTTGTCTGTCTATTGGTCTGTCTATCAGGCCGTCTATATATTTTTCTGTCTTTCTGTCAGTATCTGTCTGTCTGTCTATCTATCTATCTGTTTGTCTATCTATCTATCTATCTATCTATCTATCTATTGGTCAGTCTGTCTGTATCTATCTATCTTATCTATCTGTCTGTCTGTCCGTCTGTCTCTACCTAACTATTGGTCTGTCTGTCTGTTTGTGGGCCTCTATCTATCTGTCAGTCTGTCTGTCTCTATGTATTGGTCCCTCTGTCTGTCAGTCTCTATCTCTCTGTCTGTCTGTATCAATCTATCGGTCTGTCTGTCTGTCTCTATGTATTGATCTGTTTTTCTATCTGTGTCTATCTATTGGTCTATCAGGCTATCTGTCTCTAGATATTTGTCTGTCTGTCTGTCTGTCTGTCTCTGTCTTTCTATCGGTCTGTCTATCGGTCTCTATATATCTGTCTGTCTGTCTGTATAGATCTGTTAATCTGTCTGTCTCTCTGTAATGATCTGTTGGTCTGTCTGTCTGTCTGTTGGTATCTATCTATTAGTTGTCTGTCTTTCTGTCTGTCTGCTGGTCTGTCTGTGTCGATCGGTCTGTCTGTCTGTCTATCTCTATCGGTTTATCTATCTATTGTGTATGTGTGTGTCTGTCTGTTGGTCCCTATCAATCTGTCGCTCTGTCTGGCTCTATCTATCTATCTATCTATCTATCTATCTATCTATCTATCTATCTGTCTGTCTGTCTGTCTGGCTCTATCTATTGGTGTCTACGTCTGTCCGTCTGTCTCTATCAGTCGGTTTATCTATCGGTCTGTCTCTCTCTCTCTCTCTCTCTCTCTCTATCTATCTATCTATCTATCTATCTATCTATCTATTTTTTTTTTCAAATTCAAATTTCTTAATTAGCTTGACATACTTTTGTACAGGAAGTGGGTAGAGAGGAAAAAACAGAATAATAAATAAAAGAAATTAACAAGTAATCAAACACCTCTGTTTTTATTTCAGGATTTTCTCCTTCCTGGATGTAGTTACGTTGTGTAGGTGTGCCCAAGTATCCAAGGTATGTTCAACTGCTTGTTTAGTTAAAATTAAACAAAACTGCCTAGATTAAAATAGTTTTGTAACAATGCGTCCTCCTTTTCTGTGTGGATGAACAGGCGTGGAATGTTCTTGCATTAGATGGAAGTAACTGGCAGAAGATTGATCTCTTCAACTTTCAGACAGATATTGAGGTGAAAAAGCATGTGTGAAGTAAATGTTTTGGTTTGTGGTTTCAGATACAATCTTGTGTGTTATTGGGTTTTGCTTTGTATGTCTGACTTAGTATTTTATCAGTAATATCTTGCTATGTGCTTTAAATTGTCCGTCTGGGCGTTATGTGTGTGGGATTAACACTGGGTCAGTAGGCTTTTCTACTGAATCCATAGACTGTAACGTCATCCCTGATCCTCTGTGCCTGAGCTCTCTTTCTGTCTCTCTCTCTCTGTCTTTTCATTAGGGACGTGTCGTGGAGAACATCTCGAAGCGATGTGGGGGGTTTTTGAGGCAGCTCAGTCTTCGGGGCTGCCTCAGTGTGGGAGATGCCTCCATGAAGTGAGCCACATTACTTTTTGTTAATTAAAACATGCACTGTATGATTGCACAGTTCATGCAATTAATGAAACTGTCCAATCAAAGTATAAAATAGCATTTGGCTGTATTTAAGCAACTCAAAGTGGCAAGTTCTGAGTAAATCAGTTTTTGTCTTAAGTGGCTGTGATTTGTAATTTTTTTTAATATTAAAATATCTTTCTAGTAGCTGATTGGATTGTGCAGCAGTTTAGCTTTCACCGTTACAAAAGTCTTGTCGGTGGAAATGTCATATTGTGGCTGGTTAGGAGATGGTGTAAGGATTATTTGTTGCTGTTGTTGTTTTGCACCCTGTTTACCATGTTTTTACTGTGTAGTTTTTCTGTTTAACATTGTCAGCTGAGAGGTTTCATTTGATTTGGCAGAACCTTTGCTCAGAACTGTCGCAACATTGAACATCTGAACCTCAACGGCTGCACCAAGATCACAGACTCCACCTGTATCAGCCTTAGCAAGTTCTGCTCCAAACTTCGCCACCTTGACCTGACCTCCTGCGTGTCCATCACCAATCATGCACTTAAGGCCTTAAGGTGGGGGGAGTTAAATGGAAAAGTGCTGGGTTATTAGTTTTGATTGTGTAAATAATGTTAAATATCATGACCATAAGTCCTGTTTGGGTTATCTCAAATCATGATGATTATTGGACAAAATATTGACGTAACTGAGCGTAAAATAGGACAACAATAATATTGCTTCATTTTGTTAGGAGTGAAAGACTCAAATTTTAAACACTTGATGATCTCAAAGCTAATACACATGGACCAAAAATGCAAAACTGTGATTTTGTTTTGATGAAGTCTTTAAAACATAACTGGAGAGTGTTAAAGCCTAGTTTTGTTTTTATTGTGTCAGGAGGTTGACTTTGTTAATGATTATAAGTCTGTCACCTCTGTCACATTTCTATATGATGAATCTTTTCCACAGGTGTAGTAGATTATAATGTATGAGCTGGTGAAACAGGAAATTCTGAGAGTGAATATTTAAACAGACTAAGACCAATTATTAACTCATTGGTAGACATTTGAGATAATGTCTGTTTATATTCCCACCTCTTAAAGGGATAGTTCACCCAACAATGAAAATTCTGTCATTAAAGGAGAAGTCCACTTCCAGAACAAAAATGTACAAATAATGTACTCACCCCCTTGTCATCCAAGATGTTCATGTCTTTCTGTCTTCAGTCGTAAAGAAATTTCGTTTTTTGAGGAAAGCATTTCAGGATTTTTCTCCATATAATAGACTTCATTGGTGCCCCAATTTTGAACTTCCAAAATGTAGTTTAAATGTGGCTTCAAAGGGCTCTAAGCCAAGGAAGAAGGGTCTTATCTAGAGAAACGATCAGTCATTTGTTTTCAAAAAATAAACATTTACATACTTTTTAAGCACAAAAGCTCGTGTAGCACAGGCTCTAGGATGCGCATCCATGATGCTACGAATTAGTAATGGGTCATTCTTGGAAAATTCTTTCATTTTGAACGAATCTTTAATGTGACTCGGGAAGAACGAGTCATCTCAGGGAGTGATTCGTTCAGTTGTGCATGCGCAACATCCTATTAGGTTCTGTACTGGAATTAGTTCACTTGTTTTGAGTCTTCAGGTTTTTGGAGTCTTCGTTCATCTTATGGGGCTGTCACGTGATGAACGAACGACTCAAACCCGAAAACTTTTCAGATAAGAGGTGTGGTGAGCTAATCATAGACTAAAGACCCAATTAAACAATGAATTAATGTTTTCTGTTTCTTATAGCATTATAGTTTTGTCTTGTTTTCGTGTGTGATCAGCATTTGTGTAAGCAGTAGATGTGTTAGGGAAGTCACACGTAACATTTTAATTATATTTTGCTAAAATGAACGAAATGACTCAAAGATTCGTTCATTTTGCTGAACGAGACTCAAAGGTCCAAGTCTGTAAAATGATCCAAACTTCCCATCACTACTACGAATCATGTGTAAGTTCATCGTCTATGTACTGAGTATGGCGAAAAACGCCATCTTATTTTCTCCTACAAGGAGGACATTGTTGTACCTTTTTGGTTGTAAACAGCATTTGACTTGCTTGCACTTTCTTAGTCTTTGTGCGTTTGCTTTGTAAACACCGGGTGTGTAGTGCCGCCTACGTTCTGCATGACCTTTCGACGTGATCTAATGGTACGTAGCATCGTGAATGCGCATCCCAGGGCCTGTTCTACATGAGCTTTTGTGCTTAAAGTATAAAAAATGTTATTTTCCGAAAACCCTCCCCGGCTGGTATCATTTAGAGCCCTTTGAAGCTGCATTTAAACTACATTTTGGAAGTTTGAAATCAGGGCACCAATGAAGTCCATTATATGGAGAAAAATCCTGAAATGCTTTCCTCAAAAACCATAATTTCTTCACAACTGAAGACAGAAAGACATGAACATCTTGGATGACAAGGGGGTGAGTAAATTATTTGTGAATTGTTGTTCTGGAAGTGGATTTCTCCTTTAATTCTTCACCTTTACGGCATTCCAAACCTGTAAGACCTTTGTTCATCTTGAGAACACAAGTTAAGATATTTTTGATAAAATCCGAGAGCTTTTTGACCCTGCATAGACAGCAACGCGACTGACATGTTCAAGACCCCAAAAGTTACTAAAAACATCATTAAAATAGTCCATGTGACATCAGTGGTTCAACCATAATTTTATAAAGCTATGAGAATAACAAAAACTAACTTTATTTAACAATTTCTTCTCTTCTGTGTCAGTGGACAGGCATTCACGAGAGTATCATAATGCAGTAGCTTTAAATAAATAACTTTTAATACAATAAATAACTTTATTTTGTAAAGATTTAGATAGATGCAGTGGTGTTAACATTATTTTGTTTGCGACATACCCTTATGTTGGCTCTTTCTGTTTGCTAGTGAGGGCTGTCGGATGTTGGAGAATCTGAACCTGTCCTGGTGCGATCAGATCACGAGTGATGGCATTGAGGCTCTCAGCCGTGGCTGCACAAGTCTCAGAGCTCTGTTTCTGAGAGGCTGCACACAGGTACATACAGTTGAAGTCAAAAGTTTACATACACCTTGCAAAATCTGCAAATTGTTTATATTTTTTTTTTAATTGTATTATTATTTATTTTATAACTAAATAAGAGGAACCGTTTCACATAAAAGATGTTTAAATATAGTCCGCAAGAGAAAATTATAGTTGAATTCATAAAAATAACCCTGTTCAAAAGTTTATGTACACTTGTTTTTTAATACTGTTGTTACCTGAATGATCCAATGATTTTTTTTTGTTTGTTTGTTTAGTGATAGTTGTTCATGAGTCCCTTGTTTGTCCTGAATAGTTAAACTGCCCACTCTTTCCAACAATGACTGTATGATTTTGAGACTAAAAACAACTGAGGGACTCATATGCAACTGTTACAGAAAGTTCAAATGCTCACTGATGCCCCAGAAGGAAAAACGATGAATTAAGAGCTGGGGGTGAAAACTTTTGAATGGAATGAGGATGTGTACATTTATTATTTTTTTTTTTCTCGCCTAAATATCATATTTTTTTAATTTAGTACAGCCCTTTGGAATCTACAGAAGATACTTAGGTGTTCCCCAGAAGACAAAATAAGTTAAATTTACCCTGATCTTCAAAATTAAATAAGTTTTCACCCCCCGCCCTCAGCTCTTAATACATTGTGTTGTCAGCTGTGTAACACTTTGAGAGAAATCGTCGACAATGTAACGTAATTGTTAAATGCATCATTTCAGCTTGATGATACTGCACTGAAGCACCTTCAAAAGCACTGTCCGGAGCTCATGACAATCAACATGCAATCATGCACAGTAAGACTTTGATTCATTACTATGCTAGAGTTAAATATTGCTTATGAAAAACAAAGACAGACTATGTAAATTTGTTGGACATAATTAAGATACTTTATCTGTCTTGCAGCAAATCACAGATGACGGCTTTGTGAGTTTGTGCCGCGGTTGTCACAAACTGCAGATGGTCTGTGTGTCTGGCTGCAGCAACATCACAGACGCTTCTCTGACTGCCCTCGGCCTCAACTGCCAACGGCTCAAGTAAAGCTTTCTTCATCTGTACGCAGATAAGCACACATACCCACACAGAGTCATTCATTCACATCGCATGTGTCTTCCTCAGGATTCTGGAGGCTGCTCGCTGCTCACATGTGACTGATGCTGGTTTTACTGTTCTTGCCAGAGTGAGTAATCACATAAACACCTTGAAACAACAAAACATAAATGCATTGGATTTAGACAGCATGCTTTGTGTTAGAAGACACTGCCGATGTGAGAGGATTCTTAAACAAACTATGCCTTCTGTTTTAGAATTGTCATGATTTGGAGAAGATGGATTTAGAGGAATGTATTTTGGTGAGTTAAGTAGCTATGTGGTGTATATTTCCTAGTCATCATGGACGGGTTCACTTTTGTGCATTGAAGGGTAATGTATACACTACCAGGCAAAAGTTTTTAAACAGTAAGATCTTTAATGTTTTTTTAAAGAAGTCTCTTCTGCTCACCAAGCCTTTGTTTATTTGATCCAAAATCCAAATTTGATCCAATATTGTGCAGTAATATTGTGAAATCTTTTTACTATTTAAAATAACTGTTTTCTATTTGAATATATTTTAAAATGTCATTTAATCCTGTGATTCCAAAGCTGAATTTTAGCATCATTACTCCAGTCTAATTTTCTGTTCAAGAATCATTTTTATTGTTGTCATCATCAATATTTTATCAGTTGAGTACATTTTTTTCAGGATTCTCTGATGAATAGAAGGATCCAAAGATCAGAAATCTGAAAAATAAAAAGCTTTTGTTATATTATACACTATACCATTTAAAAGCTTGGAGCCAGTGTATTTTTTTTTTTTTTTATTCAGCAAGAATGCTTTAAATGGATCAAAAGTGATAATAAAAACATTCATAATGTTACAAAAAATTATATTTCAGATAAATGCTGTTCTTCTGAACTTTCTATTCATCAAAGAAACCTGAAAAAATGTAACTCTGCAGTTTTCAATATAATAATAATAATAAATGTTTTTTGTACAGCAAATCAGAATATTAGAATGATTTCTGAAGGATCATGTGACTGGAGTAATGATGCTAAAAATTCAGCTTTGAAATTACAGGAATAAATTATATTTTATCATACATTCAAATAGAAAACAGTTAGCTTAAATAGTAAAATATTTTAAAATTTTACTGTTTTTGCTGTACTTTGGATCAAATAAATGCAGGCTTGGTGAGCAGAAGAGACTTCTTTAAAAAACATTAAAAATCTTACTGTTCAAAAACTTTTGACTGGTAGTGTAGTAATTCGGTAAAATTCACTTTTCTATTTTAGTAAATGTTTAAAAAAATTAATTTATTCCTGTGATGGCAAAGCTGAATTTTCAGCAGCCATTACTCCAGTCATCAGCGTCACATGACCAGAAATCATTCTAATATACTGACTTGGTGCTCAAGAAACATTTCTAATATCAATGCTGAAAAAAGCTGTGCTGCTTAATGTTTTTACAGAACTGATTTTTTTGAAATATAAAATATTTACTAGCACTTTGATCAATTTAATGCATCCTTGCTGAATAAAAGTATTAATTTCTTTAAAGAAAGAAAATCTTACCAATTCCAAAATTTTGAATGGTATTGCATTCATATGGGGTAAGTTGTCACAAGGCAGCCTACAACAAAATTTAAACAGTAAAACAACTATGACATACATTTATGGTATGCTAATTCATAAAATATTAACTATTCTAATTTATCATTAAATGCCTACCTGTACTATATAGTCAAGGTATCTTAAGGGTTTCTTTTTACTGTTGAGTTGTGTCTGTTTCCTTGCTGCAGTTTATCCTGATTCGTCAGCATGCTGATATTAATGTTCTGTGTCTGTATGTCCCATTCAGGTGACTGATAACACTCTGGTTCAGCTCTCAATTCACTGCCCTCGGCTGCAGGCGCTGGTGAGTGTTTGAGATGGAGAGTGTGTGGGAGTATTGCTTCCATGCTTGTTATTTATGGCTTTCTGTAAAGGAATTATAAAGCATGGCCATTTGTTTTCTGAAGCTCACTCTTTATAGCCTGCTTACTTTGGTGTATATATGTGTGTGTGTGTTTTCTAGAGCTTGTCTCACTGTGAGTTGATAACAGATGATGGAATCAGACACCTGAGCAGCAGTGTGTGTGGTCAGGAGCGTCTGCAGGTCGTGGAGCTGGACAACTGCCCCTTGATCACAGACATCACACTGGAGCACCTCAAGAGTTGCCAGCGCCTGGAACGCATCGAGCTCTATGACTGCCAGCAGGTCACCCGCGCAGGCATCAAACGAATTCGGGTCTGTGGAAAATAATCGCTAGATATGTCACAACGCCCACACATAGTCTCAAATGTAACAACCACATACTGACAAAAATGATCTACATTGAGGTGCAGACTCAAATGTGCAGCGTCTGTTTGAAGTGCCAGCAAGAGAGTGTGTAAATACTATAGGGCCCTATAATTTCCACGGAATCCAGTCATAAAAACAATTTACTGAATAACGTGGAATGTCACGGAAATTGTCAAAGTTTGGATGAATTAATTACAAATAGGTTGTTACACTTAAATCAAAATGTGATACAGACTAGTATCTGTAAATATTAAGCCACAAAAATACCAAATGAGGACATAAATACATGTACAACATCTCCAGAACTGCTCTGAGAGTCACTTCATGAGCATTTGACCATTCCATTTGAGTAAAACTAGCTCATACACACACACAACTGTAAAGGAAGTCACAGCAACTCGTCAAAATAGAAGTCTGGTTTAACTTGAAGACATTGTGCCAGAAATATATTACTATTGTTCAGTAGAATTTACATAGCCTTCTACTACTACTAAAATGAAACAAACATTACTTTTTAGGGTGTAATGACACAACATTTCTTCCATGTTTTAATTTTAATAGTAAATCCCCTTTGTTTGCCAAAAAATAAAGTTTGCTTAATTATTAGTAGTTAAAAGATAAATTAAATGAATTTCTAATGCCTTCATTTGATAAACAGAAAATGTTAAATAGACAACACAGAATTTCTGAGGGGAAAAAAAACATTTCATAAGGCTATTTTAAGAATAAATTTGAATAAATTAAGTATGCATTCAAATTAGACATGCTAAAACACAGAATTTGACAACAGTGAAACATATGGTGACGAAAAACAAAACATTTCATAGGGCCCTAAACTTGTAATTTTTAACTTTTTAATAAATTGATGTGAAATTGTTTCATGATTTTCATGAAAAATCAAGAAAAATTAAAATGGAAAGAATGGAATTTGGGAAAAAATAAAACAGAATTTGGGAAAAAATAAAACTGATTTCATAGGACCCTAATACTAGGGATTGGTTTTGAGTACTGTACAGCAATAATCAGTCATGAAAATATTACTGATCACATTACAGTCTCACATTACAAAGACTCATTTTTAATTTGTTATTGGTTACAGCGTCATTTTGGGAAGTAAACTATGGCCTGTTTTATTGCATTCTGGGCCAGCATCAAATACTCAAGGCACATATTTTTGTTGTATGCATATTTGCACTTTTCTAGTTAATCAGTTGCAGAAATTTTTAATTATAAACTTGTTTTAAGAAAAACAGCTTTGCATATATATATATATATATATATATATATATATATATATATATTTGCCAGTTGTTTTAGAGATGTTGGAGGAGGGAATTTGCTTCTCACTTTTCTCTCCAAAATGGCCCACAGCGGTCTGATAATATTCAAGTCAGGTGATTTGTCTGGCTGGCCCAGATGTTGAGGTTCAGTTTGGTCAAAGATTTTAGATGTACAAAGAGATTGCACTTCTATTATTTATGAATGGGAGAGAGTGCAAATGCGGCTTCAAATGATCCCAAATGACATTGTAAACGATCCCAGCTGAGGAAGAAGGGTCTTATCTAGCGAAATGGTTGGTTGTTTTCATAAAAATAATACAGTTTATATACTTTTTAATACCACTCGTCTTGTCTTGCTCTTCCCAACCTCTGTTTTTTACGGTTCATGACAGTTAGGGTTTGTCGAAAAACTCCCATCTCATGTTGTCCCACAACTTCAAAATCATCCTGTATCGCTGTTTTACCTTTTTTGTCAAGGTTGTTTGATCTCCTTTGCATGTTCACTTTGCAAAGACCGGGTCAGAACATCTGCAGCGATGTAGGATGATTTTGAAATGATTTTTGAAGTTGAGGGAGAAAATACGATTGGAGTTTTTCGACATACACATTAACTGTCTTGAGCCAGAATACACAGAGTTCAGGGAGAGCAAAACAAGGCGAGTATTTGAGAGTAAAAAGTATTTCAATTGTATTTTTTTAAATGAAAATAACCGATCATTTCGCTAGATAAGACCCTTCTTCCTCGGCTGGGATCGTTTACAACCGCATTTAGGATCGTTTGAAGCCGCATTTAAACTGCATTTTGGAAGTTCAAAATCGGGGCACCATATCAGTCCATTATATGGAGAAAAATGCTCAAACGTTTTCCTTAAAAAAACACAATTTCTTTACGACTGAAGAAAGAAAGACATGAACATCTTGAATGACAAGGGGGTGAGTATATTATCTGTAAATTGTTGTTCTGGAAGTGGATTCTCCTTTAATTATTGGTTATCAGACAAGCACTGGACACTAAAAAAAAAGACAATATTGCTTTACTGTAGACTAATGTCTTCTGTGTTAATCTTGAGTTTTGGTCCAAACCAAACGTGAGAAGCGATGTGATTTGTTTTTGTTTTTTTTGTTTTTTTTTTTCTTTCTTGGTTCAGAGTGTGGAGAAAAATGATTTGAATCCAGTTACGTCACAGTCTGGCTCATTCTGCTGTTGTCTCTCCTGTAGGCTCACCTTCCTGAGATCAAAGTCCACGCTTACTTTGCCCCGGTCACACCTCCTCCTTCAGTGCACGGAGGCGGCCAGCGTCTCTGCCGCTGCTGCGTCATACTCTGACAGAAGGAGGGGCTTCTGGTAGATCCCATAGAAAGTCAAGCTGTCAGACAACCTCTAAACTCTGCCCTGCCTCTGCTCCACACCACTACGAGATGCTGTGTGGGGCTGTGGCTACGGGAGGCATGGCTTGTTCACTGAGCGGTTGCCTGGCAGCAGGATGGACCTGAACAAGTTACGCAAAATAAAATACAATGCAACGTGACAAATACTACGTACATAAAAATACCACCTACTGGATATACAAAAAGAAAAATCAAGGAGCTACCATGTAAAATATTTCATATTTGGATATATAGAAAACAAATCGAAGGAAGTACTTCAAGCATTATGGAACTACTGAATACGCAAACAACGTTGCATTTCGATGCCGTTATGACGACTACACAGTGTTTACGTCCTGCTCCTCCTCCTCAACCAATAGGAATGCTTTCTCTCATGACAAGAACAAATAGAACACAAAACGAGCAGCAGGATGCAAGTCTCTGGAGTTTTGTAGGATACGCCTCCCGCCGATTGATCACGTGACTGAGAGCAGGAAGCTTTGAGCGTTTCTGTCTGGTTTCGCGTGTGTGTGTGAGAATGTTTAAATATAGAAAACAAAATATAACACTACGATGAATCAACCCGTATTAAAACTGGAGTAAAATGTTTTTTATTTTCTCAGTAGTGCTCACCCTAATTTTGAGAGGACGACAAAATCACAATTGGAAATCACGAGGGGAAGAGAAGGACTGAGATTGTGCATGCGAGATCAAGTGGATTTTGCTCCAGTGTGGAGTTACAGGACGTCACGATTGATGTGAATGTTCAAATTAAGACAATATACATGTGCTAAGGGTTGGGGGGAGGGGGGTACATCAGGAATAGATTATCAGAAGTTTCACAATGTTTCAGTGCAATATTGAAAGCCCAGGCGTATGTAACTGTGGTATGTGACAGAACACTCCGTATTCAGGCATTTCCTTAATATTGCATATTTTATGTCCAATCCCTGTATATTTACTGCCAATTAAACACTTAATTTAAAGGCACAGTTCACCCAAATATGAAAATTCTGTTAGCACTTTCTCACCCTCATGTCATTACAAACCTGTATGACTTTTGAAAAACTGTTTTTGTGTCCATTTGATGTTTTTTGGAATGCAATGTTCTACATAATATTTTTTGTGTCATACAGGTTTGAATCAACACAAGGATGAGTAAATGATGACGGAATGTTAATTTTTGGTTGAACTAGATCAGATCTGAGCCTAATATGTAAATAATATACACAAAGAATGACCAGTATAAATACGCCAAGGCGAAACTATTAAAACTTAACTAAGCGATCATGATTTAAAGTTTTGCAAAAAATGAATCTTCTGTTATCTTCTCACTCTTATTTTGCTCTAAAACCTTGAAAGTCTTGATGTGTGGAACACAAAAATGTTAGTCCATATTCAAGTTCATTATATAGACCAGGATGCAATGAAAACGAATGGTGACCAAGAGTTTCATTTTGCCTGAAATCTCCTTTTGTGTTTCATAAAATAAAGAAAGTCATACAGGATTTGGTACAAAGTGAATGATGATAATGATAAACTCTTTTGTCCCATGCATAAAACTGATGTTCAACATAGGTTTGATGCATGGCATTGCATATTTAAAAACATGATGAAAACATGATCATCTACTCATTGGAAATGTTTTTGGTCAGTGTGAGTGCCTTTGATTTTTGCAATTGGAGGGAGGGGTGGGTTACAGCCACAGAAATGCTCAGGGCTGCGATGTAGTTCATTTTATCTCTTTTGTATTCCCCCTATTTAAGTTGGTTTTGCCATTGGAAATGATGATGGTGATGAAGAACGTCATCATTTCCTGCAAATGCATACATCAGTGATTCCAGTATTCTTTATCTCGACCATGCAACCACTTTAGAAGGCAATGCTAAACCTGTCTGCGCAACGAAGTTTGTTTAGAATTGTTCTGTAACAGTTAATCGGTTCCCCTCCTTCTCTCCCATATTTTTTGACAAAGATGAAACAAGTTACCTGAATGTCCTTGTGTTCTGGTTGTTAATGTGACATTTCTTTAAATAAAAGATCTGAGCAGTGTGTCACATTCTGGATTGGTTAGTTCTTATGGTTTCATGTACTCTGTTCATTTGTTGATATGATTCATTTAAACAGGACGTAAAGCCTGTGACTCTTTAACAAATGTGTGTCCTGTGGGCATGTTTGCATATTTGAAAATGTAGTTTATCAAGCTTACAAATTAAAGTAGTAATGTCAATACACGTTTTATAAAAGAGTTGCAACCAATTAACAAAAAGCTAGCTGCATATGAACTGCTTGATAAATATAAAATAGAATAAATAATAAAAATGGCACAGACAATCATTATCGCAGTTCAAACAAGAACACATATATATAACATTAAGGTTAAAAAGCAACTTAAAAAGCAACTTCTTTAAAACATCTTTTAAACACACACACACACACATATATATATATATTTTTTTTTTATTTATTTATTTATTTTTTCCTTTTTTAAAGAAGTTGCCCATCAAGGCTGCATTTATTTAATCAAAAATCCAGAAAAAAATTAATATTGTGGAATATTATTTCAATATAAAATAACTGTTTTCTATGTGAATATATTTTCAAAATGTAATTTATTCCTGTGATGCAAAGCTGAATTTTCATTACTGCAGTCTTCAGTGTCACATAATCCTTCAGAAATCATTCTAATATGCTGATTTATTAGGAATGTTGGAAACAGTTGTTCTTTAATATGCTTAATATTTTGTTGGAACCTGTGATACTTTATTTCAGGATTCTTTATTTCTTTAATAAATAAAAGGTTAAAAAGAACAGCATTTATTTAAAATAGAAATCCTTTGTAACAATATAAACTAACATTTATAACAAGTTTGTGGTAAGTAAAAAAACTTTTTTTAAGAAATTAATACTTTTATTCAGCAAGGATGTATTAAATTGCTAAAAAGTGATAGCAAAGACTTACATCGGCTTTTTCCAGCACTGATAATAAAAGAAATAACACTTTAACTGAGACACTTTAACTGGAGTAATGGCTGATGAAAATTCAGCTTTGCATCTCAGGAATAAATTATATTTTAAAATATATTCAAGTAGAAAACCATTATTTTAAACTGTAATAATATTTTTAAAATATTGCTGTTTTTCTGTTTTTTTCATGAGGTAAATGCAACCTTGATGAGCAAGAGAATTCGTTAAGAAACATTAAAAATCTCACTGATCCTAAAATGAATGGCAGGGTATTGTAACAATAATTAATTGTTAATAATACTGTATATATGTATGTAAAATAGGCCATATTTAGTACATTCTATTAACGTAGGTCATTTTATTATGAATACACAAATTTATGAATGAATCTTATATGAATCTGACAAACATATAACCCCACTAGGGGGAGATGAGAGAACATTGAAAATACAATTTGTGTTGTGTAAAAAACAAGCGTGTTCTTATTCATCTTTTTGGTGCTTTTAAGTGCACAAAATGGGTTTTGAAATTATTGTAACAATACGAATTATGTTATAATTAAGAAATAATACTCATTTAATAATATATTCCAATCGTCAACAACTTGATTCAGTCAATACTATGAGAAAAAGTGTCAACATACTGAAATGAACCACTATCATATCACAAATATTTATTGTCGCTGATGTCGGGTGAATATATTGTTAAAGAAATGCATTATTATTAATAATAATTAATGTATTTACTAAACGGTAATGTTAACAGTAACAATATGTTTACAGTAATAGCATTAAATGGGTAGTAGTAGTAGTAACAATAATTATTATTATTAAAACATATAGTGTCTCTCCAGACACGACATAATAAACATGTATGTATGTTGTGTCTATTCAGATACTGTCACACTGCACAGCCTCTGATAAATAATGAATTGTGTACCAAACGAGCATATTTTCAATCAGGCATCATGCTGGACATCTGTGCGGCGTTGAAGGACCTCAAGCCAAGGCCTCGGCCCAATCACTCTGCCGTGGGATCGTTTGCTATTCAGTACTCCAGTATTGCGGCTACTGGCGGTCTAGCAGCCGTGATCGAGGCGTGAGCTCAGAAGGCAGCTGTCAAACTGCGGATTATTTTTGGATTAAGTGTAAACAGGAGAGCTGTGAGAAGAGCGCGCGTCCTGGTGGCTCATCCACTCACCTCCCGAGCGGCGTGAAGCGGGCTTTTCTGAAATGGAGGCCAGGAGGGAAGAGAGCCCCGGCGGCAGGCCCCAGGATACTCGACCATAAGGGTTAAAGCTAGCACTGTTAGCCGTGACTGCTTGCAGTCGGTCGGATACATTTCCACTGTTTTTATACGCGCCTCGCAGCGGATTTCTTTTACTTCGCTTTGCGTCCGCGGTCGCCCACACTTTATTTAGTTGGAAAACCTCTTTCTGTTCGGCGGATTAATCATTTCGTTCCTGGCAAACTTTGTCAAAGTTGTTTATTTTCCGTTACTGCATCGTTTATGTACTAAACAACAGACCTGAAGCACTCTCAGAGTGTGTTTAAATTCAGTATTGGACTTCCTCTTTGTACACATTTCAGTTTCTCGTGCCGCTTACGCGACTCTGACAGGCACTCTGTCGTTGTTATTGTTTCGCCGCAACCGGAGGACTAACCACAAAGCGTCCCGATGGAGGAAAATGACAACATGGACTATTTTTACCAGCAGGTTTTGCAGAAGGACGTGACCCGGCGGCTGCAGGTCGGCCCGGATCTCATAGACTACCTGAGCGACCCGCAGAGGTCCTGCGATGTTGAGCAGGACAAACCCCGCCTGGATAAAACCATAGATGAGCTGACGGGATGGGTCAATTCCAGCAATTACAAGGTACATAGTGTGTGACCTGCTTTGGGGGTGTATATTTAAATTAGGTGTCATAAAAGGTGTGTTATAAGCCGTTTGGCACGTATGTTATGAAGGTTGCCTGCATTGTTCTTGAGCCAAACCCAACAGTTTATTCTCATAAAATCTATTAGTGTAAACCACTAATTGCATCAGGTTTTTTTTGTGATTTTTGTATTCATTTCTGAAGCTTACTGTGAAACTGACAGAAGAATGCTTACGTAATTGTGTTTATGAGAATCTTCTGTCAACGTGTTTAGGTGAAAAGTGTTCAAAGAGTACATTAATATCAATGTGCATACATTACATATTCATTTGTGTCTAGAAGAGAGTGGATTTGCTGGTGGGGGGTGTTGTGAGGATGGGGGAGGGTCGTATAGGGTATTGTTCTGTTACACTGGGGCTGTAAAGGCACATGTCACTGTGTTTTATATGAGCAATCCACTTACATGCTTTTTTTGTGTGTTGTGTTGATTAAGAAAGGCTGTTTGTGTATGAGGATGCTTGCTAGTCATGGTTAAATGGCCTGTGGATGCAAGCAGAAGCTTTTATGCTGGCTCATGGTGCTGCTGATGTTTAAGGCTGAGGCAAAAATGGTCACTTCTGCAAACTGTGACACTGAAACGGGAAGCATGGAACGAAACATGATTGAGTATTGATGTTTTAAAAGCAGCTTTAGACATTTATCTGTTTTTTCTTCAGCTGGTAGTCGTGGTCTTCAGGGACTGATGTTAATGGACTGCTATGACATCAGACTCATTGAGGTCGGATTTTAGAAATGATGAGGGTGATTCATAAATTGGAGACACAGCTGCAGACTTCTACAAATGTATGCGGTTTGATAAATGCAGGGTGTCAAATTCTTTGGCCCACTGGTTGAAAATCTGGTAGACAGTTTTCATCTTTTCACTGAAATATTTTTTTCACAAAATATTTTCATTTTTTATTTATTTAATAAAATCGGTCATTCAAAAGCTTATATATATAAGCTTTTGAATGACCGATTTTATTAAATAAATAAAAATGAAAATATTTCGTATATATACACACATATAATATATATATATATATATATATATAATATATATATATATATATATACACACACACACACATAATATATGTATATATATATATATATAAAATGTGATATATATTCTTTACGTACATGTATGTGTGTATGTACATAATTAATATACACTGTATACACACATTTTATGTAAACAACTTTTATTTTGCATAATTGTTTAACAGCCCTACTTTTATTCAGCAAATACACATTAAATTGACAACAAAGTGACAACAAAAAAATGTATAATGTTACTAAATATTTATTTTTCAAATAAATGTTATTCTTTAAACTTTTTTTTAAATCAAAGAATCCTAAAAAATATTTAGGAGCATAACTCTCAAAATTAATGATAAAATGTTTCAGCATATTAGAATGATTTCTGACAGATCATTTGACACTGAAGACTGGAGAAATGGCTGCTAAAAATTTAAATATTGCTGATTTCACTATGTTTTTTATCATTAAAAAACAGTGTGTAGTAATGTGTGTGTGTGTATAATTTGGTTATATTTTTAAAAGTAATTCCTTTACAATGAATGTATAATTAAAAAAAAGAAAATATTTTATTTTAATATAAATTAATATCAATATTATGTTTATGGTATACATAATACACATTTTATTAACAGTTATTATTAAAAGATATTAATTAATTTTTTTATGATGCTGTTTCGTTCTAAACTCTAATATATCTGTAATACAGTAGTCAACATTTGAAGTGGGGAAAAAAGTTCATCAAAGTTGTCGTAAGACAAGAACAGGTATTGTTTTGGTTTTAGGACAACTTTATTGAAAGGTTTTGATCCACTTCAAATGTTGACTACGGTAGAGGTACCGTTTTACGTAAGAATAGCTTGAGAAGCAATGCTTTATATAGAGTTAAATGCTGACAGAGCTCAATGAGAAAAATGAGCTAAGAATGGACTTGATTTACACACGCAAAGCGTTTTCTCCATAAATCTCACAAGGGATGAAAGCAGAAATGCTTGCTGATTGTGTTAACTTGAAGAAATTAGATAAACCCTCAAAAGTGTAGCTAAACTCATTGCTAAGTGTGTAGTTGAACGCTGTCCAATTAAAACACATTTAAACAATTTCCAAACTGAAATGCCCAGGTGCTTTCCAGTTTTGCCTTTCAGGTGCACCCTCTCTGTTGTCCTTACTCAGGACTCTCTCTGGCTGCTTTGCCTAAAATAGGTCATAACTGGAGCTTATGGGATGTAGTGAATATTTGATTGTTTCTCTGGAATGTGAACTTCCATCCTGCACTGCCAAGAAACACACTGCAACGATCCCACCGCAATCCTCAAATATAGTCCGTCTCACAATCTCTTATTTTCATTCACCCACTCACACACAATAACAATAGTCCTTCTTAAAGACATAGCGCCCATCAACACAAAGCTCTGTAACGGATACTGTATCCGATACTGAATAAGCAGTATTGTGTGTTTAAAAATGCTGTCCCAAACTTTGCCTGCAGGAGAGGAAGAGTGATGTTTGATGTTTTCAGCTGATTTGTCTCTTTCTCGTTTGGTGTCAGGTTATATTGCTGGGGATCGATATCGTCAGCGCATTTGTGGATCGGTTGACTGAACGCTTCAGAGGTTATATCGGCACAGGTAAGCGATGTGCGCCCCCTTGTTGCTTGTTCCACTAAAGTCACAGCTTCAATAAGCCAGCGTTAGCTAAAGATATTCTCCATTGCATAATCAGCAGAAAGGGGAATGCCAGGATGACTTGCCATGTATATGACACAATCCACAGGCTCAGTGCTTGTCTATCAGCTGTTTGAGCCCGGCCTCCTCCTGTTACCACGGGAACGAGTTGTTATGATTCTAACAGATGACCCCCCTCGCTCATCATACCTCATTCATCTGAAAACATGGAACAAACAGAGTATAGAGAAAGGAATGAGATGACTTCACACAAAGAGTCTAGTTTAAGTCTGCCTGGTGTACAACAATGTAGAAAGTTAGATGAAAGGAAATGTCATTTCTGGGCCTCTAGCAGCGCTAAATGACATGGTCTCTCATTGGTCAGCCAAACATAGTATCATTGGTTGAAACTGTGTTACTGCTTTGGGCTTTTCAAAAACATGTATTTGGGAGAAAAATGGTCTATATTTGGTTTACAAATAGTTGAATTTCCATATTGCATTTGGGGATAGAAACAAATACAGTTTATACAACAGTTCTTTCTGATTGGCTGAGAGCCTTTTCTGGTGGTGTGATATTCTAGTGATAACAGATAACAGTGTTTGTATCACTCCGCTTGTGGTATTTCTCACAGCATGTGTCATTGTGGACATCCAAATCCACTGTAATTTTGTAAATAATACTGTTTTGTATCCTGAAATGTTTTTTTAACAGTTTTTAGGTGAGAATGTACTTATTTAGACTTCAAATATGCAATTTGTTAATAAAGGTAACGTCTATATGAAAATTTGCTTAAACGTTTTCGGAAACATGAGCTCCAGGGTGTCAGCAGCCGTTTAGCACTCATGAACCCACCGAGAGCAGCCTTACCTCAGCCAGATCTTCTGGAATTTGCCGCATGCTATGATATCGCTATAGTGGTTAAACATGAGATGTAATTTGTTTTGGATAAATCTAACAGGCAGTCTTTGGTCTCATTAATCTATAATTTGTTCCAGAGCAAATAGTTTTGGCTGAGAGTAAAGTTTCATAACATTATTTTATTTAATTATAGTATAGTGTGTGTTCGTAGTGGTGATTTTTAGTTACGCTGTTTCACCATTAAAGGGGTCATCGGATGCCCATTTTCCACAAGTTGATATGATTCTTTAGGGTCTTAATGAAAAGTCTCTAATATACTTTGATTAAAAATTCTCAGTGGTTTTGTAAAACAACACCCTTTTTACCTTGACAAAATCAGCTCTGCAAAAATCATCTCATTCTAAGGTGTTGTTCCTTTAAATGCAAATGAGCTCTGCTCACCTCACCCCTCTCTTCTCTCTGTGGAAAGACAGTCTTGTTTACATTAGCCGCATTTAGCCGCTAAACTTCCTAACTACCATATTATAAGGAAAGGCGATCGCAAAGATTCATAAAAAAACTCTTATACTCACTTCTGCTGTAAGTGAAGCTCGATCATGATTGATTCACGCAAACATAGACGGATATATGTAGATCGGGAGGCTAATTTACTAATTTAATTTAATTGTCTAGTTTACACTCTGGCATCAAAACATGGAAAGTTACTGGACTGTGACAGCTGGTCTGGGGTAAGAGCTCATGTCAGTCAACTATTGCGGGAGCGGCCTCTGTTGGTGTGATGGCACACCGACAGGCATCTGAGAATGGCTCGATTTGAAAAAGGGGATATTATTTTTGCAGATTAATTAAAAACCACTGCATGGATTTTTATCATTATAGGGTAGATTTGTATATACACTGCCAACACACAATAATGTTCAAACAACATGAAAAAGTGGACTTAGCATCCATCTTTAAAGAGATAAGAGACTGTTTATATGAGTGAGTCAACAATATAAAGACTTTTATATTAAAAGCGACTGAATCACGGTTGTAAACAAGGAAGTTATTTTTACTTTCAACTAGGGCTGGGCAATATGTTTTTAATTTGTCAACTTGAAAATGTAATTACAACATGATTCAAATTACTTTTTCTTTATTAACCTTCTTGTTATAGAAAATTCTATTCCAAGTGCACAATACGTGAAGTTGTCAACATGATGTAAATGTTAAACAAATCACTTGTTAAATATCTTGACAGCAGCTTTCAGTCTGTCATCATGATGCAAATATGAAATATCAGACATACCGTAGCAGTCCTTCACAGGTTTTATCCGATTGCGCTGTTTTTCCATTGATTATTCTATGTAAACATAGACGCATCTCTTGCAGCAACTCGTGCATGAAGCGGCATTCTAAAAACGCAGTGCTCAAGTCAAAAGAAGTTAACTCCCATCTTCTTGCATGTTTTTCCTATTCCACTGCCCGCGTCACATCATCTGTGTGAGTGGCGCCTAGCGTTATGAGCGAGTCACACATGAGCATTTAATCACGTGAATACTTCTTTTCTCTTTACTGTTATTATTATCAAACTGTCTAATTCTAACATTTGATGATATTCCTATTGTAAATCGCGATTCCTCGATTTCTAAAAAAAAAAAAAAAAAAAAAAAAAAAAAAAAGCGTGGCAAAACATTATATTTGAATTAATCAATAAAATCAGAAAAATCACCCAGCCCTACTTCCAACAGCACCTTGTAAGATGCAGCCAATAAATGCACTGAGCAGTGCTGTCATCGAAATACTTTAACAGGTAAAAGGATAGTATGACAAAGATATTGCTTGTTCCTCAGCAAACATTCAGACTGATGTTTATTGTGAAGATGAGATTGAGCTGAAGAATGAATTCTGTGTCAGATGTGGGTAATCACACTTGCTCAGTCCATCTCTCTCTCATAATACTCTACATAATACAGTGATCTTTTAATACTGTAATACAATAAGCTTTCAGTGAAGCAACTCAACATTCTTTCGTTACTAGTTCTAAAGTGACTTTGAATTGGCAACGGAGGCTTGGGCTCAGCTGTTAAACTGTCAACTTGACATTTAAAGAGGGTTTTTAAAGACACTCTGTTGTTGTCTCTTTTTTTTATTTACACACGTGTGCTGTCGAACTGTTGTATAAACGCACTATCACACTTGTAGCTGTGCGATATGGCTTTATATCAGCACACTCTGATTACCTATGGCTGTCGGCCTGCAAATCACAGCTGTGCTGATATACAGCCATATCGCACTGCTACTTGTGTGTTTTTATAATAATAAGGGTTATTGTTTATTATTATTAGCAGTAGTTTTAGTATATTACAGGGATATTGATATAATTAGAAAATATAGGGCCATACAAACAAGTACAGTAAACCTGGAGCTTTTCTTGTAAAAAAACAAAAAAAAACAACCTTGAATTTTAAATTGCACAGCTCCGCATTTTTAAATTGCCTTTTAAACCTCTTTCTTGCTTTTTTCCCCCCATTCAGTGGTGCCTGCATTAGTTGATCGTTTGGGTGATGCAAAGGATCAGGTTCGAGAACAGGCACAAGCACTCATTTTGAGGCTGATGGAGCAGACGGCAACACCCATGGTGAGCTAACTATACAGCGGATGGGCAGTTCAATTTGAAATGATCACACCCATTCACACTGACAAAAAAAAAATCGTAAAGCTGCTGTCTGAATTTTTTGTGTATGAGAGCTGCTGGGTAAATAGAACCACACTTAATTCCTTTTGCTAGTTACTACTGCCAGTGATTCATCTTTTCCTTCATAGCTCATCATCTCTTTCTCTCTCTCTCTGTTTTTGCAGTAATTGATATGCAGTGAACCATTTTTTTTTTCTTTTTCTCTATCTGTGTAGTATGTTTGGGAAAGGCTGTTTACTGGCTTCAAACACAAAAACTTCCGCAGTAGAGAGGGACTCTGCTTGTGCTTGGTTGCCACGCTAAATGCGTAAGTCCTTCATACAATCCCATATTCTCACTTTGTAAACAAACCCACATTTTCACTGGAAATCTTGTCCAATAGGGGACGCTGGTCTTCCACATCACAGTATTTTCAATTTTATTGAATTCTGTTAGTTCAGCATCTGTTTTGACATCTAAATTCACTGAAATTTAGATGTAATCTGCAGACATTCACACATACTAGTTACTTGTCTGTCACACATTGTAAACAAACTCGGCCCACTGAGGTAATCCTCTTACCTGCCTGTAACGATACCAGGAAGGTCAGATTAACAGACATTCTCTCTGAAGCACTACATAAACATTCATATACAAACAAAACTAGTTTCTCAGTAACATTACTCCTCACTGTTGACACAAAAGAGCTGTCACATAGTCTAAAAAGCTTTATACTACATTATTATAATAATAATATGTTGTGTACAGTGTAGTTTGCTTTAATTACAAAACATATGTGAAAATATAGTTGTTTGGGTGTTGCATTACATTATGGGGTAGTTCAGCCTGAAATGAAACATTTTGTCATTGTTTACTCAACCTCATGTCGTTCCAAACCAGTTGGACTTATTTTGAAAAATGAGGGTTTTTTTCTCAGTGGGTTTCAATGCTCATCAACAACAGCTAAAACATTCCACAAAATACAAGTTTTTTAAAATACAAAATAAGCTTATGTTTCTAGCTGTGTATATATACATGCATGGTAATTTGAACTGCTGTGAACTGTGTAGTCCAAGTGGACTCACACTCAGTATTTCTTTGTTTCTCTCTCTCTTTCTCTCTCTCTTAGTTATGGTGCTCAGCCCTTGAGTTTGAGTAAATTTGTTCCACATCTCTGTTCGCTAACTGGAGACCAAAACCCCCAGGTATGAATCTGTGTCTGTGTATGTATGTAATGCTTGGAATGTGTGTGAAAAAGTAAAGTGAGTTAGATGCAGTCTTTGTTTCTGTCCTTTGTGTTTGTGTGTGTGTGAGGGAGGGAGGCAGTACAAACTAATGTTAGGTTTCTAGACATGTACAGCTGAGTTCAAGCTCCCGCTGGGCGAGTGGACCGCTCACAGAGAAAGAGCATTAGATTTGGAGGCTGAGATGGAAGAAATGAGAAAATAAGAGAGATCTTTTAGAGGTTTGAAAAGTAAAACCTAGAAAATTAGGCTGATCAATCCCAATCGTTCCACTCTTTTTGAAGGAAATTAACATGTTTAAGCAAGAATGCATTAGGTCAAGAGCAACAGGAAAGGCATCTATAATGCTGCAAGATTTCTGTTTCAAATAAATGCTGTTAGTTTGAATTTTCAACAATGATGATATGAAATGTATCTTAAGCACCAAATCATCATAGCAGCATGATTTCTGAAGGATAATGTGGCACTGAAGACTAGAATAATAGCTGCTGAAAAATTCAGCTTTGCCATCACAGGAATAAATTACACTTTAAAATAAATGTAAAAATTATTTTTTGAAATTGTAAATGAAAGATTATTAAAGTATGTTTGATAAGAAAATAGTGCTTAAAATGTATATTGTCTAAAAATTCCATGTGTTTAATTTAATGTGTTACTTTCGATTTCTTTGAAATTGTTTGTGAAGCAATTTCCGAGTGAAAATTGTTTTAAAGTAAATCCTAAACCAAATGTTTGTCAGTGTATTAAAATTAGGCATGTAACAATATCAAAATCTCACGATATGATAATATTGCGATATGAAGTTCACATGCAAAAAAAAGACAAATGAAGGATTGGACATTTTAAAGTTAAATTATTGTGTTTAATGCACTTTGAGAGTTCAAAATTAAGAGCTCCAACCCATGATCTTAACTAAGACGTCAGAAAAAAGTCAGTGAATTGACTTGTACCTGAGCTTTAATGGGGACTCAACCCTCTTTTTATTTGTGATATACTGTCTCAGTCTAAATTACATTCACACTGATGTTTTAGGAAGCCAAACAAATTAGAATTCAATAATAACAACAATGACAGTAATACCCATATATTGTAAAATCGTTGCACTGCAAAAAAAAAAAAAAAAAAAAAAGAAATATTTCATAGGTACTTTTTGTGCTTTACACTACAGTAGGGAAATTACAATACATCTTTCCTCATTTCTACACTTGGAGATATTTTGAATTTGGGCTGATGTAACATTACCCATTAAAACAGCAATTCATACTGCACTTTTAAGCTTTTTTTATTTTGATGGCAACGGCAGTAGAGCTTTTATTTTGAAAGGAAACTTCAAAATAAAATGTTTTAAAAAAATACACTTTTTGCTCGGAAGACCTATCGTTTCATATTGTCATATTGATAATATCGTTACATCCCTAATTAAAATAGAAAGCAGTTATTTAAATTCAAATAATTTCTCAGTAGTGCTGTTTTTACTGTTTTTGATCAAATAAATCAGACTTGGTGTGCTTCTTTCAAAACATTACAAAGTATTACCTACCCCAAATTTTTGAGTAGTAGTGTGTGAAAAATCAGCATTCACATAGACAGCAATTTAATCGTTTGCTGTCACTCATGTCACTGCATGTCTGTAAGTCACTAAGTGTGACTGGGATTGCAATAAGATCAACCTGTAGCTGTGTTTTTTCGTTAAGGGTGTGTTTTGTGTTCCACAGGTACGGGAGGCAGCTATAACAACCCTAGTGGAGGTGTATCGGCATGTGGGGGAGAGAGTGAGAGCAGACCTCAGCAAGAGAGATTTACCATCTGCACGGTTAGTTTGATTTACTGTTCAACCCGCAAGCGTTCTGCAAATCTTAGATTTATCAATTTAATGACACTGTGCTAAGCCAACAAGCATCATTCCGTCTCAAATCCAGCCACGTGTTATACCCACACCACACTTTCAGGATGGTATAATTACTCTGTGAGTCAGTTTTAATGACTTCGATCTACCAGATTGTTTGTGCGCGTCGTGGGCGTATTATGAGTGATTTATTATGAAGAATTATACGAATAACTACACATTCACGTAGAGTGGACACACCTATATTTAAAGAAGTCTGTTGCGTGTGGTAATTGAGCATACGTTACGAGTGCTGCTCATTTGTAGCTATTACTAAATACAAGTGGTTATTTTATTTCAGGTGTGACTATTAAAGGAATGGTTCACCCAAAATGAAAATTTGTTAAAATTTTACACACCCTAAGGCTGTCCTAGATGTTGATGAGTTTATTTTCATCAGAACAGATTTTAAGGAATTTAGCATTACAGCACTTGCTCATCAGTGGATCCTCTGCAGTGAATGGGTGCTGTAAGAAACATCACCACAATAATCCACAAGTAATCCACAGGACTCCAGTACATAAATTAACATCTTGTGAAGTGAAAAACAGCATGTTTGTAAAAAACAAAATAGTGGTGTCACAAATAACGCAAGCAATTCATTTTTTCAGTTTAACGCGTTAAAAATATTTAACACAATTAACGCAGGGCCGGGGCTAGGTTTCCCCATCCCACTCACAACTGCTAAACAATTGTTTATTTAGACGCAGAACATCTTTACGAGACGTTTCAGACGCACGCTCCAGCTTAGTGTTTTTTGCCTTTATTAAATTAGTCTATATTTAATTAATTAATTTAAATGAATTGCGATTAACCAGTGGTGTAACCGATTGACACCACTAAAACAAATGTCATTAAGACTTTTTAACTGTTGGTTCTGGCCAAAATACTAGTCCTAATCCATAATAATGCTTCCTCCACTTAAAAAGTCCATCTTATTTAGTCCTCTCACATCAGAGTCCACTGGGATATTTGTTTAGATCAGGTTTGTTTTGTTTCTGACTGTTTTTGGACACTTGTGAATGGTGCTTTATTTGTTTAGATTACATTCCTGTATCAGGAGATATTACTTTTTTCAGTGAAGAAAGCAATATTATGGATAGAGGACTTAGCTGGAAGTAACAATTTAAAGTTACACCTTAGTGGTGAATTTGTTTATTACACACACACACAGAGCTTTTTGCTGATGAACTGGAGTCATTTAGATTACTTGTGGATTATTGTGATGATTTTTTCAGCTGTTTGGACTCTCATTCTAATGGCACCCATTCACTGCAGAGGACTGACTGTTGAGCAAGTGATGTAATGCTGAATATCTCAAAATCTTTTCCGATGAAGAAACAAACTCCTTAACATCTCGGGTGGCCTAAGGGTTTTCAGCTAAATTTAATTTTTGGATGAACTGTTCCTTTAAATATGACACCATAACATATGTATGTAGCATGAGTGTTTTTGAGTGTAGTTAATCAGATTTGAAATATTTTGGAACAGTTGCAGAACAAATCAAAATGAAAACAACATTATTTACAGTTAATTGTGATATGGATATAGGCTCTATCAAAAATAATTTCAAACAAGTATTTAAGTCTTTAGTTTGCACAACTGTTGATATTAGATAATAAATTCACTTTGCAGGTGAAATTTGAATTGATACTGGTCTGCATTTTGCATATGTATTTTAATTATTTATTTATTTTTACACATTCACTAGACTGGATTAATAGATTAGTATGGACATTTTTGTGTGACATTTTTGTGACATTTTAAAGCTTTTTGTAAATCAAAACCTATGAACATCATCTTTCCACACAAAAGCCTTTGGGCCATTTTTTTTTTTTTTTTTGGTTTGTTTTTCCCTCTTGAGATCAGCCTTTTGATTTAATAAAAAGCTAAAGAGCTCTAAAACAGCATTAGATTATTACAGAAATCTATTTGTTAGTCTGTCATTTAGTTCTATTGAAAATTTCAGTACGTGCACTCTGTTATAGTCGGAACATTCAAACTTTTTTCGTTATCTTTGTGTTACATGTGCTGTATAGGCTACATTCCAAGATATTAACTCATGGGTTTCCAGTTTTAGAATGATGACATTCTATTTACATTGTGTTCAAAAAAAGGATTCCTTGTAATCTGATAAAATCTTGCAGGCTGACATCAGTGTGCTGTTGATCTGTGATAAATTGAGTTTTTAAAGACTGTCTCTAATACTCCTGCATTCCTCCCTGTCTGATGTAAGATCCTTAAGGCGCTTGGACAGGCTCCACTGGCTGCATCTTGAACATTTCACGATCAGTTTTCTAATGCCAGTGGATGATGCTGAATCAAGATTTTTTTTTTTCTGTACATAATGGAATAATTTCTGGAAGACTCTGTTGTTGTTGTTTTTTCCTCTTATGGTTTCATGGTCCTAGATTTTGGCACTTTTGCACTGTATTAGTTTTCCCATGAATCAGAATTAAAGTGATTCATGTTTAGTGTTGTCCAGATGTTTCAATACAAACTGAACTATATGGGGTCCAGAATGACCCACGTGATCCACCTGGTTTCCATAGCTATGTGTCAGATTGTCTGGTGTGTGACATGCTTATGACTCTGACACATCATCATCTCAGACAATACCGCTGGTCAGGAACACAAAAGTGCATGTGTCTGCCTGTGTGAAAGAGATGCTCAAGTCTGTTTGATTTGGACCCTGGAACACAAAACCAGTCATAAGTTCAATTAAAGTCAATTTATGGAAATTAGGATTTTGAAAACTGAATAAATCAGCTTTCAATTTATGTATGGTTTGTTAGATTAGGATAGTATTTGGCCAGGATACAACTATTTGAAAATCTGCACTCTGAGGGTGCAAAAAATCAAAATATTGAGAAAATCGTCTTTAAAATGGCCCAAATGAAGTTCTTAGCAATGCATATTACCAATCAAAAATTAAGTTCTGATATATTTAAAGTAGGAAATTTACAAAATATCTTCATGGAACACGATCTTTACTTAATATCCTAAACGATTTTTGGCATAAAAGAAAACTCGCCAATTTTGGCAGTTGCTACAAATATACCTGTGCTACTTAAGACTGGTTTTGTGTGTTTTTTCTAAGCGTGCACCATATTAAATTTCTGGCGGAAAGAATAAGCTGATATATATTTTCATTTTATGACCAATAATCAAATTATTTTTTAAATGAATGGTTTTTTTATGTATAAAAATATATATTTATAAAAATGTATATTTTGTATGTGTATGCACACAAATATATTTTATATATTTTGTTTATTTATAGTTAATATAATAACAAATATATTTTATTTTAAATCAACACAACTACAACTCTAAAATTCAGTAGAGTCGCTTTTGGATTTGCTTCATGTTTAATAATTTTGCAACATTACTTCTGTTAGTTTTGTTAAATACTGTGAAGCTACTTTGAAACTATTTTAGGCTGTTACGAATTATGTTTTAGGCTCTGTTTTAATGATTTAATTTTAAAATATTAATCAAAATTATGTCTAATTAATTGAAAACATTAAACACAATTTAACAGTAGTTTATTAAGCATTTAACAAAAATTAAATTTTAGAGTTCCTATGAAGTATTTATATCAGTTTTATTTTTACCAAATTCTGTTGTCTGTTTAATTTTCTGGATTTTAATAATCAAAAGTATCTCTAATTGATTAATTAATAAAAAAAATATTTTTTCATTATTTATTTTCAGAAATACTATTTTGGTAAATGAATTCTGGTAAATATTAAAAAATAATATTTGAATAATAATTTTATTATCAGCAATAGCATTATCATTGCATTAAGTTGTATGTTTCTGTCCAAGTTTCTTCAAGTTAAACCAAACTTTGATTTTGATGTTGCTGTGAAAACCTTTAGTTTCTGTTCGTAAATGATATGATGATAGTTTTTAGCAAATGAAACGATAAAATGCTCATGAAGTGACAGTTCTTTAGACTATGTTTATGTGTTCATGTACTTGTATATTGTGGCGGCAAAGGCTAAAAACAAGCATCATGTGCGCCATTCATTCACTCAGACATGCAGAACATGCAGGATTCATATTTAAATTACGTTTTTGCAGCTATTCACAGGCACTGGTCCATATCGTGTTTTGATTTAAGTGTACTGACCTATTTTTGATTTATTCATCCAAAATTTGGCAAATTCCATGACATTCCATTTTTATGACTGGAATCTGTGATTCTGTCCATGTTTTTTGCATCACAGAAGTCATAGGGCCCTACAATTTGTGTTGTATAAAGCGCTATATAAAAAAAGGTGTCTGTCTTTATCATTATTTAGTTAAATCAGTATAGAATTTTAATCTTGTTATTTAACATTTATCAACAAAGAGATGAAAATGATTTTTTACTGCTTATAGCATCAGCCAGAATTTTGAGCAATATGTATGCAGTGTTGATTTAAAAAACATCCAATATGTCCAATAACAAATGTTGTACAACAAATACACATTATTCAGTAGAGACTATTTGAGTTCACACTTTCTTGTATAATTTTGTGAGGGTCCGATGTTGTTTGTCTCTTACACGTTGCCTTTGGAGTCATGTTGCATCACATTGATATGATACGATCTGATCTGATCCCCCACACTCGAGGGTGGGTACACAAGCCCAAAAATCACTCTAAGCTACTGTACATATAAATACTGTAATTCAGTGTCTGCTCTGCCCCCGTCTGACCAAGAGATAACAGCTACAAGAAAGGACATGCATATTGTTGACATGGATACGGTTTGAAAGGACGGGGCCGCGAGCTTGGGGCCGTGTCAGTCAAAACAGGAAGGAAGGAGAGCGAAAGGGCAATCTGAACCGACTGAACCGAGCCAAGACGCGGGGGGCAGCAGTTAGGAGAGGGGGAATGCGAGTGGTGCATAAGTGTGTGTGTTTGTGTGTGTGTTTGTGTGTGTGCCCGTGTCTGAAAGGGGGAGGGGTAGGAGCCCTGTCTCTGAGCTCCACAGCTTTAGCCCCTCCCACTGGTGTGTGTTCCAGACAGGAGGTTATGTAAAGGGGAATAGAATCCTAGTGCCGTCTATCTCTTTCACACACATGCAAACACACACACACCCCAGTGGGCAGTTTCTTAGTTTTCCGCGGCGCATATGCAGACACGCAGTCGAGTCTTTTCAGTGCTTCTCGGCCACATATGAAGGGCAATATGTCTGAGCAGGTGGGTGGGACCTTGCATGCCGTCCCTCTGTACCCTCTTTCTTCCTCTCGTCGCATGCTCTCTCTTTCTTCTCGTTCTTCGCTGTTCATACAGTTTTTCTGTGTTTCGTTGCATTTTAGCCTCCCGTCTCGTAGAATAGAAAGAGCAGAGATCCTAAATCGTCTGTGTTAATAGGGATTGATCTGTGTTTGTCTATGTGTGTGCGCATGTTTCTGCGTGTGTAGGAACATGCCAGATTCGTCTGGACTGCAAGCTCTGCGTTAAGCACACGCATGCAACATCTCACGTGTGGCCTTGTATGTGCATTTACATGCATATTGCATGTGAGAAAGTGAACGTTTGCATAATATTATTATTAGTTCATGGTCGTCTGTATGAAGGTCTGCTGGTCTAGCGCACTTACTAAATATCATTTAGTGTCATGCAGAATCTAAGCATCATTCCTGAGATTTTGTACCTGGACTTTAGCATTCGATCTGCTATACATTGAGCTGGTGAGGGACAGTAATTGGGCTGCGGTGTCTTGTTAATTGTTCGTTGTGCTGAAAATAGTCTTGACAGACAGGTTGAGGATAGTAATTAAGCGATGACTTTTAAGTGCACATTGCAGATGTGGTGCGTTTTAAATTTGGTATTTGTTTTGTAATGCACTCATTTGTTATAGTGCTTTTCACTGTGCTTGTGGTATTATGTTAGCATTTGCATCTTAATTGCCTTTAATACGTATCTTTATGGTTAAAACATTTTTCATGCTTGAAGGAAGAAAGTAAATTAAAGGCCTTTAAAGCTACCTAGCAGAACATTTTATGTCAGTGATGTTGTTTGGGCTTTGATAGCGGTGCATGAATGTGCAGACTTGTCTGTATCTGGTTCTGTTTTAATCGGAAGCAGCATTATTGTGATGGACAGATTAAAGCCTTTGGTGCAGTTGACACAGTTTTATTCTGTTTGAAGTGTGCAAGATGTGTTTTACTTCAGAAAGCCTTTTTGTTGTGCAGTGCAAGAGAAAGAAATGCGTTTATTGCATTGTCATTGCACTATACCATCCCATTAGGGTGGGTGAATTTACAAAAAAGAAAGGAAATTTCGGTATTTTTGAGCCTATTGTTGATATTCAATATGAATATTACCGTTGAACTGTTTGGAAAGGTTGGAAAGTTTTTTTTTGGTTTTTTTTTTTTTTCTACTCATGCAGTAAAAAAGTAACAGGAATATTATTACAATCTGAAATGTTTTGTTTTAATATATTTTAAAATGTAATTTTTTCTTCTTGTGATGATCCTTTAGAAATCATTCTAAAATGCAAATTTTTTATCAGTGTCTTTACTGACATTTTTAATAAATGTAATGCATCCTTGCTGAATAATAAAGTATAAATAAAAAAAAAAAAAAAAAATCTTTTAAAAAATCCTACTGACCCCAAGGTTTTGAATGGTAGTAAATGTTCCTACTCAAAGAAAACAACATAATTTTAGCTAATTCATAAATAAACATATTTTTTTACATTTTGACTGGTGCTGTCAAACGATTAATCATGAGTAATTTTGTCCAAAATATATATAGTTTTTGTTTACATAATGTGTGTATACTGTGTATAAATACATGCACGTGCATGAATATATTTAATAAACATATGTTATCTTTATATATTTAAAAAAAATTAATCATTTAACACAAATTTCTAAATATTTTACATAAAACTTTTTTCTACATATTTTTGGGGTTTTTTTTAAAAACACTTTTTATTAACCTTTTTTTTTATTTATTAAAACATTTTCAATTCATGATTAAATCTTTAAATCTGTATTTTAAATTAAGCGAAATTAACCAAGTTGAATGGACTAAAACATCTGTATATTTGCTTACTTGTAAAACAAGAAAGGCCAAAATAAAAGCACATTAAAATCATAATATTTGTTGTTACTTAATTGAATCTCGCCAGCTAAATAATTGTCTATCTTTGATATTACCCAAATTTACGCTTCATAATACCTTAGTTTTTGATCGTTTTCTTGCTTAAGATGGCAAAGTTATGTCCACAATATTCATAATAAAGTTATGTGCTGTTTGTTGAGATTGTGTGCCTCATTTTAATATTAATTTCTAATCATTACTGTTCTTTGTGTTTCAGGTTACAGACCATTTTGAGCCGTTTTGATGAAGTACTGAATTCGGGGAACATGGCTCTCAGCCTGAGTCAAGGTAAGTTAGCTTTAGCATGTTAGTTAGGCTACATCTACATTAATCCAGGTACATTTGAAAATGTATCTCTCTCCGTCCACATTAGTGTTTTTCAAAAGTTACTCATCCACACTGAAATGTCAGAAAACGTTAAATTCGCCTTACTGCGCATGTGTAAAACCTTATAAAAGCTCACTGAAAAGTTTTCACGCAATTCTTCTGGCAGCATCTTTCTATTTATGGAAATATCTCATCATGTTTTATCTAAAAAGCAGCTGCCCTCATGTTTTGCTGCAGGACAGCAATTGTAAGTAAAGTTTCTGTCATCTTTTTAGGTAACAAGTGTGCAAAGTAAACATCTTTAGCAACAGTGTAAGAGTAAACAGCCATAACAGGCACAATTACCCATGCAAACATAGATATCTATGCATCACATGACTAAACGTGCACCATTATTTTCAAAAGCCTCTGTGTTTACAGTCCACACTAAAATGCAAAAATGGTTCTCCACTTTAGAGTGTGTTTTCAAAAAGCTCAGTTTTCCTTGACAAAAATGCTGTCTCAGTGTGGACGGAAGGCTAACGCAAAGAAAAATATGCTTTTCAAATGAAAATGTATTAGTGTGGACATGGCCTTAACTAGCTAAATCCTGTTTACAACACTTGTCTCCATTGGCTTCAGTTGCAATGCTAATATTAGTCTTTGTCAGTGTCTTTAACCACAGTACTGAATATAAGCCTGTGACATCTGAGCCCCAGAATGCTGCTTTCATCTAAATGCTAATCCTCATGTTTTTCATTAGCTTTAGCATTACTAGAGGGTTAACATCAGCATAAAATGATTGGCTGTGTCTAAATGCTGGGTTTCTGTTTGCCACTTCGGTCTCCAGCGAGTTTGATTTAATGTGAGCGCTGGAATCTAAATAGAGGAGATGGTGTCAGACTTCCACGGCCTTGGAAATCTCCATGATGTGTTTGGCATATGTCATATGATGGAAGAGCTGGATCTCCAGGCAGATCACACTGGGCTGCTTTTTTCTTGCTGGTTGTGGTGGAGAGTTGTTGTGGTATAATAATGTGTTTTACAGTGACTTAACAAGCTATAGCATGGTTGCTTTTTTTTTCTTGGTTGCAGCTGTTGACTTTATGGGGGTAAACATGTGTTTATGCTTGTGTTTATGGGTTCAGTAATATCTTTGACTTGAGTGAAGGGCACATGTAGGATTTCAGATTAGTGAACAGTCAACATTTGGGATATGTTTGCTATTAAAAACTTAAAGGGATACTTTACCTACAAATGAAAATTACCCCATGATTGACTCACTCTCAAGCCATCCTACTGTGTATATGACTTTCTTCTTTCAGACAAATACAATTACAGTTATATTATAAATGTCCTGGCTCTTCCGAGCTTTATAATGGCAGTGAATGGCTGTTGAGTAAAGTGCATCCATCCATCATAAAAATTACTCCTTTGCTTTAAAAGTTTCCTTTGCTGTAAACAAAACTTCTCACTGGAACACTACGCCTACATCCTACATCATCCGCTGAAACGCCACTCTCTCGTGAACGTGCGTGTGACAGTTAGCAGAAGCTAGAGATTACAGTTTATTAAGTTTTAAGTATGGATATTTTTCTTACACAAACACATTGATTCAGAAGGCCTTTATTAACCCTCCAGAGCAGTGTGGAGTACTTTTTATGATGGATGGATGCTTTTGTTGGACTTAAAAAAAAAAAATTAACAGCCATTCACTGCCATTAAAATGCTTGGAAGAGCCAGGAAATTTAATATAATTCTGGAATTATATATCATAAATACCTAGGATGACTTTAGGGTAAATTAATGGGGTATTTTTCATTTTTGGGTGAACTATGCCTTAAAAATTGTATTATTTCAAATTATTTAACAGTGAAAAATCATGCAAAATAATTTAATAAGTTAAAGGCAAAGCTAAAAGTATCTCTTTTTCATACTGTAAATTGTTATGATAGCTACATTTGCTTGTAACCTGTACAAGATTAATTGTTTGGAAGTGTTTTGTATTAAATTTATTTAAAGGTAATAATAATAGTAAAATAATCAAGTATTTAAATAAATAATACATTTAAAGATGTATTTAATTTTATTATCAGCTATGTATTGTTTGTTTAATTAGTTTGAAAAAATTTTTTACTTTTGAAAAAATAATTTTACTTTTATAAAAATAAGTATTTAAATAGTATTTTAAATATATATATTTACTAAAAAATAATACTTTAATAATTAAAAGTTATTTATAACTATTTAATATTGTAACATTGTTTTACATATGGTTGCTCCAACCTTGAATACTGAGTACCCTGTAAAAAACTATTTGAGTCAACTTAAAATAATTTACCTGGCTGCCTTAATTTTAAGTTCAGTGAACTCAAAGTTTAGTCAACTTGAAATGTTACTAAGTGACCTCTGCGATATTTGAGTTGATTCAACAAAATTTTAAGACAGCTAGGTAACAGTTTTTTTTTTAAGTTGACTCAACAAAATGCTTTTTTTATTTATTTATTTATTTTTTTAATATACAGTGTACATGCTTAGTTTAACAGTATAATCATGAGTATATGCAACAGGTTAATGCTTGTACAACTTCTTTTGTTTACGCCTCTTTGGTCTTACCTGAATTATGTATTAAAGTCATTTGTGTTTTAAAGCAATTACTTATATTGCTTGACCTTGAACATATGAATTTGGGATGTTACTATGAAGGACCTAATGACTTTTGAGTTAATATCTCAAAGTAGTAACTAGCTGCTGCTTCTTAATGTGAATAAAACTCCAAACCAGTCCCAATGCCTGTAATCTGGAAAACAGATTTAGGACTGTTCCTTTGCTGCTATAGCCCATTAAATGGATAAAATCAGATTCCTATTGGTCTTACAGACCATACACATTTCAACAATGTCTTTTCAAATGTATTGATGACTTCCAAAAGTGTTAAACTGATTGTTTTACTTGGCCATGTGCCTTAAGATGATTCTTGCCAGAATCCAGTATAAGAACAGGAAGGGGGTAGATTGCCATGCAGCCAACTTCCTCACTAGTCATTTTTAAATTTGGCAGAAGACAAAGTAGACGACATTCAAAGAGTTTTTTTCCTACCCATTGGCTTTGCCAACGGAGCCGCTGTGGGGAGAGGGTTATAGAGCGAGAGCTGAGAGCTGTGCCTGTCACGGCATTACTCTGACACAGCGTGACAGAGAGAGAGAGAAGGACGAGAGAAGGAGAGAGTGAAAGAGCTGCCTCTTCTTTCTTCTGTGCATTAAAGCCATGTCTGTGGGTGACGATGGAGATGGTGAGTGCGTTTATATATTTAGTAGTATGGAAATTATTGTAAGCTGTTGCCTTGTTTATGTTCAAGTGGTTTACGGTATGCATTATGCTCTGTTTATTTAAATCTTTTGGAAAAAATGAGGACAATGCAGCGTTATTGTCCAGAAAATACTGTCACCTATTGCTAATTTGCATCTCTTTCAGTTTATAATTTACACTTCTGTTAAAATGAGTGTCCTTAAAGTCCAAACAATGGCATTTAATCAGAATATATTGCATTATGTGTCTCTCAGTGATATACTAGTAACTAGTAGTTTCTGCGTCAGTGGGTTTTTTTCCCTTGGGAGTTCAAGTGTGACCCGGTTTCTAGGGCATTTCGTTGTCGTGGCTACCCATTATTAGACTCTTCAGTTCTTGTCCTGGAAATTGAAGTGCTCTATGAGATGCTGTGTGTCTGTTGACTATAAATGAAGCGTTAAAGCTTTTTGAGTACTTATGTTCGAGGTACGTTTTGGTGGGCTTACTGCACAGGCTGCTTTCTGGCTGTTTGTTTTTCAGGGTAAATGGCTTCGCTTCCTTCTCTCCGTAATCCCGATAACCAGATTAAATAGCCAGTTAAATTACGGATTGACCAGTGAGGACTTAGACATCAACACTCAATCTCCCAACCTCCAATAAGCAATATGGTGTTAATGGCAGTTAGACTGACAGTATGTGTGTTTCCAGCTCAGTTTTGAGTGAGAAATGTGTCTCGTACTGGTGTGTAGTCAGTTGATTTTATTTTTAAATGACCTCTGCTGTTACATAATCCTATTCTTCATAACTGCCAATATGTTGATAATGTGTTGTCACGTCGTTAACTTTGTCACAATACACTTTTACAATTCCTTATATTAAGACTTTATATATTACAATCTTTTCCTTCCTTGAATGGAGCTTTGTAAAATTTAAAGTTAGTGTGTATATATTAGCAAGTTTATATAGCATTCAAACTTTGGTCGAATAAAAATAATTGAATGTGCGTTGACATACAACTGCAGAACATTTCAGTGATGTTTCACAGACTTAATTGCATGATGGCCAATCTTTTTCTCCAAAATACAAAATAAAGTATAGAAACTGTTTTAGAAGGTGAAATATTGCTTTAAAAAATGTGTAAAAAAATTATTTAAGAAAAGATTTCGTCCATTCCTACTACTAATAATATATATATTTAAAAAAAGTTTATTATTTCTGACTTGAGCTGGCCATTTTGGGCAGACCAAAATTAAAACCTATGTAAATTTAGCCTTTAATTCTTCTTCTTCTTCCTAATAATAATAATTATAATAAAAATTGAAAAATAAAAAAAATATTTCTGAATTAAGCTTTGCCATTTTTGGCAGACCAAAATTAAAACCAATGTGATTCAGCCATATTATTTTTATTGTTTATTATTTAAAAAAAAAAAGAGAATAAATGTTTAATTTTTTTATTCTCAGCTAACCATTTTTGGCAGATCAAAATGCAAACCAGTGTGATTCAGTCTTCTTCTTCTTCTTCTTCTTCTTCTTCTTATTATTATTATTTATTCTAAAAAATTAATAATTAATAATAATTAATAATTGTAAAAAATAATTTAAAAAAAATAATATTAAACAAGTTCCTTTTTTGTTTTTAGCTGACCATTTGTGATTCAACCCCATTATTGTAATTTATTATTTAAAAAAATAATAAATAAAAAATATAAAAGTAGTTGTTGTTGTTGTTGTTGTTGTTTTTCAGGCAAGCATTTTTGGTAGGCCAAAATTCAAACCAATGTGATTGAACCATATTATTATCATTTAATATTTTAAAAAAAATAATTAAAAATATAACAATAAAAATATAAAAGTTATTTATTTATATTTCAGCTAACCATTTTTTGCAGACCAAAATTCAAACCAATGTGATTCAGCCTTTTTTTTTTTTTTTTTTTTTTTTTTTTTTTTGCAGAACGAAATTCAATCCAATGTGATTCAGACACATTATTATTTATTATTAAAAAAAAAAAATCTCAAAATATAAATCCACTGATGCAGGCTGCTCTTGTTGTCATGGCAACAGCCTTTTGAGAGTGTCCAGTGCTCACACTCTCACTCTCTCTCTCTCTGTCTTGCTCCATCCTTGCCTTTTCTCCCCTTTTCCCCCTTTTCCCTTCAGCATGTCCCCTTTTCTTGCTTCCTGTTGCTGTTTTGTTCCTTTTGGCCTGCCTCATTCTCGCTTGATCTTGCTCTCTGTGGTCGTCATTGGCCCGTCCTTGCTGGATTGTTGTTCACGCCCTCCCGTCTGAACAAAGGGCGGGTTATGCTACTATGCTAATAATGCTAAACACATAGGCAGACACACAGAGCCCTTTCAGCCCCGCTAGTGGGGTCAGCATCCATAATGTGTCAGTGCAGTCAGCCCTTGGCTTAGTCACAATGTGATTGCCCACACACACACATACTCACACACACACACACACACATTCAGATGCGTAGGGATGTGGCCTTTGTTCTCCCCCGTATCTACTTTTATTCAACCGCATTTCCCCTGAACATGAATGTGCGTTTAAACTACAGTGCACCATGATGCTAATTAGCTTAGCTTGAGCTTCAGACAAAACGAGCCTCATTGACATGCCAGAAGCATCCTCAAATCTCAAAGCTCACTGGCTGGCTAAAGATGATGTCATCAGTCTCCTGATTGGCTCTCAGGGTGCTGGGATGGAGGGGGGGGACGGTGCGGAGCGAAGTGCGAGGGAGTGATGGAGGAGGAGACGAGGGGGGATGGAGCGAGAGAGTAATTGAGAGGGAAGATGCCGACCAGCTTTTGGGTGGTGGTTTCTGCGAACTGTGCTACGTGCCTTGCCGATCCGTCTCGGGATATTTCGTCGCCGTGAGAACCGCTGTCATGTGAGCGGCAGCTTGGGCGTTGCCTCGGATACCAGAGAGAGCCACGCCCGCCTTCAGGCATGAGGCGCCTCATCTGCAAACGCATCTGTGACTGTGAGTGTCTTCTTGAGGTGTTTGAAATGTTGCCGTGTTTCAACTGAACGTTGACGTCTGAATCAATGCAGAAGTAGGGTGTCGCCTAGGTGCCGTGGAGATTTGGGGCGTTTTTAATAGCCGGTGGATGAAACGAAAGACTGTGTGTTCATCTAGCCTGGCTCTTTACTGGATGCGCCCAATCTGTTCTTGTGTGTGGGTGGCTTTGTAGAGTCTTTTGAGTTGTGCAGGCATTGCTCTTTGTTTGTGAATGTGTTTGAGGGATTAATGTTAGTTATACTTCCTGTTTTTGCTGTTCAGTAATTGATAGGCCTCTATTAGGTCCTGGTTTGGGGCTGGTCATTGATTACTTAAGATGATATTGTGGTTGGGAGGAAATCGGACCTGTACTTGGCTGCACTTGATCATAAATCCGAAGTCCTATTGGGTTTTAGTGGGAGTGGAGTTGTTTATTCATATATTCTGATAGGTTTCCTTCCAGCTACAGCTACATTGGAATGAGAATATGAGACTGTTGGTATAAAAATAGTTGTTTTTGCATATCATTGTGCATAAAGTCTATTTTGGAAGCAAATTTGAGGCACTTGACCTTAGCTGGTCTATTGATATCAGACTTAGATATCCCATTGATTCATGCTCTCATTGCTTTTCACAGATCGTAGTTTTGACGACGATGACTCTGTGGATGGAAGCAGGCCGTCGTCGGCTCAGGCCGCGTTTAAAGTGCCCAAAGTACCCAAGAAACCTGGAGACTCTGCCAGCAGTTCCAGACGACCCAGTGCCACTGGAGCTGCCAAGACAGGTGAGATAGTGTGAGATTGCATTTACATATCCTGGGGTGCAGAACAGCTCAGGCTTTAGCCATGATGCTGTTAAGCGGTTTTATGTTGCACGTTATCTGGATAAAATAAACACGTGCTGTGCATTTTAAAAAGTCATGACTGAAAATTAAAAAAACGGGTAGATAATGAAGCTTATTGTAAAGTGTTACCATACTAACTGGTGACTCAATTATTCTGTTCTGTAAGGAACATATAAGATTATCAGCTAGGTGGTATGTCTGAAAAATATTATTGTATAAAGAATTTTATAAAATGGTAACTATGTATGGGTGGAAATAAATAAAAAAAACAAACATGTGGTGATGCCTATTTTTAGACAATCCAGAGGGAGAAAAAATAGTTCACACATGAAAGGCGTTTTGTACTTTGAAAAATATCTTGTTTGATTCTCTTTTCATTTGGAACTTGATGGGTACAAACTAAAACACTGTTCTTAACAAATTATTGGTTTTCACATCAGTGCATTAAAACAGCTTCATATTACGTAATAATGAGAACAAAGGGCTAATATAAAAATATGGATTGTTCCAGTTTTAAATTCTAGTTTGAACCACATTCAGAGCTGTTGTAAAATAGTGGATGTACAGACACCTCATCAGTTCACTGTGGCAAGTTGTGATACGTTCGTAGCCATATATTTTTTTTATGCATTATGGTTAATAACTTAATAGCCTGTGTTCAGTGTCTTGACTTGTTTGGGACATGTTCTGCTGTATATGTTTTCATTATGCTGCATTACCGTTTATGTCTTTGCATTATGTTTGCATTCCCCTTTCAGAATCATTAAAAATATAAATTATTTATTCAAACAATAGGGATCATACAAAATGCATGTTAATGTTTGTTTAGTACTGACCTGAATAAGATATTGTTTTACATGTAATCCACAAGAGAAAATAATAGTTGAATTTATAAAAATGACCCTGTTCAATAGTTTTCATCCCATTGATTTTTAATATGGTAACTGAATGATCCACAGCTGTGTTTTTTTTTTGTTTAGTGATAGTTGTTCATGAGTCCCTTGTTTCGTTAAACTGCCTGCTGTTCTTCAGAAAAAATCCTTCAGGTTCCACAAATTCTTTGGTTTTTCAGCATTTTTGTGTATTTGAACCCACAATGACTCTGTGATTTTGAGATCCTCCTTTTCACACTGAGGACAACTGAGGGACTCATATGCATCTATTACAGAAGGTTCAAATGCTCACTGATGCGCCAGATGGAAAAACAATGCATTAAGAACCGGGGGGTTAAAACTTTTGAACAGAGTGTACATTTTTCTTAGTTTGCCTAAATATCATATTTTAAATGTATAAATATCATAAACTAATCTCAATATAAAAAAAAATGCTTTTTATTTCAATGCAATTCATGTAGCTTTTACAGAATACACAGTTTGCACAAATCCCCTTTTTTTTTTTTTTTTTTTTTTTTTAGTTAAAAATACTTGGTTTGTATCAGCAGATCACAATGAATTGATTTTTTTTTTTGCTGATTACCAAGCTTTCAATTTCAAAAGGTCCATCCAAAATGCTTTGATCTGGGGTTTCCTGAAGGCTGACTGACAGCTCACTGATGCTGTTGTGTTTATCAGACGCTTTGGGTCTACCCCCCATGTGGCAGATCTTACAGGCCAAACCCCCTCTGGGCTTCGCGATTGATCATTCAATTACAGCCGAGGAAGACAGACAGGAAGTCCATTAGGACTGAAAGCTGTTAATGTGTAGGATAAGTTTCTTCCTTCATATAAGACATTAAAGGAGAATTCCACTTCCAGAACAACAATTTACAAATAATTTACTCACCCCCTTGTCATCCAATGTCTTTCTGTCTTCAGTCATAAAGAAATTATGGTTTTTAAGGAAGGCATTTCAGGATTTTTTCTCTATGTAATGGACTTCATTGGTGCCCCAAATTTGAACTTCCAAAATGTGGTAAAAATGCAGCTTCAAAGGGCTCTAAATGATCCCAGCCGAGGAAGAAGGGTCTTATCTAGCCAAACGATCAGTAATTTTTTCTGAAAAATAAAAATTTGTATACTTTTTAGGCACAAAAGTTCATGCAGTTAGCAATGAGTCGTTTTTGGACGATTCTTTCATTTTGAACGAATCTTTAATGTGACTCGGGAAGAACGAGTCGTCTCCGGGAGTGATTCGTTCAGTCACTCATGCGCAACATCCTGTTAGGTTCAGTACTGGAATTAGTTGACCTGTTTCGAGTCTCCGGGTTTTTCGAGTCGTTTGTTTATCTTATGGGGCTGTCACGTGATGAACGAACGAATCAAACCCAAAAACTTATCAGATAAGAGGTGAGGTGAGCTAATCATAGACTAAAGACCCAGGTAAACAATGAATTAATCTTTTCTTTTCTTATAGCATTATAGTTTTGTCTTGTTTTAGTGTGATCAAAATTTGTGTAAGCAGTAGATGTGTTAGGGAAGTAACACGTAACATTTTAATTATATTGCTAAAATGAACAAAATGACTCGAAAAAGATTCGTTCATTTTGCTGAACGAGACTCAAAGGTCAGAATCGGTAAAATGATCCGAACTTCCCATCACTACTACAAATCACATCTGAGTTCATCGTATGTATGGCGAAAAATGTATGGCGATCTTATTTTCTCCTACAACTTCAGAATCGTCCGACATCGTTGTACCTTTTTGTTTGTAAACAGCGTTTGACTTACTTGCACTTTCTTAGTCTTTGCATGTTCGCTTTGTAAACACTGGGTCTGTAGTTCCACCTACATTCCGCGACACCTTTCCACGTGATTCAATGGTACGTAGCATCATGAACGCGCATCCCAGAGCCTGTGCTACACAAGCTTTTGTGCTTAAAAAATATAAAAAAAATTTTTTTCCAAAAAATAAAAAAAATAATGACCAATCATTTCGCTAGATAAGACCCTTCTTCCTCGGCTGGGATCGTTTAGAGTCCCTTGAAGCTGCATTTAAACTACATTTTGGAAGTTCAAAATCGGGGCACCAGTGAAGTCAATTATATGGAGAAAAATCCTGAAATGCTTTCCTCAAAAACCATAATTACTTCACGACTGAAGACAGAAAGACATGAACATCTTGGATGACAAGGGGGTGAGTAAATTATTTGTAAACTGTTGTTCTGGTAGTGGACTTCTCCTTTAACAGCCTCTGTAATGGGTTGCGAAGCGCTATTTCGCTACATTTATTGTACAGATTTGCTCGCACATACTCGCACTCAAACATGTATGTGTATATATAGGTAACTCCCTCCCCCCACAGAGAACACCCTCCCATTTGACTAGCAATACAACAGTTGCCATAGGAACACCTCATTGTGCTCAGTTTCTATGGTAACGGCTGCTACTGTCAGTTAGTTGTCTCCTAGCATGACTGAGATTAAAAATGTCTCAAACTGTGTTGGACAGATTCATAAACCCTCATAGCTGTCTTAATGGAGGTCGATCATGTGTTTTGCAGGTGTCTCTAAGGAGGGGGCAGGAGCTGTGGATGAGGAGGATTTTATCAAAGCGTTCACAGACGTCCCCACGGTTCAGGTGAGATGCACTTGTGTATAAATGGAGGTGTTACGCAATTTCCTCAGAACTGAGTAACAAATCCTCCCGTGGCTTTCATAACGTTCACGTTTGATCAAAGGCTTGGAATTGTTTGATCTGAAACTCATGTGTCTCTGTGCGTCTCTCTCGTTACATAGATCTACTCCACACGAGACCTGGAGGATAATCTGAACAAGATCCGTGAGGTTCTGTCTGACGATAAACACGACTGGGACCATAGAGCAAACGCGGTGAGTACAACATTACACAATCTAAACAGGTAAAGGTACACTGGTCAATATGGCAGTCGCCTTGGACCTACACTGACACATAGTGGTGTGGATGTCACAAAACCACATTTGCAGTTACTAATGCCATGGTCATCCATAATTAATTTATCAATTGATCTTTTGCAAAAACCCACCCCACTTAGTTACTGTTGGTACTGTTGGTCCGGAAAGCCATGGCACTCTCACGCCACACATCATGTTCTCACGCAGTGAAAAACACATCGCAGAGCATAGAGGACACTGACATCGTGCCAACAGACAAGACAGAGCAGGTTGCTTTTGGTCTGAAATAGTGTCTGCTTTCAAATTTTGGTCATGTGTAAGTGAATTCAAACAATAAATACTGTTTTGTGGCTCTTTATGATCTGTCACAGCATGTGCTGTGACAAATCACTGTAGTGCCTTAGTTTAAAGGAGAAGTTCACTTCCAGAACAAAAACTTGTTCTTGTCATCCAAGAAGTTCATGCCTTTCTTTAGTCGTTTTTTGAGGAAAACATTTCCGGATTTCTCTCCATATAGTGAAATTCTATGGTGCCCGTGAGTTTGATCTTCCTCCTTGGCTGGGATTGTTTAAAGCCCTTTGAAGCTGCATTTAAACTGCATTTTGGAAGTTCAAACTCATGGGCACCATAAAAGTCCACTATATGGAGAAAAATCCTGAAATGTTTTCCTCAAAAAACATAATTTCTTTACGACTGAAAAAAGAAAAGACTTGAACATCTTAGATGACAAAGGGGTGAGTAAATTATCTGTAAATTTTTGTTCTTAAGGGGACTTCTCCTTTAAGGAGCATGTGAACCGATCATCTCTTCCTTATTACTGGTTATAGCACAAAATAAACTAAATGACCATGAGAATGTATCTTGCTTCAACCGCGGAAAGACGTCAATACACGCCATTTTTAAATGGATGTTAGTCTACTCTCCTGTCTGCTTTGTTTGTAAGACAAAAATAGCAGATTCAGCGTTATGATTGGTCAGATCGCCTGTCAGTCAAAGCCTGGGCGAAGAGTCAGTTGAACTAAAATGTCTAATAATATGACAGTCGCTGAGATTAAAGGACGTCAGTTTGACTGGTCACTGATCTTAACATGGTGGCCCACGTGAAAAGACCTACCCTGTGTAAAATTAAATTGTTCATACCAGTTTTCATTAGATTACTGATTTGACTGGAGTCTCCATCTATGTTTTATTGATTTCTTTAAATTGAAAAGTTTTTAATATGGGAAAAGTAAGGAATTCTTCACTCAAAAGTTGCAGTGAACCGGAAGTAGCGACAGATCGAAGTATAACGGATTATTGCAAAAAATGTAGGTGGAGACCTGGTTCTATTCACTGGTTGTTGATTGGTTTATAAGATGCTGGCATTTCGCTCAAAATTAATACAAGCTTGTAGTCTAAATGATTGGAGAAGTTCTGTATGCATTACTAGAAGTTTATGACATTTCAATTAAATATTGCAAGGCCACAATTTTAAAAAAAGAAATATAAACATGAATTGTTCACAATAAGACTTAAAATACGCATTCACAAAATAGGGTATGTTTTGGTTTCACGCACACATAATTGACCTAAGTGGCTGAATTTGTTTCCTGAGCAAATATTTGGTGAAATGTTGTTGTATTATTAGTGTTTCCCATGAGAAATGTCAAAGTTCAAGAGGTGATGTCATTGGGATGCACCAGACCTAGAGTTTTTTTTGTGACCATACATATGCTTTATTTGCACTTCATGTTTTAAACCTCTATTCAACATTTTATTGAAATGTAAAAAGTTTCCAGGCTTTTATGTAGTTTTGCTTATGCATTTCCATTCGTTTGTGACAAATCCTTTTTGATGTGGTCTTGTTCCCCCTCCCTCTCACTCACAGCTAAAGAAAATCCGATCTCTGCTGGTTGCCGGGGCAGCAGACTATGATTGTTTCTACCAGCACCTGCGGTTGTTGGATGGCGCATTTAAGCTGTCTGCAAAAGACCTGCGTTCTCAGGTGGTGCGGGAGGCTTGCATCACAGTGGCGTGAGTGTCTAATTTACATCTTGAACAATGTGAACTTGAATCTCTGGCATTAGAACATTGTATGTGCATAGCATGCAGATTATTGAGATCTGTTTTCCATCAGCCACCTAAGTGTTGGAGTCAAGGAGGTGACTACTTTTAGAGCAAAGCACTTCCCTTTTCTAGTCAAATGAATTGTGTTGCTTTTTGTTTGTTGTAAAGAGCACCAATTTATTGTGTCGCTATGTTTGTGTTTGTGCAGGCATCTGTCCACGCTGTTAGGGACTAAATTTGATCATGGAGCAGAGGCCATTGTTCCGGTGCTCTTCAATCTTATTCCTAACTGTGCCAAAGTGATGTCAACATCTGGCACAGCAGCCATACGCATCATCATACGGGTGAGAAACAGCGGTGTGCATAAGTTCATTCTCTGTGACTGCTGTGTCTGTGTGTGCCTGACTTTGTGTTTTTGTATTTGCAGCACACTCATGTCCCACGTCTAATTCCTCTCATCACTGGTAACTGCACGTCAAAGTCTGTGGCCGTCCGGAGGTGAGACGTTACAACTGCTTCAACACAATATCCACCTTTTTTCTGAACGAGGAGTCTCGCCTGACTGGAGCGATGCTTTACATTTCGGGTTTCTGGTGTTTCTAGTCAAATTAATGTATATAATAGTATTGTTAAACCTGTGCAAATTTTTATACTTCGTAGGGATGCACTGAATTTTCAAAACCAAAAATATATATATAATATAATATGCCTATATATGGTGCACCGCACTGCACTGCGACGAGAATGCTTTTTGTACGCAAAGAAAAAAAAAAGATTTTATTCAACAATTTGTCTCCTCCGCGTCAGCATAGTGACATTATAGAGAGAAATACGCTGTTTTCGTTCGAATCAAAGCGTAAATGTACATAGAAAATGGCTGACACAGAACAGCGTACGCAGTTTGCGACCAGCGAATACTCTTCAAAATGGTGCTACGCTGATGCGGAGGAGACGCATTGTTGAATAAAATCTTTTTTTTTCTTTGCGTACAGAAAGTATTCATCACTTCATAAAATTCAGATTGAACCGCTGATGGCAGATGGACTATTTTGACGATGTCTTTCATACATTTCTGGGTCTTGACAGTGGCATTTACCTGGCACTCAATGCCAAAGTCACAAGCCTCATGGTTTTCATGCAAAATATCTTAAATTGTGTTCCGAAGACGAACAAAGCTTTTTATGGGTTTTGACAAAATTTTCATTCTTGGGTGAACTTTCCCTTTAATTGTATATTTTCAACAACTAAATATTGCAGACATCATAAATATATTGTAAATATTGAATTTATCTCCCAGCCCTCCTGAGTCCTTGGCAAGTTTACAGACCTGTGTGAGTACGTTCATTTCTGAATTCTCTTTCTTTCTCTCTCTGTCTGTCAGGCGCTGTTATGATTTTTTGGATCTTCTGCTGCAGGAATGGCAGACTCACTCTCTGGAGAGGTACCACTACAACACAGGCTAAACTAGAGCTGCCTACTGGTGTTGAAAGGCCAAAACTGTTCAATATAACTGCTCTTTATCTTTTCCTCTGTGTCTTAGGCATGTGGCTGTGTTGGTGGACAGTATTAGGAAGGGAATCAGAGATGCAGACTCCGAGGCTCGAGTGGAGGCCAGGAAGTGAGTGCCGTCCTTAAATTACTGCATGTATTTTGTTGTTTCATGTTGTGTTTCATCTCCTACGTTGCTCTCTCTCAGGGCATACTGGGGGTTGCGGGCTCATTTCCCCGGGGAGGCGGATTCTCTGTATAACTCATTAGAATCGTCCTATCAGAAGACACTTCAGTCGTGTCTAAAGAGCTCGGGCAGCGTGGCGTCCCTGCCGCAGTCAGACCGCTCATCCTCCAGCTCGCAAGAAAGCCTTAAGTAAGGATATCTCACTCAACCTAATCTTGACTATACCAGACACCACCAGTACACAGTGAATTTGAAAAAGCTGTGTTTTTTTTCTTTTTTACAGTCGGCCGCTGTCAAAGTGGTCAGCTGCTCCAGGAAGAGGTGAGATACTCAGTGTGTGTACATGTCTTGGAATATGTGCAGGGTAATTGATCTTACGTAGGGCCCTGGATTTTTGCAATGTGGAAAACGCAGACAGAATTGTAAAATCCAGTCATAAAAATGAAATTTAGTGTAAACAGAAAGTCATGGAATTTGGCAGGTTTTAACTGAGTAAATCAAAAGTACGTCAGTACACTTAAATCAAAATGTGATATGGACTAGTGTATTTAAATATATGAATGCATGTCTGCATGTTTCTGGGTGAATGAATGGAGCAGATGCACAGTTTTGTTTACTACACACTACTGAAGCACATGTGATGTTCGCAATGCTTTTAGCCTCTGCTTCCTCAATGTATGAGTACATGAACACACAAACATAATCTCTTGAACTGTTCTAAAAGTCACTTCATGAGAATTATACCGTTTCATTTGAGAGGCTATGCAAACGGAAACTTAAATGTCTTCATAGCAACCTGTCAAAATAAAAGTTCAGTCTAACTCGAAGAAATTGTGAAAGAAATATATTTCTCAATTTAACAATAGTACAACTAAGAACATTTTTTTTATTAAAACAAGGAATAATCAAACTGTTTGTCTTCTATGTTTTAATTTTAACCATAAACCTCAGGTGTGCAGTACATTGTTTTTTTGTTTTTTGTTTTTTTTAAAAAACAAAATGACTGTTTTCTGCCTTCGTTTATTTTCCAGAGAGAGAGAGAGAGAAACTCATAGGGCTCTATTATTGTAAAAAAATAATAATAATAAATAATAATACATACATACATACATACATACATAAATACATAAATACATAAATACATAAATACATAAATAAATAATTTTTTTTTTTTCTAAAATCAATTAATTAGAGATTCTTATTGATTAAACATGCTTTTTGATTAATAAAATGTAATCTAATTATTAAAACAGAGTCCAGAAAAATTAATGGAAAAAAAAACAGAATCCAGAAAAAATAAAACAGAAAAATGGAATTTGGGAAAACGTAAAACAGATTTCATAGGGCCCTGCTACTGTGTTCAGTGACTTTTTTAAAATCTATTTTTATATTAAAAAAATGTGATTATTGAATTGAGAGAAAATTATTTTTAGGTCCTGACTGTTTATTTTAGGCGTTTTCTTTACTAATTAATTTAAAATGTTTATTTTTAAGGTTCAAATATTCCATACATAATTCTAAAGGAAAATTTAAAATCATGTTTGATGTGAGAGCACAAGATTGTAACTTTGCCAGGGTTAAAATGGCTAAAACTGCAACTTATTTTAAAACCTTATTTTTCTTTCCTTTTTTTTTTAATTGAAATAAGAACTGAAATAAAATAAAACCAAATATTTCTGTATTTTTTAGAAATGGCAAAAGCAAACAACAGTTATTAGAAGTAAAATGAAAATTGAAATATCAATAAATACTAAATTATAAATACAGAAATAATACTGGTTCACAGTGAGATAATGTTTTAAAAATATAAATGTGAAAATATAAAAAATGTTTGCTTTTAGATTCCACTTTTCATGCTTCATTTAAATTTTGCATTCACATTTTGTTTGTGTGCTTGTTTCTTTAGTGCCTGCTAGTTCAAAATCATCAGGATCTCCAGGCTCTTTGCAGCGCTCCCGCAGCGATGTGGATGTCAACGCAGCTGCTGGTGCTAAAGCCAGACACAGTGGACAGGCCGGAGGGGCCGGCCGAGTCACGACAGGCCTGGCCCCTGGATCATACGCATCTCTCGGTAGGAGCCACATAAAGTTCATGCACAGCTTTACCAGATTTTATTAACTCACAAATACGCAGAAGAGCTCATACATGTGAATATACAGGCTCTCCGTGCTTTCCTACCACACGTAATGGGAACTAAAGTGAAGAATTGTCTTAACTCCTTCAGGTTACGTGTGTGTGTCTGTGCGGTTGTGTGATTCTCTTGTGAGTGTGTTTGTGTCATTTGTTCTAACTGGTTTGCTGTGCTCCTCTCTCTCTTCTTTGGCTTAAGATGATGCCTCTGATAAGGATGGTAAGATCATCTGCCGTTTGCTCATCCATTCTTCATCTTCTCCTGTCTTACTTGCCCCTCCCCCCTTCTATAAGTCTCCTTTTCTGCTCCTGTAACTCACGCTTTCCTACTGTTTTGAATGTTTGATCAGGATTTTGGGGTGATTTATATACGCGTCGGATCAACATTGAATCATGCTAGGTGGAAAGTTGTTTGCTTTTCGTTGTAGTTATTTCAGTGCTTTGTAGGCATAATAGGGAACCCGATCCACTCACACATAGTGGGTGGAGCTCTTTGTGTGTGATGTAGCGCTGCTGCTGTCTGCTGGTGGCGTGTGGTATTGCAACAATATGACTCATCTGCCTTTCAGCTTGTGGTTGTGCCAAGTTGAATTGCTTCATTAAAAATCCCCCTTACTGATCTGATGCTCTTCTCTTATTCTATCCATTCTGTCCCATCGTCTTTCCTTTAACTCAATCATTACTACTTTCCCTCAATCACAGGACTGGCCCAAGTGGGTGATTGTGGAGGGCCAGCGAAACACTCTGGAAATCTCTTTCAATGCTTATTAGTCATTTGTTGGTGTTTTTGTGATTGAACTGAGGTCTTACAGCATGTTTGTTTCTACAGGGCGACTACGGACTAAGCAGACTTTATCAACGGCATCAAGTATGGGCAGCACTCAGGTGGACTCGAGAGGACGGACCAGATCAAAGATGGTGTCTCAGTCACAACGTAAGTACCTACACACTGTATGTTAACACATTCTATATCTACAGTGCAGTAACAGTATACTAGATAAATACTTACACACATCTTGAATGGATAGTTCACCCAAAAATGAAAATTCTGTCATTAAGTACTCACCCTCATGTCGAACGCATAGAAACTTTTTTTTAATGGCGCCAAGAGCTTTCTGGCCCTGCATAGACAGCAACACAACTGACATGTTCAAGTCCCAGAAAGATAGTGAGGACATTGTTAAATTAGCCCATGTGACATCAGTGGTTCAACCGTAATTTTATAAAGCTACGAAAATTATTTTTGTGTGCGAAGGAAACAAAAACAACAACTTAAATCAACAATTTCTAGGGCTGCCCCCTAATAGTTCCTTTAAACTGTTTACGACTGTGGTCGACCACAATTTTATTAGTCACTTGGTTGCAGAAAAATAATCCACTGGAAGTGGCAAAGTTACCCAATCCATGACGGATAGATCATTAACTGCTGGTCTGTGTGGTATAGTATGTTGGGCAGGACATCCAAACACTCACCTATCATTCATCGACCTCAAATATGGCTTTACATCTAAAAGATGCAAGTAGTAGCAACTTTACATTGCAGCTCAATCTAATGTTAACCTAGAAATATGTGCGCTATTCAAGTGTGGAGTGTGGAAGCTGCTTGACAGATTGTGGTGCCGGTGCGGTGACTTGCTCTTAAAATACTCCGTCATTTTTGCTCATACAGATTAAAGTAATACATCTTTTGACTTTGTAAGGAGTCTACGTTTATTTGTGTCAATCACGATAACAACAAAACGTTGCACTTTTGTAAAATAATGAAAGCAAACAGGATGCACTTTCTGCCATCTCGGTCTCTGTGAACTTGAGCGCAAAACTTCAAAACACTGTGTATACTTGCCTTACAGACATGAAAAATATATCTATACAGAGTGAAATGTCTACTTTCAAATGAACCAATTCAAATGGAAAACAAAAATTCTCCAATTATATAATCTGTATGAAACTGGCCTACTTGCAGAGATGACGAGTCAGTGTCGCCGATTTAATCTCTTAAATCAAAAACACATTTGTAATTATTATATCTGCCAGTTCACTGTGGCAAGCTTTTCTTGCTTGCTCTTGAGTGCTTATTAGGCTATGTAGGCATTTAAAGGCTCATTATTATGATTTATATGGTTTATTAATAAACGTGCGACTAATAGTCAACTAATGCTTAAAATGTACGACTACTAGTTGACCAGAAAAATCCTTAATCCAGGGCAGCGCTTACAATTTATTCTTTTCTGTGTCAGTCTTTGACGCGCATTCACAAGTGTTCCACAACGCATGCTTGTGGTACTGCTGACGCAGGAGCTGGCATTCTGATGTAGAACGTCCATCTCTCTTAGGTCATCATCTATGTATTCTGGTTCAAATAAGTAAGGCTGAGCAAAAAATTGCAAGTCATCCTCTCTGACATGTTCACGAAGACTGTTTTATGCAGTGTACATCTTTCTCTGCTTGTAAACAAGGCACAGCGCACCCTGGTTCAGAGTACGGCCGTTTCTAAAGCATGCATTGGCGTCTGCTGTTAAAAACTAAGCTTACAAACAGAATGCGATACATTTGGGAAAACCTCAGAATCTATGCAGAATCATTTCTCGATTCGCGATGCAGCCATTTATTGTTCCAGCCCTACTACACTCGCGAATGTGCAGCAGAAGAGAAGAAATAAAATTACGATTGAACCACTGATGTCACATGGACTGTTTTAATGATGTCGTTACTATCTTTCTGGGCCTTGAATGTGTCAGATGCATTGCTGTCAATGCAGGGTCAGAAAGCTCTTGGATCTCACTAAAAATATCTTCATTTGTGTTCCGAAGATGAACGACGTCCTTACGGGTTGAGTAATTAATGACAGAATTTTCATTTTTGGGTAAACTAACCCTTTAAGTTGCTCACGTATCACACCATAACATAACGTTATGCTCATGTAAATTGAATAGTGTGTAAATGTAAGTACCTGCAAACGCCCAAAAATGATCCTTACACAAATCTTAAACGGAGTCATTCCTATTATGCAGTACATTTTTACATTTTCAGGATTCTCTTACGAATCCAAAGTTGAAACGAACCACATTTATTAGAAATAGAAATCTTATAAATCTTATAAATGTTTTAACAGTCACTTTTAATCAATTTAATGCAACAATAAATTAAATTAAAAAACATTAATTTATTTAAAAGACGCATTTTTTTTATACATATGCAAAGCATGCAGTGAAACATGGCTGTAAACAGTCTTCACACAACGTGCTGTAACACACATTGTTAACTGCATGTGTGTGTGTGTTCGTAAAAGATTATCAGGAGTCATCCTGCTCTAAGGATGTAACCCACAGCTCCTCCAACTGTTTCTGTGCCTCTAGGTTCCGACGATTCTGATTGCACGCCAGGTACCCTCGTCTAATATGTGGGCGAGTGTGTTAAGTTCATGCAAACGTGTGTGTGAGCGTTTGTGAGCGAGCAAGCGTTTATGTCTTGAGTGGCCTGCATGCTGTGTGGTCTTCACTTGGGTGTGACGGTATCAGTCCATTTCTGCCTGCAGGCGTGTAGAAACGCAAACTCTCAGACACATCGGTTTAGCGGTGGATGTTGGGCAGCCTGGGCTGCTTAAACATATTGAGAGTATTGATAGAACCAAAAGCAGCGACCAACACAACCATGACGTTTTTCATCTTTTGTGTGCCTTCATGGTGATGTTGTGGAGTCACGTCAGTTGCGATGCTGTTGCAGGGCTTTTTGAATCTATGTGCGCGTCTCATACTGATGTTTTCATTTGCAGGCTGATGGTTTTATTCATTTGTACAGTGTGTGTGTGTCAGAACAACACATTGACTGCATGTTTTACCCCATATTGCATTTGTATTCGTTTAATATGCTGTTCCTCCTCCCACCCAATGGGTCTCTTGGCCCCGCCCCGCTCCCTAATCCTCCCCCCTCATTGGCTCAGGATCACAGTCCGCTACCCCTGTTGGTGGTAAGATTTTCAACATATTTCACCTGTCACTCATTCACTTAGTCCAGTCACTGTGGGTCTCCGACTTCTAGTCTTACATCTTCCCTTGTCCTGATTCACGGTGAAAAAAATAATAATAACATGGGTTTTCCCATCAGCCCCCACTCTCTTCACTGCATGGAGGGTGTGTTGCTTGAATCACTTTGGATGGTGTTTTTTTTTTTTTTCTCTCTCTCTTTCTCTTTCTTCAAATCTGTGAATAATTTATTAAATCTAGGCTGGGCGGTATGGCAATATTCATTGTTTAGTACAGATTCTGCTTCTATGAATCTGTGGCGCAATTAAAAAAAAACGTAGTTATTATGTAATGTAAAGTTGATTCATTCATGTGGGATTTAATTGGTTTACCTTTTCTGTTTTGTGTCCAGCAAGGTAAATAAGATGTTCCTTTAATATTGAAAGCATTTAAGCCACTAACTTATTGAAAAATAGACTTTAGTACAATACCCAGTCAGAGTTTTTTTTACAGTAAGATATTTAATGTTTTTTAAAGAAGTCTCTTCTGCTCACCAAGTCTGTATTTATTTGATCATTTATTTATTTGATCATTTATTTTGAAATATTTTTACTATTTAAAAGAACTATTTTCTGTTTGAATATAGTTTTAAATGTACTTTATTCATGTGAGTTCAAAGTTGAATTTTTAGCATCATTAATCTTTCAGAAATCATTCTAATATTCTGATTTGCTGCTCAAAAAACATTTATTATTATTATTATTATTATTATTATTATTATTATTATGTTGAAAACAGCTGAGTACTGTTTTTTTTTTTTTTTTTTCAGGTTTCTTTAAATATAAAGTTCAGAAGAACATTATAAATGTCTTTATCAACACTTTTGTTCTTGCTAAATAAAAAGATTAGTTTTGATAATTTCTTTCCAAAAAAAAAAAAAAAAAAGAATTATACTGACTGAAAAAGTTTTTAGCTTCGATCACAGGAATAAATTACATTTTAAAATATAATCAAATAGAAAACAGCTATTTTAAACAGTAAAAATATTTCAGAATTTTACTGTTTTTGCTGTACTTTGGATCAAATAAACGCAGGCTTGGTGAGCAGTAGAGACTTGTTTAAAAAAAAAAACATTAAAAATTATGTACATAGTTGTGTTACAATTACAATATATTTGCTTGAATTATCAGCAAAAATAATTATTATGAGACATCTATTATTACCATGACGCAAGATTTTGGTCATATCGCCCACCCCTACTTTACACGTCACTGATTGGGGAAATGTAAAGATTTGGTCACTGGTGTGTCAAAGTGCAGCGCGGGCATGTTCATTTGTGTTTGTGTAGAGTTTATAGTCATAGAAACATTTTCAGTTGTTCACTAGGGAAACCTCATTCTTCCCTTTTTGTCTCAGACACAATCTGAATCACAGCACTAGCACTTTTATGTCAAACTGTCATCTGTGTCTGTGATTGTTGTTGTAATGTAAGTTATTGCTGTCTGGATAAAAAATAAATATGTCAGCATAGCTGTGAGGGTTAGTTTGTTGGTGACGTTTGAGTTTGGCTTTAGTGGACAGTCTGTATTTTGTGTTTTTTACATATATCTTCGTGTTTATGTGTGCATACAAAAGCATTCATTGGTAGAATGGAATGATGTAAATTTCAGTGGTCTTTCATGCTCACGAAACTTCTGTTTTTTTGTTTTCTATATATTTGCAGCGGGTTCTCGCTCAGGTTCCCCAGGCCGGGTTTTGACCAGCACGGCCCTGAGCACGCTCAGTACAGGAGCTCAACGTGTGAGCGCAGCTCCAGGCTCCCACCGTCGCAGCCGGATCCCACGCAGTCAAGGCTGCAGTCGAGACTCCAGCCCCACACGCCTCTCTGTTGGTAAGCACTGGCTCCAATCGTTGTTTGCTTGTGGTAAATAAAAGTCTTATTTTAGTGTCCATTGACTCTGTCGGGGCATAAAATCCAAGAGTGTTGCAATTGCACATTGGCTGTGAAACTTCAGTAGGCCTTCACGTAAACAGGAGATAATATTCTTACCAAAACTGAAATGTTTTCTTTCAATCAAAGCTCCTTCAAACATCAGCCACATCTACAATGGATCAAAAGGAGGTATGTTTGGTTTGTTTTTTTTTTTTTTTTTTTGCCTTGGTCTCCACCAGCCATCCCATAATGATAATCCATCTGCCTGTCTAAGCTGGGGCTGTCATCCTAATGGTGTTTCATGCTGGAGGTTGTGCTTTGTTGCGTGTAACACGCTGCTTTGGGAAAGCAGAACATGCCGTCACATTAACCTGCTGGGTCTTCCCTTGTCTGCTGTGATGTTAAACCCCACAGCTTGGTGCTGCTTTTTGCAAAGTGAATGAATGAATGAAGTCCATCTCATGAATGCAGATGAACGTGAAACATTGGTTAAGACAAAGAATATAAAAGCAAAGATCCTGACCTTCCACCTCCCATTTATTAACATTCACCCTTTAATTTTTAACCTTCTAATTGTTCTTCCCCTGTCACTGAATGTCTGTTTTTTTCTAATCAATGTGGAATTTGTGCATGGACCTCAGAAATGTCAGTGTTTTTGTTGTTTGTCTTTCTTTTTTTCTGTGAGGTTCCTCAGGGCTCAGTTTTGGGCCCTTTTTTGTTTAGAAAAACTTGTTATAGCTTTTTCTTCTATATTTCTCCTGCTTTGCCTGTCTGTTATACCTTTCAATGTCTCTGTTCTTCTTTATCTATTTTTTCTCTGCTCTTGTCTTGGTATGTTTTCTTGGGGGTGGGTCAGCGAGGGGTAGTCGTATACCACGGCCTAGTGTGAGTCAGGGCTGCAGTCGTGAGGCCAGCCGAGAGAGCAGCAGAGACACCAGCCCTGTGCGCTCCTTCACGCCGCTCGGTGAGTAACCACGGCAGCCATTTCATCTACCAGGACCAATCAGCTTCAATTCAGCAGGGACCTAAAATGACTAGACAAAATCATGCCATGTTGAAAACTGATACATGTCTTCCTTCACGTCATTTGAAACTGGAAGTCAAGCTTTTGCACACTTTGCTCTTTGCTTCAACATTTTTGCAGCTGCCAACCAGGAATGTTTGTACAGTGATACACAGCACTGCAAGCACACTTTAACGTTGTATTACAAATATTTTTTGAGGCTGAAAATCCCACACATGGTTCAGCTTGGTCAGAAAGCAAATTTCTCCTGGCCTTGTTTTTTTTTGCTTCATCTTACATGGTGAATATTGCTGATGGACGCTGACATGAGCTTCATCTGAGGTCCTTAAAGAAGAACTTCACTTCTGGAACAAAAATTTATGGATAATTTACTCACCCTCCTTGTCATCCAGGATGTTTGTGTCTTTCTTTCTTCAGTCGTTAAGAAATTATGTTTCTTGAGGAATGTTCTCCATATAGTGGACTTCAATGGTGCCCCCAAGTTTGAACTTCCAAAATGCATAAAAAAAAATCGTTAAAGTCGTTGTTTTAACTTTTTTTGTAAAGGGCATTTGATGTTCTTTGTATGTTCACTTTGTAAACACTGGGTCGGTATTTCTGCAGCGATGTAGGACGATTTGGAAGTTGGGGAAGAAAACGAGATGGGAGTTTTTCGACATACCCTAACTGTGTTGACCTAGACAAGACGAGCGTTTGAGGTTAAAAAGTATATAAATTGTTAATTTGTTTCGAAATGACCGATAAGACATTGGCTGGGATTGTTTAGAGCCATTTGTAGCTGCATTTAAACTGCATTTTGGGAGCTCAAACTTTGGGGCACTATTGAACTCCACTATATGGAGATAATTCCTGTTTTTTTTTTTTTCTTCAAGAAACATAATTTTTTATCAACTGAAGAAAGAAAGACATAAACATCCTGGATGACAAAGGGGGTGAAGTAAATGATCTGTTAATTTTGGTTCTGGAAGTGAACTTCTCTTTTAAATACAGCACACCAGAGAACAATTATGTAAAACCTCAGAAAAATATTTGGATTAACCCTAATAGTCAACATAAGATCGAAATCCACTGTTTATTTTCTTAATACAAATTCCCCATCAGTATCTACCAGACATGTTTTTCTTGTTCTTTTGAATGTCCTGTTTTAGAAATTCATGTTGTTATGGTGAGGAAGAAAAAATTGTTTGAGAATGCCATTGCTTGATGACTTTACATAAGTAAATAAGTGTAAAGTAGTTTGATAGTTACATAAATATGTGCAAAAGCTCTTTCTGTAATGCTACACATCTTCTCTTTTTTTTTTTTTTTTTTTTCAAACCTCAAAGTGGAATGAAGATGAGAGAATTTAAGTTAGAGATTCTCTGCTGCCAGCGATTATTTTTGAGATTAGGTATTGAACATTTCAGGAAAAACTCTTTTAGGGGTGCCCAACTGAAAGTTTGAACTGTTACGCTGAACATAAGCAGAACTGGACTAATACCCTTGAGCGTGCCACTTGAAGTGTGTGAAATGTCTTTGTCACAGTAGGGCATGTGTGTGGTTGGTGATGGCACATTCTCACATTACTGCTAATTGGGAGTTTCTCTGGTGAGCTCTAACACTGGCCCGGTTATTTACGCGCGTGTGTGCTTGTTTGCATTCTTGTGTGTGTGTGTTGCAGCATCCCGGCATTATTCGCGCTCAACTGGTGCTCTTCATGCCCCAGATGCCTTCGGGGCAGCAGGTGAACTGTCACCCCAGCCGGCACAGGACTCTTTAATTTTTTTTATTTTTAAGTCATTGTCACTTTTTGAGTTTTCATCTCATCCTTCTGCTTCTTTTTTAGTTTAGCCTCCATCAGCCCTGCATGCTTTAAGTTTAGGCTTCGTAACAGCCGTTCCTCTCATTACGTTGATAACATGTAGATTGGTGTGGAGCATCTTTCACAGTCACCTGTGATTCATTTTTCCTGAATTTAACCCAAGTTTTTTATGTGTGTACTTGTTTTTGGTTGTTTTTTGTTGGTTGTATGGGCATTTGTGGTTAATTGTTATTAACGTTTTCAATGGTAATCATTTGTTTCTGTTTTTCTAGTGTCGATATCCATATTATTGGTGAATTATGTTTTAATTGATTTGTATTAATAAGATCACTGCATGCAGTTTTTTTTTATTTGGAAATGTTGGTGTCATCATTTATTTTGTTGTATTTGTGCATGTGTGTGTAAAATGTGTGATGTGTGTTGTAGGTTCAGGGTTGGGTATGTCTCAGTCCAGTCGTCTCTCATCCTCAGTTAGTGCCATGAGAGTGCTGAACACAGGATCGGATGTGGAAGAAGCCCTGGCTGATGCTCTGGTAAATATACATACAAATACAGGAACTTTGCTTTTCCCCTCTCACACGCAAGTTTGCATCCCCTCTTATATATATATATATATATATATATATATAAACCATTCAAAAAGGTTAAGGTCAGCAATTTTTTTTTTTTTTTTTTTATCAAAGATGAATTAAATTGATCAAAACTGACAGTAAAGACTTCCACACTGTTGCACGACCTTTCTGTTTCAAAACCAATTTCATGGTTTCCACAAAAATATTAAGCATCACAACTGTTTTAACCTGATAATAAAAATGTTTGAGCAGAAAAAAAGCTTATTAGAATGAATTCTGAAGCATTATGTGACACCGAAGGTTATATTAATGGCTGCTAAATTAATTAAATACATCACATTTTAAAATATTTTAATACATTATTTTAAAATATTTAAAAGCTGTTTTCTGTTATAGTAAATTTTCACAGTAATGCTGTTTTTACTGTATTTTTGATAAGATAACTTCAGCCTTGTGACAGTAAGCATAAGAAAACTATTAAAGAAGTATAAAAGATAAAAATAAAATCCTTCCCAAATCCAATCCTACAAAATTCCCAAATTTTGTGTATATCAGGGTCTCAGATATTATCTTTTCCATTAAGGGGCAATATTTTCCAGTTGGAATTAATTGCCAAGAACTTTTTTTTTTTTACATTTGTGAGGGCAGTTTTTATAATCAATTTATTATAAAACCCATATTTTGTCTTTAATGTCAAATACTTAAATTTACCCAGGTACTTTAATCAATATTTTAAATTGTTGTCAGTAACAATAGACTTTAAAAATGGTTTAAATTGTATCTAAATTATACACGTAAAAAAACAGGAGCTCATAGGGCTACAATATTATGACAAAAATCATACAATTTTTGTATGTTATTGCTCTTTATATTGTAATTATGATTATTAATATAGATATAGAAAACTATATAAAACATTTGTTTTGTCTTGCTCACGTTACATTCTGGCTTTATAGACAAACATTTCAGTCTATGACGTTAGACAAATCTAGTTCAAGTTATGCAAAAACTCTCATTATAATGACTTTAAGCTACAAAATTAATCTTCTATTTACATCGTAAGTATGCGCAATCAACACAGCTCCAGCATTTTCAGCGCTGCCTAGTCTAAGCTCCTCTGATTGGCCATTGCATTCCTAAGTTCAACAGAAATGCATTTGATTGGTTATAAGGCTCAATGCTGCACAAAACAGCACATAAAATCAATCTGATACAGTGAGCAAATCCAAATGTAATTGTGCAAATTGACACTTGTCATTCACTTTCACATTTCATCTTAATAGTGGTAGCGACAATACGTTGTTTAGCTGTGCAGATTTTTTTTTTGCCTCTTTGTCTCTTTATGGGGCATTTTTGTTCATTTTGGTGGCATTTTTGCCACAAGCCCTTGTTAATTTCTGACCCTGGCGTATGTAAATGGAATTGGGATTTAACATTGTATAGAAATATCCATATCAGGTTTTTTGTTTTAAAGGTATAAACATCTTGTAGATTTTGCAAGGGGTATGCAAACTTATGGAAAAAACATTACTCACAGAATTAACCTAACCATTGTATTATGTGCTAAATGTCTGTCTTTAACTCATGCTTTAACCTTTGGCTTTATCAATGCTGCCAGCTATTAGGAGATATGCGGGGCAAGGTTAGTCTGTCTGGCTTTCTGTCCGTCTCTCTGCATTCAGCTGACTTTAAACTTCAAGTTGTGTTTACTTTATACCTAAAATGCTAACCTGGATCTCATTGTTTTTCTAAGCAGAAGAAACCAGCTCGGCGGCGGTATGATACCTATGGGATGTACTCGGATGATGACGCAAATAGCGACGCCTCCAGCGCGTGTTCGGAGCGTTCGTACAGCTCCCGGAATGGTAGTATTCCCACGTATATGCGGCAGACTGAGGATGTGGCCGAAGTGCTCAATCGCTGTGCCTCTGCCAACTGGTCTGAGAGAAAAGAGGGGCTGATGGGATTACAGGCCTTGCTGAAAAACCAGCGAACTCTTAGGTAACCCAATCAGAAACAAAATAAGGTGTAAATGTTTTTTCATATTCTAGCTTTACTAAATTGGCTGGTTCATGTTTAATATATTCTTACTGTCTGTTTTAGCCGTGTTGAGCTGAAGAGGTTGTGTGAAATTTTCACAAGGATGTTTGCAGACCCACACAGCAAGGTACTATCGCATGCCGCTTTCAAACATGCTCCAGAACACACATCACACACATCACATACATCACATACACACACACTTCTACACACTTCTACACACTTCTACACACACAAACCAGCATGAACTCCTGCATCACACAAAACCGCTTGACTGTATCGGATTCTGCCTCACCCACAGCCCGTATTCTCGCCACAAACACACAGATCCACACTTTCAGGCATGTGCAGTGCACACTAACTCTGGGGTTAAGGACCGTGGCTAATCGCATGGTTTGGTTTGAGTGGATTTCTGATTGCAGACAGTTCGCTCGTCTTTTTTCAATCACTGTAACGCCCGACGTCCAAACTTCCTCCGTAGCTTTCCTTCTTTTCTTGCTTGCACTCATGCATACACATACTGGGACTGTCACAATTCCTGAAAAATAATAGGGCAATAGGGCTTAAATTCAAAATTTCATGCAAATTTTTGGCCATTAGGAAGAAATTGAGAAAACTCCAAGTTGAATATAGCCTTGTGGGATTTCAGTATAAGCGTTAATGTTTCAAGTGTCTTTTCTGTATAAATTTAAATAGTGTATGTATTAAATACATTAGAAAAAGTGTTGTACAGCCCAGTCTTACACGCACACAGACTAACCCGCGTTTGAGGTGTCTCTCTTTCTCCACTCACAACGTTTTTTCCTGGAACCTCCTTCTGGCATTCTCTATCTTGTCGGGTAGGCCGTAGCTCCGCCCCTTTTATCTAAATGCTGGGCTCATGGCCCGCCACTCTTTCTGATTTGCAGCGTGATTCCAGAGGCTTCGGCACGGCAGAATCCGGTATCAGTTCTGCCTCTTTTAAGGTACAGAAGTCATTCTTACACTGCTGTCCAACACAATCACATTCTACAGCCAGACCCCAAGCTTTTCTTCAGGGGTCAGGAAATCTGGTTCCTTTTATGTGGATAATTGAAAGTGTGGATATTTAAATTTTGAAATATGCTTGCAGATTTTATACCATTCTCTCCCCTTTTTTATACTGGCCTGTAATGTTCTTGTTTTAATGAGGTGCCCTATTTTTCATTTCTCATTTTTGAACTATTTCACAGAATAATTTACTTAAAGAGTTAGTTCACCCCAAAAAAGTAAATTCTCTCTTCATTTAATTACCCTCATGTTGTTCCAAACCCATATGAAATTAAAAGGATATCGTATAAAAGTATTTTTAATGAAATCAAAGATCTGTCCCTTCTTTGAAAGTCTTTTCACCCAGAACTCTTACCCTTCAAAATGTTCATAAAGAAATAAAAGGTTTGGTATGACATGAGCAAATGATGATATAATGTTTATTTTGGGGTGACATCATTCTTTCTTTACAGTACCATGACATGTTTAAATTAGAGCTGCAAAACGATTAGTCACGATTAATCGATTCAAAATAAAAGTTTGTTTACATACTATATGTGCGTGTACTGTGTATATTTATTATGTGTATATATATGAATACACACACATACATCAAGGAAAATGTTAAATTTATATGTAAAATATGTATATTTATATATAATATAAATTATAAGTGTTTACATACATATACATACAATACATACAAATATTTTTTTTAAATATATATACATGTGTGTATTTATATATACATAATAAATGTAGACAGTACACACACATATAGTATGTAAACAAACTTTTTATTATTATTTGGAATCGATTAATCGCAACTAATCATTTTGCAGCTCTAGTTTAAATGTTAAACTTAAATTTAAATGTAATGTATTTTATGTTGTTCCAGAAATGGTTCTGCAAATGGCCAGTATTTATCTTTTATATGTTTTTATGGAAATTCACCAGTGTGTTTGTTTCTTTTCATGCTTTACCCTGTGGTGGATCTGTAGAGAGTAAGTTTGGTTAACTTTTGTGCAAATGTGTTTTATTTTTTGACTGCTTTTTTGTTTTTGGGCAATGCCAGTATCCAGAGTATGAGATGCTGCTCTAATTAATAGCTGGAACGCATTTATTCAGTTTTTGGCTATGTGTTTGGGACTGAGTACTAACAGGGCAATTTACTTTACTAATATACTAATCAGTAACAAAATATGAAAATGTGACCTCTAACAGATGACAAAGATGGTTTTTGATCCTGCTATTAATCTGTGGCTTTGTTGTTAACTAATCACAAATATCTAAAAGGTGTCTATATGGTAAACATTAATTTGGATGTTTAATCTATCAGAATATTTAATGTAACCATAGCATGCAGTTTCTATATTTCTGTGTTGTATTTGTTTTTAAAGGGGTAAATCTTCTAAACCTCCTAAGTAGGTAAATAACTAAGTAGTGCCTTTTATGATATAAATAAACTGCAGACTGAGTAATAATGTGCCATTTGAAACATTGTGAATCTGTTTCATTCAAACTGAAAGGTTTGAAAATCAAATAATGAGGATTCTCAAATATTGTGTGACAATGAAGTTTTAACTTACTTTAAATTTCCCTGTAGTTTTGTATTTTATATTGCTTCCCTAGATCACTATTAATTATATAGAGAACATGATGATCACGTATCATTTGTGCCGCTTCAATTGACTTTCAATAGACTGATGCTATTCAGTTGGAGAGTCAAATCTCTTTATATAAACTTTCATAATTTTATATCTTGTGTATCACTGTTGTATATGAAGGTAGATGATGGCATTGGCACTGCTGAGACATTTTTCTACTGGGAGATAAAAAACATTGCACTGTTAACTAACAAATGAAAAAATGTCGTTTGACTGAATGAGATGAATGCATGAATCAAAACAGTGATTTTGTGGTTTATGATTTAACTGTTGTATATTTCTGATGTCTGCTTTGCTGATGGTGTTTGTACAGGTGTTCAGCATGTTTTTAGAGACGCTGGTGGACTTCATTGCGGTTCATAAGGAGGATCTGCAGGATTGGCTCTTTGTGCTGCTCACACAACTGCTGAAGAAAATGGGAGCAGATCTGCTTGGCTCAGTGCAAGCCAAAGTACAAAAAGCCCTAGACGTCACAAGGTATATTCGTTATTTCAGCCATGCTCTGATATCAAGTGTCCACAGATTTTGGGGCTTAAGAATAAGTTTTTAATTTCTTGTGTCTTTCTTTAGAGAATCTTTCCCGAATGATCTACAGTTCACTATTCTAATGAGATTCACAGTTGACCAAACACAGACACCCAACTTAAAGGTAAGTGCTTTTTTAAGTGACTCTTTATCTTCTTACACTGTGTGGATGAGCGAGTAGGATTGATAGTGTCGTGCAACATGCTGGCATCAGAGAATGTAAAGTAACATGGATCGTGGCTGCCAGGTCTTGCTTAAGTGCTTGTTTTGGAGTTTCTGGAGGATGTTTTGGGTCAGTGCACTTAGGTTGTTATCACTCCATAATATTTCATGCAAGCCACAAGGACTTTGTCTTGCATAAGAATCTCCAACCTCTACCTCACAGTGATTCCTGCACCACAGCTGAAAAGCCACTGTTTTAGTTGTTGCATTGCTAAGGCTTTGTCAAATTTGTGAATGAATCACTTAATTCGTACCATTTTACAGTACAAAAAAAGCACGTTGTGTTTTTTTTTATTGATAGGGTGAAAATGTATTTTTTGTATGAATTACATATTATTATAGTATTTATTAATATTCTGAATTGATAAATGTAAAAAAATAATAATAATAAAGTACAAAAATTGCATATCTGAGATTACATTTTTAGTTATTTTTAATGTATCATTTTTATATATATATATATATATATATATATATATATATATATATATATATATATATATATATATACACACACATTTCTATATAGCTTCATTTTATTTTTAGTTCAGTTTTAATGCTTTAACTTCTTTAAACTGATTTCAGTTAGTTGGCAAGGAAGCATTAGTATGTTTTTTTTTTTTTTTTTTTTTTTTTTTTTTTTTTGTTATTGTATTTGTTAATAGTTTAAATTGCCTTTTAAATTGAACTGTTTTAGTTCATTATCTAGTGCTAGCCTGTGTTGATAAATGTAAAAAAAAAAAAAATAAATAAATAAAAAAATGAGTGCTATTTCAATAATATTATGTAGCAACCTTTTTGTTATAGTCTTCGACTGCAACAGTAAAATCCTGCTGCAAACACTTCACCACACCAATCCCATAAGCACATTTGCCATGTCCACGCACGCAAAATACCCAGCTTCCCTCTAACCAAACCATCTCCCCTTCATCTGCCTCACATTCGGCATCTTTTTTTCAGCAGTATTACTTAATACTGCATCCTGTCCAGTTTTCCCCTCCTGTCCCTTCCCTTATCTGCGTGTCTGTCTGGGGCTTCCTTTCATTGACGTGCTCTCCCTCTCTCTCTCTGAAGCCGGGGAAAAGGCGCTGTTGCTGGTACGGGGGCGGGGCTATAGAATTGCTTCCCCTCAGAAAGCGACGGCATGCTTGCACACTGCAGGAAAGTATCCAAGTGTGGAACCAAGCAGTACAGGTCAGTGAGACACAGGGGAAGCAATTCTATAACGCGCAGCTCCCACAACTAAAATCCCTCCGCTGAGCTAGCTCAACTTAAATCCTGCCAAATCCAGATTCAGAACAGACAATAAGAGAAGTTACTGAATCTTCTTCCGCAGAAATTCACAGATAGATCTGCAGATTTCAACCCATAATTTACAACTTGTGAACACTGCCCATTGCATGCATGTTTATTTTCATAATGCTTTAGTGGCAAGTAAATGAGTGTAGTACTCAAAACTATCCACTATTAAGCAGCATAACTGTTTTCGATATTTATAATAAGAACTGTTTCTTAAGCAGCAAATCAGCACATTAGAATAATTTCTAAAGAATCATGTGACACTGAAGACTGGAGTAATGATGCTGAAAATTCAGCTTTGCATCACAGAAATAAATAGATTTTAAAATAAATTTAAATAGAAGATGGCTGTTTTAAATTGAAATAATTTTTTAATGTTTTTACTGTATTTTTGATTACATAAATGCAGCCTTGGTGAGCATAAAAGACTACTTTAAAAAAAACAACCTTGCTGGCCCCAAAATTGTGAACGGTGGTGTAGAAAACGTGTGGGGGGGAAAGTGCTTTTTCTGGGTTATTACCTCAATTAGTCAGTCTTGACAGAAACAGGTTGTTTTATTAAAGGCTTGAAGTTCGAGAGACTGGGACGTCAGTGAAAGAAAGCAGGACACAACCCCCTGGCAATACAGATTCTCTTGAGACACAAGCTTTTTCGTCTTTGAATCACACCAGTCATGCTCACTTCAACTTCCCCCTGCTGTCTTGCTTCATTTCATGGATTTAAAAGTAGCTGTGAACGTGTGACTTTGTGTACTTAACTGATGGACTACAGCGGTGATGGTGTTTTAATTCTGTGGAGAAGTTTGATTGAAGAAGTTGTTAAACTTTTGGAGTGAATGTTACTGTTGTCCTGAATGACATGATATGCCTTAGTTGAATTTGTTGTAACACAAGGATAATGTTTCAGGTGAAGGTGGCCATTTTGAAGTACATAGAAACACTCACACTACAAATGGAGCCACAGGATTTTGTCAACTCGAGCGAAACCAGACTGGCAGTGTCACGTATCATTACGTGGACCACCGAACCCAAGAGCTCCGATGTCAGAAAGGTACAAGATGAAAGATTTGCTCTGATTTCATTAGTGATATTTTTAAATCTTCCTGTGTTTTCAGCTGTATAATGTGAGTTTATTTATATTTAGTTTTAAATCTCTTTTGATTGGTTTTATGATCCAATTATGTTTTTCAATCGTAGGCAGCACAGTCGGTGTTGATCTCGCTGTTTCAGTTGAACACACCAGAGTTCACAATGCTTCTAGCTGCACTGCCTAAAACCTTTCAGGATGGAGCCACCAAATTGTTGCAGAACCACCTACGGAACACAGGCAACACAGCCCAGGTGATAAACACATTACTAATAGTAATTCGAGTACTTGATTTAAAACCAATCCTTGATTCCCTGATTGCATTTTGCCCGTGTCGAGTAACCGTGGTGCATTCCACAGACGAGAATCAATTAAATGCATTATTAGACCGTTTTCCTAAGCTGCGTGATATATTAAACCCATTTAAATATCATAATAAAGCATGTTTCTATTGTAATTTCACAACAAATTTATTTAAATTAATATATGCAATGTAGGTTTAATATATGTGCTAGAATTATTCACATGCATGTAGGTTGCGTGCATCTCAGAGAGCCTCCATTCACAGTAAATGCTGCTTCACACAAACTGTTGTTATTTACATGTGTGGAGCGTCTCAAACTCCGTCTTGCATGTTGTTTTAATGGGTTTGGGTTTATTATAACATTAATCTGGGAATGCAGCATGCACCATTTCATCAGATTTGTAAGGTAAATCATTTATAAACCTACACAAACACAGGAAAATACATCAGTATCTTTGTCAATATGCTAACTGTTCATTGTGACTTCAAAATAAAAGCTCAAACCCTCACTGAGTTTACACATTTGGATGTCCACATATTCAAGAAATTACAGTGGCCGTAGCATTTTTTTTTTCATAAAGAAATGGCCTAATATTAAAGGTTAAATGTACATTTGAATTAAATGTTGTTTAGTCAATATTAAACAGGGATTATCGTGCAGTGAAGTGTAAAAACAATCATCAGGCCGTTGGCGCCCTCTGCAGTCATTTGTTATAATGCGTAATGTACATTATCTCTATTATTTAAACTAATTATTATTGCTTCATTGCTATTATATATGCATTTTGTTTGCACAGGTCTATTTTCATTCCCTCAAATTAATTGTAATTATCGGATTACTCGATTATTCATCGCGATAATCAACAGATTACTCGATTACCAAAATAATCGTTAGTGACCGCGTACTAATATTCACTGTACTGTATCTTATGCCACCCAGAATTGTACATAGAACAGCCATAAACATGCTAGAATAATGTGAATAATGTGACCCAGGACCACAAAACCGGTTATAAGGGTCAATTTTTTAAAATTGTGATTTATACACATTCTGAAATCTGAATAAATAAGCTTTCCATTGATGCATGGTTTGTTAGGATAGGACAATATTCGGCTGAGATGCAACTATTTAGGTATCTAAGGGTGCAAAAAAATTTAAGTATTGAGAAAATCACCTTAAAGCTGTCCAAATGAAGTTCTTAGGAATGCATATTACTAGTCAGAAATTAAGTTTTGATATATTTATGGTTGGAAATTTACAAAAAATATCTTCATGGAACATGATCTTTACTTAATATCCTAATGATTTTTGGCATAAAAAAAAATCCATAATTTTGACTCATACAATGCATTTTTGGCTACTGCTACAAATATACATGTGCTACTTAAGGTTTTCTGATCCAGGGTCACATATATTTATGCTGAACATTTGTGTTGATGTGAACAGGACTTCTGAACCACTTCTCTATGTCAACAATAAGAAATTATTATTATTTTTTTTTTTTTCTTGCAGGCTCCAATGGGAAGCCCACTCACCCGACACACTCCAAGATCACCAGCCAGTTGGTCTAGCCCTTTAACGTCCCCCACCAATACATCCCAAAACACACCTTCACCAAGGTACACCACTGCGTCACAGACTACAAACATGGACATAGATTCCCTCCACAAATGCTGTAGTTTGAGTTGTGTGGTTTTTGCTCAGTATTTCTCTGTGACTAATGTACTATGTTATTTTGTTTGTGTATCCACAGTGCATTTGATTATGATACTGAGAACATGAACTCTGAGGAGATCTACAGCTCCTTGAGAGGAGTCAGTCAGGCCATCCAGAACTTCAGTGTCCCGCAGCCAAGAGGACATGACTGAGCCACCGCGAAAAAGAGATGGAGATGGTGGAGAAGAGGTAAGAAAGACAATGAGTCAACAAGTGCCGACAAAACAAATGAATGCTGAATTGAAATTTAAAGGAAATCTAATAAAAATGACAAAACTGCATAACAATTACTAAAACTTTTTTTAAAAATAAAATGAAAACTGATTATATAAAAATAAACACACACAATTCTACATTGATCACTCATAAACATGCTGGAATAATGTGAAATGCTGTAAAATTAACATTGTCCTATAAACATCTTTTTACATTAAAAAAGATAAATAAATATAAATTGTAAAATTAAACATTGTTCTGTAAACATAATTTTAAATAAAATCAAAGAAATTATTTATTTATTTATGTAGTAGAAAATATTTATTTATTAGTACTATTTAATTATTAAATACTAAATAATTATATAATTTTTAGTATTATAGTATTATTCCAAAAGTAATTTATTTGTTTTATTTTTATTATTCAAATTCTAATAAAATATATTAAAAATGGGGAAAAAAATAAAATATTTATATTATTATATGGTGGTTATTATATAGTCATATGGAATGTGGGGGGAAAAGTTATTTTTATATGTAATTTTAAAAATATTAAGAAATGCGTTATAAGTAAATATTTAAAATAAAAGTGAATATATAAAAAAAAAAAAAGCTATTTCTAAATATGAGTTAATATATTTTATTTCACACAGAATTCTACATGATCACTCATACACATACGCTATAATATTATGAAATGTGGTAAAATAAACATTGTCATGTAAACATTCTTAAATAAACTCAGAAATTAGGTTATAAATATTAGTATCAGTATTATTCAATTATTAAATACTAAATTAAAAAAATTTTAGTATTATAATATTATTGCAAGAGTAATTTATTTATTTGTTTCATTTTTATTATTCAAATACTAATAAAATCTATAAAACAAAATATTTTGATTTATTTTTATTGTCATATGAAATGTGGAGACATTTTTTTGTAAAAATAAAAGCTATTTTAAAATATTAAGAAAATGCTTTAATTATTAAAAATTATTAAAATGATTATTATGTAAATATTAAAATGAAAACTCAATATATAAAAAATAAAAGCTATTTCTAAATATATTAATTAATATCGTATCACACAATTCTACATGGATCACTCATAAACATGCTAGAATAATATGAAATGTGGTACAAACAACATTGTCCTGTAAACATCTTGTTAAAAGCAAAGAAATTTGTGTAAATATTTTATTTTATTATTAAATTATTAAATACTAAAACTATATGATTTATTTTTAGTGTTATAGTATTTTTGCAAAAGTAATTAATTTTTGATTTGTATCATTTTTATAAGTAAAATTCCAGTCAAATATATAAAAAATAAAACATTTTATTATTTTATTGTTGTTATATAAAAAAAAGTTTTTGTAACAATAAAAGTTCTTTAAAAATATTAATATAAAAATATTTAAATGCTTTAATAGTATATAAGTAATACCAAAAAAAAACACTTGTGTTGGTATAAAAAGAGAAAGACTGTAAATTCCACTCATACAGTTAAGCACTCGTTGTATAAAATGATTTTTGAATTTTCACCTTTGAGATTGGTCATTTCGAATCAGGAATTCCAGAGATCTGTGTAATAAGACTATAACACTGAGGTGTGAATGTGTCATGAATGTGTCTCTGCGCAGGGTGGTGATCAACCCACAGACTCTGGTCGGACGGCGCTGGATAACAAGACCTCTCTGCTAAACACTATGCCACTCCTCTCCTCGAGTCCCCGCCCAGCAAGGGAATACCAGCCAGTCAGCTACTCTGACTCCTCCTTCACCTCCTCCCCTTTTAATAAAAGCCTGAAAGATGCAGACCAAGATGCTGAGTCCCTCACTGATGGTAATGCACTTATCCAGTTATTTGTAGCTACTTTGCTCCATGTGTGGGTTTGACTTCCTTTCTTCTGATGGTGTTACAGACAGTGGCGTGGACCAGTCTGAGGTGGTTGCTGAACTCCTAAAGGAACTCTCGAATCACAGCGAGCGGGTGGAAGAGAGAAAAGCTGCGCTGTGTGAGCTAATGCGTCTGATCAGAGAAACACAACTGCACGTTTGGGACGAGCACTTCAAAACCATCCTGCTGCTGCTCCTGGAAACACTCGGGGATGGAGAGGTGCATGCAAACACACTTACTGCTGTAAACACACTCTAATCTGAGTCATGAGGACAACCGAATGCATCCTGTTTTTCTTTGCTGATCTATATTTTTCTCTCTCAGCATGTCATTCGGGCATTAGCACTGCGGGTGTTGAAGGAGATCCTAAACAGGCAGCCGTGGCGCTTTAAAAACTATGCGGAACTCACCATTATGAAGACCCTGGAAGCACATAAAGACCCACACAAAGAGGTCCGGGGTTCTTGACACACATGAAGCACGTTAGACCAACTGAAGCGCGTGTTTAAACCTAAACACAACATGTCCTTTTGTCTCTGTATCAGGTGGTACGGGCTGCAGAAGAGGCAGCGTCTATGTTGGCGACCTCAATAAGTCCCGATCAGTGTATTAAGGTGTTGTGCCCCATCATCCAGTCAGCAGATTACCCCATCAACCTAGCTGCCATCAAGATGCTCACCAAAGTCATTGACCGGCTACCCAAAGAGGGTCTCCTTCAAATGCTCCCTGAGATCGTCCCTGGGCTCATTCAGGTAAATACTGTATTTTATATACACTAGGTTTGTGCCTAGCGCCGAAACCCTATTGTAGTTGTTAGAATGGCCAAGGATCAGCAATCTTCATGTAAAACTGATCATGCAGACCAAACCAAGGTTTCAAACCAAGGCTCAACCCAACTGGCCTGACGGAAGCGCTACAGTGATCAAAAGTACGAAATCGCTCATAACTCCTAAACCGTTAGTCCCAGACTCAAGTGTCTTATGTCGTTGGAATCCTCAGATTCAAACGTGAGGATTTTTTTGCGATTTATTTCTAGGTTTTTCACCCAATCAGAACCAAACCAGTGCAGGAAGATTCTCTGGAGAGTGAATATCAATAATTATCAAGAAACAGTTGAATTTTTGACTCGCCGTCGCAAAAAGATGGCAGAACGTTAGAAAGGGGTGGGGCCACTTTTGGTAAAATGCCTGTAACTCCTGAACAGAATGAGATATCTTCGCCAAACTCAGAACATGTATGTAAGAGCTCAAACTGAGGTCACAGGGAAAAAAGCATGGAGCTTGGTCACTTGGTGGCTCTGTAATTTTAAAATTAAAAAATTAAAAATGGCTTTAATTATGCAAGCATTTGTCCTGTCAACATAAAAATCGCTACACACTGTCTTGGTTCAAAGTGCCACAAGCTTTTGTAAGGGCATTTGCGTATTTCAAAAACATGGCTGCCATTGGCCGATGAAGTTTGAGCACCTATTAGATAAGGTTAACGGAGGGCGATCGAAACGAAACTTGGTGGGCCTGTTTGATCCTTGGCCCTGAAAGTCTGTAAGAATTTTGAAAAATCGGCCACTTGGGCAATATACAATCATTTATACATGTGTATAAATTATTGTATATTGCACGATTTTTTTTAAACATACACTGAATCTTCATTAGGGTTGGGTATCGAGAAGTGGTTCCACTCTAGAACCGGTTCCAAATTTCCAAGAACCAGGTATTCGATAAGATGCGTGCATTTCAGTTCCGCTTAACAATTCCTGCATTCGCATTTTAATGTGATTTTGAAGTTTAAAATCAAACAATCAATTTGTTTGTTAAATGATTGAGATGATGTAAAAAACCTACTTTTGCAATCTAGTCCAAGGTTTTTCGCTCAATTTGAGAAAAAAAAAACACTGCAGTGCAGTTCTCTGGACTCTCTAGGTCAATAATTACCAAAGAAATGTTAAAATTAACCCTTTGGGAACCTATATGGGGTCATTTAGAAAAGGGGCGTGTCCGAATGTAGTATCTTGTGTAGTGTGGTCGGAGAACGTTTCTAAAACGCAGTGAAAACACCAGTGTAGATAAGGATCGTTTTTTCATTTTAAAACGCTGTTTTAAAACGAAAACGCACTAGTGTAAACGGGGCATAAATGGGATAGTTCACCCAAAATTGTATTATTTATTGCTTTCTTCTGTGCAACATGAAAGAAAATATTTTGAGAGTGCCTCAGTGTTTTGTGTCCATACAGTGCAAGTTATTGTTCACCAGAACTGTTTGGTACCAGCATTCTTCAGAATACCTTCTTTTGTGTTCTGTTAAAGAAAGTCATACAGGTTTTAAATGACATGATGATGAGTAAATGATGAGAGAATTTTAATTTCTAGGTCAGAGGTGCTCAACCTTGTTCCTGGAGATTCACCTTCCTGTAGAGTTCTGCTCCAAAACTGATCAAACACACCTGAACCAACTAATTAGGACCTGAAGGAGCACTTGATAATTTCAAACTAAATTCTGCTGGAAGGTAGATCTCCGGGATCAGGGTTGGGCACCCCTGTTCTAGGTGAACTATCTATTTAAAATTAGGGCGCTTTACCATTAAGGAATCCGAAATGTTTAAAGAATTCAGGAGTGGAATCTTTTAGTTTTTCACTGATCCCAATCCTAATTATGTAGCAAAAGCATATAATGTTCCAGTTAATGCCTTTCCATGCTTTAGTTGAATGGTACATCAGGACAGATTGTCTGTGCTAGGAAACATACTATCAAACTTTGATAGTTCACTTCATTTAACCCCTGACACCCCCTAGTGGACATATTTAGGAAACAAACAAAATCCATTGACTTAAAGAAATTCACTTCTGAATTCAAATATCCTCATAATTTCCTCACCCCCATGTCATCCAAGATGTTCATGTCTTTCTTCAGTTGAAAAGAAATGGAGGTTTTTGAGGAAAACATTCCAGGCTTTGTCTCCATGCAATGAACTTCAATGGTGGCCAACGGGTTGAAGGTCCAAACTGCAGTTTTAATGTAGCTTCAAAGAGCTCTACACAATTCCAGCCGAGGAATAAGGGTCTTATCTAGCGAAACAATCGGTCATTTTCAAAAAAAAAAAAAAACAAATTGATATACTTTTTAACCACAAACGCTCGTCTTGCACTAGCTTGACCTCAAGCCTGATGTGGGCCGAAGTTTCGACCCATTGTTTACAAAGTGAACATGCAAAGAAAGTCAAACGCCCTTTACAAAAAAACAATGTCGGACGATTTTGAAGTTGGAGGAGAAAATGAGACGAAGTTTTTCACCCCACCCTACCTCTTTTAACTGAAGTACACAGATGAAGAACTAACCGCACGTGACTTGTCCAATGTGTGGAGACATGCATGCGCATCACAGAGCTAGTGCAAGACAAGCATTTGTGGTTAAAAAGTATCTCAGTTTTCATTTTTTTTAAGAAAATGACCAATTGTTTTGCTAGATAAGACCCTTATTCCTCAGCTTGTATCATGTAGAGCCCTTTGAAGCTGTGTTGAAAATGCAGTTTGGATGTTCAGTCCACTGGCTTCCATTGAAGTCCACTATATGGAGAAAGTTCTGGAATGTTTTTCTCAAAAAAACTTAATTTCTTTGCGAATGAAGAAAGAAAGACATTAACATCTTGGATGACAAGGGGGTGAGTTAATTCTCAGGATATCTATCTAATATTCTAATGTTAAGCATCAAGGTCATAAGCTCATGGTTAAGATGATCCCTGCGTATTTTGATGATCATGTGCTCTTCTTTCCAGGGTTATGATAACTCAGAAAGCAGTGTACGAAAGGCGTGTGTATTTTGCCTTGTGGCCATCTATGCTGTCATTGGAGAGGATCTGAAACCTCACCTCAGCCAGCTGTCTGGCAGCAAGGTGAGTTGTTTCCTTCTTGCAAAACCTTTTCCCTTTTATTCTCATTATCTCGCTGACTGTCGGTTTTATATTTCAAAACGTTGTAATGTGCGTTCTCTCTTTTCCCAGCTGAAACTGTTGAATTTGTATATAAAGCGAGCTCAGAGCGGCTCCAGCGGAAGTGACCAGTCTTCAGACGTGGGAGGGCAGGGCCTGTAGCCATGCCGTCGCCATTCAGAACTACAGCACTCTCTTAGTGCAGGGGGACCCTAGCTGGCTTTTTAACTCACATGCATACACAAACAAAACCCTACACACGCTTGCCTACAGATACACAAAGCCGCATGCACCTACACTGCTGGACACCCTCCTCCGGCCCCACAACACCTTCCAGTGGGACATGCGGCGAGGAGCGGCGTCGGACTGAAACTCTTCCTCCAAACTTGGATCACCGTCACTCCGTGTGCATGTCCGAGAAACCGCTATCTGTGGCACAGATGGTGGATTGCTGATGTAGTTTTGTTGCCTTGTCAGTGAGAAGATCATGTGTACGAGTGTGTGTGTGTGTGTGTGTCGGTCAGGGAGGGCGGAGACCCAGCAGAAGAGGGGGGTGTCGTGGGTGTCATTTTGTGCAACATGGAAATCGTTTCTTTTTATCAAAGAGCTTTTGAGAAACTCAGATTTTTAAGATGAAGTTCAAAACTTCTTGGTCTGAGCGACGTGTCATTAACGTTCCTAATTGCTCACTATCGATTATAATTATTATTATTAACGGTCATATCAGTTCATAACAGTGAGCGGTTGGTCCAGCTTGCTCTATTATAAGGCATACTTTGCTTGGCTTTATGCATGTCATGAATAAATCTGAACCTTTTTATCTGGTTGCGTACATGGCCTCACGGGCCACGCGTCAGTCGCCCCGCACACCCGAGGTTGTCATCGCAGCGAGGCCACATGTGATACCACACCACATAGGCAATATGTATCTATATATACCATAACAAAGGAATATTCAAGATCTTGTGATGTCCTGAGGGCGTGTGGATTCTTTTAAGTAGCATAGTGTCATTCTTCTCTGATGGGAAATTTGTAGAAATGTATTTACGCATCTAAATGCCGCAAATGTCTTGTCACTTCTTTCCTGTAGTGTCGGTCTTTCTCCCCCGTGAGGAAGTTCTCTTTCTTCCCGCTGCATTTCTAGAACTGAGCTAACGATGAAATTAAAATAAAGAAAATGTACAGTAATGAACTTACTGTCTCCTTGTCATTTTTGCAAAGGGTTATTTGACCCAAAATTGAAAAGGCTTCATTTACTTGATTAAATATACAGAAAAAACTGTAATATTTGCAAAATGTTATTACAATATAAAAAATGGTTTCTATTTTAATATACTTCAAAATATAATTTATTTCTGTGATACAACTCCAGTATTCAGTGTCACATGATCCTTCAAAAATCAGCCTAATATGCTGATTTATTAGAATTATCAACGTTGGCAACAGCTGTGCTGCCTTTTTTTTTTTTTTTTTTTTTTTTTTTTTTGAAGTTGTGATATTTTAAAAAGAACAGCATTTATTCAAAATATAAATCTTTTCTAACAATAGAAGTCTTTGCTAACACTTTTTATCAATTGAACACATCCATGCTAAATGAAATTATTAATTTCTTTCAAAAAAAGAAAGAATAAAAACTTGACTGACCCCAAACTTTTTGAACAGTAGTGTGCATTGTTATAAAAGGTTTCTATTTTGAATAAATGCTGTTTTTAACTTTTTATTCATCAAAGAATCCTGGAAAAAAGTGTCACAGGTTCCGAAAAAATATTTAGCAGCACAACTGTTTCCAGCAATGATAATAAATCGGCATATTAGAATGATTTCTGAAGAATCATGTGACACTGAACACTGAAAATTCAGCTTTGCATTACAGGAATAAATTAGATTCTAATGTAGAATAGAATGGAAAAACGTTATTTTACATTGTAATGATATTTCACAATATTACATTTTGATCAAATGCAGCCTTGATGAACAAAAGAATTATTTAAAAACTTATTTAAACGTCTTTATATACACTACCAGTCAAAAGTTTTTGAACAGTAAAATTTTTTTTTTTTTTTTAAATACTTAAAGAAGTATTTTCTGCTCACCAAGCCTGTATTTATTTAATCCAAAGTACAGCAAAAACAGTAAAATTCTGAAACATTTTTACTATTTAAAATACCTTTTTTCTATTTGAATATATTTTAAAAATAAATTTATTTCTGTGATTTCAAAGCTTAATTTTTAGCATCATTACTCCAGTTTCATTCTTCAGAAATCGTTCTAATATTCTGATTTGCTGCTCAAAAATGTATTATTATTATTATTATGTTGAAAACAACTGAGTAGAATGTTTTCAGGTTTCTCTGATGAACAGAAAGTTCAGAAGAACATCGTTTATCTGAAACAGAAGTCTAAAAGCATCCTTGCTAATGTTACAAAAGCTTTTTATTTCAGATAAATGCTGATCTTTGGATCTTTCTGTTCATCAAAGAATTCTGAAAAAAATACTCAACTGTTGACTGGAGTAATGATGATGAAAATTTACTTTTGATCACAGGAATAAATTACATTTTAAAATATATATCAAATAGAAAACAGTTATTATATATTAAAAACTATTTCACAATATTACTGCTTTGGCTGTAATTTAGATCAAATAAACGCAGAGACTTCGTTAAAAAACATTAAAACGCTTACTGTTCAAAAACTTTTGACTGGTAGTGTGTATATACATGTATATATTCAGGATTCCTTGATGAATAAAATGTTAAAAAGAACAGCATTATTTTAAATATAAATCTTTTGTAACATTAATTCCTTTACTGACACTTTTGATCCCTGTAATGCACGCTTGCTGAATAAAACGATGAATTTCTTTAAAAAAATGTCTCTGCCTGTTCAACATCGTAAATCATCATATAGAATATGTAGTGAAATGAAATTGCATAGTCACGGAGGGGCGATCGAGTGCGCCAACTCGGTGGATGAAGTTCGCTGCTGATAAACAAGAAAGCAACAGTGACTCGATGTAGGACTGTTTTGGTCGCTGTCACTCGCTGTTTTCAGCATTGATCGTTGGAGTCGTAGATAAGTAATGCAATGCTGTTCTGGCAGCTGCACACTGGGAGCTTTGAGAGTCGACAGACATACAGCTGCAGAAACACACGGTAAGACTCAGCGCTGCTCAATAACTCTTGTGTTTAATGCAAATTAAGGGCATAACTTTTATTGGTATTTCCGTCTGAATTCATTTTGAGTTTGCTTTCTATATAGAGCAAGTTACGTAAGTGTCACTATGTGTGTATTTATATACACAGTCCCTTCCATATATACAACGAAATTTTTTCTACTGTTCAAGTTAGTATTTGTCATATCTGTCAGTCGCATCTGTCTCAAGTTTGTTTACTCTGTTGAGAAGCGTCTTCAGCTGGGGTAAATTACAGATAATATTTAATAAATGTATTATACACAATTTCAAATAGCCTATTATATAACAGTTATGTAAATTATGCTGTACTGCTGTTATATGAAAACAATTTCTGAGTAAACAGTAACAGTTCAGTGCAGTTCAGCAAAATGTAAACAATAAAACAAGGATGACGCAAGACTTATAATCGCAAAATAATAATACATTAATTATGTAATGGCCAACGAATATACATATACACTACCAGTTTTTGAACAGTATATATATATATATATATATATATATATTAGCATCATTACTCCAGTCACATGATCCTTCAGAAGTCATTATAATATTCTGATTTGCTGCTCACAAAACAGTTATTATTATTATTATGTTGAAAACAGCTAAGTAGAATTTATTTCAGGTTTCTTTAATGAATAGAAAGTTCAGAAGAACAGCATTCATCTGAAATAGAATTCTTTTGTAACATTATAAATGTCTTTATCATCACTTTTGATCAATTTAAAGCATCCTTGCTAAATAAACGTATTCATTTCAGTAATTTCTCTCCCAAAAAAAAGGAAAAAATTATACTGACTCCAATGGTATAGTGTATAATGTTACATAAGCTTTTTATTTCAGATAAATGCTGATCTTTGGATCTTACTATTCATTAAAGAATCCTGAAAAAATGTACTCAACTGTTTCTTGAACAGCAAATCAGCATAGTAGACTGGAGTAATGATGCTGAAAATTCTGAAAAGCTTTGATCATAGGAATAAATTACATGTTATAATATATTCAAATAGAAAACAGTTATTTTAAATAGTAAAAAAAAACATTCATGTATTTATGTAATTTTTGACTGTTACTGTAACAAGTTACAGTGTTTGTAATATGTAAGTGCTTTTATTAGAGTGCAGTAAAGTCTGAACCAATGAAAAACGTAATTGCAATCATCCTCTGGAGCTTTGACGGCTTCATTTGACTTCAAACCTTACAAATCGGTCTGGTTGACACGCACGATTTCCTGTTTCTCCCGCTAAATAGAAACTTATTACATAACTGCCATCTGAAAGTTATTTATCTACAAGTTCGCAATATTGTTTCTCAAGGACACCAGTGCCCTCAGTGAAAAACTGAATCAAGTGTTTCCCAGCTGTCTCACAGCGCTGTGACTAAATTCCCAGCTGTAAACACCCAAGGCTGTTTTGTTTATAGGTTGGTGGTCTGTTTAAGAGAACCTAATCATGTTCAAAGAACCGTCTGCCTTTCTTTCCAGACTACCACAACAACAACAGGTTAAAAACACCCAAAATGTGCCCTTGAGTAGCCATCCTTGTTTTTCAGAATGGAATTTCAGCCCTGGTGGGATCTGAAAATCTCACGCTGAGGTCCACATGTATCTCTAAACAGCAAAAGCAGTTATCTGTCTATATATTGTTGTCAGTGTACAGCAATGTTGATGTGGAGTTTGGATGTCAGCTGCAGAACTGAGGTTTTGAACATAAATGTGTTGATTGAAATAAACATTCTATGATTTGTTAAAGGGGTCATGACATGAGAAATTAAATTTGCCTTGATCTTTTGGCATAAAAGATGTCTTTATGCATTAAAACATCCTGCAAGTTTCATTGCTTAAAATCTTCTCCTCATTATAAACAAAGCATTTAATCAAGCTCAAAAAACAGCTTGTTTTGGACCCGAGGGGCAAGATGAGGTCACCCGGGCGCAGTTGTTTGCATAAACACCACCTCGAATTGTGGACAAATAGTCTTTTTCTCACCATAGGCCGCACCCGCTGGCATTCAGTCTCTTAATAGCTGATCACTGGAATACACTGAATGCTAGTGTCGCGTCGGGTCAAAAGCAAATACAAATTACAATCACTGCTGCTATCTTGTCTAGTGTTGCCAAGTCTGTGGTTTTCCTGCAGAATTGGGCTACTTTAACACTGTTGCCGCGAGTTGTTTTTCATGTCCACCAGTTGAAGTGACCCTAGTAACGTGATATCTATCCCCTTGGAATGCGAATTTTACCAGGGGAACCCCACCAAAAACGTGTATTTTACCCCATGGAATGCGATTTGAACCTCGATTGGGTTAGTTTTGGGCTAGTTTTGAGTAGCAACTGGGTGGGTTTTGTTTGCGAAAACCTGGCGACCCTGATCTTGTCTACACTGGATACAGTATATAGATGCGTGTTCGCTTTCTGACACGGTTTATGCACTTGTGACTGTCGTCAATAGGACAAATAAAGTGAAGAACGTTCGCTTTGACGCATGTGGTTTAAAAAGCTCATTGGCATCTTTATACAGATATCAGAAGGATCCCAGCGTAAGGAACAAGTGGATAGTTTATTTTTAATGGCATCACGGATCTCGTCAGAGGATTTTGTTTTGTAAATGAGCCACAGTGTCATGGAGAGTTCACAAAGAAACATTTTTTGAAAGATGAAGGAGTACTAGATCTGACTGCAGCTGCATTGCAAACGGTAAGTAAATGGTTTCATAATGCTTTGACCATTTTATTTTGATCATGTTCGTAGTAGTAGCGAGGGGGCGTTAATACTGTTTTCTATTTAATGATGTTAGTCAGACATAACAGGCTGATTACTGTGAAATCTTAAGGACACGCCCTTTAAAAACAGGTCATTTTAGAGAGAGGGTCACAATGAGGGTTGAAAATAATCATTTTTGTGCAGAAATAAGTAAACCTCAAGAAAAATAATTGAAAAAAAAAAATCCATGTCATGACTCCTTTAAAAATAATGTTAAATATTCAACAAGTTTGCATTTCTTCCACCAGGTGACGTGTCGTTTAATTTATGCGCTGCAAGTTAAAGGTTATATTTTGTTTGGAAGCGAGAGTGACTACAGTGCATCGGAGCGCTAGCCAGGGAGACGATGACGACAGATACTCGGAAGCTGATTGGCTGAGCGCGGATCACAGAGCAACGCGATTGGCTGTCAGATTCCCGACCCGGATCCCTGCTGCGGTTGCAGCTATCTCGCGTTTGGGATTTGAATGGTGGCAGACCGAGGGCCGTTTCGATGTGTTGTGATCTTTGGCCTCTTCCGAAAGACCAACGCTTCGGAGCAGCACGATGAAATTAGGCGAACGCTTTCGGAGAGTAGAGAGCGTGAAGACACCGTGCTGCGTTTAGGACTAACGATAGAGTGGCTCTGCCAACCCAATTACTCGAGCGGACATTGCGTGTGAATGCGGTGACAGTCAACAGCGTCCTCCCACCCTGCATTTATATAATGGAAGATCGCATACAGATATGATGTGCTGATGTATACGGCATAACTCACGGGAGCTGGAAACGGATAATACGGTGTTGCGTGGAGGGTTGGGTTGACTTCGCGACGCCCCAGCTCATCCCGAGACTGTTATTTCTCGCCTGTGTTACTGTGAAACTGAAGCAATGGCGAGGCACACGGCAGTCAGGGCTAGAGCCGTTTGCCCTGCTTTCAACAGCTAGCCTTCCGCGGGTGGCCACCTAACCAGCTCTAGTAGGACTAGCTGACTCCTGCGGCAACGCGAGCTCCGCGCAGGTGCTGTCTGTACGAGGTGAAGCTGGCGGCGCTCCGGTTAGAGTCGGAGGAGAAGGATCTGGGCGCCATGGCGTGGGTGCTGAAGATGGACGATGCTACCATCGAGTCTGGGCTGGTGCACGACTTCGATGCCAGTTTGTCTGGCATCGGCCAGGAGCTCGGGGCTGGCGCGTACAGCATGAGGTTAGAGCAGCACGCAAACCGATCAGCAGCTTTCCAAGAGTCCCTAAGCCGGGGGCAATGCATCTCTGACGGCGGGCTAGTTGGCTAGCAGCCTTGTTCGCAGTGTTTCTATTGCGAACTTCGGAATTCCAGCCGGCTTGTGCTTGTGGGTTCCAAAAATGTGTGATTTGATACCATTATTTATCATTTGGCCCTGTGCGGGATTGTTTTTGTCGTCTGCTGGATGCAATATGGCCATAGGATAGTTGCTATAGCTAGCTCAAAACAATAGACAACGAGTTGCATCCTAATGTTGTCAGACCATCCCGAGAGCTGACGAGACCTGATATTTGTTTAATCTCGTTGTAGATTGTTAATCAATATTCTCACGCTCCGTTCGGATAGCCATATAACGCGGTTGCTCTGAAACGATAACAAGCGCGTTTAAAGTAATGTTAAGTAATGTTACTTCCTGGAACAGGGTGTTCTTTGAATTTCGTTCACAGATGCGAAATAAACCGTTATAAAAAATGGTTTACATTTTATTCAAACGAATTCGTTTAAATGCCTCCCCATGTGTTGTTTAAAGGCCATTAAAATGTTTTGTGAATAACACGTTTACTGATTGAAGAAATTGAGACGAACGTTGAACTCCATTACGTCATATGATACTGCGCATAGAAGCTATGATGACGTCATTGAACTGTTGGGGAGACTCGGAAACAGTTGATGCAATATTTAAGATGATGGTCGAGTACCTTTCTGTGTACCTTTATAATAATGATGTTAAATGTGGTGTGTATATTTCCTTTGATAAAATTCATATTCTGGTTTAATATGCAGACAACGGAGCAAGTCATTAGACAGTTGATTCCCAGAAAAAATGTAAATACTGTGGTTCAGTACGCAACAACACTGGCTTAACCAATGATGTGAATCTGGGGGCGGAACTGTTTCACAATGACCAATGGCGCTCAGGGGAACTGGTTCAGGAAACCTGTTAGGGAAAAAAAATTATGGTTCATTTTGTAGTCATTCTGAAAGTATGGGGGGGGGGGGTTGTTTTAGTATTTTTTTTTTTTTTTTTTGCTTTTTTGGGGAATTGATTTTGAAAGATAACTTAAAGTGATAGAAAAATTCTGTCACTAATTACTCACCCTCATGTCCTTCCGAACCCGTAAGACCTTTGTTCGTCTCCGGAACAGAAATTAAAATATTTTTGATGAAATCCAAGAGCTAAAGGGTCTAAAACTAAAATACCAGTTTTATTCAACAATTCTTCTCTCTGATCTTTAAATTAGTAGTTTTGTATTTCTCCATTGTTTCATTGTCATTCGCAATGCTTCATGGGATTGTAGTTCCTTCCTCATTTTAGCCATTAATGGTCAGTCTTATCTTTTTGTTTGATTTTTCAAATCCTTTTGCTTCAAATCAAGATTTGTAATGTTATAGAGTGTTTTCACGACATGTCATTAGACGGCCATATTGGCGGCACTGGGCGTAAACAGTGCCACTGAACCAAACAAAACTTGCATATTTTGTGAAATATTGCTGCTGAAATTGGTCAATTATTGTCATGTTTTGGACTATTAATCGGTCGTACTGGGAAAAACATTTGAAGTACTATAGTCTGCCAAAAGTTATAACAAATTGAGAAGAAAAGTGCAAAAGACTGTCTGAGGAAAGAAGGCGTTTGTTTTTGGCCAAACTGAACCAGGTTTTCCAGGGCAAGAATCTTTCAACATTCGTGTTTGTTCTGATCATTTTCTGTCAGGTTGGTGAAATGTTAGGCTAATATCTTAATACTGTTCATACATATCTTTACCATCTAATAACTTTAGTTTGTCAAAATATTATGCCCTTTTCTGCTTAGTAAGTCCTTCTCCATATAATTTAGCAGCTTCCACATGTTTTTCTGTGGTTTAGACACTATAAATTAGCAGAACAATGTGTTCAGTGTTCATGCAATCAGTGCTATTGTTTACATCCGAATATCTCCGATATGGCTGCACATCCCGGTAACTGACCAAACCTTGATGTAAGGGCGTAGCTGGTTGGTTTGGTTCTTAATTTATAACTTTTAAGCAAAGATTAAAAAATCCCTGTAGGAAAAATTAATGAATGAAATACTTTCAGAACTAATTCTGCTGAAAAAGTGTTTAGGCATGAATGAACTCTGTTGTGAATCAACTGGTTCAACAAGTTGGGCATTGTAATTGATATTAAAGCTAAATAGCTCTATTTTGCTTAAAAATTTGCCTTTACTTTTGGGCTTATTTTTTAGAAATACAGATTGAGAAATATCACATTATTAAATGTCTTGTAATCTTGTTTTCAGGAGCTGCTAACATTGCAGTCAGTTGTTATAGCCATCTGTTATACAGTTGAATCTGAGTGGTATCAAACTGTCCAAAACATCATAGTCTACATTTTACTCGTAGATATGTATTGGTTTTTCCGTGAGTTCCAACGGCATGCCCAGGTGCTTAAGCATCCACAACATTGGAATGGGCAAACCACAATCCCTCTGCATACGTCACAGTTTCATTGGGGTGTAAATGATGGAGCATATTTAAACTGTGTATGTCGCTTTTCCAAGTCACCAGCAGCCTTCGCTATTACCATTTGGCCACAAGGAGTTTGCAATGTGGTCACTGCGTGATAGGAATACACATTATGCGCCTGAGGTCAGGTTCCATGGAACGGTTACTCTGGGATGTGGCGGGCTTCTGGAGGTTGTGCTGGAAAGAGCAACATCAGCATTTTCCCTGAAGCGCTCTTTTATTCTGCAAGTGTGCATATGCAAGTGTCTAAAATATTCTAGTGGTTGAGTTTACATTCTGTGGAGGTTTTGTTAGTGGTGGGAACACTGTAGTGTGAGACAGCGGGAAGAAGGCTGTTCACATGCTCTCCCCCTGTGATATCAAGTTTCTGCTACTCTTCCAGCACCCTGCAGATTTGCAGTTGACACAGTTCTCTACTGACGTTAGAGGACCAGACGGTGTTTTCGGAAAGTAAAGGCATAACCTGTAAAATAGACTTAAGGTTAAAACATATACACATGTCTTAGAGAAAGGTAGTAAGGACATCGTTAAAACAGTTCATGTGACATCAGTGGTTCAACTGTAATCTTATGAAGCTACGAGAATACTTTTTGTGCACGAAGAAAACAAAAATAATGACTTTATACAACAGTTTCTTTGTTTAAATGAAATTAAAATTAACTATAGCATGTCACATTGCATCTGCCCTTACTTCTTTTGGTAACATTAGCCATTTATGGAATATTGAGAGGAATATATTTTCTGCATTCACAGTTTGCAGGTGTTTTCAGTGACCGGGGTCGTATAAGAACATCCAGATATCATGGAGATATGCTTGTCATTTTCCTACTGTGTCTGTAAGTCCGTGCTGTGACGGGGCACTAATGTGATGTTTTCGTGTTGCGTTTGAGGTGAATGAGGGTGTGAGATGCTGATTATCTAACTTGCGATCGTGTGGAATGAGCAGCTGTGGAACGGAATGTTACAGTGGAGCTGCTCATATTTCAGAAAACACTTGCAGATTGGTGGGCAGGAAGGATCCTGCGGGCCGCACTGTTACAAACGTCGCGTCATATCAAGCAGACTGCCAGCTGACTGACTCAGCGTCTTTAGCTGTCACTGCGCCGGCCTGATAGCCCCTGTGCGTGTGTGAGTGTTGCAAAGCCCAGAGCCCAGGCAGTATTTATAAACTCTGATATCTAAAATATAATCATATTTTGGGCTAAATATTATGTAGATTTATTGTTCATTGTTAAAGAAGTTCAATTTCAGAACAAAAAGTTACAGATAATTTACTCGCCTGTCTTTCTTTCTTCAGTCGTAAAGAAATTGTGTTTCTTGAGGAGAACATTTCAGGAATTATCTTCATATAGTGGACTTCTATGGTGCCTGTGAGTTTGAACTTCCAAAATGCAGAATCAAAATGATCGGTTATATTTTCTAAAAACAAAATTACAATTTATATACTTTTTAACCTCAAATGCTCGTCTTGACTAGCTCTGCAATGTGCATGTGTAGTTTGTATTATCCAGGTCAATAAAGTTAGGGTAGGTCAAAAAACTCCCATTTCATTTTCTCGTCCAACTTTAAAATCGTCCTACATCTACAAAACTTTTTGTTTGTTTGTTGTTGTTGTTGTTTTTTTGTTTTTTTTTGTAAAGGGTGTTTGACCTTCTTTGCGCGTTCACTTTGTAAACACTGGGTTGGTACTTCTGCAGAGATGTAAGACGATATTGAAGTTGGAGGAAAAAATGAGATTTTTGACCTACCCTAACTGTATTGACCCGGATTACACAGACTGCGCATACACATCGCAGAGCTAGGCAAGACAAGCGTTTGAGGTTAGAAAGTATATAAACAGTAATTTTTTTTATTTTATTTTATTTTTTTTTTATAGAAAATAACCAATTGTTTCGCTAGATAAGACCCTTCTTCCTCGGCTGGGATCGTTTAGAGCCCTTTGATGCTGCATTTAAATTACATTTTGGAAGTTCAAACTCGCAGGCACCATAGAAGTCCATTATAAGGAGAGAAATCCTGAAAAAATTTCCTCAAACATAATTTCTTTATTACTGAAGAAAGAAAGACAAGAACATCTTGGATGACAAGGGGGTGAGTAAATTATCTGTAAATTTTCGTTCTGGAAGTGAACCTCTCCTTTATTAGTTTGATATTGGTTGTAATATGTACTGCCATCAAAATGTCAGTAAGATGTTTTTACCATTTTCAAAAGTCTGTTATGCTAAAAATTCTGTGTGCTAAAAATCGTAAAACTGCAAAATGTTTTTACAATTTGAAATAACTGCTTTCTGTTTGAATATTTATTTTATATATATATATATATATATATATATATATATATATATATATATAATTATTCCTGTGATGCCAAAGCTGAATTTTCAGTCTTCAATGTGACGTGATTCTTCATAAATTATTCTAATATGCAGATTTGGTGCTAGTGGTTGGCGATATAATGGTAGACACGATTAACCAGTAGAAATTTGTCAACTGGTGCAGATTTTGGACTATCGTCTCTATTCTGGTTACACGCCCATGTGATGTTGCTTTGCTATGTGGTCACGAAAACGTTTCACTTACATGCGTTTTTAAGCATTGTGGTTAAAAAAAAACAAGTGATTTTAAGCCGTTAAAGCGCAATCAGCTGCAAAAGAGAACTCATTTCGCTATATGTGCGCGCTGTCTTAGAGATTTCCACATGAAGTTTGTACCAATGCATATTAGTAATAAAAAAAATCTATATATTTACTGTAGGAAATTTACATAATATCTTCATTGAACATGATCTTTGCTTAATATCCTACTGATTTGTGCCATAAAAGTAAAATCAATTATTTTGACCCTACAAAAAATTGCATTTATTCGAAATAAAAATGATAACATTATAAATGCTTTTACTGTTATTTTTGAGCACATTAATGCATCCCTCCTAATTAAAAGTATTAGTGTGTTTTAAAAAAAATAAATCAAAAATCATATTTGAATAGTAGTCTATTAATTTATGATTGTAAATGCATACCTCGCTTTTGTTTTACTTTTATTTCCTAGCAGCCTGATGAGAATATGTCCTTTATATGTTTGTGGTTCAGAAGTATGCAAGAACGGTCATGTGACATGTGGTTTTTAAAGCGTCTATAGGTGTGAGCAGGCAGGGGGCTCCCCATATACCTGTTTCCTTGACAACCATTTCCATGCTGACGGGAGAGGTTCTGTGGTTTCTAACCGACAGAATTCACCATTTCATAACTTCTGTTTTTCTCTGTGTCTGTGTTTGTTTTTCCTCAGCGACGTGTTGGCTCTGCCCATCTTTAAGCAGGAAGATGTTAGCGTTCCTGTGGAGTCCGACACCAAGAATCCTCCGTTTCAGTACGTGCTGTGTGCCGCCACCTCCCCCGCTGTTAAACTGCACGAGGAGACGCTCACCTACCTAAACCAAGGCATGGATTTCATTACCTGTGTTTTTTCCTCTGTTCCTTAAAGAATACCAAGACCCTTGTTGAAAAGATATTCAGTAACACACTTCCCTTTCGGTCTGTAGGCCAGTCGTATGAGATCCGATTGCTTGATAACAGGAAAATAGGGGAGATGCCTGAACTCAACAACAAGAATGTTAAGGTGAGAGATTGTGTGTGTTTTATCAGTGCAGTGCACTTGGGGTTTTGTGTGGTGTGGTGTCTCCTGCACTGGTATTCAGTGGATCTACAGCGTCATGGCAAAATAAATATTTTACTCAATTTGAGAGTTTGCGGTCTGAATTGAATTTGAAGAGGAAAAAAAAAAATCAGAGGTAGTTTGTTCTGCAACATAATACAAATCAACCAGTATGATACTGATTTTTTTTTTTTTAATAGTAGCTACATGGTTTATCACAAACCTTTTAAGGCAAAAGGTTGTTTTGCAAGACTAATATTACGCTGTGTAATAAAAAAATAATAAAAACAATTTGAGCAACACATTAATGGGATAGTTTACCAAAAACTACTACGTTCAAGGCCCAGAAAGGTAGTAAAGATGTTGTTAAAATAGTCCATGTGACATCAGTGGTTCAACCTTAATTTTATGAAGCTACGAGAATACTTTTTGTGCATAAAGAAAACAAAAAATATCACAAGCAGTGATTATTGGGGTTCAAGCACTTCAATGCATTAAAGCACATATGAAAAAAATACATTATTTAGCAAGCCTTTAACCACCTAAATAAATTATTTAAAAAAAGCATTTTTGACAAATCCAGGTAATTTACCATAGAAATATCATGTTTTTTAAAAATGTTTTTAACTGTTATAGCACCAACTTTTGTCTGATCTCCTTAAAACTTTGCATGCTTGTGTAGAATCACCTGCCACATGTGCCCGCCAAGTTTCGTGACGTTTTCTTTAGGTTTTATAGGAGTTTGGGTAAATTTGGACAGGCCTAATAAAAGTTTCTAAACGACCCCATTATAGCTTTCCAAAGGGTAAATTTTTTAATTTATTTTTTGATAATTATTGACCTAGAGAGTCCAAAGAGTTGTACTGCAGTGTTTTTTTTTTTTTTTTCTCCAGATTGAGCGAAAAACCTAGGAGTAGTTTGCAAACGTAGGTGTTTTTACATTATTTCACAAACATTTGATTGACAGCAGTGATTCTACAGACAAAGTTGTTCGGGATGAGGAGGCCTATAATACGATATAAATATTGCGTATATGTGTGAAAAACCACGCAGTGTACAGTCGTTTGCGCCCTTGGTGCTCCGGTATAATATTGGTGCCCCTAGTGGCCGATTTCTTTCAAATTTCTTACAGAGCTTTGAGGCCGTGAGTCAAATAGGCCCACCAAGTTTTGTTTCCGATTGGCAGATCGAACCTTGTCTAATAGGTGCTAGTACATCGGCCAATGGCGGCCATGTTTTTTGAGGTATGTAAATGTCCTTATAGACACTTGTGGCACTTTGGACCAAGACCGTGCTCAGCGATTTACATGTTGATAGGGCAAATGGTTGCGTAGGTATAGCCATTTTTTTTATTATTATAGTGCCAAGATGTGTGAAGATATCTCATTCTGTTCACGAGCTACAAGCATTTTACTAAAAGTGGCCCTGCCCTTTTTCGAACGTTTTGGCATCCCTTTGCGACAGTGAGTCGAAAGTTCAACTTTTTTTTGATAATTATTGATATTCACTCTCTAGAAAATCTTTCTGCACTGGTTTGATTCCGATCTGGCAAAAAACCTAGGACTAGTTTGCAAAAGTAGGTTTTTTTTTTTTAAAAAAATACCCAAAAGTTTCACCCGGCTGGCGATCGAATCTTGGCAGGCGTTTTGTCCAGCGTAACGGAAGACATAAGACACTTGACTGTGACTGACGGTTTAGGAGTTATGAGCCAGTTCGTACTTTTGATCATCGTAGCATCCCCATCAGGCCAACTGGGGCGAGGCTTGGTCATGTTGTAGACGGTGAGTACTACCATCCCTCTAAGTTTCAAGTCTCTATGATTTACAGTTTGGTCTGCACGGTCAGTTTTACCTGGAGATTGCTGATCCTTGGCTGTTCTAATGGCTACAATCAGTTTTACCATAGGGCTACATGCTTGAACCCCAAATAACAACTTTATTCCACCATTTCTTCTTTTCCATGTCAGGCTTCGACCTGTTCACAAGCGTACCACGACGCATGCTAAATAAAAGTATTTCATCAAAAAAAGAAATCATACTGATGCCAAACTTTTAAATAGACAACATTTTTTTTCCATGATTCTCATAATGTACATAAACAAACATACAGCGTGATCAATGTAATCTGATTCATGAACAAATGACTCTTAGGAACAAATGACGCATCACAAATAAAGTTTTGAATCAGTCTGAGACCAGTTAATGAGTGAACGCACTGATTTTAGTCCTGCTGAATGTTAGTTTTTGACTGCAGCGAGTGAAGACGCAATGCATGTCTACACAGTCTTTTTATATCATCAAATTCAATTCCGGCTACCGCTACAACATCTCAACTAGGATAAAATCTCATTTTGCCATGGTGCTGTAGTTTCAGTAGTGCAGAAAGGACTGGTATGGTGTATGACTCTTTAAGAGTGCTGCTTGTCCTGATGGTTTTGTGTTTGTGTGTGTTTGGTTTGGGGTGAATTATAGAGTATAGTTAGGGTGGTTTTCCATGACCGAAGGCTTCAGTACATGGAGCACCAGCAGCTGGAGGGCTGGAAATGGAATCGGCCTGGCGACCGTCTCCTTGACATCGGTGAGAGCTTATGTGATCACGTCTTTTCACGACTTATCGGGTGAACAGTATCAAAGCAGCATAAAGCCTCAGGAGAGAGAGTTTGTACAGTGCGTCATGTGTTTGTTACAGATATCCCCATGTCAGTTGGCATCACTGAGCCCCGCACACACGCGTCACAGCTAAACGCTGCAGAGTTCCTGTGGGATCTCTCCAAGCGAGCGTCTGTATTTGTGCAGGTAAACCCGAATTCAGGATCAAGCCACGAACACCCAGCCATGTTGTCATAGTTTAAAGGTTACAAATACACAGTTTGAAATGTCGTTTCCAAATAGTTCTTGGGGCAGCGGATTTAATGTTTTATATCTCGCTGTGTTAGATTACACTTGTTGCAACATTGTACATAATGTTTTTCTGCATATGCCTTTTGATAATTGACAAGAAAGTCAGCACCTGGGAACAACACTGTTTTACAACCAATTTTACACATTTCTGGATTTATTTAATGTAAACACACTTGATTTGTAAATGTAAATAGGTTGGACAAAAAATAGTAATTAGAATTGCATTAGGCTTTGTATTGTAATTGCAATAGACCTATAGCTGTTTTATTATATAATTAATATCAAGTTGTTTAAGAAAAACTTTTAAAAAGTTAATTTCATGATTTCTGGCTTGACTTTCTTTACTTGAATATTTACATTAACTTTATATAAATTTTTACTTCAAGAAATACCATAAGATTACAAGTCATTGTTTTATTTTTTTATATATTTTTCACAGAATTTGGCGATTTTTTTTTTTTTGGCAAAGTTAATAAAACTAATTTGAAGAAATTGTGAAAAATATATATTACTTAATGTAATAATAGTACTACTAATAACAGAATTATTATTAAAACAAGGAATAATCACGCAATTTTTCTTCCACGTTTTAATTTTAAGCATAAAATAAAAAATTAACCATTGTTTCATTTTCAGTTGATTTAAAAAAAAATGTTTTTTGCCTTCATTTATTTTCCAGAGAGAGAAAGCGGGAAAAAACTCATAGGGCTCTATTACTGTAAAAAAAAAAAATAAATAAATAAATAAATATTAAAAAACACAAATTGTGTTTTTTATGAAATCTATTTATTAGAGATGCTTTTGATTACTAAATTTAATTAAATTCAGAACATTTAAATGGAAAACATGGAATTTGGTAATAAAAAAACTAAATAAAATGTTTTTTATAGGGCCCTAAAATATAATTTTTGTTAAACTTTATGAAATTGCTGTTAAATTGTGTAAGTTTCATGATTTCAATTAACATGCCTTTTAATTAATAAAGCTTAATTTAACCATTAAAACAGAGTCTAGAAAAATTAAACGGAAAAAATTGAATTTGGTAAAAAAAATGAAATTTGGGGGAAAATTTCATAGTACCCTATGAGGTCCGTGTCCAGTGTTGTTATTTATATTACATTAAAATATTACAATATAACATTTATTATTATTATTATTATTTTATTTTTGATATTGAATTGGTATTAAGAATTGTGAAAATTATGAGACATTTATATCAAGTACAACCATATTGCTTGAATTTGGTTGAATAATGTTTTCTGTACAATGCTTCTCTGTGAACCCTTGACCTTTATTATTCTAGATGCCCCTGTATAATAGTACTAATTGTTTTTCTGCCAAAATTGAGCATGTAATGTGCAGTTGAGCGTTCACTGTTGTATATTTCTTTAGGTCAATATTTAATTCTGGCTATCAAGATCACCACAGCTGTTTTGTATAGTTAATGAATAGAACATGCCTGAAGCAAAATTTCATTGGCCAGAAATTCTCTCTCACACTTAAAGGAGCTATGCAGATGTTGTGCCAATAGCGTCTGACATGTTTGAGACGATCTTGAAGTCCTAGATATGTTGGACAGATTCTGATTAGGGCTATTGACTCTTTGACATTATCTCTTGACCTTGAAAGCGTCCGATCAAGTTTCAAACATGTGAATATCATTCCAGTTAATATCTGGCACATCCTAGTCTGTGCAGAAATACTGCCAAAGATACTCTTAAAAGTGCTTCATGTGCTTCCGATCATGTGTTCCACATTAATTATCTTTCCTTCCTTCCCTCATTGAAGGTTCATTGCATAAGTACAGAGTTCACCCCGCGGAAACACGGCGGAGAGAAAGGAGTTCCGTTCCGGATCCAGATTGACACTTTTAAACAAAATGAAAGCGGAGAGCACACGGAGCACCTGCACTCCGCCAGCTGCCAGATCAAAGTTTTTAAGGTGATGCCACATGCGTGCAAACATGCATTAAATGCCAGGAAATATCTGTGGTGTTTCATTGAAGATTGCAGATCTGAATCCATTTCATCTTTGTGCTATATATAATGAATGCTAATGTTCATGAAGGGTGTTTTGAATCATTAATGTGACATTGAAGCCTTTAGTGTGTATTAAAGCGTATCTCATACTCTCCTATTAACAGCCAAAGGGAGCAGACAGAAAACAAAAAACAGACCGAGAGAAGATGGAGAAAAAGACTGTGCAGGAGAAAGAGAAATATCAGCCCTCTTATGACACCACTATTTTGTCAGAGGCAAGAATGTTTAAGTATTTTTGGTTTGATTTGACTCTTATTGACATGGATACAGCATCACATTGAAAAAACGATGTTTTTTGGCTACCAATTGTAAAAATAGCCAATGATTGTCGCCAGTGATTAATGTACACTGATAGTAAGGGGTTGCTGAAATAAAGTGAATAGCATTTAGCTGGTCATGTTACAGCCGCCATATGGCAGGGACAATTTTATATTGAGTTTAGTATCAGTAGCCTAAAATTAACTGTGACTGAAAGGAATAGTTCACCCAAAACTAAAGAAATTGTGTTTTTTGAGGAAAACATTTCAGGATTTTTTTTCCATATAATGGACTTTTGTGGTGCCCCGAGTTTGAACTTCCAAAATGCAGTTTAAATGCGGCTTTAAACGATCCCAAATGCGGTTGTAAACAATCCCAGCTGAGGAAGAAGGGTCTTATCTAGAGAAATGATCGGTTATTTTCATAAAAATAATACAATTGATATACTTTTTAATGTCAAATGCTCGTCTTGTCTTACTCTGCCTGAACTCTGTATTTTTCTGGTTCATGACAGTTAGGGTACATCGGAAAAACTCCCATCTCATGTTCTCCCTCAACTTCAAAATCGTCTTATATCACTGTTTTACCATTTTTGTTAAGGGTGTTTGATCTTCTTTGCATGTTCACTTTGCAAAGACTGGGTCGGTACTTCTGCAGCGATGTAGGATGGTTTTGAAATGATTTTTGAAGTTGAGGAAGAAAATGCGATCAGAGTTTTTTGACATCAGAATACACAGAGTTCAAGGAGAGTAAGACAAGACGAGCATTTGAGATTAAAAAGTATTTCAATTGTATTTTTTTTTTAATGAAAATAACCGATCTTTTCGCTAGATAAGACCCTTCTTCCTTGGCTGGGGTCATTTACAACTGCATTTGGGATTGATTGAAGCTGCATTTAAACTGCATTTTGAAAGTTCAAACTTGGGGCACCATATCAGTCCATTATATGGAGAAAAATGCTCAAACGTTTTCCTCAAAAAACACAATTTCTTTACGACTGAAGAAAGAAAGACATGAACATTTTGGATGACGGGGGGTGAGAACATTATCTGTAAACTGTTGTTCTGGAAGTGGACTTCTCCTTTAATTACTCACCATCATGTCGTTAGAAACCTGTAAGACCTTTGAAATATGAAGGTCTGACCCTGCATAGACAGCAACGCAAGTGAAACGTTCAAAATAGTCCATGTAACATCAGTGGTTCAACCATAATGTTCTAAAGCTATGATATTACTTTTTGTGTGCAAAGAAAACAAAAGTAATAAGTTCATTCAACAAATTTTTCTCTTCCCTGTTTGTTTTTTCACTGTGGTTTGTCTTTTTTGCGTAGACTCGATTGGAGCCTGTGATTGAGGAGGCTGTAGAACATGAGTTAAAGAAATCCAGCAAGCGGACACTTCCTGCAGACTGTGGCGATTCCATCGCCAAAAGCAAAAGAGGAAGTGTAAGCGCCCACTCGCCTCTCCTGTGTTAACAGTTCTCTCATACTAAACTCCAAAACATTGTTCATACTTGCTTTTAGATCAGTGTCTTTCATCAGTGTGTGGCAGGTCATAGATTTGCTCTTTGGACTTTCTCACATTTCTCTCTTTCTGTCATTGTAGTGCTCTCCATGGCCAGATAATGCATACGTCAACCCCAACACAGCAGCTACACCAACCTTCACCTCCAGCACACACACCTACAGCACTAGCAGCACAGTACCAGACAGGTGACACACTCATAAAGCATCTCTTTGCTCCTTTTACATTGTTTCATGAATCACAGTTATGCATTTTCTAATGCTTGTACTTTTGTTTTTAGTGAGTCGTCTTCACCTAACCATCAAGGGGATCTTGGTAGCCTCATATCTATGGAGGTTTGTGCATGTTTGTATATTATATTTTTACCAGTTTGCCTTAAAGATGCACATTTGCATCTGAAAATAATACATTTGTATACTTTCTGCAGTCTCTGAGTCCCACAGCGTCTATACAGGATACACAGAAGTGGCTGCTTAAAAACAGATTTAACTCATACAGTCGTATTTTCACCCATTTCTCAGGTATGGTTTTGTTGCAAATATTATATTGCACCAGGGCTGAGTAACATATCTGTTTATGATTAATTGCAATCTCTATTTGAATTATCCTGTTATTGATTCTTCGTTGTTTTCACAGGGTGTGTGTAGCATACAGCGTATTCTGATTCACCAATGAGTTAATCATCAACTGGTTCTTTTAACAAATAGTTAAAAAAGATCAGTTGTTTAAATCAGTCTGAAACAGTTCCTTAATATAATTAAAGGGGACATCAGATGCCCATTTTCCACAAGTTGATGTGATTGTTTAGTATCTTCAAAAAACCTGATATAATACAGCCATAATATTCTCGCCATGAAAATAACCATAGAAAGTGAAATGGCGTTAAACACAAACAGACAAACTTAAGTGTCTTCATGAAATGTCCTCACAATACTTTGGTTAAAATTTCTCAGTGGTTGTGTGAAACAACACCCTTTTTTACGTTGTCAGAAACGGCTCTGTTCACAGCAACCTGTTTCGGTGCATGTCTCTTTAAATGATAATAAGCCACTGCTCACCCCGCCCCTCTCTTCCATTTTTTTCCTGTGTATTCAGTGGCACGTTACCATCAAAAACAAAACTAATCCACTGCATTCTCAGTGGCTTTGATGTCGGGAGAAAATGAAGACTCTTATGTTCACTTCTCGAGCGCAGAGAAAGCGCAGAGAAAATGGCGGACAGTGCACAACTGGGTGAGGGCAGAAATATGCAAATACAGAACAGTCCGTCAACAGTTGTAGGCGGGGCTTGCGCAGTATGATGTCATACTGCCCAAAAAAATCAAAGCGGCTTGACAATTGAGACTGTTTAGGTTTTTTGGGGATTTAAAAAAAGGAGTAAATGGATTTATCATTGTAGATTGAATGTGTCCGCTCACAAAGACACATTGATATGCAAACACCATGTAGAAGTGAATTTTGCATCTGATTTCCCCTTTTAACAACATTAACATAGAGAGAATCTCTTTCAAACGTACATAAATTGTGCATTTAAACTGAAATATCAAAATAGACTGAATCTGCATTTAACAGAATCTGGAGTTCTAAATTAGAATCTAATGGAATAGGGAAATCTGTGTTACTATCCAGCCCTAACAGACACACAGCATTACACTACAAGTAGTTATTACGGACACTGATTTGATATGGTTTTTCATCTTAGGTTCTGATCTACTGAAATTAACTCGTGAGGATTTAGTCCAAATTTGTGGTGCAGCTGATGGAATCAGACTCTACAATGCACTTAAGTCAAGGTATGATTCAAAAAAAAAAAAACAAGAAAAAAAAAGTCAAGTGATGTTAATATATAATTGAGTAGTTTTCTTACAATTATGAATGTTTAAACTAAAGAATTGTGTGTGTTTTTGACCCCGTACAGAGCAGTGCGTCCTAGACTCACAGTCTATGTGTCCCTGGAGGCGTCTCAGAGTGAGAGCCCTCTACTGGAGAAACGTGGCCACAGCAAAAACGGCGAACACAGCAGTCCAACATCCATACCTGGTATATAAATCTCAATCGTGGAGACGTATACACCCATTCCTAACATAGCACAATCACAACAAATACATAACATCTATTGTGTTACAACAACAAACATGCAGTCCAGCATTAGGCTGTGTTTACACTTGCTGTCTTTTTTTAAACCGCCATCCACATTAGGATGTTACATTACAATATTACAATTATTACAAATCAATAGTTGTAATAAACAGGGCAGACATGAGACAAATTAGTATTACCATTTAAAAGTTGGTAAGTTTAGTAAGTTTTTCTTTTTTTTTTTTTTTTTTTTTTTTTTTTTTTTTTTTTTTAAATAAAGAAATCACTACTTTTTTCAGCAAGGATGCATTAAATTGATTAAAAGTGACAGTAAAGACTTTACATTGTTACAAAAGAAATTCTGTGCTGTTCTTTTGACTTTTTTATTTATCGAAACAAAAACAAATCCTGAAAAATCCTCTGCACAAAAATATTAAGCAACACAACTGTTTTCAACGTAATGATAAGAAATGTTTCTTAGAATTATTTCTGAAGGATCGAGTGACAGTAAAGACTGGAGTAATGGCTGCTAAAAATTCAGCTTTAACGTCACAGGAATAATTACATGTTAAAATATTAAAATAGAAAACAGTTATTTTTTTAGGGTTCCCATCGATCCTTGAAATCCTTGAAAGTTTGTGAATCTGAAAAAAATTAAGGCCCTGGAAAGTTTTTGAAAATAAACGTACATAGATACAGGTCCTTGAAAGTGCTTAAATTTATTTTGTGCAAGAAGTTTTCTGGAAAAAATCCTATATTATTCCATCTGGTCTGGTCTGTAAGACCTCTGTTATATGTGACTCTGGACCACAAAACCATTTTTTTAAAATTGAGATTAATATGCATCTGAAAGTTGAATAAATAAGCTTTCCATTGATGTGTGGTTTATTAGGATAGAACAATATTTGGCCGAGATGCAACTATTTGAAAATCTGAAAAAAAAAAAAAAAATTCGCTTTTAAAGTTGTCCAAATTAAGTTCTTAGCAATGCATATTGCTAATCAAAAAATTACGTTTTGATATATTTACAGTAGGAAATTTACCAAATATCTTTATGGAACATGATCTTCGTATAATATCCTAATGATTTTTGACACAAAAGAAAGATAATTTTGACCCATGCAATGTATATTGGCTTTTGCTACTAATATACCCCTGCTACTTTTGGACTGGTTTTGTGGTGGAGGGTCACATATGGCCAAAAATACATGCAAAAAAAAAAAATGCTATTTGACACATGAAAACTGAAACAATGTATCTTACAAGGTAACACGATGTAACCTTGCTCTTACTTAAAATGTGTCACACATTAAGTCCTTGAATTTGAGGGTACTGGACCTGGAAAGTCCTTGAAAGGTCCTTGAATTTGAAGTTAACCTAGGTGTGGGAACCCTGTATTTTAAATGGTAATAATATTTCACAATATTACTGTATTTTTGATCAAATAAATGCAGTCTTGGTGAGTGTAAGAGACTTCATTTTAAAATGTTAAAAGAACTTTCAATAAGATACATTTTAAAAAATTGTACCAACCCCAAACTAATAACAGGTTTTTTATAAAAATAAAGATGCAGCGAAAGCCATGATAAGAAAAAATCTTGTTCCTCATCCTGTTATCAAAACACAACAGCATAACAACTGACATTTGACACAGCAACAAGACCACATCTCAAACCCGGCATCATTGCAGTCTAATAACAGACTTGTATAGCAGTTTAACCACTGTGCTCAGACCCCAAACGCAATTACCAAGAAATAATCAGGTTACCTAATGACTGTATAAAATGAATTCTAACAATTAATTTTATAGAAATTCACTGATGGATATATTTCTTAATTTGGATATATGAAGTACTGTGTCTGTGTTTGTGTTTAGTTTACCACGCTCTTTACCTTGAAGAGATGACCGCTTGTGAGCTAACTAGGAAAATCTCCAGCGTGTTGGCGCTGCCGCTGTCCCACATCAACCAAGTCTACAAACAGGGGCCCACAGGGATACACATACTACTCAGTGACCAGGTAAACACAGACCTACTTCACAGATTCATACAACCACAGTAAAAGCAGCCAGAAACAGTCTCTTATCTTTCCCTGTTATCAGGTGGCGGTAATAAGTTGGCCAACTGTGGGTGCTCATTTGAATAATGTTTTGCATCATGCAACAGATAAAACACACTTCATTGTAGACGTTTTTCTACTGTTATCATTTGTCATGAATAAATGGATCATGTAGGTGAAGAACATCACGTGACAGATTTGTCTAGTGAATGGTAATATCTTGTATTGTTGGAACAGAATGCAAATGTCCGTTACAATGTAAAATAAAGGTTTTCTGTTTTAACACCTTTTAAAATGTCTTCCTGTGATGGCAAAACTGAATTTTCAGCAGCCATTACTCTGTCACATGATCCTTCTGATCATTCTGATATGCTGATTTGGTGCTTTAAGAAACATTTCTAATTATTATTATTATTTTGCATAAAAGATGTTTACATATAGTACACAAGAGAAAATAGTAGTTGAATTTATAAAAAATTACCCCATTCAAAAGTTTCAATATACTTGATTGTTAATACTGTGGTGTTACCTGAATGATCCACAGCTGTGTTTGTTTTGTTTAGTGATAGTTGTTCATGAGTTCCTTGTTTGTCCTGAACGGTAAATCTGCCCGCTGTTCTTCAGAAAAATCCTTCAGGTCCCATAAATTCTTTGGTTTTCAGCATTTTTGTGTGAACCTTTTCTAATGATGACTGTACGATTTTTGAGATCCATCTTTTCACACTAAGGACAACTGAGGAACTCATATGCAGCTGTTACAGAGAGTTCAAATGCTCACTGATGCTCCAAAAGGAAAAACAATGCATTAAGAGGGGGTGAAAACTTTTTGAATTTGAAGATCAGGGTAAATTTAACTTATTTTGTCTTGTGGGAAACTTGTAACTATCTTGTAAGTATCTAAAGGGCAGTACTAAATGGACAAAATAAGATATTTAGGCAAAATAAGAAAAATGCACACATTTTCATTCTGTTCAAAAGTTTTCACAGCTATTAATGCATGGTTTGAACGTTCTGTAATAGTTGCATATGAGTCCCTCAGTGTGAAAAATTAATCTCAAAATCATAGTCATTGTTGGAAAGGGTTCAAATACACAAAAATTCTAAGAAACCAAAAAATTTGTGGGACCTGAAGGATTTTTTTTGAAGAACAGCGGGCAGTTTAACTGTTCAGGACAAACAAGAGACTCATGAACAACTATCATTAAACACAAACACACAGCTGTGGATCATTCAGATAACAACACCCTAAGAATCAAGAGTATGTAAACTTTTGAATGAGGTCATTTTTATTCAACTATTATTTGTGACCCTGGCAAATTTTTCAAAATTGAGATTTCTACATCATCTGAAAGCTGAATAAATAAGCTTTAATAAGCTTTTTTTTGTATGGTTTGTTATGATAGGACAATATTTGGTGAGATACAACTATTTGAAAATCTGGAATCTGAGGGTGTAAAAAAAAAAATATATATATTGAGAAAATCACCTTTAAAGTTGCCCAAATGAAGTTCTTAGCAATGCATATTACTAATCAGAAATTAAGTCTTGATATATTTACAGTAGGACATTTACAAAATATCTTCATGGAACATGATTTTAAGCATAAAATAAAAATCAGTAATTTACAATGTATTTTTGGCTATTGCTACAAATATACCTGTGCTACTTAAGACTGGTTTTGTGGTCCGGGGTCACATTTTCTCTTGTGGATGTATATGTAAATGTATTTTATGTGAAATATCTTTCTCAGGTCAGTAATGAAAAAAAAACAAAAAAAAACATGCATTTTGTATGATCTCTCTTACTTTGGTAAAACATAATTAACATTTTGCAGATTCTGCAAGGTTGTAAACTTTTGACCTCAACTGTATACTGTATATACACATACAAAGCTGACAGCTACTCATAAAATTACAGTAGCAACCAATATTGATAGTGACTGCACAAACTAATATGATTTAATCACTTACAAAATGACATTTAGTCCGAAAGATAACTCAAGTAACTCAAATATGTCCTAATATATAAGATCATTTTTTTGCTTACAGATGGTTTATAACTTCCCTGATGAGAGCAGTTTCATTGTCAGCACAATACAAGGTAAAACATTTTCAAATAACAGAGAATCTATGCTGTCGTCTTTCAGACGAATACAAACTCTTCCAAGCTTTATAATGGGAGTGAATGGCTGTTGAGATTTTGAGGCCCACACATAGACAAGCACATAGATTCACTTTAGAAGGCCTTTATTAACCCCCCGGAGCCATGTGGAGCACAATTTATGATGGATGGGCGCATTTTGATTTTGCTTCAAAATCTCAACAATTATAAAGCTTGGAAGAGCCAGGAAATTTTTTAAAAATAACACTGATTGCATTTGTCTGAAAGAAGAAAGTCATATACACCTAGGATGGCTTTATTTTGGTGTGAACTATCCCTTTAAAACCCCTCATTGCTTTCCTCATTCTCCAAACCATTTGGCATCATCTGTGGCTTTTGTGCGTCCTCAGATGACACCAGTGATGGATTCCACCTTGTCCTGAAGTAGAGCGACATGAAGCACAGTGTGATGACATCACAAGGCTCCGTACTGCCGTTCTTGAGCATTGAACATGTTCCCTCCATCCTCCTCTCTCTTCCTTTCCTCATCTCTCTCTCGTTCTTCACGTCTCAAGCGCGTCGGAGAGAGAGAGAGGTAGCTGGGGTTGGGCAGGGCCTCCTAACTGTTAGAATCTGACTTCAGTGTGTAAATTGTTTCATATTGAAAACACTTAAACTGATGCCAGTGTGTGCGAGCGGTGGGCTTTTAAGTATGCGTGCGAGTGCGTTTTTAAAGGTTGAATCGGGAGGGATGGAGGTGGGCAGAAACCGCAAGGAAGTGGAGGAGAATTGTGACCACTTTTACTTCAGCATGGTGTTCGAGGAAGAATCTGAGCGTCCGGCGCCGCGATACATACGGCTGAGCTCAGACTCTGTCCTCACTTTGCTAGTTCTGAACGTACAGTACTTACTTGAGTCTGTCCGCCTTTTGTCTGTGAGCTGTCAAGCATTTCGCTGCCTGCCCTTTCGAAATGGCCTGCAGACGCCATCACAAACCCCTCGGTAGATAGTAATGACCTCTTTTTCAGATGTGGGGAAACACGTCCTGACTTAGGCATGCGCGGGACGTCTTTATGTCTGTCTGGATGAATAATTCCTTGAGTTTGAGTAAGGTGCCCTGCAGCTAACGTGAGGTTTTGGCTGTATCCTACTCTCGTAGACGACATTGTCAGTGCTGATATCGTTTTCCAATTCCTCTCTCAAGACCAATCGTTTCTGGTGCCATTGTTTCTGTTGACTAGATTCTGTTAGTTTACTTTGTGCTTAGCGGGATGAATTAAGCGTCAGCTGGTTCCACATGTTTAGAATTAAATGATGGTTTTTAGATTGTGATTGTTGTGCTTCATATTCTCTGTGCCTGGTAGCTATTACCTGCCCTTTATAGTCAACCCTGGCACAGATTATAACACAATTATTGATAAATGTGCACAATCACAAGCAGCCATAAATTATATTTCCCATAATGCCTTTGCTTTCTATTATTTAAAAAAATTTTGACCTAGGACGTGACTTCAGCTGGTGCTTTTCTAAACGCACATGTGGTTTACCGTCAGCTGCTCCAGTTAAAACTAGCCATCATGGCTGCGGTCAGCCAGCATTTTTTCATTCTTTTTTTTTTTTTTTTTTTTCTCCTTCTTAAATAGAGGCTGACTCAATAGGTCTTCTATCTCAGTAGTCATGTATTGGGCAGCTGTGCTTTGGCATGTACTGTGCTTATTATTGCCACTTTATAGAGGAGCATGGTTGTGAGAATGTTGACTCCTTTTAATTCTCATAAAAAATGGAAAAAAAAAAAAAAAAAGAAATGACCAAGTCTGCACTGAAACTGATACCACAATAAAATGGATACTTTGCTGTTGTTGGATGCTCACTTATGACTTTTGGTGTACACGGTGTTTCCAGGTTGAACAAATGATCAAATCTAAATCCATGAAGAGGTGTGTTGTTCTCTTCCTCAGATCGAATGCTGTGGATCACCGGTCTGTCCTCTGCGTTTCCGTGATGATAATCATGGTGCCCTCATGTCACTGTCTGTCTAAAGAAGCCTCTCTTCCATAGGGAGAGCTGAGATGTACACAATTAATGCCTGTACCAGAAATAAAAATAATTTTCATATGTTGTCTCTGGAGTACTTTTTATATTGTGAAGTAATAACAGCTTTCACTTAAGCTGTTTTCTAGAAGGAAGTGAGCGTTCCAAATAGGCATTTCACCAACTTGTATGAGATTTATTTTTAGACATGCACCAATTTGTTAGATGCATTCATTTTGTGTGCAATGTAGAAAATGTACACTACCAGTCAAAAGTTTTTGTTACTTAAAGAATTCTCTACTGTTCACCAAGCCTGCTTTTATTTAATCCAAAATACAGCAAAAGCAGTAATTGTGAAATATTTTTACTATTTAATATAACTTTTCTGTTTGATTATATAACCCATATATAAATATATATCAAAGGTTTGGGATCAGTAAGAGTTTTAATGTTTTTTGAAAAAATTATCTTATGCTTATCAAGGCTACATTTACATTCAACAGTAATATTGTCAAATATTACTGCAGTTTAACATAATGGTTTTCTATTTTAAAATATAATTTATTCCTGTGATCAAAGCTAAATTTTCAGTATCATTACTCCAGTCTTCAGTGTCACATGATTCTTCAGAAATCACTCTTAATATGCTGATTTTTGTACATTTTTTCAGGATTGAACAGAAAAATCCAAAGATCAGCATTTATAGAAGAAGAATAAATTATAGAAATGCATAATTTTATTTACCAAGGATGCTTTAAATTTATTAAAAGTGATGATAAAGAAATTTATAATGTTACAAAATATTTCTATTTCAGATAAATTCAGTTCTTCTAAACTTTCTATTCATCAAAGAAACCTGAAAAAACTACTCGGCTGTTTTCAACAACAATAAATGGTTTTTGAGCAGCAAATCAGAATATTAAAATGATTTCTGAAGGATCATGTGACGAGTAATGATGCTAAAAATTCAGGTTGAAATCACAGGAATAAATTTTAAAATATATTCAAACAGAAAACAGTTATTTTAAATAGTAATAATATTTCAAAATTTTACTGTTTTTGCTGTACTTTGGATCAAATAAATACAGGCTTGGTGAGCAGAAAAGACTTCTTTAAAAAACAATAAAAATCTTACTGTTCTTACTGTACTGATATTTGGTATGACAAAATACACTACCAGTCTGGTAGTGTATTTTGTCATACCAAATATGTGGTAACACTTTACAGTAATGTTCAATTCATTAACATTAGTTAGTTATATGAACTAACAATAACAAACAAACAATAACAAACACTCAAGAATTTGTTAGGCTTTTGTCAATTTTAACATTTACTGAAACACATTTTAATGGATGTATGCATAAAATGTATCTGTCAGTATTATTTAATAGACCTGACCTACCATGAAGTTGTATTAAAAAAGTAAAAAAAAAATACTGTAACAAATGTATTGCTTATTGTTAGTTCATATTAGTTAATACATAAACTAACGTTGACTAATTCGACCTTATTGTTAAGTATTATTAAATATGTTTTACAATCAAGATTCTTATCACTTTTTCCATTGTTCAGGCCATTACAGGTAATTACAGGTAACTATGTGATAGGACTAAACAAATGAGTCACTGGGGTAAGGTGTGTCTCTCTGACCCTATTCTTCGCTATATTTAAAGTCCTGCATATACATGTTTATTAAATTCCTATATGAATTAAAGAATATATATATATATATATAAATATATATATATATATATATATATATATATATATACACTGTACACTTGATAAGAAAAGTTGAAGTTTTGTCTTGCACCTGATGTCACACCCAGCAAACACTTATAGTTATATTTATACTATACCAATATACAGTTCTACATAAGCCTCCTGCACGCTGTTTACGTATTTAGGGATTTACATGTAAGAAATCAATACAGAATTCGTTTAACGTTGGCGTGATTGCACCCGCCAGCGCAGAATGCGCATGCGTTATTTTGACAGTACATTTGACGTGATGACGCACTGCAGAGAACCAGGAAGTGCTCTGCCTTTGTTTTTATCCGTCTGCAGTGTTCTCATTCTCCACTAGAACTGTGTTTCCCGCGGGCCGTAATGGCGACGTTTATTTCTGTCCCGTTGAAGAAGTCCTCGGAGGTCGATTTAGTGAAACCGCTGTCGAAATTTGTAACGGCCACGTATCCTCAAGGTGAGGAGCAGGCGGAATATCTCCGTGCCGTGGACGAGCTCAATAAGCTGCGTAAAAGTGCTCTGGGGAGGCCGCTGGACAAACACGAGAGCTCGCTGGAAATCCTGCTGCGGTGAGAGCCTGACAACCTGATAACGAAGTTTCAATGGGTGTTTATTTCTACTGCCTGTTAAATATTGATAACTCTGTATCGTGGATTGTGACTGTATGATTTGTTAAAGTGCAGATTCATAGAAACATGAAACGTGAACTGGAGGTGTTGCTCTTGCTGGTTGCCCTTTTTTGCTGCTCAAATGAGAGTATTGACGTCTACAGAGTTTCATTGTTTTAAAGTTTGGACTGCACATATGTGTCTAGTGCGGTATGTGGTGTACGTCATTATATGAAGTTGAGATTTGAGAAGTTGACATCCTGTAAGAGGCTAAAGAATATTTGTACTTTTAAAATTAATTCGTCACACCCAGAGCATTTAAAATGAACTAGTAATAAAAATGTGGGGAAACAATATAAAACGTTGACAGGTTACAGCATCTACATTATACGTTAATACACCCTCATAAACTTAACTCTAAAATCTTAAAGTTAATTAAAAAGTCCAGAACACGCTATGCGTCAACACCCATTTATCAATACGTCACCCGGCTTCCTGGTTTTGCGTGACTCAGGTGTGTCTTTAAGATTGACCTCTACAAACATTCACTATTGATTAATATTACATCGTTCGACGGAAATAACAGGAATACATGAGAAAATATGTTCTGAGTTGTTTATATTATGTTCGCTGAGTTGTTTAAGCAAATTGGTCAGTTATCGTCGACCTAGTTGTCACATGATTCCATTACGTCATGCGTCACTTAGGTGTAAGTGACGTATACGTTTTATTTTGGGGAGAATTTATTACATGCTTTATTACTTTCTCTATAGGCCAGCAGCTGATGTTTTGCTTTGAAAGAGTTGAGGAAATGGCTAGTTAATTTGTTTAACAAAATCAGATTTGCTGTATCATGCTTTCAGTAGCCTACTTCATTAGTCCCCTTTTATATCCATTGTTTTGGTCTTTACTGAAATGTTTATTGTATATTAATTGTTAAAATATATCATCTACTTTCAATTAATTTACCTGCTTATGATACCTTAACATTAACATAATTACATCATTTTTAACATTGAAAAAAGTAACAAAACTGTGTATTTTAATTCTACCTAAAACTCTTGATTGTTCATAAGAATTAGGCCCTGTTTCCCAAGTCAGCGGTTCAGTTCTGCATTTCATTTGCGGTTAAATGTAGTTGAGTTAATGTTGCGACTGGGACTTGCGCCATCTGGAGAGTGAATGAGGAGTGTGTTGCTATAGGAATAAGCTTTTTGTTTGCTGCTTTGTAGCCATGCTTAATGGTCAAGATGAATGGACTGCTTTGTAGCTGCTGTTTAGACCGGTGTTTGGTTTGTGTGACGAAGAACCCCTTGGACACACCCGTCAACAGTATTCCCTCTCCTCTCGGAGTCTACAGTCATGTTCTTTTTATAGTGCTGAGAGGCAAAATATAGCAGATCTAAAACATACGGAGCAGAGATGTAGGGAAATGCTCTTCTTTCCTTCCAGGAAGGAAATGTTTTTGTGTCACTCCGTAACAATGAGGTTAAGTAACTTCAGTAACGTCACTTGATTCTTGGGTTCAGACTGACAGTCACATGAGAATGCCGTCATGGCTAAATTATGTGTTGTTATGGTTTACGTTCCGTCTAAAGAAACTAAAGTGTTTTTCCACACACTTTCTGTTTTAACAACTTTTTTCTTTGTTTTTCTCTCTCCTCTTTAGATATTATGATCAGCTCTGTGCAATCGAACCCAAATTTCCATTTCCAGAGGTAACCTATATAAATTCTCAGTTCTTGGTGTAACATTAACCCATTCATTTTTTAACGACAATAATTGGTTAGGTCCCATTTTATATTAGGTGGCCTTAACTACTATGTACATACATCAAAAAATAAGTACTATGTACTTATTGTGTTCATATTGTATTGCAAAACACTTTTGTTTCTGTTGAGGTTGGCTACGGGTAAGGTTAGGGAAGGGTTTGGTGGTATGGGTAGGTTTAAGGGTGGGTTAAGGTCAACAGTTGAATTATAAATGTAATTACAGAAAATAAGTACGCATGCAGGTATTTCTTAAAAATATAAGTACAATGTGAAAACATGTATGCAATATTTCCGTTATATCAACTGATTAATTTAAATGTAAGTACAGAGTAGTTAAGGCCACCTAATATAAAGTGAGGACATTGATTATAATAACATAGTTATAATAACATAGAGCAATTTGAGCATATTCATAAGTGTCTGTATGTAATAGACAACTGTTTTTTGTTTGTGTTTTTTTCAGTTATGTCTGACATTTACATGGAAAGATGCTTTTGATAAAGGATCTCTTTTTGGAGGCTCAGTCAAGCTTGGTGAGTTGATTTCTGATTTTGAATCAAGATCAGCATATGTCAACACAAACAAATGCACCGAAAGTGAAATTATTTGTTTGTATCGCATACTGTAATGTTTCACATTAGTACTTTCGATTTCACTACAAATTTGCCCTATGGGTAAATTGTTTTAAGGCATGTAAGCTCTTGGTTGATGCTTTATTGCAGATAATTGTATACAGGATGTTTGAAGAATTATGTAAATGCCTTTGGAGTATGCATCAATAAATATTATATTTCTGTTTTCCATATTCAAGGAAAATATGGAAACAGGGCCAGGCACCTAGTCTAGTAAAAAAAGAAGGGCAGCACATCTTGTTAACTAAGAAACATACATAGTGAAACATTTTTATAAAAGTTGTTTCACTTTTTTGTTTCTTTATGAAGTCTAACATGCTAAATACAAACATTACTTTACTTTTTTGTGTATCAGTAACAGTGAAAACTAAAAAATATATTGACAACTTATACAAGCTAATGTTTTATTACTCCTGCATAACTAGCTAACCACAGTTTAACATAATTACCAATAGTGAGTCGTCCAAAAAAAAAAAAAAGTGCACTTTGGATGATTTTTGTCTTTTATGACTAGTCCCACAATGTTCTGGAATGTTCCAGAAAGTACTATAATATTGCATAATATTTCAGAATGTTACAGAATGTTTTAGAATATGCAAAAACAAAATGTCTTTGAAAAAAATAGTGCAAAAATAAATACAAAAATGTATCTGTACTAAACCAATGTTTCATAATCAATCATAGAAGTTCTAAAATTTACCTGGCCTTAATATTTACCTACATATTGATATCGGATAAATGGGTAATAATAATTAGCACCACAGAATTAAAGAGAAGCCATTAAAAATTTAAGTGAAACAATTTTGTTACATTGTTATTGTGTTTGCACGTAAGTAATGTTATCTCTAGTAATTCCATTACCTAATCATTTGGCTCACTGCATTCTTTATTACTGAATATTTCATGGTACCACCAATTTCTCAACTATGCAGATTATTTAATGTAGAGTTTTCTTTCATGTGTTTTGGACTGTACCATGTTTACAAATGCATGATAAATCCCTTCTATATTCTTGTTAAATTTAATTATCAAAAATAGTAAAGTTACTTGTTATTTATACATGGGCCATTGTACACATTGTATGCAAATTGTATAATATCAGAGGTACATTTTTCTAATAATTGTGCTGTTAATTCTCATATTGTATTTTTAGAAAGTCTTTTTATATATATTTTTCCTCTCCCCAAATTTGTCACTACCGAAACACAGTAATATATAATTTAATAAGAAGGGTTATATTGACCTATTAAGATTTTGTTTATGTCTACCTTGTAAATATATATTTTCCTATTTTATTAAAATCAATAACAATTACAACTAAATGTTTCAAGTTTGACTTATGAAATTTGTATTTTGAACTTGATCTTTCTTTGTAAAGGGCATAAAGTTGATCATATGGATTTCAAACTTAAGATTTATTAGTTTGAATGTACACTGAACCAAACGCTATCATACAAAACTCATTTTTGACAGAACATCCCATGTTTCAGTCATGACGGCACATTTTCGGTAGTGACAGTAATGTTTTGGTAGCACAGCATCACATTACATAATTTTAACTTGCATATTAAAACATACTAAAATAACTAAAATGCTTGTATATTTGCTTTGTTTATTTCCTCCATATAAAGGATTTGGTGTTCCCTTTTTTCAGTGCTGAAATAATAATGATGATGTGTTATGGTCGTGACTGTTTTGGTAATGACAGTTTTAAATACTTCAGCTCAAAAGATGCTAATCAGCACATGGTTAGCACAAAGATGCTAATCAGCACATGGTTAGCTAGCACAGTTCTGAACAGTTGTACACAACAAAACAAAACACATTTACCTCAAGATTATGGGACCTATCTTCTCACAGCTATGAGAGCAAGGACACTTTTTTTTTTTTTTTTTACGTTTACAAACGTTTCATGGTTTATAAAGAAAATATAAAATAAATCTATTTTTGTAACTTTTGTAGCTTTTTTTAAAAAAAATCAAAAATATATTTTTAAAAACAACAATAGAATAAAAAGCAAAAAAAATTTAATATTATTTTCATGAATGAAATTTGGGGGTTAGGGTTTGGGACAGCCACCTCACATTTGAAAGTACTCAATAAAATGGTGATTTTTATATATATTAAGCTTACTGATCTTTTAAATATTATTGTGGGTTTCAATAGATAATCAAAGGATCTTAGTAAACATCTAAAATTTGAATACTTAAATGCTTTTTAAACTTTTTGTTGTTGTTGTAAAACAGCAGCTTGCACCAGTTCTGTAGAATGGCCCATATATGGATGATTTTTTGGTGTTATTAGTAAAACGCTTTGACAAAAAAAAACTATATTAATGTAACACATTTTATACATAGATGTTTCATAGTGTTTTGCTTGTGCAATATCAAAGTCAATTAATTTAAAAAGGCTTAAAGGAGAAGTTCACTTCCAGAACAAAAATTTACAGATAATTTACCCCCTTGTTATCCAAGATGTTCATGTCTTTCTTTCTTCAGTCATTTCAAAGAAATTGTTTTTTGAGGAAAACATTTCAGGATGTCTCTCCATATTATGGACTTCTACAGTTTCCCGAGTTTAAACTTCCAAAATGTGTCTTATCTAGCAAAACAATCGGCCATTTTTGAAACAAATTGACAGTTTATATACTTTTTAACCTCAAATGCTTGTCATGTCTAGCTCTGCTTGCATTCTGTGTATTCTGGTTCATGACAGTTAGGGCATGTCAAAAAACTCCCATCTCATTTTCTTCTCCAACTTCAAAATCATCCTACATCGCTGTTTTACCTTTTTTGTAAAGGGCCTTTGATCTTCTTTGCACATTCACTTTGTAAACACTGGGTCGGTACTTCTGCAATGATTTAGGCAATTTTCACGCAGAGCTAGACAAGACGAGCATTTGAGGTTAAAAAGTACATGAATGGATTAAAAAATGACCAATTGTTTTGCTAGATAAGACACTTCTTCCTCAGCTGGGATCATTTAGAGCTCTTTGAAGCTGCATTTAAACTGCATTTTGGACACCATAGATGTCTACTATATGAGAGAAATCCTGAAATGTTTTCCTCAAAAAACATAATTTCTTTACGACTGAAGAAAGAAAGACATGAACATCTTGGATGACAACGGGGTGAGTATATTATATGTAAATTTTTGTTCTGGAAGTAAATTTCTCCTTTAATTAAAAACTGCTTATCATAAAAAGGAAGTAAAAGAACGGAAATAGTGATTAATCCACTGTGTGGTTTGTGTGTTTCAGCATTGGCAAGTGTGGGCTATGAGAAGACGTGTGTGTTGTTCAACGTGGGGGCGCTGGCCAGTCAGATTGCTTCTGAGCAGAATCTCGACAATGACGAGGGACTGAAGACCGCTGCCAAGTTCTACCAGGTTTGATTTTGACCTTAAATCCTTCAACACAGACAATCGAGAGAAATAAAAATGTTTCAAGCATTTCCTGTCTCTTTCCAGCTGGCAAGTGGAGCGTTTGCTCATATAAAGGATACGGTGCTGTCTGCACTGAATCGAGAGCCCACCATGGACATCTCCCCCGAGACGGTGGGCACGCTCAGTCAGATCATGCTCAGCCAGGCACAGGAGGTTTTCGTTCTCAAAGCCACCGCTGGTGCGTCTGTGTTTATGTTTGTGCATTTTCTGCTTGTGGTTGACACAGGTTTAACTGTCTAATGTTTCATCTCACAGATAAAATGAAGGACGCCATTGTCGCTAAACTTGCCAACCAGGCGGCAGATTACTACGGCGATGCTTTTAAGCAATGTCAATACAAAGAGAATCTCCCTAAGGTATGTGTAGTTTCCAATACACATGACAGACACCTTAGAGGGGGAACTTGATCCACTAGGGGTCACTGTGCAATCAAACTAGACACTGTTAAACATCAAGCAAAGATCCCCACATACTGCATGCAGCGATCACTGTGGGTGTGTCTGTATATGTGCACCTAGAGATTTAAGTTTCCTTGATTCCCATAATGACTGCTAGTTACCCCTCACACGCACACACGCACTCTCACAGCCTCAGCCTTTGTTTTCTTCTCCTATTGATCTGTGAATGAACGCTGCATGAGCGTTGTGTGAGGATTTGGTTGGGGTTCGCTGAAGAATGCGTGCTGATTTGCTGTTCTGTTTTCTCTTCCTGCGCCCTGTGCTGTGTGTCTGTGCTCGTTTGTGGTTGCCCGTGGTGTTGGTTCGTGGTTGCCGTGGCGTTTGTGATTGCTGTGGTTGCCTCTCCCTGGTCAGTATTTTTATTTCCAGGAAGTGCTTCCCGTCCTCGCTGCCAAGCACTGTATGATGCAGGCCACCGCAGAGCTGCACCAGTCAGCCCTGGCCAATCAGAAGAAAAAATTTGGAGAGGAGATCGCTCGGCTGCAGGTGTGTTTGTCTGTGTGTGACAGACTGTTTATTTTTGTCGCTTGTTTTATTCATTCGGTTTTGAGCTTCATTAATAGGACGTTGACGTTCTGGTCTCTCATGCGTGTCTTGCAGCATGCCACAGAGCTGGTGAAGACCGCAGCTTCTCGATACGACGAGTACGTTAACGTAAAGGATCTTTCAGATAAGATCAGCCGCGCACTCACAGCTGCAAAGAAAGACAATGACTTCATCTACCACGACCGTGTGCCAGAGGTCAAAGACCTGGAGCACATTGGCAAAGCATCTCTGGTCAAAGCAACTGCAGTTCAGACACCACTCAGCCAGAAGTTCACAGGTCAGAATGATGCACACATGACTTTTCCTTGGTTTCTTATGTGGAAAAATTCAACTAATTGCATTACTTGCTGCTTTGTTTGTGTTTAGATCTGTTTGAGAAGATGGTGCCGATGGCAGTGCAGCAGTCAGTGAGTGCAGCCAATTCCAGGAAGGCTGACACAGTCAACAGACTGATTGGCAGCATGAGGGAAGCAACGAATCTCTGCAACGGGTTAGTGTTGGTGCATCTTGCATGAGTCCATTTGAACTCCATTAAAAGTCCATTAACATGTACAGTGAGAACTGTTACTGCTTTGCTTTTAATTGTTTTAAATGAGAAGTTCATTTCCAGAACAAAAATTTACAGATAATGTACTCACCCCCTTGTCATCCAAGATGTTCATGTCTGTCTTTCTTCAGTTGTTACGAAATTGTTTTTTTGAGGAAAACATTTCAGGATTTTTCTTCATATAGTGGACTTCTATGGTGCCCAGAGTTTGAACTTCCAAAATGCATTTAAATGGGGCTTAAAACAATCCCAAATGCAGCTGTGAACAATCCCAGCTGAGGAAGAAGGGTCTTATGTAGCGAAACGATCGCTTATTTAAAAAAAATAATAATAATAATTCATATACTTTTTAACCTCAAACGCTCATCTTATTTTGCTCTGCTCTGCCTGAACTCTGTTTTTTTTTTTTTTTTTTTTTTCGGTTCAAGACCGAATCTCCCATTGTATTTTCTCCCTCAACTTCTAAAATCATCCTACATCCCCCAGTCTTTGCAAAGTGAACATGCAAACACTCTTAACAAAAAAGGTAAAACAGCAATGTAGGACAATTTTTTTTTTTAACAAACCCTAACTGTCTTGAACCGGAAAAAAACAGAGTTCAGGCAGAGCAAGACAAGACGAGCGTTTGAGGTTAAAAAGTATGTAAATTGTAATTTAAAAAAATATATAATAACCGATCATTCTTCCTCCGCTGGGATTGTTTACAACCGCATTTGGGATCATTTGAAGCTGCATCAGGGCACCATAGTCCACTATATGGAGAGAAATCCAGAAATGTGTTCCTCAGAAATCAATTTCATTATGACTGAAGAAAGACATGAACATCTTGGATGACAAAGGGGCGAGTACATTATCGGTAAATTTTTGTACTGTTTTGTTTCTCTTTTAAGGCATCAATCACAGATGTAATACTGCACATAATGCTTTTACTTAAACCTGGATATGCTAAATTTTCAATTTTATCAGTATTTTGGGTGGATAAATGAGGTTTGGTGGTGGTGATTAATTGCGTTGTTGCTAATTGGTAGGGTGTTGGCGTCTTTGAACCTGCCGGCGGCTCTAGAAGATCTGACGGGAGACGCGGTCCCTCAGTCCATCCTTGAGAAGAGCCGTGCTATTGTTCAGCAGGGTGGCCTACAGAGCATCGAACAGCTCATTAAAGATCTCCCTGAACTGCTGCAGAGGAACCGTGAGATCCTGGATGAGGTGATGCGCACGTTCACCATCTGTTTTATGGTCTTTTATACAGATCCAAATGTCTGAGATCACTAGTAATAATGCTTCTGGTTTTGCATTTTTTTCTCATTTAAAGGGATAGTTCACCCAAATCATGTCATTCCAAACCTGTAAGTTAATCTTTGGAACAAAAATATCTAAATTTGTGATGAAATTGTTGAGCTTTCTGACCCTACATGGACAAATGCTTCTGCCACATTCAAGATGAATGCATAAGCATGTGTCGTGGTACTCTTGTAAACGCACATCAAAGACTGACACACAAGAGAAGAAATTAGTGAATGAAGTTGTTATGTTTGCTTTCTTTGCACACAAAAATATTCTCGTAGCTTCAGAAATTGAAAGTTGAACCACTGATGTGACATGGACTATTTTAACGATGTCCTTACTACCTTTCTGGTCCTTGAACGTGGTAGTTGCATTGCTGTATGTGCAGGGTCAGAAAGCTCTCTGATTTTATCAAAAATATCTTAATTTGTGTTCTGAAAATGAATGATGGTCTTACGGGTTTGGAAAGGAATGAGAGTGAGTTATTAATGACAGAATTTTCATTTTTGTCCTTTGACCACAAAACCAGTCATGAGATTTAAAAAATAAGCTTCACATTGATGTATGGTTTGTTAGTATAGGACAATATTTGGCCAAGATACAACTATTTGAAAATCTGGAATCTGAGAGTGCAAAAAATAAATTTAATTTACCTTTAAAATTGTCCAAATGAAGTTCTTAGCAATGCATATTACTAACCAAAAATTAAGTTTTGATATATTTACGGTAGGAAATTTACAAAATATCTTCATGGAACATGATCTTTACTTAATATCCAAATGATTTTTGGCATTAAAATATAATAATAATTTTGACCCATACAATGTGTTTTTGGCTGTTGCTACAAATATACTACTTACAACTGGTTTTGTGGTTTAGGCTCACATTTTTTGGGGAACTATGCCTTTAAACCCACTATATATGTCTATGACACCATCTGACTGTATGAACTTGCATTTGATACTATTTAGTATCATGAACAAAAATTGTGCGTTGTTGTTACAGTCCTTGAAGATGTTAGATGATGAGGAAACAACAGACAATGAACTCAGAGCCAAATTCAATCAGCGCTGGAACAGAACTCCCTCTGGAGATCTGTATAAACCACTCAGAGCAGGTACATACACACTTCCACACGGCATTTATGCATTTAGCAGATGCTTTTGCCTAATGAGACTTACAGTGCATTCTAGGTAAACACATTATCAGTTTGTATGCTTTTCCTGCTTATGACTTTTATGTTGCTGGTGTCATGCTCTACCAGTTATGCTGTCAGAACCCATCTCGAGGATCGCTTTGCTCATAATGGTTTACCCCCTCTCTCTCTGTTTCTCCATGCAGAGGGAAATAATTTTCGCAATATACTGGATAAGGCAGTGCAGGCTGATCAGGTTGTGAGAGAGCGTTACACTGCACATTGTGAGATGATTGCTTTGCTCTGCAAGCCAGAGAATGAGCTCAGTGCCGCCATACCGTCTGCAAACCCCGCCAAGACTCTGCAGGGCAGTGAGGTGAGTGTTATGATTGTTAACTTACTAAAACTATCAAAAATTATTAAAGAAAAAAAGAAATGAACAAATATGACCCTGGACCAGAAAACCAGTCATAAGGGCCAGTTTTTGGAAATTGAGATTTATACATCATCTGAAAGCTGAACAAATAAGCTTTATATTTGGCCGAAATACAGCTGTTTGAAAATCTGGAATCTGAGGGTGCAAAATATTGAGAAAATGCCTTAAAAGTTGTTCAAATGAAGTTCTTAGTAATGTATATCACTAATCAAAAATTAAGTTTTGACACATTTACAGTAGGAAATTTACAACATATCTTCATGAAACATAAAAGAGAAATCGTTAATTTTGACCCACGCAATGTATTTTTGGCTATTGCTACAAATATACCCATGCTACTTATGACTGGTTTTGTTGTTCAGGGTCACAAATGTTTAAAAAATATATAAATATTAGTTGAAAAACTGAAAGTAAATGAAAATCAGAACATTAGAGTTAAATTAGAAATTTTGCCTTGGGAGCTAACTGAAATATTAAGCTAAAGTACTAAAATTACTAACTGACGTAAACTGAAATAAAAATAATTTTTAAATATTTAAAACTAATAAATGACAGAAACTAAGATTAAAATTAAAACTAAAAATATACAAATAAATGCACATTTTATATATAAAGAAGCTTACTCAATAATATTAATAAAAATTAACCTAGTATTTAAATAATACTAAAATAAGACTGGGTGTGATATACACATTGACCCATTTATTTCACTGACTAACCCTGAACCATCATGCTATCCTTCAGTCCGGGCTTGTCCTCTTCTGTGCAGGTGGTAAACGTGCTGAGAGCTCAGCTGGCACAGCTGGATGAGGTGAAGAGGGAAAGAGAAGTTCTGGAGGGAGAGGTCAAGTCGGTGACCTTTGATATGACAACGAAGTTCCTTACCGCACTGGCTCAAGATGGCGCCATTAACGAAGAGGTCATGACCGCCAGTGAGCTGGAGACCCGTTACGGCTCTCACACACAACGTGTTCAGCAGAATTTACGCAGACAGGAGGAACTGCTGTCACAGATACAGGTGCACACAAAAACTCACACATGAGCAACATTTCAAAAAGTGATACTCACAGAATTCTAATTTATAAAAAAAAAAAATTTCCTTCTTGTCTCAGGTGTCTCACCAGGAGTTTTCAGCACTCAAGCAGTCCAACTCTGAGGCTAATAACAGAGAGGAGGTCTTGAAGAAGCTCGCCTCAGCCCACGATAGCTACATAGAGATCAGCTCCAATATCAAAGAGGGGACTAAAGTAACTAACTCATGCACTAATATTAGTTCTGCACACATGCACGATCTATAAGATGTCTCTCAGCTGTCTCATTCTCTCTTTTCCTCCTCCTCTTTCAGTTCTACAATGATCTAACAGAAATCCTGTTGAAGTTTCAAAATAAGTGCAGCGACATTGTCTTCGCTCGCAAAACTGAGAGGGATGAACTGCTCAAGTATGTACTTCAATTGTGTGCACATATTAACAAATCCTAATGGTTTCAGATGACTCTAATTGGCTTACGACTGTTTGATTAAAGGGAGCTGCAGCAGAGCATTGCTCGTGAGCCGAGCGCTCCTTCATTCAACGTCCCGTCGTACCAGTCCAACACTCCTGCGCCTGCCTCAGGAGGCCCGACCCCTGCACCCAGGACTGTGTTTGTGAGTTTGCAGACTGATAAGCTCTAAAGAAAGTCCTTGACTGCAAGAAATAGTCTTATTTATATTTCCATTCCAGACCCCGCAGCAGCCTCAGGCTAAACCCCAGCCGCCAGCGAGACCGCCACCCCCAGCCATCACTCCTCAGGCGGCCAGTACTGCAGCTCCAGTCAGTACTCCAGTGGCTCCCAGCAGCACTAATCCCCCACCTGTTGCACCACCCACTGGACCCTCACAGGCTCAAGGACCACCCTACCCCACTTATCAAGGCTACCCAGGGTAAATAAAGACTTTCACAAGTACCTGTGTGCTCAGAGCTGTATGTAAGTGACAGTCCATAGCTCAGTTCTAAAACCGTGAGGTAGTTTCCTCATGGTCAGCTTGATAATGCTGCCTTCTAAGATGCGGTCTAAATCTAAGGCTGCATCCAAATATGCAGACTTACCTACTGCATATAGAATAGGCAAAAATGGTATGTGAAAAGAGTAGTATGTCCAAATTCACAGTATTCATAAAATAGCAAAAAGTACCTGAATTACCTACCACAGGGGTGTCCAAACACAGTCCTGGAGGGCTGGTGTCCTGCAGAGTTTAGCTCCAACTTCCCTCAGCACACCTGACTGGAAGTTTCTGGTATGCCCAGAGATTTTCTTACTATAGGGAGATGAGAGGGTCTGTTACTTAGTATTGTAGAATAAGCGTAACGGCTAATTAGGATCATGTGTCCCTTAATAACCAATCACATTACATCCTTGACGTCATTGAATTTCAGAGTTGTGCGACACTCAATCGCCGTTTACGGATACCATAATGAATAAGAAGTGCTATAAGCTGAATCCCACCTTTTGCAAAAAGTTATTGACCTCTCTTATAAAACTGCATTTTTTTTCATGGTAAACTCTAAAAATAGTTTAATCCAAAAGTATTGTTTAGTGTAAAACATGTTGAAAATTAGCAGATAGGCTGTCGTTTCCTCTAAAAAGCTGTTTATTCAGCGTAGTGAAACCTCTCTTCCACTGACATCCATTCAAAGAAAACGGCCTCTCGTCGTCTTTCCCACGTACTGCCAGACTGGAAGCGTTAGCTTTAGCTGTTACGATTTTTCAGGTAATGGTTGCAGGCTTGCCATCTACTGGCTTTGGTATGCCTACCTAGGAAGACCTTGATTAGATGATTCAGGTGTGTTTAATTGGGGTTGGAGCTAAACTCTGCAGGACAGTGGCCCTCCAGGAGCAGGATTGGACACCTCCATCCAATGATCCCACTTTTTGTGGAAAAATGCAATGCCAGGTGATCTGACCAGTCTGCCATTTTGTCTGTAAAAAAAAACAGACCTAAAAGTAGATTAACATCAATGGGCATGAACTTCAAAACTGGTGTGTATTGATCCAAGTTTGATCTTTCTGCAAGGGCTGGGCAATTTTTTTATTTTTTTTATTTTTTATTCCCACCCTCCGATTTTGATTAATTCAAATTTAATGTTTTGTTTTTATTTTTTAGAAATTGGGGTTTTGAGACCGTAACGAAGGGGGGAGGGTCTTTGTAAAGGTTCAATTCCATTTCTGCAAAATACTGTAATTAATTACAGTTCTATATCATGATTCTTGAACTTGTGTTCTTCTGCTGATGAAGATGGAACATAAAAACAGTTTATTTTTTCATCCTTTTATGTAAGAACGCAGAATCGTTCAGAGAAGCCAGAATCGTTAAATTTAAATTTCTATTCCTGCCTACAATACCTAAGCCTAATTGTAAGTCTCCCTTGCACTTCGTGTAATGAATGCCATTTGTGTCCACAGAATTACTGCCAAAGTAAAGCGTTACAAATCAGTCACTTAAAATCCAATTCACACTGCAGGCAAAACTTTTTTTTTTTTTTTTTTTTTTTTTTCCTTCCACTGGTCAGTTTTAAAATTTTGGACTATTTTCCTTTAATTCCATGTATCCTGTTGGAAAGAAAAGATCCATAATACACATTTGTTTATTTTTATAAACTTTTTTTTTTGTATTTGTTTTTATAGATTTAAATGACAGTATATCTTCGAAGTTTGAGCCAGAAATTTTCACTTCAGTAGCACTCTTACTCCAGACTTTCCAGTTTTATTCCTATGTATATTCTGATGGTTTTTCAAGAGGGGTTTATTCATCTGATTTATTTTATTCCAACAAACATTCTGACTTTTGATAGTATTTTCTGACCCAAAATTCTGAAAACTTCTTTTGAAGGAGAAGTTCACTTTCAGAACAAAAATTTACAGATAATGTACTCACCCCCTTGTTATCCAAAATGTCCATGTCTTTCTTCAGTCGTAAAAAAAATTATGGTTTTTAAAGAAAACATTTAAGGATTTCTCTCCATACAATGGACTTCTATGGTTCCCCTGAGTTTTAACTTCCAAAATGCAGTTTAAATGCAGCTTCAAAGGGCTCTAAACAATCCCAGCTGAGGAAGAAGGGTCTTATCTAGCAAAACAATTGGTTCTTTTCTAAATAAAATTACAATTTATATACTTTTTAACCTCAAACAGTCGTCTTGTCTAGTTGAATTCAACATTTTAAATCTGGTTGAACAAATGTTCAGATTTCTGTTCTGGAAATGCTTGTGAGTACATATTTATTTAGATAAAACTTAAAGCATATAATATGAACAATTATCTTGCTATTCATAAAACAGAAAAAAGTTCCCACATGACCTGCAGGGGTGTCCAAACTCGGTCCTGGAGGGTCGGTGTCCTGCAGAGTTTAGCCAGGAAGTTTCTAGTATGCCTAGCAAGAGCTTGATTAGCTGGTTTATGTGTGTGTAAAACTCTGTGGGACAGTAGCTCTCAAGGACTGAGTTTGGGCGCCCCTGCCTTAACGGTATAGTTCACCCAAAAATGAAAATTCTGTCATTAATTACTCACCCTCATGTCAAACCCGTAAGCCCTTTATTCATCTTCAGAACACAAATGAAGATATTTTTGAGAAAATCCGAAAGTTTTCTGACCCTGTATAGACAGGAACGCAACTGACACGTTCAAGGCCCAGAAACTTAGTAAGGACATTGTTAAAATAGTCCGTCAGTGGTTCAACCTTACCTTTTTTGAAGCTACGAGAATACTTTAACATTTATTCAACATGAAGGTAAGTATTTGACAGAATTTTCATTTTTGGGTGAACTATCCCTTTAATGTACCATGATTAGTCAACCAATTAAGTATGGTGATATCAGTTAAAACGTTTACCCAATTCAGCTTAAAACTCAATTTTGTTGTCTCACTCCTCTCTTCTAGGTATTACCAGATGCCAGTGGCCTATAACCCATATGCATATGGGCAGTTTAATATGCCCTACATGCCCTATCAAGCCCAGGGGCAGGCTGGATACCCCGGAGGCCCCCCTGCACAGCAGCCCTACCCTTATCCTCAACAGCCACCACAGCAACAGCCCTATTACCCCCAACAGTAGAGCGCACCTCTCGCTACTACCAGCCACACTCATTCCTGTAAACTAGCAATCCTATTACTGCACTTAACTATTAACACTTCTGCACTCACACGCGCTCTCTCTACTTAACATCTGGCTTAATCTGGGCGGGGCTTAGAATACAGGCCCCGCCCCCCTCTTTGTGGGTGGACTTTTAGGCCAAGGTTCACAAAGCAGGTGTGCTCGTCGAGGGAAGATCTGATCTCTGTCTCTATCTGTCTCTCTCTGTCTTACCCTCTAGCCCAAAGTGAAGCTGCTGGCTGCCTGCCACTGCTTATATCTTATTTTTGTAATGAATACTGACATATAATCTAATGCAAGAGCTGTTGATTTCTTACCTTGATGATGATTTAATTGCTGGGAGAAAGACTGTGGTTCTGTCTTACTGTAACCCTAGTTGTACTATTATACCTCCTTCTGTTCAGTCTACAATCATCGCTTCAGGAAAGGAGCAGTTATACAGCTTAGAGAATGGATTTGTCACTAAAATAATTCATTTTCATTTTTGTGTTTCTATTGTTTTCATGTGATTAAAACCAGTCTGATATTAAAGACGGTCTTTTTATTCCCTTTCTATGCATGGTACTTGGAGCCTGTGGGTGTACTTTCAGCATTTTTTGTCATTGTTAGTGACTCTCTGCATTGTTCGGCATTCATCCAGTGCCAAATCCAACAGCTGAGCAGATTGAGTTCAGATTAATAGGCTGGGCTATGAACGTGGCTGCAAGTCTGACTGTCACCACACATGAATTCAAGTGTGTTTGTTCGATAATTATTCCCATGCTATTTTTGTCTTGAAAGAGCCATGCTGAACCGACTGTCTCCATGGATACAGATGGAAGAGGATGGGTGTTTTTTTTTTTTTGTTTTTTTTTCCAAGTGCGGGTAGATGAATGTTTATCGAGGTATTAGAGTGTTTTGATTATGTAAGGATGTTTTCTTTAGGACATAACACAAAGTCTGTTCACATATACTTGAGCTGTGCATTGTTGTTTTGACAAGTGGCATTTGTCTTTAACAGTGCATTTTAGGATAATGACGCAACTTCATTCACCTGATTAATTGCAAAAGCATATTGTGGGTGTAAAAGAGAATACATAACTGCAACTACGGTCAAAACTTTTAGGATCTATAAATGACTGTCTAAAAGCCTCATACACATGTTAGATAATGTAATTAACACCACTGGCATTAAGCCTCCTCAGCTGTTGGCTCTTACTGGCAAGCATTCAAATGCCCTTCACTTCCGGAAATAGTTTTGCATCGCAGTCTAGTTTGATAATAAGGTTGGGGCACTGACAGATCTCCTGATTTGTTTCAATTTCTAAAGCTTTGGAATTTTGTTTTGATTCAATCCCAGTTTATCACTGCATGGTTTAGTTATAATGTCCATTTTACTTGTATATGAAATAATTTTTTTCTTAGTTAATGCTTTAAAGTGTAAATAAAAATTCCGTTATTAAATACTCACCCTTATGTCGTTCCAAACTCATTCCTTCGTTCAACTTCGGAACACAAATTAGGATATTTTTGATAAAATCCGAGAGCTTTCTGACCCTGCATACACACAACACAAGTGAAACGTCCAAACAGCAGTAAACACTATGTGACATCAGTGGTTCAACCGTAATGTTATGAAGTTACAAGAATACTTTGTGTGCTTAAAGAAAACAAAAATTACGACTTCATTCAACAGTTTCTTCTCTGCAATTGTAGGACTGATACAAATGTTTTTCACATTATTCAAGTGCCTTGGACTTACAAGTTTTTTGATGTCACAAAAGAATCCCACATCCAAAGAGCACCGATTTATGTATTTTTACACCCCAGCAGCAGTTTTTTGCATTTTCGTATGTATACAACTGTAGGAATCGGGATGTAGAGTCATTCAAATAAGGATGGCAATTAACTCTTTGGTATTGTTTGGTCATTCTAAACCCCCTCCAAAAAAGTTTTGAACTTTTAAAAATCGCTACTTCATTGGAGTTACACGAAACTCTTTGATTTTTATGGCAATCACTATGTGAGGACTAAAAAATTGTAGACTTGATTCGAAATGGCCTAAATAGTCGTAAAAAAAAAAGTCACACTTGTGTTGTTCGTGGTCAAAAGTGAACGCCATTGGAAATAAATAGGAAATACACACAAATACAGAGAATATTTTGTGTGTACAATCTACAAATCATTCACGATGCAGAAAAAAAAGTACACAGCAATGAAAAGGTGACACTCTAAAATATCAAGAGTGCAAAATAGACATTTCAAACCAACATTTCTAACAAAAAAAACTTTAACAGAAAGTTGTATTTGAGAATGTCTAAATATATATTCAAATCCACAACTTAAAAAAATAAGTATTTATGTCTAAAAGCAACTAGTGAATCTACAGTCTTTTTCAGATTCATATTTTTCCACGTGAAAGTAAGCGGGAAACAACGAGCAGAGTAACAACGTAAAACCGTTTGCACTACAAACTTGTGTGCTCATAATTAAGATAATACATTAAAATTATAGGGATGCACCGAAGTGGAACTTCTGAGCGAAAACTGAAAATTCTGAATGCACTTGGCAGAAAACTGTAACCGAAAATGCTTTGTAATAGTTATTTACTATTTTGTTAAATAATATAAAGTCATTTCATTTTTAATTTAACTCAAAACGTTTAATGATAGTAAGTTTAAGAAACACAAGCCAATAAAATAACCACAATTTTACTGAAAATGTGATTTTTCTGCCGATAATCTTCGGGGGCCAAAAATTTGGTGCATCCCTAATTAACATTATATGGTAGGACACACCAATTTGCAATATCAAGCAGCAAAATGGGCTGCTTTGTACAGCTAAAAATATCTGGACGCAGATGAGACTGGAAGCCAGACCCATAAAATTTACAAATGGCTGCGCGCGCTCTTACGTGTTTTTCTTTTTTCACTATCACCAGATGGGACTAATATGCCTTCAAATAGAGCAATAAGCACCAATAAGCTGTAGTTTACAGTGAATTTATAACAGCTTTGTTAGGCACAACACGAGGTGTTGGGTCAACTTTGACCACGAACAGCCCAAGTGTTAATCAGAAACAAAATGTACATTTTACTATTCATTTTAATTCAATTTTTACTCATCACATGTGAACGTACTCTGGTCATGCCCACCCACAAGTCATTCTGCATTCGTGTATTGTTAGTCAAATTGTTAACATTGCTGCTGTTGTGTTTACATATACTTGAAGAGGACAGAAATAACTCAAGATGGATCATGGCTATTCATTGTATTCATGACCAACCTGCTGAAAGCTCATTTCCTGTCAGTGCTTAATTTCCCAAACTCATTTGACCTCACCCAATCAAACTGACAAAAAGCAGGTGTGAAATTCTCCCTATGCGTGTTTACCGTAAGAGAAACGTTCTATGGTGATGATGAGAGATTTATTGAGCGAGACAGGTGTGTGTATATAAGTGTATAAATATCAACGTATTTAGGAGGGTCGACAGTATCTGCATTGTTGACGCACTGCCAAATCTTCTAACCTTTGACCCGGAGAGATGAATCCATCGCTGATGACGCAAGAGGCAGAGTCATTAGTGAAAGCTGAGAGTGCAAGAGATTGGTCTATTTGCATGTATGTCTGTATGTCTTTCAAGTTAAGTAAAAAGGAATGCTTTGATGTGCCTCGCCATTGATTGACCTCATGCTGTAGCCAGACATACTGGGACATTATGAACAAGTGTATTCCCAGCAGGTGCACGTCAGGACATCGCATCCTCAAGAGCGCAAGTCAAAGATTCTTGTGTAGTGAATATGGCCAAGTTATTTAAACATCTATGTTTATGTAATGTAATTCCTCATCTAGAAAGAAGGATTTCATATAAGGAACAGACTGCTGTGCACAACAAACTCTATGAACTTTAGAATACATTAAAGGCTCTGAGTGGCCACTCCTTACGTTCTCTGTTTTAGGTGTACTGTATGTAGTATATATTAACTGTACATATGTATCTTAACTTTTTCTCAGTTTCTGAAATTGCATATATGCACTGCACTGAAAAAAAAGGTGTAGGATTTCCTTTAAAACAACTTTCAATGAGAAATTCCTAGTAAATAAAAAAATATTACAAAGAATTCACATTTTACAGTTCACCCAAAAATGAAAATTCTGTCATTAATTACTCAACGTCATGTCGTTCCAAACCCGTAAGACCTTCATTCATCTTTAGAACACAAATTAAGATATTTTTGATGAAATCCGAGAGCTTTCTGACCCTCCATAAACAGCGAGGGTCCTACCAAGATCAAGGTACAGAAAGGTAGTAAGGACATCATTAAAATAGTCAGTGGTTTTACCATAATTTCATTAATCTTTGAGAATACTTTTTATGTGCTTAAATTATGGTTGAAAGATTGGTTGAAAATTATTTGATATTCATGGATAAATGCCAAGTTTTGTCATGAAACTCTAGATGGCGCAGACTAATGGGTCCTTAACTCAAACTGATAGTATTTACAGCGTTAAACTACTTGGCACAAGCTGATTGGTTGATTGGTTCATGTGGCATATATGCAGCCAATGAGCTTGCTGCTTTACATTTAAATAACTGGTTAGCATTCACAAGGGCATTTCGCAGTACACTTTCAGAGTTCCTCTGAAACCCTCCACTTCCCCAGCTCCACCTGTATAGACCTACGGGTTATTATATGCTATTTGTGCAGCAGCAGTATGTCTTAAATACTCACAGCAGCATATCGGTTTATGTACTGGCAATAGCAATTTCCAGTACTTGCTTTGCAGTAGCAGCAGCAATACACTGTGTGCAGAATTATTAGGCATGTTGATATTCTGGTCATATTTTTTTTCCAAACACATTTTACCAATTCCAAACCACATCAGTCTTAGTAACTACTGTTAATTTTGTGTTTAATCATTTATATGTGATGTATAATTGTCCGTGAAGGCTGGAAGTGAAAAACTCCTTATATTCAGGTGTGCAGGATTATTAGGCATGTTTTCGTTTACAGCTAAAATGAGCCAAAAAAGAGATTTAACCCAGACTGAAAAGTCCAAATTATTAAATGCCCATGAGAAGAATGCAATACTAATGCATTACAAGAATTTGCAAAGTTAAGGCTTGACCATTGGACAGAGAAATGCTTGTTGAGTCTGCATGGTCAGAAAAAACAGGTGGAGAAGAAAAGATGCATGTTAACTGCAAAAGAATTAGGAATTAAGGTGAAGAATTAGGTATGACACCATCAGGAACCGTTTAGTCTCCAGCGCCACCATTTTCCAGAACTGCAACCTACCTGGAGTCTTCAGAAGTGCAATGTGTCAGGTTCTCAGAGACTTTGCTTGGTAAAAAATCCTAAAAATGCCCCTTACTTAATAAGAATAACAAGCTGACGTGTTGTGAAATACATGAAGACAGTTTTTTTATATGCTTTAGAGACAGATAAGTTGAGAGTGACTCTTGAAGGACAAGCATCACATCCTCTTGTGCCTCTGATTCAAGAATTTATCTTCCAAAATCTGGCAGTAAGTTTTGGGAGTTCATGTTTAGTCTCTTATCCTGAAAAGTCTGACTTGCAGAGATGGACTAAAATGAACTCCCAAAACTTACTGCCAGATTTTAGAAGATAAATTCTTGAATCAGAGGTACAAGAGGATGTGATGCTTGTCCTTCAAGAGTCACTCTCAACTTATCTGTCTCTAAAGCATATAAAAAAACTGTCTTCATGTATTTCACAAGACGTCAGCTTGTTATTCTTATTAAGTCAGGGGCATTTTTTAGGATTTTTTACCTAGCAAAGTCTCTGAGAACCTGACACATTGTACTTCTGAAGACTCCAGGTAGGTTGCAGTTCTGGAAAATGGTGGCGCTGGAGAACTGGAAACGGTTCCTGATGGTGTCACACCTAATTCTTCACCTTAATTCCTAATTCTTTTGCAGTTAACATGCATCTTTTCTTCTCCACCTGTTTTTTCTGACCATGCAGACTCAACAAGCATTTCACTGTCCAATGGTCAAGCCTTAACTTTGCAAATTCTTGTAATGCATTAGTATTGCATTCTTCTCATGGGCATTTAATAATTTGGACTTTTCAGTCTGGGTTAAATCTCTTTTTTGGCTCATTTTAGCTGTAAACGAAAACATGCCTAATAATTCTGCACACCTGAATATAAGGAGTTTTTCACTTCCAGCCTTCACAGACAATTATATATCACATATAAATGATTAAACACAAAATTAACAGTAGTTATTAAGACTGATGTGGTTTGGAATTGGTAAAATGTGTTTGGAAAAAAAATATGACCAGAATATCAACATGCCTAATAATTCTGCACACAGTGTAATCTACAACAACATCAATAATCAACAGCAGCAGCAATTCAGCAGCATAGCAGATCTATTCTGGACCAAATGCATTTACATGTTGCAAATACTGACAATATATACGCAGAAGTAGCATAGACAATAACCCATAGCAGATATATACAGGTGGATCTGGGGAAGGTGGGGGGTAGTGCACTGCGAAATGCTTCAACAGGGTGTCATTTTTTGAAGAATGTAAAAAAATAGAATAGAAGAATAGAAGAAAATAAGCATTAAACAAATTATATGACTTTCATACAACTAAAGACGTTAGCAATGGGCTTAATGTTTCTTTGGCTCTCTCATGTACTAGGGATAGCTCACCCAAAAATGAAAATTCTGTCATCATTTACTCACCCTCCACTTCTGCTTAACACAGAAGAAGATATTTTGAAAATGTTGGTAAACAAACAGTTGAGGGTAGCCATTGCCTTCCACATTACCGTCAACTGTTTAGTTACAAACATTGTTCAGAATAATTATCTTCTTTTGTGTTTAGCAGAATATAGAAATTGATAGAAATGATGACAGAATTTTCGTTTTTTGGTGAACTATACCTTTAAGAAAATGCAATCATGAAGAATTGACTGAATACTGGAAGACTAATAATAGTTAGATACAAAATTGGGCTCTTTTGTAAGACAAATACAAAAATATAGATATCTCTGTAGAATTTTTCAACATCTTCAATCCTGCCCACTGCCTCTTACCGTCTCTCACTCAGTCCTGTCAACTGCACAATGGCAGCTGCTCTGCCCACCATCCCACACAAAATAAACACACCGCCAAAACACAACAGACTGGTCACTCATGAGGGAAAAAGCGAGAAATGTGACACTGGACCACAAAACCAGTCATAAGGGTAAATATTTAGAGATATATATATATCTTTATACATATCTGAAAGCGAATATGCTTTCCATTGATGTATGGTTTGTTAGGCTAGGACAATATTTGTCCGAGATACAACTATTTGAAAATCTGGAATCTAAGGGTGCAAAAAAATCTAAATATTGAGAAAATCACCTTTAAAGTTGTCCAAATGAAGTTTTTAGCAATGCATATTACTAATCAAAAATTAAGTTTTGGTATATTTATGGTAGAAAATTTACAAAATATCTTCATGGAACATGATCTTTACATAAAGGGAAAAGAAAAGACAAATTGATAATTTTGACCTATACAATGTATTGTTGGCTATTGCTACAAATATACCTGTGCGACTTATGACTGGTTTTGTGGTTCAGGGTCACAAATAATATGCCATATTGCATTACGATTCCTCATAGGCATAAATACAAATTATCCTGTGTGTGTGTGTACTGGTATTCACTACATTATGTGGATCAAATTTCCCAACAAGTATAGCAATACCAGTAAATTTCGACCTTGTGGGGACATTTTTTAAGTCTTCATGAGGAAACAAGTTTATAAATAATAAATGAAGTAATTTAAAAACCTAAAAATGCAGAAAGTGTCCTGTGAGGGGCAGGTTTAAGGTAGGGGATAGAAAATAGAAAACAGTTTGTACAGTAGAAAAACCATTATGCCTATAGAATGTCCCCATAATGATAATACTAATAATGTTTGTGTGTTTGAGAGTGACAGCCTGACAGCCAGGCTTTTGGGCTGAGACTACAGGTTCAACATTCATAACACACTTCAAAAACATCATGTTCTCTTATTTATTGGCCTGAGTTGAACACTATAATTGTATTCATTTAATTAAGGAGACAGCATCAGGTGAGTCTGTTTCTCCCTCGCTTTCTATAAAGCTTCTTTATAGAAGAACATCTCTCTGATTCTCTGAAATGGTAAAGCCATATGGCAGAAAAAGCGTCTCCGTGCAGCTGTGAAGTCTAGTTGCGGTATATGCACCCATATATGTGTGTGTGTGTGTGTGTGTCATTGTGAGTGTCGCATTATCTTTTCATCTAACAGGTGTTCATAGCAGTATTTGGTGGGTTCTCTTTGTGTGCTTTTGCACAAATTCATGTTAGTATCTGTAGAAGAGAATATTAAACAGCTTAGTTGATGCTGAACCATTGATATATTTTATACATTAAATAAATAAATACCTTTAAAAATTTGATTTTTTTTATCTTACACTGTAAGACGCCTTATTAATCCATTAGAATGTTACAATTTGGATAATAATTGTAATAGCCTATCTGTTGCATTCTTTGGGTACATGGGGTACATGTGAATCAGTTTTAATTGTGTTAACGTATCATACGTGTTATTTTTATAGTGTTGCTGATAGCGTAATTTCCTCTAACTAATGTTGGAGGTGGGTGTCTAGAATTCTTTTGCTTAAAGGCTCTCTTGGTGCTTGTGTATGTTTGTGAGCGCGCAGCGTGATTGCCAGGAAGAGGCTGAGCGCACGAGTGCGCGCGCGTATTTAATTGAGTGTGTTGAAAGCGGGTGGCGTGAGTCTGCACGCGCTCTGCTGTCAGTAACAGAAGATGTTTGACAAGCTCACCGGAGACACAAGCGCTCATTTCTAACCATTTCAGTTGTTTGTTCCGGTCGCGTTACATAAAGGTAAGTAAAGTTGGTTGTGTGTCATGTTTTTGCGCTTAATTAAAAGCAATTCGATGCTGTAATTGAATTTACGCTTTATGGTAAGGCGTGTTGTCAAGTGTGTATTAGATTGTGTGTAACGCTACGGCTCTCAGGCAATATTTAGTCAGCTTGACCACAGTAATATCGCACTGTAAGGACACTTGTCTGATTCATTCTGCTATTGACAGTAATTCCCTGGAGTTCAAACAAGTTTGTGTTGACAGAAACAAATTCAAAGCTTGATTTTTACGCTATTTCTATAAGGAATTGTTCTGTTGCTATATACTGTAATATAGGGCTTAGGGTCGTTCAACAAAAGAGCAACGGTAGAACGGGATCTAGGTTCGTTTTTAGAAAGCACAGCTGCTGCTCCTACGTCGTCTAAGTGTGCGTCAGTGACAGCAGTCTGAGATCCCCAAACAGCCGCTCCAAATATAACCCGTGCCAGACTGTGCCCGGAATGCGGCGTAGTGGTCGAAACCGAACCCCATGTCGGCTGCTACACCTTCATCCTGGCAGACAGACACATTGCATCTCTGCACACAGTTCTTTGCGCTATTCTGCAGCGCGCAGCGCGTCTGTGTATGTGCGCGCAACTTTTCCACAAGCTTTAATTTACCCACTGCCTTCACAAGAATTACTATGGTAACCATGATGTCTGCTAAAATGCTATATTAAATCCACTTATTGTCAATAGATTAAATCAAGTTTGCTTAGCGACTACTGTCATAAAAATTAGTTTGGTACATCGTTTGAAGGACAGTACAGTAATATTACAGAACTACTACATTCTTATTACTGTTGCTTTAAACAGCAGTTCTGTAAACAGGTAACCTAAGTTAATATCGAGTTACGTTTCCGACATAAAATAGCCAGTAAATTCGTATATCTCTACGGAAAAAAAAAAAATAGTTCCACATGAAGCCAAAGCATCATGTTATGAGAGTCACGAAGCAAAGAATAGGCTCAGAGGCGAACTGGAACTGGAATCCTCCGAACGATCCATTATTTTTACAGATTATAAGTTTATATTTTATTTTATTTCTGGGGAATTTTGTGATCATAAATATGATACCAATATACACCAAAACATGATCACAAATATAGCCTATATAATATTTCTTAGGGGTTTCAGCGCTATGCTGAATTGCGATTGTTAGAATGGGCAAGGATCAGCAATCCCCATGTAAAAATGATTTTGCAGACCAAACCGTAAGTCGTAGAGACTTGAAACTTGGAGGGATGGTAGTACTCGGCCACCAACAACATCACCAAGGCTCAACCCAATTGGCCTGACTGGGGCGGTACAGCGATCAAAAGTACAAAATCGCTCATAACTCTTAAACTAACGGCAAATATTCGGGTATTTATTTTATTTTTATTTTTTTTTAATGAAAAAACTAATTTTGCAAACTAGTGCTAGGTTTTTCACCCAACTGGAACCAAACCAGTGATGAAATATTCTCTTGAGTGTAATTATCAATAATTATCCATGCTAAAATGTTCGAAAGGGGCATGGAGGCTTTTACTACAATGGCTATAACTTTTGAATGGAATGAGTTATCTTCGCCAAACTCAGAACACATTTGTAAGAGCTCAATCTGAGGTCACATAAAAAACACGGAGCTTGGCCACTTGGCCGGAAAAAACGGCTATAACTACACAACCATTTGTCCTATCAACATGAAAATTGGTATGCACAGTCTCAGTCCAAAGCTTCAACAAGTGTCTATAAGGACATTTGCATATCTCAAAAAACATGGTCAGCACTGGACAATGAATTTTGGGCACCTATTAGACAAAGTTAGCGGAGGTTGATCGGCCTGTTCGACTCATGGCCCTCAAGGTCAGTGAGAAATTGGCCACGGGGGGGGGGTGATATTGCTTTTTGCAAGGCCGTAAATGATTGTTTGTTGCATGGGTTTTCATACATACAATATTGATTTCATATGATAGACCTCCTCCTTCCGAAAAAAAATTTGCAAACCAAAAAACGAACCAGTGCTGTCAATCAAATCATTTGTCAAATGATTGAGAAGATGTAAAAAACATACTTTTGCGAACTAGTCTTAAGGTTTTTGCTCAATCTGAAAAAAAACACTGTAGTACAATACAGGTCAAAAATGTAAAAAAAAAAAAAAAAAGAAAGTAGCCTATAGAAAGCTGTAATGGGGTCATTTAGAAAAGGGGCTTGTCTAAATATACCCAAAAGCCTATAAAGCCTAAACAAAAACTCAAAACTTCACAAAATTGGGTGAGCACATGCGACAGGTGATTCTAAAAAGCATGCAAAGTTTTATGGAGATCAAACCACAGCAGGCACTATAACATTCATAAACATTAAAAATCATCATATTTCTATGGTAAATTACCTGAATTTGCCAAAAATGCTTTTTATAATTATTGATTTAGGTGGTTACAGGCTTGCTAAATAATATGTAATGCCTTTTTTCATATGTGCTTAAATGTGTTAAAGTGCTTGAACCCCAGTAATTGCATAGTTTATGCAGAAACATTGGTTACCATAGTAAGTTAATGAAGGATTAATCAGTAGCAAACACCCAGACCAATGTGCTGCTGCCCATCAGATGTTAGAAGCATGTTAGATGGCATCTCTATCACACAATTATTTAGCATCCAAGTTTGAGGCCACCTGTTTGATAACCCAGAGAAGACCTTGATGAAGATGCCAGGAGCTACTGCAGTGGCTGCGTGTGTGGAGGCGTATGGCTTAACACTGGTGAAAGTGAGTCAGTGACTCAGTGGTCAGACATGAAGACGAGTTCAAACATGATGAGAGCGATGACACAAGAATGAAGGTTGCAGTCTATCCAAGCAAACCTTGCGTGTGTGTGTGCTTTCCATTCAGGGAGCCATCATTCTGGGAATATAATTTACAGCACCTGCCCCTGCTATGAAAGAAGTTGCACATAATGCATGCATACAAATCCATGTTTGTAAACTGACCCGTGCTCTTGCACGCATTGGTATTTTTATCCAAATCTGCATACTGTATGTTGCTGGAGAGACCTGTGCTTCTCAGATAGTTTTGATACAAGACGTTACATGAAACATGAACAGAATCATCATCATACAAGTCCTTAAAGGGCACCTATTATGCAAAATCTACTTTTAAAAGGATGTTTGGACAGAAATGTGTGCTGGAATTGTGTGTACACAGCCATTTTAGAATGATAAAAATACATCCAGTCTTTTTTCAAATCTTTATAAAATCAAACCAGGCTCAAAAAACAAGCACTTTGGAGCATGTCTGCAAAATGGCATCATATTTCTGTAGCCCCACCCACCGCTATTGACTGACAGGCACGTATTACCATATCCTCAGCTATTTTGTCTGCATGCGATTGGAGTCGAAAGCATTGTCCCATCAGGAACACCCTTTCTCAGTTTCATGATCATAAAACATTCAAGGATGTTAGTGTTTCTGCTGTAAATTGTCTATTGAGGCTTTTTAGGAGGTTTACTAAATTTTCTATAAGTCTATGCACATCTATGATTTGGTTTTCCAAATGTTTGTAAGAATTATTTATATATAAGTTCATTGATATTTTTCTATACCTGTAAATAAAGGAAAGTATTTACATTATGTAAGTTTGCATGGAATACTTGACGAATATAACAAAAACAGTAAGGTACAGAGTTATCTTGTTCATTGACTGTTTATACGTTTATTAGATTTAAGTAGGAAAACATGAAGCTAAAAGTTTTGTAAGATCATCTAACAGGCTACTGCAGTTTACATGGAGCACTGTAATCAGGTTAAAAGTCCAATCTGAATTAAAATGCTTCATATAAACACCTCAATCGGAATAAAACTGCTCAAACTGAATGAAATTGTAATCGGTTTGAGAGGGGTGGGATAAACCTTTCTATTAACCAAACTAAATTAAAATTCTGCCATGTGAAAGCGTTAAACAGATTACTTTGCATCTGGTGGGGGGCATTCACGGGCCATGCCCCCTTGCCCTATGACCATCCTCTCCCCTCCTTGCTAAACCTGATAGATTTCGAAAACGAAAGGGAAACCGGTGAAACAGAGCACGTTAGAAAGCAACTGCACACGATCACAGATTGCACGCTTTGATTCATCATTCAGCAACTCTTTGTAAGAAATCGTGTATTTGTTCCATTTATTACCATACGCAAAAAAGAGATGTCTACGCCCTGCCCCCGTCTGGAGTTGGGCTGGATGCTGCAGCTCATTTTCATGTAAGGGAACACATCCCTAAAACAGCACTTTTTAGACCCGCCCCAAAAATGACACTTTTCAAAACGTTATAATAAACGATCTGTATTGTATTTGGATTTGAAATTTCACATGTACATTCAGGGGAGCCATAAGTTTAATATTACATCTTGTAAAAAGGGGCATAATTAGAGCCCTTTAAAATCAATCATAAATGATTAAGATTTCTATGAATTTTTAAACGCCCAAAATTATTAATATAACAGGCCGAACAGGTTTTAAAGCCTATTTATTTTGCTACCTTAACTAAGGGTTGACCGATCTTTAGCCTTACCAAATATCGGCGCCAACATATACATATGGACATATATATCGGTTCAAAATATCAGTTTGCCTATTGGTCTACATGATCTGTAATAATGTGCATCAGCATCTACCCTTACAAAAAAACACATATCAGTCGAATCCTAATCCTGAAAAACTGCACAATTATGTGGTTATATCCATTTCATTTTACTTTGAGCATGGGCAAGTCAGTTCATGAATGAATAAAAAATAAAGATATGAAGAGGTTCAGATGCAAAAGCCTCTAAATCCATCTGACGTATTTCTTTAAATGAGCATTTCTTTCTGGCTACTTTGTGTAGGTTTCTATGAAAGTACTGGTACTTCTGATTGGGCTGAGGCTGGAATTTAGCGAGTTTGAAGTAAAAGTATTTGATGGATGTATATTATGTGTCAGGAGCATTCACTCAGTATCATTATCTCACTTTTGACCGAAATGGCTTTTAGCTGGTTTTGCATCTGAACTCTACATATCTCATTACTATTGATACTTGGTTGGAGGCTTAATAGGTTTAATCACTGATTTGAACTTTTTTGACTGTCAGCTGAGTATTATAATAAATCGTGCATAGTGCTCAGAGTAAATAAATGTTTACAGATCTGAAAAGGATTTTTATTCTGAGTGAAAACCTCACACAGAGATGTTTTTTTTTCTCTCCTTTACTGAATAATAATCTGTCTAGCCATCTGTTCTGGCAAGAGAAGAAAAGAACATAACAAGAAAAAAAAGAAGGAAAGAAGACATCTTGTCTTTGTACTAATTGGCTTGGATGGTCATGGGGCATATGGTGGCCTATGACTGATGACCTTTGAATCTGAAAATTTCAAGATGTCAGAAACAGGAGATTCTGAAAATATCTCAGAATGCACCGTGGAGGAGACTTCGCCTCCATGTTGTACCACAGACACGGAGGATTGTCATAAATCCACCCAGGTGATGATGCAGATTCAACAACTTCCATCAATTCACTCTTTATCTTCTTCCTTGTTTCATTTCCTCCTATCATTTTCTCTTTATCCGGTTTGTCTTTTTCTTTAAGCAGCCAAAATCAGATGATAACCATGGACAACTCAAAAAGAAATTGAAGGTAGGATTGCAATTGAATCTAATCATTAAAGCGCTCTCCCTATAGAGCATTCATTTCATTTATGAGTTTATTTTCCTTTCTAGCTTGCCAGACGTTTATGTTAGATTGATGTGGCTATGCTCAGCAGAATATTGCTTTTTGAATCATTCTCTCCCTTCAGTGGGTAAATGCTGTTTGCTACTGACTGTTTAACCTCAACTGTTATGTGTCTCAGTCCAAATACCATTAGTAAACATTGCATTCACTCCCCTGATAGTACAAAGTCACCCAGCTCCATAATATAAATCACATCAGAAGCTCTCAGACAGTCTGGGACCAGGTCCAAATAGTTTAAAAATAGCGTAGTTACACTTTTCACCCTGTAGTGTTGATCCAATCATCTAGAAATGCAATACAATTAAAACCATTCCTAGCTGCTGCATTTACAAAATGAAACTAGTGACGTGTTCAAAATCATATTTATGAATGACAATATAAACGTTAGAAATCTCATCTCCACATATGTTATTCAAAATTGATGTTTTGCTCATGGTCAGCTGCAAATGGCTATTTACTAGGGCTGGGATTTGACAAATTTCACGATTTGATTTGATTTGATTTCTGATTCGATTTAATTCAGTATTGATTATTTTAGATATATACCAGGTACAGTACATGCCAAATTTTCTCAAGAAAAAAAAAAAATCTCAACTAATGCTGTAAAATATACATGACAGTCAGCTGGTACTACATTACTATAATATTGAAGGTTAAAATGAACTGATTTGTATACAAACACTTGAATTATAAGTTTTTATAATAAAATTGCATAATTAAATTTATACTCTTGTTAGTTTTTTAAAACATAAATATTTAAATGCTGGCTGTCATAAAAACTTGATGGATTTATTCAGACATAAACATTGAAGAACAGTAAAAATTATCATAAATATGTTATATGGTGCATGTATTTAGCAAAATGTTACTCTGTAGAGTTAATTTTTCTAACCGACTAACGAATTTTTGGTTACCGAATGTTTTTATTGGGTAAATTTGACAAGACGTGACATTGTTTACAAGCTGTTATACTGATGCCTTTGTGCTGTTGAAACAGCGATTGAGCGATTACATGAGACAAGTTGAACTCTTTCTTTTTTTCATGTTTATTTTGTGCTGAAACTGGTATTAAAGCAGAAGAGAGAAGTAGCTTATTGAAATTAATTACATGGGAGGCGCTCTACAATGTAAAAAAGGCTAGACTAATCAATTCTTGGGATTTAAGATTTGATATTGTTTCGTAAAAATGAGAATCGATTAAAACTGAGAAATTTATCTTTTTTACCCAGCTCTACTATGCACATTTAATTTTCTTTTGTCAAAATGTCATATCATTTTAGTATTTCAATTACCATACAGTTAAGTTAATATACTGTATAATATCACTGAAATAAGAAAAGTAGCAATAATGTGCACTGAGAAAGCTCTTCTTTAGAAAAAAGAATCTTTTCCTGTGTGATGTAGAGAATGTTACTGAATGAATATGTGCATGTGTTACAGACCAAAGGGAAATTAATTCGGAGCACAGCTGTGTGTGATGAGTCTTTATCCACTGAGGAGAACAGCAAGGTAAGAATCCTTCATAAACTAGACATGTTTACAGTCTTGCATTCACCATTAATGTTCATTTAAATAGACTAGTAGGCCTGATGGATAGGAGCTAAGTAAGTGAATCAAAACTGTAACACTGCTTTGATTAGCGTTTAAACGATATTATATTCTTAAATCATATTTAGTCCTTAAATCCTAAATATGCAGTTATGTCTATTACATGCTTGAAGTGAATGATAGAGTTTGTGAAGGAATTCTGTTCTGTCTGGTCCCAGGAAAAAGAGTGCAAGACAACTGTATCTAGTAACCATGGAGACAGTCCTGAGTGCAATGAGGAGGAAGAGGAGACAAGTGTCACATCGAAAAAACCAAGTTTATCTAAAGGTAATTTGCATTGTGTGTAGGTATATGTGTGTTATATTTGCATTTAAATGCATACTTATTTTAACTAGAGCTGTGAAAAATATTGCATCACATTTTGAAATGAATGTGGCATATTTAAAGTGTTATTTTAAATGTATTTAAAATAAACTTCCTTTGTATTGATTCTAAATTAATTTTAGGACATATGTATATATATATATATACTACTGTTCAAAAGTTTGGTGTTGGTAAGATTTTTAATGATTTAAAAAAATAAGTTTCTTTTGCTCATCAGTGCTGTTTATTTGACATAAAAAACAATACTGTTGTGAAATATTATTACAATTTGAGAGAACTGTTTTCTGTTGTAATATATTTTAAAATGTAATGTGTTACTTAAGTCTTCAGAGTCACATGATCTTTCAGAAATCATTTTAATGTGCTGATTTGGTGCTTAAATGCATTCCTAATTATGTTGTTTTTAAACAGAAATTTAGAAACATTCTGAATGTCTTTACTGTCACTTATGATAAATTTAATTCATCCTAATTCATCCCTGGTGAATAAAAGTGTAATTTTTTTCAAAATAAAAAAATGTTATGACCCCAGACCTTTAACCGGTAATGCATATTACTACAGCTTTTAATAGTTTGTGCAAAAAGGAAATGTAGGAAATGCAGGACTTTTTTTTTGTTTTTGGCTTTATTTGACAAGTAATAACTTTCAAAGTAATTACTTTGACAAGTAATTTGAACTTGCTTCCTGTACTTTGCGTATGTAAAAATGTAATTATATGCATGTCTGTATCTTTTAGAGCCCAGTCTGGAATACACCGACTCAACAGGCATTGATCTAGAGGAGTTTTTAATCACTACTTTGAAAAGCAGTCCCAGGTGGGGAAAAGTTTGAAAATATCCCTTCATTCTCCTCCTTCCATATGTGCTGAATCAGATTATTTTTGGATTTCAGGGACAGACTGATGCTTCTAAAACTCGAGCAAGACATGACTGACTTTATGACAGACAACAGGTACCGTTCCATGCATGTCTTTCATGCTTTAGAGATAGACGTGTTTGTCATGTGATATAATGTGTCTCTTTTTCTCTCTCTGTAGTTCCTATAAAAAGTTCCCTCAGATGTCCTCATATCACAGGATGCTGGTCCACAGGGTTGCAGCTTATTTTGGTCTGGAGCACAATGTGGATCACAGTGGAAAAGCGGTTATCATCAACAAAACCTGCAATTCCAGAATGTATGTGACTGTTACAGAGATTACATACAGTATGTGCATTTGATGAAGGAATGGATGTGAGTTTAACATAATGTATTTCAGACCAGAGCATCGGTTTGCTGAACATGTTCAGGAGGAGAAAGCAGAGGAAAGAAGATCAATACTAAAGAGAGACACCAGTCAGGAGAAAGAAGACAGTCAGGTATGGACAAAAACACACTTCACTGACCCCTGGCATTATCACAAGGGTACAAAAGAGCAAACAATGGTTCCTCTAATAGCTCTGATCTTTCCAGCTGGTTAATTTGTGTCTGCACGTCTGCTGTTGTTTTTTTTATAGCTGAGGGTTCCATCTCTCAAAGAACAAATGAGGAGCAAGTCAATAGAGGAGAGAGAGGAGGAGTACCAGAGAGTCAGAGAACGCATATTCTCACAGGATGTAAGAAAGCTCTTATTTAAAATGCACATACAGAGGTACATTAAAGTCTGGCCTCTCATTTTGTGCTCTTTTATTTTTCAGTCCACATGTCTGTCGCAGAGTGTGTATATTGAGACCAGGTAAAAATCTTAATATAATATAACTTCTATTCAAATAAATATAATATTATTTTATATAATCTGTTTTTAACACTGTTTTGATAGTCCATTTAGACATTCTACTAACTACCAGTCATTAGAGTATTAGTAGACTGTTTGCTTAATATCTGCTAATGTAATATCTATTTGGTTGTAAGGTTGGTTTCACTACAGTGGTTCAGGCTGTAGAATTGCTAAAAGACTAAAGAAACGTTATCAGCACAATGATATAAAACTGTACATTTATTGTCTGTTACTACCACCCACTGCTACTTAAATCAACAACGAAAAATAAGTGCAGTTAAAATAGCAGAATATGTGGGAGAGCATTGCTATTGTGTGGCTATAGTGTATTGCAGTAAGTAGCACTTCAGTGTTAATGTTGAATCAAGAATGTATGAAATATTATTTGTATTTAATTTGTATTTCAAATGGTTTAATAACAGTATTTCACTCGGATTACACTACAAAAAAATGAAGGATGATAAAAACATATACAGTTAACTGTACCCAGCATGTATGTGAAATGTTACCTGAGAGAGAGAGAGAGAGAGAGAGAGGAGAGAAATAGAGGAAGAGAGGGCAGAGCCCCAAGAAGAGAGTGCCAGCAAAGTAAAGAGACAAAGCAACAGTTACAATCTTCTTTTTTCCCTTTCTTGACCATGTGACTAAAAACCACATCTGAGACATTCAAACTGACCAGTCAGCAGATTATAGCTTTCCTAACCATGCTAAAGGTGTGACAACTGGTAGACCCCCAATGTATATACATGCTTGGCACCTCTGTGATTTCAGGAATGCCAAATGGCCCTTTTGTTATGGAAGATGGATTTGTGACAGGAAAGCACAAGTCTTTGATCATTTTCAACCCTACATCTGTAACTGAACAGTCTTACTAATAATAGTTAGTTGACGTGTGTATGCAAATTAATTAGAGTTAGTTGACTTGCAGTTACTTGCAGTTAGCACAGTGTTTAAAGTTGGACTATTGAAATAACCTGTAATATAAATACTAAGCTTTGTAAAGCAAAAGAGGTAATTAGTAGTTTGTAAACCATGTAACTGGTTTAAATTTAAAGAGAAAGGTCACCCAAAAATGAAAATTAGCCCATGATTTACTCACCCTCAAGCTGTCCTAGGTGCATATGACTTTCTTTTTTCAGACCAATACTATCGGAAATATATTAAAAAATGTCCTGGCTCTTCTATGCTTTATAATGGTAGTGAACGGCTGTTGAGATTTTGAAGTTCAATAAAGTGCATCCATCTATCATAAAAAGCACTCCACACATCTCCGGGGGGTTAATAAAGGCCTTCTGAAGTTAATCAATGCACTTGTGTAAGAAAAATATCTCAATTTAAAACTTTATATCCTTAATCTATAGCTTCTGTCGTATGTGCCTTCACGAGACAGTGTCATTCCAGCGGGTGAGAATATGGTGAGAATATGCTAGTTTCGTGAAAACCAAGTTTTGTTTACAGCAAAGGAAAAGCAGTCTCTTGCTTGCTTATATCGAAATCCTCTGATATTTTTCTTTACAAATCCTTATTTTGTACTTCTATTTCATGACCGGTGTTGCTTTCTCCTCTGCGCTTCTGCATTCATTACTTCTCAGCTTACATTACGTCTGCATCCTACGTCATCCACTGGAACGCCACTCTTTCAAGAACATGTGTATGACGGTTAGCGGAAGTGAGAGATTGCGGTTTATAAAGTTTTAAATATGGATATTTTTCTTACACAAATGCATCGATTCATCTCAGAAGGCCTTTATTAACCCTCCAGAGCCACGTGGAGTACTTTTTATGATGGATGGATGCACTTTATTGGACTTCAAAATCTCAACAGCCATTCACTGCCATTATAAAGAGAGCCTGGCAGAGCCAGGACATTTTATTAATATGACTCCGATTGTATTCGTGTGAAAAAAAAAAAGTCATATACACCTGGGATGGCTTGAGGGTGAGTAAATCATGGAGTAATTTTCATTTTTGGGTGAACTATCCCTTTAAATATGTCATTTTACCAGTGTAATTATTCTAAATCAGTGAACTGCACTCTAACTGTTCTCTTTTTATTTCTGCTTTTATTTATTTATTTATTTATTGCAGAGGTCTAGATGACAGCAGTATTCTCAGTGAGACGCAAAGAAGACGGCAGCTATTTAGGTGAGAAATGATTTTTCTCCGTCATCCGTCCTCTGAGGATATGTCAGAACAGAGAGTGCTCTCTGATAAGCTAAGCTTTTGTGATTGGCTAAAAAAAGGGCTGCTCCCCTGACTCAAGGGCTGTCACAAACACAGGTGTTATTTCTCATGACACCTATTTCAGTAACATTAGGGAGATTTGAAGTGTGGTATTACCCTCAAAAAGAAACAAAACACCTTTATTGCTTTTCTTATTTCTGAGCTAAGAAAATTTAACTTACTTTGATACGTTTTGAAAAATATTTAATATGAAAGGGAGCTCTTCTTGCAATAAGTAGGCACAAAACATGTTTCTGCCATCCCGACAGGGGTAACAGGGACGGTTCGGGACGGCTGTCAGGCAGCAGGCAGAGCAGCTTTGAGCTGGACTCTCATTGGAATGACCCTCGACCTTGGAGCAGCACAGACTCTGACAGCCCGACATGGACCTCGAAATCTGGACACGCTCGTTCAGACAGCAGCTCCAAACACTGCAAACCAGGTGCAAAAATAACATCAGCCATCATGTCCCTGTCAGAAAAAAAGATATGTGACCCTCGACCACAAAACCAGTCATAAGGGTCAATTTTTTGAAATTGAGATTTATACATCATGGAGATACATCTATTTAAAAATCTGGAATCTGAGGGTGCAAAAAATCTAAATATTAAGAAAAACACCCTAAAAGTTGTCCAAATTAAGTTATTAGCAATGCATATTACTAATCAAAAATTACATTTTGATATATTTATGGTAGGAAATGTACAAAATATCTTCATGGAACATGATCTTTACTTAATATCCTAAAGATTTTTGGCATAAAAAATTTATTAATTTGACCCATATTGTTGGCTATTGCTACAGATATACTCGTGCTGTTTAAGGCTGGTTTTAGAGTGGGGTTTAGATGTGTAATGAAAATGCTTTTATTTTATACTCTTTTCAAATTGAACATAAAATCAAATTATGTTTATTAGCATAAAAATTAAATGTTCAGTGTCAACAAAAATCACAAAATGTCTCAGTATTCAGTTTGTCTCCCTTCTGCTTTAATGACAGTGGCATTCGAGTTGTCTGAACTCCACAGATCTCATAAAACTAGATGATGCTCTTCAGCACGAGTCATATGATCAATATCAAAAATATCCTTATTTGATTAGCGAACCTAGAAATAGTGCAGAATCCCTCATAATGTTTCTGACCTGCCATTGTTTCTGTCTGATCGATCCGACAGTGTCCGAGCCAGCTCTATCATACGCTCCACCCAACAACAACCCTGCTTACATTATCGTGCCTGCTGAGTCATCAATACCTCCTGGGAGCATCTTATTGAATCCACATACAGGTACACACACATACACTCTCCCACACTCACAATTCCCTGAGTAGAAGCTGACTCACTGGTTCAAATGACTGTAACTCTACACACCAAATAATCTTTCTCATCTGACTATGGATGTCTTTTAGGACAGCCATTTTTGAATCCTGATGGAACTCCAGCTGTTTACAACCCGCCAGTAAGTCAGAAGCCATGTAACCAGCATAACTCAGTACAGTCACAAGTCCCGCCCCCTCCACCTCAGCAGCAGCCAATAGCAAGCCATGGTGTCCCACAGGTACGTGAAACATGTAATGGAGACTAATGGTGTGCAATATATACCATACTGCTTATCTGATTTTATTTTATTATTTTGTGTGTGTGTGTGTGTGTGTGTGTGTGTGTGTGTGTTACATTCTGCCCTCTCATTTCTGATTTAGGTTCAGTACTCTTCTGTGACATACCTTCCACCTCAGCAGTTAAACATTTCTACCTCTCAGCAACACCCAATAGAGCAGACTGTAAGTGAGACATAAGTGATAATATTATCTAGTTATTTATCTAGTTATCTAATATTATTTATATTTGGATTATTATTTGCATAAAATATTTAGTATATATATTTATAAAATATTTAGTATATAGCCTACCATTCAAAGGTTGCAAGGATGCATTAAGCTGATCAAAAGTGACAGTGAACACAAAATAGACTTTAGTACACTACCAGTCAAAAGTTTTTGAACAGTAAGGTTTTTAATGTTTTTTAAAGAAGTCTCTTTTGCTCACCAAGCCTGCGTTTATTTGATCCAAAGTACAGGAAAAGGAGTAAAATATTGAACTATTTTTACTATTTAACATAACTGCTTTTTATTTGAATATATAGTTTAAAATGTAATTTATTCCTGTGATTTCAAAGGTGAATTTTCAGCTTCATTACTCCAGTTTTCAGTGTCACATGATCCTTCAGAAATCATTCTAATATGCTGATTTGCTGTTCAAGAAACATTTATTATTATTATTATTATTATTATTATTTTTAAAACAGTTGATTAAAACAGTTGATTTTGACTGGTAGTGTATAATGTTGCAAAAAATGTCTATTTTGAATAAACAATGCTATCTATTCAGCAAAGAATCCTGAAAAAAGGGTGACACTGAAGACTGGAGTAATGGCTGCTGAAAATTCAGTTTTGCCATTACAGGAATAAATTATATTTTCAAACGTATCAAAACAGAGAACAATTTAAATTGTAATAATATTAGTTTTTTACTGGATTTTTAATAAAAAAGAAATGCAGAAATGCGGATAACAGTACAGTACATGACAAGCCTATTTTTGATTCTTAGAGGGAAGACATGACTGCTAAGTTTGGTCACATGACCTTGAGTCGCCAGTCGTCATCAGGGGATCTTCCAGATATGTCCTCATTCTACATGCAAGGAGCTCCACCCACACACAGCTATGCTCCGCCCCACCACAGTTACGCTCCGCCTCACCATTCAGACAGTTACATTACCCCTGGAATGACACTGGCTCCTCCCACAGCCCCGCCCCCTCAGAGTCAGCCGAGCAGCCAGGTACTTCATCATTAATGAGTAATGAGATACGATGTAATGTCATACTGTATGTCTAATTATGAGTCAACTCTGGTCTCCCCTTAGGTTTCAGTGTACAGTTACCCTGTTCAGTGTCCCAGTGCATCTCAACAATACGCACCAGCCAGTTACACACAAACAGGTACACATGAACCCCCTCTGCGTTCCCATATGCCTGAGTCTCACAGTAGTAGGGAAGGGGGCCGTTACACTGTAAGAGATGGTGGCACTGGTCTCACAGTGAACCGGTCTCTTTTCCTGCTATTCACTTCAGCTGTCATGAGACATAGATATAGACGCTTCAAGTGCTGTGTACATGCATTAAAAATACATACATAAGTAAATTAGCATATGTGGTACTACTTTACTGGATTAGTCTATAATCACTAAATAATTAATAAAATCTCATGTACTTGTAAACAGTATACCCACCTGTCATATCAAACCAACAAGGCTGCCCAGGCATGATGGGAAGTCAAATTCTACCCCAATCACAGCAAAGCATTATGGGACCTTACCCATCTGTATCGTCCTATCAGGTACTCATGCAAAAAAAAAAAACTCCAGACAATATCGTTCTCAATTCCAGTTCATGTTAATGTTCTAATAATATCAAATGTATGTATATGTGCTTTCTTTCTGCTAACAAGGTACCACAGCAGCAGCAGCAGCAGCAGCAACAACAGTCCTATCCTGCAATGCTGGTGTCAGGACAAGGTGGACAGACACAGTGTTTGGTGCCCCCTGCTGGAGTTCAAGTATACTGCAACTCTTTGGCCCCTTCATCTCCTCCACCACTCAACATGATGGGGGTCTCCTTCCAGTCAAGTAGCTGCAAAAATGGCTGTAGCGTTAATCAAAACCAGTGCTGGTACTAAAAGACACTATGTGTTCACATATAGTGTTATTATGAATTCATATGCATTCAGTATTTGTAGCTACACAATAATATTCCGTACAGTCTGTAGCAGTCGAGTCTGATGACAGCATCCTTCAGATTCAACCTTTTCTACTTTGTCAAAAACACATTTTGAATTTTACTTTACATGGACATGTTTAAAGTGCTGTTAGAGCATAATTTATACTATTTATATTATTACTTGTGTTTTTTTTGTTTGTTTGTTTTTTTGCATAATATGCATAAAATGTTATATTTGAATAGTATTACCAGTGGTCGATTTGTAAAAATGGGGATGGTGAGGTCCTGTGATTACAAATGATTATTTAACAAAAATAAGCTTTATTAAACAAACTATGGTTTATGAGCTGTTTTCCAGGCCCCACAATGTCAAAAGTAATTTTTTATTTTTTATTTTTTTGTGGGGACGTTTAGTCCTTGCAGTCGTCCTGAGCTGGATGATAACATCACTGAATCAATGATGAACTGACTTTCACTGAAAAACTGAGTGTTTGCTATTGTCCTTTTGCATTATCGACACATTATTTTCCTATTTAATACTGTAAAGCTGCTTTGACACAATCTGTATTGTTAAAAGCACTATATAAATAAAGGTGACTTGACTTTACTTGACAATGTAGGTTAAACCAATGCACACACACATGCATGCACACAATTTCTGAGTGTCTGTGTGCCAAATGACCTAAATGATGCCTCTTATTTGTGACCTTGGACACAAAACCAGTCATAAGGGTCAACTTTATTAAATTGAAATGTATACATCATCTGAAAGCTGAATGGATAAGCTCCACTGATGTATGGTTTGTTAGGATAGGACAATATTTGATTTCAATATTTTCTCAATATTTGAGAAAATCGCCTTTAAAGTTGTCCAAATGAAGTTCTTAGTAAAGCATATAACAAAAAAACAACAACAAAAAAAACAGTTTAAATATATATTTATGGTGCCACATTTACAAAATATCTACATAGAACGGAATCTTTACTTAATATCCTAATGATTTTTGGTATAAAAGAAACAATCAATAATAATTTTGACCCATACAATGTATTTTTGCTACTAAAGACTGCTTTTGTGGTCCATGTTCACATATTACTTATTACTATTACTAATTATTACTTATTACTACTACTATTTACTACTTATACTATTTTACTATTTATCTTGTTTATAGAGGGCTATATCTCATAAACTGGGAATGAAACTAGATTCGGTTCTTTGTTATCAAAACAGTATGTCAACCATTTTAAAAGAAATTTTGGTTTGTTTGTTATAATTGTATTAGGATGTAACATTTGACGAGACCAGACAATATCTAAGTGGCATTTCTTAAATATATGGACTTTTAATTGGTAATCTGTTTGATGGCTTCTATGTTTTACATTCATAATAAGATCAGCTGATGTTCTCATAGGCATTTTTGGGTTGTTGCAGACATTTTATATTGATGTTGGCCTTTGCAGACATTCAGGGCAATTAAGTGAGTAATTTTGATTAAAATACTTTGTAAATTTGACAAGAACGAAATATAACGCCCTCTGCTGCTTATAAGAGAGCACTACAATAACAAATCATTCATTTGTTTAGTTTTAATCGAGAACGAATCATTCAGACAGACTGAATTGCTTCATTAAAAAGAATCGACACAGAATGATTCATCAACAAATCGGAGTCGCTAGGTAGGAGCCCAGTGAAATTTTACTGATAAAAACTTGTCTGACAATGTAGATACTTTCCGATATTTATTCTCCATATTATTTCGCCATTATTATTGTCGTGTTTACTATCAACTGTTCAGAACTGAAATGGTTCGCGAATCAGTTTAGTTCATTCGGACCAACAAATTATCCCCTTTGTGTTCCACAGACGAAAAGTCAGTCAGGTGTGGAACAACACGAAGGTAAGTAAACGTTAACATAACTTTATTTTTGGAGGGTGAATTGGTGTTCAAAAAGCACGTGATTTGTTACCTACATGACATGTTGTCATATCGTAAATTACTGTTAATAAACATGCATTTAACAGAGAATAACCGGTTTCCCAGTATAAAATGTGACCCTGGACTACAAAACCAGTCTTGAGTAGCACGGGTATATTTGTAGCAATATTCAACAATACATTGTATGGGTCAAAATTATAGATTTTACTTTATGCCAAAAGTAAATATCATGTTCCATGAAAATATTTTGTAAATTTCCTACCATAAATGTATAAAAACTTAATTTTTGATTAATAATATGCATTGCTAAGAACTACATCTGACCAACTTTAAAGTTTTTTTTTTTTCAATTTATTTTTTGTACCCTCAGATTCCAGATTTTCAAATAGTTATATCTTTACCAAATATTGCCCTATCCTGACTAATCATACGTTAATGAAAAGTTTATTTATTTAGCTTTCAGATGATGTATAAATCTCAATTTCAAAAAATTGACCCTTATGGCTGGTTTTGTGGTCCAGGGTCACAAACAAGTGTTCGTCAACTGAGGTAGTCAAGAAAGAAAGCAGTGACAAGTTTAAATGAGCTTTAATAGAAAGGCACATATACAGCCAGAGTGAGAATTAAAAGCTTTTAAATGCAGAAACAGTTTAAACTAAACTCCTCTAATCAGACGTGACAGTCTCTGCCACATCAGCTAAACTGTTTGTTGTTCTGTCTTTCATGAATTCAAGTATGTCAAAACTAAGTCACAGCCGCGTTCATCTGAACTGAGATCCGATTACCCCATTGGCTCTTTTGTACCCCCAGCTTTGAGTGTGTGTGTGTGTGTGTGTGTGTGTGTGTATTTTTAATGAAAGTTTGAAAGAAGGTCATTTGTGTGCGTGTGTGTGTTCATGTGAGTGTATGTGGATGAGGGTGGAAGAAGGGAAGGGGTCTTTAACAATGGCTCACAATCAGATCTTTCCAGTCTCGCAGTGTTAAGTGAGTGAAAAATGTCTTCTACCTCAATTAATGCAGGTTAAATAAAAGCAATAAATATAAATATCTATAACCCAATGACATCATGATGTGAGCAATGTACCTGTGGTTCACAAACCAGGGGCGTTAAACAGGACAAGGTAATGAGGAAAACAATTCACAAGAGGGGGGAAAAAGGCAAGATTCACAGGTTCTTAAATAAATGTGTTAATAAGGTCAAACTTAAGTTAGATTACAAGGCTATGATGCTACGCAACTAAAACTGTGCGTTCCAGAGAGCACACCGAGAAACTAAAAACATGCAAATCGCATCTTTCGGGTTGTGGGTTCGGCAGCCATTTTGTTCAGCTTAACTGTACTGCTGCTCTTCAATGAAAATGGCCACCTTCACATACGAAAATACACTTAAAGCAGTTGCGGCCTCTGCGCCGCAGCGTCTGTGTGGGTAAAAGCCTTGAGAGGAAGGTCTGAAAACTGCGTGAAAACACACGAACGCAGAGTTGAACGCTGCCTGAATGATTGGTTGCACTACACCTGTTTCTATCTCTAGCACTCGCTCAGCCTCGTTCCTTACATCACACATTTTGTTGGTGTTTACGTACAAACAGGCCCAGGAAACACACAAATACAGTCCCAGACTTTTGGTGTTGTTCATTCAGGCCCGTCCCGCTCTGCCGACGAGACATCAGCAGGGTGTCGGGTGAGACTGTTGACTTGTTTTGGCCGTAGAGGGTCTGAAAGCTAACCAGCAACAACACACACTCACACACAAACAAACGATCTACTGCAGTACTGATGGGCCGTGTTCATCCTTCTTTTGCTCCCGTAGAGGTATCTGTGGTTCAGTGGTGCTTGTCTCCCCTCTTCGCTTTGCCTTTGTTCACACCATCCCCTCTTCCTCCTACCGTCGTCGGATCCGTTTCTTCCATCCCCGTCGTCTCGTGCCTCTATTTCTGGATCTGAAAGATGAAGAGGCGGAGGTTGATGTTTTTGGCAGCCAGCAGCTTGTTGCACTCCACGCTGTCGCTGATGGGCAGCGGGGCGTACTCGGTTTCGTTGGCGTCGTTGGAGAAGACGTGGTGCTGGATGACGGGTTTGATTTTCACGTCGTCGTACGGGCCCTTCAGGAGCAGGAAGGAGCACTCCAGTGCAGAGTTCACTTTGCTCTTCAGGATGAGCTGGAAGGAGAGCGTTCGTTTGCAGGACAGGTTGGGGTTGCGCTCCGAGTCGTTGACCCGCGCCTTCAACACCCAGGTCTGGTTTAGCACTGTGAAGCGCGGCGTCTCGTAGTACAATCGCGTGATGAAGTCGTCGGTGCGGTACGGCCGGAACTGCACCTCTGGAGCAAAGATGAATGAGATTACAGGTTAGCAACTTACTTCAGCACAGATTTCTGTGCTTTAAATCTAAGCAATTTTCTTGGAGTTGCATAGAGCCACAAAAGTAGCTTTCTCACAAATGAAAATTTACACCATCCAAGATATAGATTAGTTTGTTTCTTAATCACAGCAGATTTGGAGAAATTCAGCATCACACCATTTAGTCACCAACAGATCCTCTGCAGTAAATGGGTGCCGTCAGAATGAGTGTTCAGACAGTTTGTGAAAACATCACAATAATCCACAAGTAACATTGTGAAGTAAAAATCTGTGTTTGTAATAAAATGTCCTAACTTTTCTGGAATTGGGGTTGTATCAACTTTTTAAACTCCCATTTTGCCAGCACCCATTCACTGCAAAGTATACACTGGTTAGCAGACGGTGTAATGCTGAGTTTCTCCAAATGTGCTCTGAGGTAGAAACAAACTCATCTATGTCTTGGATGGTGGGTGAGTGCAATTTTAGCAATTTTTTATTTATAATTAACTATTTCCTTTAGGGTTTTTATGTACCTGTAAAACCAATCTTCTCAAAGCACAGCAGGCTGAAGATGCTGTTGTAGAGCTGTAGCTCTCTGCGATGGCTCTGGTCCATCTCGTCCAGGATGCCCATCAACTCCATGCCGGTTTTGGATGGGTGGGAACACTCGGCCTCATGGGCGCTGAGCTCATGGAAGGGCCCCTGCCACGGGCAGCCAATCCGCTTGTACTTGCACTGCGTCACTCTATTACCAACAGAAATAATTAAAGAAATGACTACCCAGCATCTCTAGATGTATAGTATAAAATCATCAATGTCATAAATGAATCAAGTTAATCATTTTTGAAAACTAACTATAAACATATCCACCTACCCACATCCATCAGTATACTCACATAAAAAGATATGTACTATATACCATATCTCAAATGTAAAATATATTAACGCCCAACTTGAATCTGCTAAATGTGACTGTAAAGGCCCGACCACACCAAGAAAAGTAACTATATTTTACAAATTCATTGGTTTTTCAGCATTTCTGTGTATTTGAACCCTTTCCAACAATGACTGTATGATTTTGAGATCCTTCACACTGGTAGCAACTGAGGGACTAGTATGCAACTATTGAACTAGTATGCAACTATTACAGAAGGTGCAAATGAAGGTTCACTGATGCTTTAGAAGGAAACAATGCATTAAGAGCCGGGGGTGAAAACTTTTTGAATTTGAAGATAAGGGTAAATTTTACTTATTTTGTCTTCTAGAAAACATGTTAACAAGTATCTTCTGTAGCTTCTGAAGGGCAGTACTAAATGAAAGAAATTTGATATTTAGGCAAAATAAGAAAAATGTACACATCTTCATTCTGTTCAAAAGTTTTCACCCCCTGGCTTTTAATTCATGTTTTTTCCTTCTGGAACATCAGTGAGCATTTAAACCTTCTGTAATAGATGCATATGAATAACCTGGTTGACCTGAAGGATTTTTCTAAAGAATACCGGGCAGTTTATCTGTTCAAGAGAAACAAGGGACTCGTGAACAACTATCGCTAAACAAACAAACAAAAAAAAAAAAACACAGCTGTGGATTATTCAGGTAACAACACAGTATTAAGAATCAAGTGTATATAAACTTTTGAACAGGGTCATTTTTATAAATTCAACTATTATTTTCTCTTGTGAACTATATGTACCTATTATATGTGAAACATCTTATTCAGGTCAGTACTAATTAAAAAACAACATGCATTGTGTATAATCCCTCTTATATTGGTAAAATAATTTACATTTTGCAGATTCCGCATGGTGTATGTAATTTTTTTAATTTCAACTTTCTGTGTGTGTGTGTGTATATATATATATATATATATATACACAATTCAGTTCAAGCCAAATTAATATGTTTATACATCTTTATGACTATAAAGTTGGGAAAATGGGAGAATTCACTAAACACAAATTGCCACCGCTGATTGCAATAATATATATGCACCAAAGCCTCAATGACTCCATGGCCATCTTAGTAATGTCAAATCACTATAAAATCGAGTTTAAAAAGCGTCTTCTAAAAATCTTTTTTAAAATGATAAATGTGTGCTTGTCTACTTTTCTGGATATTTGCCTGTTTGCAACCCTTAAAAAAGGGCAGTTGGAAATTTATTTTCAATACATTTCACTAGAACAGATGTTGCCTGCTTTTTACAAGTTATAACAGCACAACATTAAAGTTACAATGAAATCAAAATCGACCATTCTTATTTGTAATGGAATATTGCAGTATTTATTATAAATGATTTATAAATTTTTCTTTAAAAAAAAAAGTCATCTTTCATCAAAAACATTAACATTCCCGTCGCCTCTCAAAGACATCTCCTCTCCCGTGATAAACACCGGCACAAGGGCTGGACAAAAACGGTTGTCCAATGGCCGGATGAGTTTCAATCCTTCCCCTCCAGCAACCTGTCGCTCAAAGGAAACGGTTGCAAAAATTAGCAAATGACAACGGTCTAATCAATTGCCAAAGGACAAAAGCAAGTCCCCCTACATTTTTTCTCATCTCACTAATGGTCACTTGGATAAACTACACACAATACAGAAGAAAATGAAGGTTTCGATTTCCATTTTATCCTGACTTTAGTAGCTTTTGGATTAAAAAAAAAAAGTCATTTGTTATATAGCACAATCCATAGCAATTTACATTTAAAGGTGGCATGTTGTGCTGAAAATAAATGAATTATAAACAAAATGGCACAACTGTTTAGTGAATTCACCCTTTTGGCTTTATATGTGTGTTGGATACAATCTTGCTCATTCGGGTGTGTGTTTTGTAAATAGGTGCAACAGTACCTGTCCTGGCACTCTTCTGTTTGATGGCGGTCGAGGCTGGATCGAGGGAACTGTTTGAGGCAATAGCTGCAATCAGAGGGCAGTTCACTCACAGCTTTCTCCACCGCCAGGTTCCTGCAACACAGACTCTTACTGATCTCACAGCGGCAGTTGGGACATGTGGCCTGCTCCTCTTTTAGACGCGCATCAGCAAGCAGGTGGATGAAGCAGCCTGCGCACATCAGGTGCCCATTTGTACACTGTAAAATGAGAGCACACATCTTCACAGAGCTGAAACAAAGGGATTTTTCACAGGGATTTTTAAGCAATGTATGTGTTCTTCTCAAGGAGTGTGTTTTCAATAAATGTACTCTTGTTGTTATGATCGAATTTCCTATTGTTCCTCAAAAAGACACAATGCAGTAGCATCCTGAATTATTTAAAGGGTTGGTTATTAATTACTCACCCGTAAGACCTTCGTTCATCTTTGGAACACAAATTAAGATGTTTTTGATGAAATCTGAGAGTTTTCTGAACCTGCATAGACAGCAACGCAACTACCACGTTCAAGGCCAAGAAAGCTAGTAAGGAAATTGATAAAATAGTCCATGTGACATCAGTGGTTCAACCGCAATTTTAGGCTACGAGAATACTTTTTGTGCAGAAAGAAAATGCGTTGTGGTGCTCTTGTGATCACGTGTCGAAGACTGCCATGGAAGAGGAAAAAACTGTTGATTACACAATTCTCTGCACACAAAAATTATTCTCATCGTTTCTTAAAGTTAAGGTTGAACCACTGATGTCACATGGGCTATTTTATCAATGTCTTTACTACCTTTCTGGGGCTTAAACATGGTTGCATTGCTGTCAGGTTCAGAAAGCTCTCAGATTTCATCAAAAATATCTTAATTTTTGTTCCAAAGATGAATGATGGTCTTATGGGTTTGTAATGACATGAGGGTGGGTAATGAATGACAGAATTTTCATTTTTGGGTGAACTATCCCTTTAAGCAGAAATAATTTGAAGCTGAGTGTAATGAGGCAATGACAGCATGTTTATCTTTAAAGAGATCATATCACAAGGAATCAAATTTTACTTACAAACATTATGTACTATGAAAGCATGTGAAAACTTTGGACGTCACACAGATGAAATGCATTACATAGATGCATACATTTACACATCAGTGAAGCCTAATGGCTGCCCAGTCACTGTGAGGTAATAAGGTAACAAGTTATCATTCCTAAACACAACTAAGAATAATCAAAATAAAGTAAAATAAGAAAACATTTGTCAAACCTTGGGCTGTTCCCCCAGTGTGTGGTGCCTTCTGCTCTGCATATACTTATGTAAAGATCCCAAAGGTTAGGAAAGAGTAGCTAAGTAGGTTTATTTATTTATTTATTTTTACAAAAACCCAGTCTGAATTTAACAGTATGTGCAGAACATTTCAGCACAGAGAAAATGCTTAGCACTGTTGCTTGAGTGGATCTTAATGGGGAAAAAAATAATTATGAATAATAAAAAATGACCTCTTTAGGATAAGAGAGAGGTGTTACAAAATTTGTTTCATAACCTTTGATTCCTTGTATAAATATATGTGTCTAACATGGTCATTTCAGGTTACACTTTATTTTAAGGTGTCCTTATTACAGTGTAATTACTCATTAAGTACTGAGTAATATTAATTAAAAGCTTACTATAAGATTAGGGATTGGTAAAAGGTTAGTTTCATGTAATTATGCGTAATATATTGTTATAATAAGTACATGTAACAAAGACACTGTAAAATTACCCAAATTTACTGTTACAAATACATATAACAAAAATTTTTTTTTTTTAATGAAGACCATTAGACTTCATCCATTTTATACCGCAATTCAATTTCAAGTGTTAAAAAACAGCTGAATGCTTTAGTGTTATTCTTTATTATGTTTATATGTTAATATTTTAGGTTGTTATTTTAATTTTAAAGGCTTAGTTACTTTTGTAATTTTTCATTAGTTTTTGTTTTAAAAAATACTTCTATTTAGCTTTATTTTAATTTTAGTTTTAGTAATTGTAGTACTCAAACTTATTTTATTTTAGTTAGTCACCAAAGAAAAGTGCCACGGGCATATTTGTAGCAATAGCCAACAATACATTGTATGGGTCAAAATTATAAATTTTTCTTTTCTGCCAAAAGTCATTATGATATTAAGTAAAGATCATGTTTCATGAAGATATCTTGCAAATTTCCTTCCATAAATATATCAAAACTTAATTTTTGATTAGTAATATGAATTTCTAAGAACTTCATTTGGACAACTTTAAAGGTGATTTTCTCAATATTTGATTTTTTTGCACCCTCAGATTCCAGATTTTCAGATCTCAACCAAATATTGTCCTATCCTAACAAACCATCAATGGAAAGCTTATTTATTCAGAATATGTATGTATAAATGTATGTATAAATCTCAATTTAAAAAAATTATTTGGACCCAGGGTCACATTCGGGTTTTTCATATAAAAATTATTTTATTTCAGCTTTACTTCAATTAATGGAAATTATTTTAATATACTTAGTTTTATTTAACTATAATTACACAATAAGGTTCCATTAGTTAATGTTAGTTCATAAACAATACATTATTTACAGTATTTATTAATCTTTGTTAATGTTAATGAAAATACAGCCGTTCATTGTTAGTTCATGTTAATTCACAGTGCATAAACTAATATTAACAAACACAACATTACTAAGATTACTAAATGCTGTAGAAGTATTGTTCATTCTTAGTTCATGTAAGCTAAAGTAGTTCACTAATGTTAACCAATGAACCTTATTGTAAAGTGTTACCACACTGACTATTCTAGTTTCATGATAAATTCAAAGTTTCATTTAAATAACCGTTAGTAAACTGTTACTAATTCACCAGCTCATCTATATCACAAAAGGTAAGCTGCATGTCAGGTCTGTGTTTGATTAATTCAGCAAGCAGCTGATTTGAGTTCTTCCTGACTTGTTTGTTTTGCTTCAGGGCGTGCGCGTGTTCACCTCATTTAATGGGATTCAAACCCTGATTCAGTAATAAACGGATTACATAGCATGAGCTTAATAGCGCTGATGCGGTGAATCACATGCTTTTTTTAGGGGTCAGTGTGAGAGGATGTCAGTGTTTCTCATGCTCTGTTTTTTATTTTGCATGTCTAATTTTTCCTCTATAGGCCTGTCAGCGCAGCAATCATCAGATTGACGCATACTCCAACAAAATGATCATTGTATTGTGGATTTATGTAATTATCCAAACAAATCCAATTAATAAATGGACACTTGTAAAAATGTTATCAAGGGTATGCGAACCTAAACAGTACAACAAAGTGTGTGAAAGCATGAGAGGAAGTTCTTTTACAGCTGGTTTAGCCTGTGGCTTCAGAGGGATTATATGGGGTGCATATTTGGGGGAGGGGTGATCAGGAGAGGCCAGCAGCGATTGGGTTAAACAGGTCATGTGACCAACCTGATTGTCATGTTTGCCTTTGAAGGCAAAAAACAGCTGCTCAGGTCAGTATTACTTCTGAGTATAACATCTGAATCCTACAAAAATACCTTCATACCAGCTCTTAAAAAAAAAAAACGTACCTGAAATGGCAACAAATGTGTAAACAAACATTTTATTAGAAATTTCATCACACATTATAAGTCACAGACAGTGTGTATTCAGCTATATTGTTTGGAAATACACAAACAATAGACAATCACAATGACAAAACGCTATAATAACAGACTGTATATATTATCTATTGCATTCCAAAAGGATGCTGCGTTATTATATGTCTACGTTGTGTTTATGATATATACATAATACATAAAGATTTCTCTGCACGGTAAGCTTCATAATGGCATTGTTTACCTGGTACACCGAGGCTTTAGGCAGGTCCAGACACACCGTGCAGCACAGCACCGAGTACAGGCGCTCCTCGAGCTTCCCCGCTTCCCCTTCGTGCTGCCTCACGCGTTTCTTGGGCGGCGCGTCCGGGTCGGCCTCGGGGCCCGAACCGTCTCTCCGCACGCCGGACTCCTCCTGGATACCTGCCAGTCCGGCGCTCCCCGGGCCAGCATCCAGGGCGCCCCCCACAGGACCGACACCCAGACCCGATGATGAGGAGCCCGGGGCGGCCGCGACGCCTAATTCCATCCGTTCTTCCATCGAAGACATCCGACTGAGTCACGGGGGGTATTTGGGCTGACCGAGCACAGGATCCGCTGATTGTCAGGGTGAGATTTCCAGCTACTTGGCCTGTAATGATGGGGGGTCTGGACAGCCAACAATGCACTCAGTTGTAAACCATCAAGCGTCAGTTCAAATAGGTAAATTTGGGGTAATATGACACTAAGTTATGGGACAGTGAATTTAAATTCATCTGTGTTTTACTGCGGTTTGGCCTGCATGAATGCCTGGATTTTTTGGGGGTAGATCTCAGGTAAGCTTCAGCTCTCAGCTGGTGAAGAGAGAGAAAAAAACAGCTAAGACTCAACAAAACAACAGGCTGTTGTTTAGTGCCGTTATCCGCCGTGACAGCACGCACACAGCGACTCTCCGCGACCCGCCTGGGCTCTTCCCCTCCGGTCCACCTTCCGATCACAACCGAACCGCTCCGACACGATCCGGATTCGCCCGAAAGCCTAAAAGTTATCAGTTTGCTGCAGAGTCTCTTCGATAGTCCTTCCCTTAATCTACACTGCCATCTTTGTTTTTTTCCTGTCTGTCTCCTCCTCTCCCCCTGTCCCCTTGTCCGTTTGTGTTTCTGCCTATCCGAGGTCGGTTTACTCAGAGCGGGGTGAAAAACAGGCGAATTCTGTCGTCCGTTATTGATCTGTCAGTGAATGCGTTGCCACTAGTAATGATGGCCGCCCTGCCCTTCTCGTTCGCGCTCCCTGATTGGCTGCAACAAATGTTGTGCTTCATCAGATGACTGGGGATATTTAAAGAGCTGTGCGCTGCGCATGCGCACCGGCCTCCTGCGGGTCATGGCCGAGGCTTTTTTTTGAGAGAAAGGTGACAAAAAAACTTTTGTGATTTGGGTAGTGTGATGCTTGGTTTTGTTAGTATGTTTATTTCCAATTCTGTTGTGCTAGTTTGTCGTGGTGATTATATTTCAAAGTAAGAGTAATAGATGACCAAACCTTGTCATACCTTGCTCAAAACCCCCCTCATATGCGACAAAATGGCAACGTCATCGTCGGGCGTCATTCCAAATGATAGTATTTGTCAAAATAGTAAATGCAAGTGCTAAATAAATTATTGTATTAGATATCTAGGCTTGAAAATGTACAGTGTGGTCTTTTTATTTTTTATCCCTTTTAATTTTTTTTTGACCCGAAACTAGTGTGACCCTGGGGGGAGGGGAAACTGCCTCAGCCAATCAGATGGCAAGGTCTGTGATGGACTAGTTTGGGCAAGACAGCTGTCAGTCTTGCCTGCCCAGCCTGAATGAGCTGTGTGTTTCATGAGGGGGGATGGGAGTGTTTATATGTGTCTTCATGATTAGGACTGGATACTAAGAAATATGATTAATAATACGCATACAACAATGTAATACAGAAGGTATTAGTAATGCAGCTGAGATTAGTCGTGTTATTTGAACATTACAATACCACTGTAGTACAGTTAAAATACCACATTTTACAGCTTTTGTTTTGTTTTGCCACCATGAAGGTTGAAGGACTGAAGTCACTTGACAAGGACAAAGGCTTTATTCATTAATAATTACCTTTGAACCACTTGACATCTCAGAATTTTTAAGCGTTAAAAGGTGAACAGAAGAAAAAAACCCTTTTTGTCATTAAAGAACATTATTTTACTCACCAAATTATAGAAACGTGTTACTGAACAGCTAATAAAGTTTAATTGTGTTTGTCTGCAGTCTAAAACATTTACACAGTACTCATAATGTTCCAAAAGACCTCTAATTTGCAAAACAACTTTATTGAAAAAAAAAGAAAAAGACTGAATAAAATTGAGGATGTGCAATATAAATACATGAAATGAGACATGGGAAGGCAAATAATACTAAATACATTTAGCTTATTACTAGTTAGTCTACCCAACTAACATTCCCACAAACATTGGCAGAGGCCAAGCTTGACCAATACATTTAAAAAACAAAACTAGTCCTTCTATATTGAAATGCCTTTCTTTTAAAATAACACAGATTAGGAAGACAAAACAACATAAACTACCCTTCTGCCTCTAGTCAGTAAATAATGTCTTGTTCTAATAGTTACTTTAATGTCCTGTATCATTCATTAGTGACCTGTACGCGCACATAGAATTTATACAGAATTCTGATATTCAGATGTGTTTTTAAAAATATTGGATTATGCCTTAAACTACCAAGAAGAGTGCACTATAAGCTCCTTTTAATACATGTAACCATATTTACACTAATTCAGCAGATTTTCCTCCAAAATGAGTGGAGATCAGTGCAGATGTCATTTGAGCCTTGATAAAACTGAGTGAACTCTCAGTCAGAATCAGTGCTTAGAGTATATGTGTAGGTTTGAGAGTATGAGAAGACACTATATGTTGTTTACTACAGAGTAATATGTATGTTATGTTTGCCTCAGGTCTGCTGTTCCACTTTGTTATGTTTCACATGGCTTATTTTGTCAGGACTATTTAATGTATGATTAGTTTCTTCTAATCACTTGTCTATGCTTGCTTCTTCAGTCTTCACTGCCCTTTAACTAACTCATTACTCAGCAGGTCACTCATGTTTTGTGTCAGTGTCTTCTTGCTGTGCTGGTTTCTCAGGTTTGTGCTGATCTGTGGTATATTGCTTGGTCGTGGTGGTGGTGTCCTCTGCATGGGATGCATTTTGTTGGTTGCTTGTCGTGTTATGAGTCTCTTGAATCTGCTGGTCTCTGTCATGCATGTTAATATCTGGTTCATATTTATGATTCAGTATGTTCTCATAAATTTGTGCCGCATGACAGTTCTCTGCCAACATTTCTGGTTTGTGAGAATCACTCTTATTTTCACCAATTTCCAGCTGTCTGCTCAGTTTCTGCTGATTGCTGGTGGAGTCAGTGGCCTTTATCGCTCCCTTATGGTCTTTTTGTGCCGTTGCATGCTGAAGCCAGTCGTGCTGCAGGGTTTGACTAGCAGTCAAACGCCTTTTGGGGTTGACCTCTAGCAAAGCCATAACTAGAGCTTTAGCCCCTGGAAAACACAGACATCAGCACTTATCATATTTTTAGATTACAGCATCTAACTTACAGTAGATATGAAGGGTTAAACGAAATAGTTAAAATTCTCGCATTTACTCCACCTTTGAATATAGCGTCTAAATTGTAAATGGAGCTTCTTGAAAGTTTAAAAACAAAGGGATTGAGGAAATGATGATAGACGTTTCTTTTTTGATTGATTTACCCTTAAATCTCTATTTGTAGGGGGTCAAATGCTGGAGTTCAGTGTCTTACCCTCAGATACATTATCCCAGTAAGGGGACAGAAAGTGGACTTCTCCTTTCTGGATGAGACGGAATAGTTCCTCTTGATTACGATCTGGACTGCGGAATGGAGGAAACCCGCTCAGCAGCACAAACAGTATGACTCCCATCGCCCAAACATCTACTCCAACACCGTAACCTGTTCATACATAGACATATACATACGCATAGCTGAACTTCTGAAATATTATGTCAGATGTTAGTGTCACATCATGCTACAAAAATGTTTAAACCTCAATGTAGATCTAGGACAGAGCTGTAGCTCAGTTTTTTTGCGTCCAACCAGTCCCAGCTGATGTAAATGAGTATAGACTTTACCTGTCTCAGCAAGTATCTCTGGAGCAACATATGTAGGTGTGCCACAGACTGTGAACACTGGTTCCGTTACCACCAAAGCTAATCCAAAATCAGCCAACTTCAGATTCAAACCTCCAGTGCTATTTCGCTGTACCTATTAATCAGTTTAAAGAGAGGGAGAGATAACATCAGCTGAATATTAGGTTATTAGGTTTATTCAGTATTTTTAAATGCATGACCATTTTTCTAAATGATGAATAACAAAGTAGTTGGTTGGAAAGTTCAGCAGGTTTTTTTTTTTTTGAGGTAATGAGCAACGATTTCCAACGAGTGGCGCTGTAGCGCGACCAAACCTTACATCGCTGCTTTTGCTGTGTGAGAGTTGAGGGAATAATGATGGTGTTCACCAACGGACCTCTTTTTGTAGAAAAGTCCGATTTATTCTAAGAAATGGGTACAACTTAAATGGTTTTCTCTCATATGTAGTGTTGGAAAATCAAATTAATTCCATTTTTTCTTATGTTTTATGAAAATGAACAGATTCAATGATTCACTGTCCATGTACAATATAATGATTTACCGATTCGTTGTCCATGTACTTGTATACATGTATTCAGTAGTTCATGTAAATTTAGTTGATTTTAGTAGTAGTATATAATTTGCTTCTAATATGTTTGTACTTTATGAAATAATGTTTAACAATCAGTATTGTATTTTAAGCAGTGTTGTTAGTGTTAAGCAGTGTAATAACTAAAACTATTATAAAATAAAGGTGAAATAAAATATAAATAACAGATGAAAAATTTAAACCTAAAACACTAAATTGATTAAACACTTTTAAAATGGCTTTTCAAAGTTGTAAATAAATTAGAGGGTTTTCAATTACATCTCGGTTCAGTCAGTTACCCAGATCCGCGGCCATATTGGAGATGCTCAGATGTAAACGACAGCATGGATTGCATGATTAATGTACTACTAAATACATTTTTCTGCTAATTTATGCTGTCTAAACCACGGAAAAACGTGTGGAAGCTGCTAAATCATAGAAGGACTTAGTAAGCAGGAAATATTAAGGATATAATAATAGTAAGGATATTTTGACAAACTAAAGCTAATATGTGGTAAAGATAGGTACAAACAGTATTTATGAAGATATTGCCCTAATATTTCAACTACCTGACTGGAAATGATAAGAACAAACATGAAGATTGTCAAGATTTTTGCCCTGGAAATCCTGGTTCATCCTGGTTCAGTCTTCTCCTTGATTTGTTATAACTTTTGGCAGTCTATAGTACTCCAAATGTTTTTTCTGGTCTGACCGATTAGTACAGCCCAAAACATGACAATAATTGACCATTTTCAGCACCAATAATCAGCTCAATTTGCGAATTCAGTTCGGTTCAGTGGCATTGTTTGCACTCAGTGCCGCCAATATGGCCGATTAATGACGCGTCATGAAAACACTCTATAGATTATTGCAGTGTATTTTACAAGAAAATACTTTAAAATAATTTCAGTTGTTCTACTTTGAAATTTGCACATTTGATTTAATTTAATTTGAGTGAAAATTGTTTCAAAGGACATACCATACCAGTTTTTTTTTCATAGTAGAGTAGAAATATTAAAAAAAAATGCAGATGACAAAAATACTAAAATTAAAATGAAAAACTGAAATGATACAAATAAACACTAATTCACACTATTAAAAAACGTAGAAGTAAGCCTATGGGTTAGACTTCTGGTTCATTTGCTGCTATAAGAAAATTATGTGAAGAATAACACTGATCATAAATAACTGTCATCTCTTACCAAAAGGTTTTCAGGTTTGATGTCTCGGTGTGCAATGCTCTTGTTGTGGATGTATTCCAGTGCCTGACTGATGTCTCTGATCATGCATGCAGCACTTGGCTCGGTAAACCTGCCGTTCTGAGTGATAGCATCAAACAGGTCTCCACCGGTCACCAGCTCCATCAGCAGGTAAACATGGGTGTGCGTGTGATGAGAACGAAACAGCTGGATGAGCCGAGGATGTTCCAGACTACGCAGCAGAGCGATCTCATTCTGAATCATGTGACCACGGCCCTGCAGCTTTGCATTGTCTACAATCTTCATAGCGAAAGTTTCAGCCAGGCCTCTCACACGGCACTCCCTGACCACCGCAAAGTTCCCGTCTCCTACCACACGGCCCATGTCATAGCAGCGCTCAATGTCCTCCAGCGACACTTCGGCACCATCAGGTAATATGCTACTCTGCATATCTTTTTGCTCAGCTGTTTGCTGCTTATTAACATCCTGCTCAGTTATTGTCTCCAAATCCTGGTTTGAAGAAGAGTTGGGCTTGATTTTGTATTGGCAACTTGCTTGTTTGCTTTCAGTGATCTTTGTGGTGCTTTTTCCATGTTGTTCTGAGTACTTTTATTACTGTGGTTATTTGGCCCGTCCGGTTGAGAACATCGAGTGCTTCTGATTGGAGGTATTGGAGGGCCGCATCCTCGACAGCTCCGGCAGTAAACAGCTTCTCTCTTTCCTTCCTCCTTCTTTATCTCCTTCTCTTCCTCACCTCTCCTCCTCCACAGTTCTCTCGGTCTTTCTCTCTTTACCTTTTCTTTTTGCCTTCCAACAGGCTGCAAGTTGTTGACAGCTGGTTGGTTTACCTGTTGATTACGTACCATAGGTAAGGACATCTCGGCTCCGGCGTCATCATCATGGAACCCACTATCCGCCTTAGTGGCCTTGGGTCTCAGGATACGCTCCCATACCCTCAGCAGGTGTTCGCAGTGCCCGGGGTTTTCCGGATATAACTCGTCTAGTGCTGCTTGTACCTCGTCAAGAGATGGCCGGCTATTCCCAAAAGCAAGGAAGGCATGGTCAAAGCGAAAGAAGTCAGCAAGACTGTGGATTTCTCGGCCTGCAGGGCTAAAGAGTCGTCGTATTCGACCGTTGTTCCAGCAGGGGAAGCCAAGTGCCTCAGACACATCTGCCATTAGCTGCTCGAACGTCTGCACAGCGCGGCGGTTTAACAGCAGTGAGATCTTCCGCACACTCTCCTGTCCGCACGGCCGCACCACCGTCACGATTCGTGGGCGCACCGGGCTTGATTCTGCGTGTCTGGCATGGTAGCCGCTCGCCTTGGGTACTCCTGCTTCCTCCCAGTGATACACAGGGCTTTCTGAAGGCCTGAAGTCTGTGGGAGGCCTTCGGGGTCGTGATCTGTGCAGGTAAGATGGAAGAGATTGCCGAGGGGCGGCATTTGGGCATTTTGGCAGTTTAATCCTATGATCTGGAACACATAAACATGTCAGGCATGAACTGTTAGGATACAATTTGTTGTTTTTTTTGTTAATAGAAGACCGTATTCAAAGATATGCTTTGTTCATCAAGAGCACAGGACACAAAATTGCTTGATCAGATTTTGGAAGAAAAAAAAAAGCGTATGCAGGTGAATTAAAGAGGAAGTGTGCAACATTAATAATTGAGAGCAGGTGTGTATTGAGGAGCAATGCCGAGACATGCAGATTCTCAAATTGCACCTCATGCTCCAGGGGTAACGGAAAAGGATCAAATCTGATCGTGCCGGATCACTTTACTCTGGAACACAGCTTGTTTTTCTTTCTTTCTTTTTTCTATGCACTCCCTTAACACACGTCTTTAAGTGGAAGGATGCAGGTAGGAGGCATTAAGAAACTGAACACCAAAACGGTCAAAGATGCTGTTTCACTTTTAAGACAATACTAAGAAGGCTCTTTTGAAAGGACTGTTACTGAAGCAAAGCCATTGTAAAACTAATTAACTGTGTATATTAATTAATAAACCTAATGTAATGTTGCTTATGTTTTGAAAAATATACATTTATTAATGACACATTAAAGTTAGTGATGTTCAATGATTAATCACGTTGAACTGCATCTAAAATAAAAGATTATTTATATAATATATATGTGTGTGTGTACTGTGTACATTTATTATGTATATAAAAATACACACATATATGCATGGATATATTTAATGTAATGTAAAATGTTGCTTATATATAATATTAATTATATGAATAAAAAAATAAATACATGTAAATATGTTCAAAATATATACTGTATGTGTGTGTATTTATACATATACACACAATAAGTATACACTGTACACATATTATGTAAACAAAACTTATTTTGGATGCGGTTTGTCAGCACTAACTAAAGTATAATATAAATAATGTTATTTATCTAAATAATAACATCATATTGATTGTTTCGTTTATTCAGTGGCAATTAATGGCAAGAATCATAGCCTTATAGCCTAGGCTATTCGTTACGTGACTAATGTGGACTAGTTAATTGGCCTAGTTAAACTTTTACAGTCATTGCCCCATTTCATTTGATATATTTATTTATTAATCGTTCGAACTCACCTGTCAGTCCCCATCTGGGTCTTGGTGGCTCTCGCCCCGGTCGCTGGTTCCACACCGGTGTCATTCTGTTCCACGGCCCGTAGTATCTTCAGTATTAGTGCTAATATAAACCCATGAGTCTGACTGACTATCCATACTGTCCCAAAGTGTCCGACGGGTTCACAAAATGGTTTAAAAATCTGTAGCCATGATGAAATCAACGCGCACCTCTAAACTTGTCAATGTTTTGGGGGATTCGTAAAAGTTTGAAAAAACAGCGCTGAATTTAAAGCTTTGAATCGGACAGTGCGCACCCAGCCAATATTCAATCAGCGTCTATCAGACCTGAGGTAACACGGGGATATCGCGAAGCCGCATCTTTTGGAAAAGCTACGAGCGCGTTACCGGATACTCCGCATCCTGCTCCAAGCGCGTCTCCCCGGTAACCCACAGAGAACTGAGCACACACACACACACACACACACACACACACACACACACACACACACACACACACACACACACACATATGTTGGGTTTACATGTTTTATGGGGACATTCCATAGGCGTAATGGTTTTTATACTGTACAAACCGTATTTCCTATCACCCTACACCTACCCTACACCTAAACCTAGCCCTCACAGGAGACTGTGCACACTTTTACTTTCTCAAAAAAACTCATTCTGCATGATTTATAAGCCTGTTTCCTCATGGGGACCTCACAAATGTCCCCACAAGGTCAAAATTTACTGGTATTACTATCCTTGTGGGGACATTTGGTCCCCATAACGTGATAAATACCAGGTGCACACACACACACACACACACACACACACACACACACACACACACACAAAGGTTTGTTTGACTACATTACTGAGGGGTTTTCGTCATGTTTCGCTGTAGTGAGGACAAAATATATAGCAAAACCTATAGCCCAAACCCGTATGGGGTATTTATTAAAAAAAAAAAAAAAAATCAATAAATATATAAATAAATAAAATCATCTTGTTTTCTAAAATGAAATGTATTATTCATTTAATATTATTATGGCATAAAATGTAGCCTATATTTAACGTAAATTATTTCTGCCACCATAAGGAATGTTAAGTGATCACCTTAAGTAATCTCTATAGTGAATATGATTATTTATATATATATATATATATATAGACATGTTTTGGGACTATTTTAATGATCAGTGTTGGGGGTAATGCATTACAAGTAACGCAAGTTACGTAATAATATTACTTTTTTCAAGTAACTAGTGAAGTAACGCATTACTTTTGAATTTCTAAGAAAATATCTGAGTTACTTCTCTAAATAAGTAACGCTCCAAGTCTCCTGTCGGGAAACTGGGAGTAAACATGATGTTACTGTATTCTAGACTAAATGTGAACATGCATTAATTCATCTTACTCACCAAAACAGATTCAGTATTCCTCAAAATGAAAAAAAAAACAAAAAACAGTGAAATGCAAACTCAGAATATGAGGCAACCCTGCAATAATTAAATATGTTAAGTAAAACAAGTATCCTTTATGTATTTAATCCCATTTTATTAACCAGTGTCTTTGCTGCTGACCTTCGATGATGCAATTCAACCATACTAATAAGCAAAAATTACTTTAGATAAACTAACATTTGTGCTTCATTTTTTTTTTTTTTTTTTTTTTTTTTGTGATTTCCTGCAAAAAATGTAATCTTCTTTCAGCCTGAGGTGAATTCATTTCACTTTTGGTGTAAAAGAGCTTTTACGTTAGAATTGTTTTATATTAAAAACAAAGATGCAAGCCCTGCCCAGATTTAAAAAGTAAAGCAAAAGTAACGTAACACATTACTTTCCATAAAAAGTAACTAAGTATAGTAATTTGTCACTTTTTCAGGGAGTAACGCAAAATTGTAATGCATTATTTTTAAAAGTAACTTTCCCCAACACTGTTAATGATTGCTTCTGTTAGTAAAATGAGTATGGATAAAGTGAAACAAATTCAAACTAATTAAATAAATCAGCCAATCAGCTGTTTCCTAATCCCTTATATACCAACTTTCACATTTCAGCCTTATACGCTACAAGTCAAAAGTTTTTGAACAGTAAGATTTTAAGTTTGTTTTTTAAAGAAGTCTTTTCTGCTCACCAAGCCTGCATTTATTTGATGTAAAGTACAGCAAAAACAGTAACATTTTGAAATATTTGTACTATTATATATATATATGTATATAATATATTTTGAAATGTAATTTATTCCTGTGATTTCAAAGTTGAATTTTTATCATCATTACTCCAGTCACATGATCCTTCAAAAATCATTATAATATTCTGATTTGCTGCTCAAAAACATGTATTATTATTATTATGGTAAAAACAGCTGAGTAGTTTTTTTCAGGTATCTTCAATGAATAGAAAGTTCAGAAGAACAGCATTTATCTGAAATAGAAATCCTTTGTAACATATGTCTTTATCATCACTTTTGATCAATTTAAAGCATCTTTGTTAAAAACAAGTATTAATTTTTATACTTTGTCTCCCAAAAATTTTGAATTTGAATGGTAATTGTGTATAATGTTACAAAAGCTTTTTATTTCAGATAAATGCTGATCTTTGGATCTTTTTATTCATCAAAGAATCATGACAAAACTGTTTTAAATATTGCTAAAATAATAATAACAATACATGTTTGTTGAACAGCAAATCAGCATATTAGAATGATTTCTGAAGGATCATGTGACACTAAAGACTGGAGTAATAATGCCGAAAATGTAGCTTTGATCACAGGAATAAATTACATTTTAAAATATATTCCAATAGAAAGCAGTTATTTTAAATAGTAAAAATATTTCACAATATTACTGCTTTTGCTGTACTTTGAATCAAATAAATGCAAGCTTGGTTAGCAGAAGAGAATTCTTACAAAAAAAAAAAAAAACATTAAAAACCTTCAGAAACATTTGACTGGTAGTGCAGATATGCACGAGGCTGAATCCTGCTTCTTAGGGCCTACATCTGTTCCTACCAGCCTCCTATATTCGTTGCTTTCCTTATTTTGGTTTAAGGTATAATTAATGTAAACGTCTCAAGACTTCACTTTGTGTTAGGTCTCTCAGTACGGCTGTGTCGTCATGGTTACTGTTAACACAGCAGCGCTGCTTTGTGTGTGTATGTTTGCGCTGGCCTTTTCTGTGTGTGGACAGCTGTAAATGGGTATCTGCATTCACATGTCCATTAGAGGGCAGTGTGTGTTAGAAGGTAACGGGGCATGGAGGAGAGGGGCGGAATCAGTTTACAAGGTTTTCCAACAACATACTACTCAAAACAGGCGTGTAGTAGCCCACCAACATAATGTAACGTTAGCCTATATTTACTTATAGTTATGATGCTAACAATGCAAAACTAAAAACTAAAATTTTTTTTTCATTTGTCTAATGTATTTTAATATTGGAAGGACAATGAAACATTTATTGAAACGTCAGGTAAATATAATACAAGTTAGTGTTTTTGCACATAAATACAAAAGTCGAGTTCGTCTGCATAGCAACAGCGATTTCCGTTCAGTAGGGGCAGTACTACAAACCGTGAGTAGTTTATTTTTATATTACTTTATTAAACTGCCCAAATATATATCAAAACTCTTTATTTTGTTTGAAAAGATAGTAGATGCTTAGCTAATTGTGCTACGTGGACCACACGAACCTCGACGGATCTTTTAAAAAGTTATGATTCGCGCTTTGTTAACATAATATATTTTTATTGTTTACTTAAATTGGTTATTAACAATTAGCATACCTCCATATTTAATTCAAGACTCTGCAAATGATTATTTTAAATGCAGCTGACAGGAATGCCAACAAGATATGCAGGTATTTATACTATAGAGTAACAGCAGTTGGATTTGTGACCTGCTTGTAACTTGGACTGTTTACCCTGATTTCATGATCTGTGTTTTGTATGTTTTAAAAGGAGGTTGACATCTCACCTCTTTCTCTAAAACTGCTCCCTCACTCCCTCACTGTCTCTCTTTCTCTTCCCCTGTTTCTGTCCACCACCTGTTTGTGTCAAATGTCAAAACACATGAACTCTGCATACCATGTTTAGTCACACATTTGTGTTGGGTTAGACACAGTAACAGTCCATTCACTGTATGAGTGTGTGTTCAAATACCAAGTGTATAATGGTGAAAACCCTGCATATTATAAATCTTTCTGGAAGAGCCGTTATACAACACATAAGGTTATATCATCAGTGCCTTTGAGAAAGCTGGGCTGTAATTTACATCATTCGGTTTACATGGATACGCTTCCAAAGTCAATAGGAAAAACTGGGAGAGCAGGAATAGAGAACTTGCAACTGAAAGTGCAAATTGTTTTTGCTTTGCCGCTTCAGCCTAATGCGCTTCTTTGGAGCATACAGTTCTGAAGGCTGTTTGTTAAACCATCTGAATGTTGTCAATACTGGCACGCCTGCAATATTTGCAGTTTATGGAAGATTTATCTTGCATTTATAATATAATCCAGCAGCAATTGATCAAAGTCAATTGATAATAATCTGCAGATTAGATAGGTATGGTATGATAGCTATAAAGATAATAAAATATAAATGGAAATATCTGGGAGAAGTGACAAAGCGAAGGGTGTGTGTCTGTGCGAATTTGTACGTGCTCAAACAGTTGCATGTTTCAGAAGATGTGTGAACGTTTTACATTATGTTCCCACAGGGGAATGATGAGTACAAAAGGGAAAATCTAGGAACATTTCCTCCAAACAAACCTCCAAGGAGATGAACTGGGTTTTATGGATTGTAGTTGTTAGTGACGTGTAGTTTGCGTAGTCACTTATTACAGTATTTTGAAATGTCTTTTATTTTTATATTATTTTCAGTTAATTCGATGGTTTAAGCATTAGTAATTTTTTATGCTACAGAATTTTTTGAATATATCAATATGGCTTTAATTTTTGTAGTAGAAGTAGTTCAACTGCAGTGTATTTATTTCAGTTGCATAATTTCTGAAGTTTTTCATCTAATATTTATTTATTTTTTATTTTATTTCAGCTCTATTTTAAGTACTGATAACAATTTTTAATAGTTTTAGATTTAGTTAAAGATATAGTTCATCCAAAATATGAAAATTCTGTCATTAGTTACTCACCCTCATGTCAATCCAAACCAGTAAGAACTTTGTTCATCTTTATAAGTCGTTATTTTTGGGGGTTTTTTGTGCACAAAATTTTCGTAGCTTCATGAAATTATGGTTAAACCACTGATGTTACATGGACCATTTTAACGACATCCTTACATTTCTGTGCCTTGACCGTGTCAGTTGCATTGCTGTTTATGCAGGGTCAGAAAGCTCTTGGATTTCATCAAAAATATCTTAATTTGTGTTCTGAAGATGAAAGGTCTTACTAATTAATGACAGAATTTAAATTTTTGGGTGAACTAAGCTTTCAGCTTTTTTCTTTGCCTGTTATAGAAGGGTGTAGACTCTTAAAATCCTTTAACACTTCTTGGTTTTTTTTTTTTAGATTAGATTAGATTGCTTCATAAATGTAATGTGTTTTTTGGCTTTTCCTTGAAAGCTATTGTTGATCAAAAGAACCTACACTAATGTCTAATGTTCCTGAACTATAAAACAGCTGCTCTCTGATAACAATCTTCAACCTAACGTTACAAACTATAAAAAATTCAAGAGTTCAGCTTTAACCTCAGACCATACTGTGTGCAATCTTGGTATTCAGACCCTTCCCGCAGTTGTGTGGGGAAAGACTGTTCACACATGCGTGCTGAAACAATCGTGCATTTCAGACCATGCGGCCTCATTTACAAACACTTGTAAATTCAGCCTTGCGGCTCAAAGGATGGGCTGGGAAAGAGGTTTAGCAGTACTGGTACAATGTTTTGGTGATTGTTGTACAAACAGCAGCTGATACGGCTAGATCTCCACTGCGTCTAACTGAGCAGAATGGCCAAACACCCAATCAAAGGGTGTAGAGGGTGGGAAGAAAGAGTCCTCTGACATAAGGTCATGTCCTTAGTGGCTTGTAAAAGAAAGAGACACAAAGAGAGAGAGAGGAGAATATGGCCTGACCTTGGCCCCCATATCAATCATTCCAACCCCCCTCCACACAGAGCTTATGCTCACTCCCTTTCTTGCTCTATGAACCACACTTAAAATGAATGAATGCATTACATAATGCTTAGAATATTCCTGAATTGTAAGTCACTTTTGATAAAAAAGCATCTGCTAAATGTAAAGAACAAAATATCAAACCAAATGACATTTATTTCAAACAACTGTAGACATTTAAAGTATTGTAAAGTATTTTAGTGACAAAATATGTTTTTATCAAAATGAAAGGGGAACTGACTTTGTACATTCATATACATTATACATATTTGCCATTTATTTAATTGTTTGTGAAATTTAATAACAATTTATGAATAATAACAATCTTTTGGACTGTATATGGGTTGATAGTGGAATTAAAGGGATAATTTTAATTTTTGGGTGGACTATCCCCTTAATAGTACATGCTCATTTGCCCAATTTTCACATTTAAATTTATTTTGCTTTCACCAAAAAATATTTTTTAAAAAATTATAATGCACTCTAAAAAAAAAAAAAAACAGCACTGGGTGAAATATGGACAAACCCAGCAATTGGGTTGTTTTGATCCAGCAGACCCTTCTGGGTAGTTTTATTTAACTCAACTATTGCTTAAAAAGTACTTTATTTCTTGCTTAACATGAACCCAAAATAGATTGGAAATGAACATTTATTAATATGTTCAACTAATATGTTGAATAAATATAAATTAAATTATAAACATTTTTAAAATTGCTTATTAATAAATGTTCACCTTCTAATTATTGCTGTTTTGTTTATTGCCTTTAGTAATTATGTGTCTGATTTTTAATTTACAACCTATTTTGGGTTCATTTTTTTTTAACAATAGTTAAATAAAACTTCCCAGAAGGTTGGGTTAAATATTTAACTCAACCGCTGAGTTAAAACAACCCAGTCGCTGGGATTGTCCATATTTCACCCAGCGCTTGTATTTAATTTTAACCCAGAGTTTGTGATGTCTAAATTTGTTTGTAGCATTTAAAAGGATTTTAGTTTTTATTTTTAATTTATCAAAACAAAATAGAATTTTAATATCAGCCATTTTTTGGTTTTTAACATTATTATTGGCTTATCTGTATCTGGCATAATTTTAATATAAGTCCATCCCAAATCAAATCTTCAATCTAAAAAATGCTGGGTTAAAAACACCCCAGCGCTAGGTGAAATATGGACAAACCCAACAATTGTTTTTTTTGACCCTGCTTCTGGTTGGTTTTATTTAACTGAACTATTGCTTAAAAATTACTTTATTTCTTAATTATTGCTGTTTTGATTATTGTCTTTAGTAATGATGTGTCTGATTTTTAATTTACAACCTATTTTGGGTTCATTTTAAGCCAGCCATATAGTAATTTTTAAACAATAGTCGAGGTCAATAAAACTACCCAGAAGTTTGCGTTAAATATTTAGCTCAACCGCTGGGTCAAAACAACCCAGTCGCTGGGATTGTCCATATTTCACCCAGTGCTTGTATTTAAGTTTAACCCAGCATTTTTTAGAGTTTGTGATGTCTAAATTCGTTTGTAGCATTTAAAAGGATTTTAGTTTTCATTTTTAATTTATTGAGACAAAATAGAATTTTAATGTCAGCCATTCATTGATTTTTAACATTATTATTGGCTTATAAGCCATAGTTTTAATACAAGTCCATCCCAAATCAAATCGTCAATCTAAAAAATGCTGGGTGAAATATGGACAAACCCAGCAAATGGGTTGCTTTGACCCATCAGTTGGGTTAATCGTTTAACCTACCTTCTGGGTAGTTTTATTTAACTCAACTATGGCTTAAAAAATGATTATGTTTTTGCTTAAAATGAACCCAGAATAGGTTGGAAATTAACGTTTATTAATATGTTCAATAAATAAACTTCTAATAAGTTTAATAAAAAATAATTACATTTTGATTATTGCTGATGCCCCTAGTAATTATGTGTGTGATTTGTAATTTACAACCTATTTTGGGTTCATCTTAAGCCATTAATATAGTAATTTTTAATAGTTAAACCAAATAATACTACGCAGAAGGTCGGGTTAAAGATTTAACCCAACCGCTGGTACAGAACAACCCAGTTGCTGGGGTTGTCCATATTTCACCCAGCGCTGGGTTGTTTTTAACCCAGCATCTTTTAGTGTGATGTCTAAATTCACTTGTAGCATTTAAAAGGATTTTAGTTGTTATTTTTAATTTATCGAGACAAAATAGAATTTTAATATCAGCCATTTATTGTTTTTTAATATAATTATTGGTTTATCTGTAAGTTCATTCCAAATCAAATCTTCCTTGAAGGAACCTTTGGACGAATACATTTACATTCATTCATTTAGCAGCCGTTTCGAAAGTCAAATTAATATGGAAACTCTGAAGAACGTCAAATGCTTTCGAATGTCTTACATCAGTTTTTGCACACCTCCTTGATTTCCTTATCTGTCTTTCTTCTGTCTTTCATAATTGATTCTCCTGCAATTGCCAGCTCCCCATGTCTCTGACCCCCCTCCCGCCTGTCTGTCATGTCTCCTCTTCTCTCCTGGCATTGCTCCGCCTTCATCCACCCCCAAGCTTGTAGTGATGACATCACAAACAGCAGTTATAAATCAGCCAGTAAGATTGCAGAAGCTCAGTGGTGCTGTCTTACCCTCCTCGCTCACTCACTCTTTCTTTCTTTCTCGCTCTCATTCTTTGCTCTTGTTCTCCCACTCAGCACTAAACATGGCAGACGTTTTTGTTGGCACATGGAACTTAAAGGAGAGCAAGAATTTCGATGACTACATGAAAGCCCTTGGTGAGTAAGGAGGGGGTGAAGGCTGTGGATGTATGCGGTGTGTATTGCTTTACTGCTAAACGTAGGGTGTGCCTTTTTGATGCAAGTAAGCACATGTAATTTGGGCGTGTGTGCTTCTGATAGCTTCAGAGTGGGAAGTGTGATCTGGGGAGCATTTATTCTGCAGGTGCATGTGTGTGCTGCTATGTGTGTGCATGGGTGTGTTTAAGATGGAGTGCATGTGGCGCAGGGAGGGTCTCCTCGATGAACCTCACACACATGTGCTTTCACACACAACCAGACTCAAGCTACAACCACGTGTGTCTGTAGAGCAACTGCAGTTCTCTTGTGTAAAACACAATGAGCCTTTTATTTTCCCATTTAGCTTAATGTGTGTACTGCCTATAGAACTTCAAATATCATGACCTTGGTGTTTTGTTACACAGAACATATGGAAATGTGTTTTAGAAACTTGTGTAGTATTTCTGATGTTAAGGTAGCATTTTGTGAGTTGTGGCTTATGAGTGGAAGATGAGGGGGAAAAATCAATCAGTGAGCAACTGTATGGAGATGGTGATAAAAGGGAAGGAGGGCGGCAAGTGTGGGTTAGATAGAGTGGGTGGGGGTAGGTTTTTTTCTTTCCACCAACCAGTTTCAACTGCAATGAACTCTGATTTTCTGTTCTTTATCTGTGGTCAAAGAAGAGTCTGTCCTGTCTCAATTTGCCCGCACACTCTCTCACAGTATTTGCTGAACAAATCAATAGTAATTGCTGCATTCTCCCAAAAGTGCACGTTTGCTGATTTGACCATTTTGACCGTTCCAGAGATTGGCTATTTGCAGACATGTGTGACTAACCCTTGAATATATATATGCGATCTTTGTTTAATTATTACTATTCTGCCCTTAGGCTATGCAGATGATCTTTCTTAATTTGCATTTTCTCTATAAATGGTGGTCCCTTTTGAATTATTTTTAATTTTAAAATTAAATTTTAAGACTTTGAGCTCTTCAGATTTTGTATTTTACTTTAAATAAATAAATAAAACTAAGGACCTTAGAATTTGAACTCTAAAAGTTTTTCAGCATATTTAGAGTAGCTGACAAACTTTTTAAACGTAATTTTGATTCTTGAAACTATTTAAGGAATTTATTTAATTAAGCCCGTTAGAAATGTTTAAAATTTGTACAATTCGAACATTTCATAAATGATTTTAAATACTTAATTTTGACCTTCTTTACAGTCTTTAAAATGATCTTTGGTTCTTGATGTTGTCCGTATGAATTCCTCTGCATATAAATGATTCAAATGGCTTCATAACATTTTTAAAATTGGGTGTTGTGTTTATTTACCAGGCGTGGGCTTTGCCACACGTCAGGTTGGCAGCATGACCAAACCAACAACCATTATTTCCATGGAAGACGATGTCATCACACTCAAGACCGTCAGCACTTTCAAAACTACAGAAATCAAATTCAAACTGGGAGAGGAATTTGACGAGACCACTGCAGATGACCGTAAAGTTAAGGTAATATGTGCATGGAACACACGAGTCCCATTTTCAGTAGTCCTGTGCTTTAAGATTGCTAAAGGCACTCATGACAATGAGGAATTTCATGCCTGACACATTGTGAATTGTGTGAAAGACGTTTAAGCTCGTTTTGGATAACACAATAGGGTCTTGTTGGTGGGATACAAGGGTTTCTTAGAAGGCCCAATGGGAGATTGACCTATCCCGTGACATTCATCGGGTCAATCATTAATGTAGACATAGAAACGCCACTCATCGCTGCTCCCAAGAGTAACAATGAGACCGTTTTCCAAGTAAGAACTGTTTGTCTTATTACCTTTACCCTGTTGTTTCTGTTTGTTCGTCAGTCTGTGGTAACTGTAGATGGAGGCAAATTGGTTCATGTTCAGAAATGGGACGGTAAAGAGACGACCCTGGTTCGAGAAGTCGATGGCAACAGCCTAACTCTGGTAAGTATTGTGTGTACTTACAGTAAGTGCCTTTTTGGCTTGGAACAGTCAATTCTGCTACCCATTTAGTAATTACTCCTGTCAATATTTATGGGCGTTTGACTGAATGAATATACATCAAGAAGCCAACCTCTCTTTTATTAACAGACATTGACGCTCGGTGACGTCGTCTCCACACGACACTACGTGAAGGCGGAATAAAGGGAACCTTCAATCACAACCCGTCCTCTTCAATGGTTATGTACATTTCCAGTGGTTTTTCTGTGGTGTTCATCCATTTCATTTGTGCAGTTCCTCAAACACTGAATAAAATTCCAACTTCGTACCTCCAGATCTGTATTTGAGCTTGTATTCTGGATATCTGATATGTTTCTTTTGTCAGTGTTATGGCATATGCCTTTGGTCTACAATAAATGACATTTGCTCCAAATTGACCACGTGTCAAGTTTTCCATCAAGCGCTCCAGTGTTGCTCCACGTGTGTTTGTTTTTTTAACAGGACTCAGTGTAACGCACTGTTATATTTCCGTAAGGTCTTTCTAATTTAAGCATGTTCCTGTGTCTGCTGGGTGACGCGCATGTGGTCTAAATCAAGCGAGTGGGTCTTGTGTCTTTGTTTCTGGGTGAAAGGCCACTCGGAAGTTGCGCAGTGAACTTTTTAACCTTCACACATGAAGCCGGTCACTTTTAAGGGTCAAACTTTTAATAATAACAAAAACAGACATTCCAAAATCGATCTGACACATTTGATCTTGATACACATGCAAAAAAACCTGTTCTTAAACAAGCATGTACATGCATATCAACTGTTTCGCAAACCAAAATGATCACTTTGTCTTGTGTTTGTGCTTCTTGTGTTTTTTCTTCTTTTCTGAATGTGAGTGTGAATGCCGTGGCCGTTTGGCATCTTCGTCGCTGCTTTCAGATGAAGAGCTGTGTCTTTTCTCTTTCTTCTTCTTCTTTTCTTTCTTTGCCTTCTTTTCCTGCAGATAAGATGCAAATGAAAGGCACATCAAGATCAAATCTGCAAGTGGGAACTATTGCAGAAGTTGGCAACCAGTAAAGAGCTGGGTTACACAACCTCTTGCAGACAGCATGTCATCTGGCGCAATAATTTTGCTGTCAAAGGGGTGTGTCTGTACCTTTTTACGTTTCTGGGGCTCTGACTGGGTTTGCTGACTGGTCGGTGGCGGCTGCTCCTCCTCTTCTTCTGGCACTAAACTGTACTGCAGTCCAGGCTGGGAGAAGCAGTCCTTTGCAAAGTGACCTTACAATCAAAAAGGTATACACATCATTATTTATGGCTTAAACACTGTCACGACAGGTGGTCAGAGATTAAAAGTACAATCTGCAAATAAAGACAGTGAACAAGAGATCTAAAACTGACACTTCATGATTGTGTCTAAGTTAATAATAAAACACAGGGTAAAGACTAAACAAAAGTGCATGCTGATTTAAGAATATGAACTTTTTTCATCAAAAATATTGAGCAGCACAACTGGTTTCAACATTAATAGTCTTAAAGGGGACATTGAATGCAAAATTCACTTTTACATGGTGTTTGCATATGATTATGTCTTAGCAGTGTGTGAACACACCATCATAAAATGGTAAAAATTGACAAAAAAAACCTAAAGAATCTCAGTTATCAAGCCGTTTTGATTTTCTGAGCAGTATGATGTCATATTGCTCAAGCCCCGCCCATTTTCTCTGCACTCGAGCAGCTGTAGCGACAACAATGTCTTGTAAGCAATGTAACTCTTCTATAGTTGGATGTAAAAGCGAACACGAGTCTTAATTTTTTCCCGACATCAGAGCCACTGGGGATGCAGGGGATTCGTTTTTGATAGTAACGAGCAGTAGCTCATTATCATTTAAAGAGCCAACGGTTGTTTTTGAGCTGTTTTTGACAAGGTGAAAAGGGTGTTGTTTTACACAACCACTGAGGAATTTTAACCAAAGTATGTTGTAGAGATTTCATGAAGACCCTAAAGAATCATATCAACTTGTGGAAAACAGACATCTGATGTCCTCTTTAAAAATATTTCTTGAGCACCAAATCAATATATTAGGATGATTTCTGACAGATCATGTGATATGGATGACTGCACACATTTTTAAAAATCTAACCCCAAACAGTGCAAGCAGTGTATTATTGTAATGTGTTAAATATTAAAGTCACATCACGACTAGCAGTAGAGTTGTTTTTCAGTAGATGATCTTTGTTACGAAAACATGTATTTAAAGGGGTCATCGGATGCCCATTGTCCACAAGTGGATATGATTCTTAACGAGAAGTCTATAACATACTTTGGTTAAAATTTCTCCGTGGTAGTGTAAAAACACCCTTTTTACCTTGTCAATATCAGCCCTTTTTAGAGCAAGCCGTTCTGTAACGTTCCTTTAAATGCTAATGAGCTCTGCTCGCCCCGCCCCTCTCTTCCATGGGTTGATGAGCCGTAATGTTTACTTTAGCCAAATTTAGCTGCGACACTTGCTAACTAGCACATTATTAAGAAAGGCGATTTGCAAAGATGCATAAAAAACCCTTATGCTCACTTCTGCTATAGGTGAAGCTGGATCAAAAATGATTTATACGAACATAGACACATTTATATAGATTGCTGGACACATTTCCTTCAAACACGAAAGTAATGTTAATCCTCTGTGTCTTCAGTGGCTCAGATGTCAGGAGTAAAGGATGGCTGCTATGTTCTTTATTTATCAAACAATAGAATACCTCAATTGGAGACTTTGTCGACACAATGGTGGTCGGACTGTTCTCAGTTCACGCAGCTCATTCAGGGCGGGTCTAAGGTAGGACGGTCATGTCAATCAACTATCTTGGTAGCGGCCTTGGTTGGTGTGACGTCACACCGATGATTTTAATTTGGCTGAATATTTCTTCATTGAGTTTAAAATCAAATTAGATTAGTCTGTAATAGGGTCAAAAGCCTAATGTACTCTGAAATAGGGTCAGGTTGCCATAACCTGGAGGTTCATACCTCTGCAGCCACACTTTTTGCATGTGGTGTTGAACACAGCCTCCAACGTGATCCTCTGATCAGTATGATCTCTAAACTGTCTCCGGCGTCGTTCGTCTTGCCTGTGTGAATATTTATTAATGCACAATTTAGTATGGTTAGGAATTACCTCAGTCAACCTTCTATGATTACAGGGTTTGGTTTGCTCAAACAAACACTTATGTACCATAAAACCACTTACTCTGCCATAACATTGTTGGGGTCTAGGTCCCGCCCAGTGCCTTGATTGACAGACTTCATAGAGAAGGACAGTTTTACTTTATCATCTTTCATCTGATAGTGGACGGAAAACAAAAAGCATGATAAAAATACTGTATAAGGACACTAAACCAATATTTAATCAGTGCTGCATGTGTATGCAATGTAAATATGTTGGTGACATTGTTATTGTTATATTGGCATAGATGTAATTTGAATGTACCTCTCTGCCGATGACTTTTATCCACACTTGTTCCCCAACATCTACAATTTCAGCTGGGTTATCCACCCGACAGGACGACATCTCACTCTTATGAACAAGGCCTGCCAATGCAAACACAAATAAACACAAAAATAAGTGTGCATTCATCTTCATTTAAATAAGAACACGCATCTTGATAACGCCCCAGCTTTACCTTGTTTTCTATATCCTGGAATCTTAACAAAAGCACCGTATGTTGTAACAGAAACGACCTAATAAATAATAAAAGGAGAAGGTGAATAAATCAGTAAGAGGATATTTCAATGAAATGTTATATTCTGCACACGGTGATTTTTAAATCTAACCTCTCCCTTCAGAATGCTGTACATTGGTGGCAGTCCATCAAGACCAGCTGGCTCTCTCATCCGCTCCTCCGCCATCACACCTGCAGAGGTACACATATGGTTTGCCATCTGTCTGTAAATAGTTCTTTAACTAGTCATGCTGGAGCATGAAGCAAATCCAGTGCATCTAAAGATGCAAATATTAGTGATTATGCAATGCGACTCATGCCAGATGAGCATATGCCAAGATGAATGAACTTACCAGATGGGATCAGGTCTACGACTGCTTACTGTAATTTGAAAACAATCTAACTTGTAAGAGGACTGCAATATGCACGTTCTAAATGATCACAGCTTTAAACACAAAAATCATTATGCAATAAAATATGGTAAAATGTAAATACTGAGTGCCACTTTACTGTTTAATTCGCTACAAAACATCCCAACGCAAACCGTAAATACATTTCGAGCAATACACTCCCCTTGTTTGGATGAAACGTGAGTTCCGCAAGTACATTGTCTTCCGGTTCATAGATTTAACAGTAGCCAATACGACCGCGTTGTGCTTGAGCCAGCCAATCAGAAGCCTTTGTGTTACCGGATGTGTTTTACTCGGCGAGCGTGTGTAGCTCGTTGGTGGTTGGAGGCTTGAAAAACTCATTCATTTGAAAACAAGCTAATAGTTTTGAAGGTTTTTGATTTACTGTTGGGATTATCGTTTTGTAACAACAATGATCGAACCGAAGAAGCGCGGCGCAGAGATGGCAGTGGTTCCCGCCGGGGTGAAGAGGCCCCGGACAGAGCTGGTGGCTGCAGCGCAGTCCCAGCAGCTCTCTGCTATGGTAAGACTGAGAGCTAAATTAGATGGGAGAAGACTTCTGGTGCTTAAACTTTTGTATTCTGGTTAAGTTGTAGTCACGGGACTTTGATTTACCATACTGACTCAAATCTTTTGAATCATTTTATCAAGAAGATTCATTCAGTGAATCTTTCTGCAGGTTGCATTGTTACGGTGGTAGTGTTTTATTATTAGTGTTCAATAAACATTAACATTGTATGTGACCCTGGACACATATAGAACCAGTTATAAGGGTCAATTTATGAAACTATGTGGAAGCCGAATAAATAAGCTTTCCACTGATGTATGGTTTGTTAGGATAGGACAATATTTGGAAAATCTGGAATCTGAGGGTGCAAAAAAATCTAAATATTGAGAAAATCGCCCTTTAAACTCGTCCAAATTAAGTTCTTAGCAATGCATGTAAAATAAATTTTGGTATATTTACGGTAGGAAATTTACAAAATATCTTCATGGAACATGATCTTTGCCTAATATCCTAATCATTTTTGGCAAAAAACAAAAATCGATCATTTTAAGCTCTACAATGCATTGTTGGCTATTGCTACAAATATACCCGTGCTACTTATGACTGGTTTTGTGGTCCAGGGTCACATATGCACTTTCGTTTTAATTCAAATATTGAACATTTTACAATTATGCAAACAAAAATTAAAGAGAAAAACGACTACAAATATAAATAAACAACGTATTAAAATATCTAATAAATTCTTTGTAACGCTCACAATCTTCACAGCTTTCTTATTTAAAGAGTCTCTAATACTGTGTACAGGCTTCAGTTTAAAAAATCATAAAGTTATTTTTTTTTATAAGTAAATTTGCATTTATGAGTGTTACATTTGGTAAAAATATAAGTAAATGAACTAAATGAATGCACTTTTCATCCTCTAAAACATTTAGTGAAGGCAAAAGATGAATTTTCTCATAAAAGTGAGAGAGGTCTGAAACACTGAATATTTTCATGGATTATATTCTGTATCTTAAACCAAAATACTACTGAATGTTACAGAGAAAAGTATTCATTCTTGTTTAATCAAGAGGTTAATTTAATTATTCTTTTTAACTGATTCATTCAAAAACACAGGATCGTTCACAACCAAAACAGGTCCTGTTGTTTTTTTTGCAAGCTTAAGCATTATTCACACTTTCTCCAAAATTAACAACAACAAAAAAGACAATGGGAAAAAAAAAAGGAAAAAAAGGACTGAGTCCATAAAAGTAAACAAGAAGCATTTGTTCACTTGAAAGATTCATTCAAAACATATTTTCGATTCTAAAACAGATTGCCATCTGCAGTCAAAGGTTAGTGTGTGCGTGATTAGCGGGGAGGCATCATCTTTGAGTATTTCTAACAGCACCTGCATAAACATTCATCTGTGTGTCTATTTGTGTCAATGTCAGGGCCCCCCGCGCAGCTCCAGTCTGCAGGCTCCCATAATGCTGCTCTCTGGTCATGAAGGTGAAGTTTACTGCTGCAAGTTTCACCCCAACGGAGCCACGTTAGCCTCCTCTGGATATGACCGCCTCATCTGTGAGTCACTTGACATTTATTTTTGTTATCACGTTTTTTTTCAATGTGTAGGTAGTATTGTTGTATTGATTTGAATGTGTGTTTGAATTGCTTTTGTCTCTGATGTTCTTGTAGTGCTGTGGAACGTATATGGAGACTGTGAGAACTATGCAACACTTAAAGGCCACAGTGGAGCTGTGATGGAGCTTCATTATAACACTGATGGCAGGTGTGTTTCTGCATCATTTGCACTGTCATTTTAAACTTTTATACTGTAGGTTATATATTATTCTTGTATAAATGCATCACTCTATCACATATTAAGTGTGACGTGTTTGTGTTCTCCAGTCTGCTTTTTTCAGCCAGTACGGACAAGACGGTGTGTGTGTGGGACAGTGAGACAGGGGAGCGTGTGAAGCGTCTGAAAGGTCACACGTCCTTCGTGAACTCATGTTTTCCGGCTCGCCGTGGCCCACAGCTGGCCTGTACAGGCAGTGATGATGGAACTGTAAAGGTAAATTTAATTCAACAAGACTCGAAACTCTTTAGAAGTCTGTGACATGTCTTGACTTCATAGAAAAAAAACTTAAAATATGTTTTCTACATTTTTAATCATTAAAAGCATTTAAAGCATTAAATGTTCTGTTAAATGGATAGTTCACTATAAAATGAAAATTCTCTCACTGATTACTCAGCCTCATGTTATTCCAAACCTGTAAGACTTGATCATCTTCGGAACACAACTTAAGATTTTTTTGGAGGAAATCCGAGAGCTTTCTGACCCTGCATAGACAGCAACACAACTGCCACTTTCAAGGCCCAGAAAGGTAGTAAGGATATCATTAGAAGAGAAGAAATTGTTAAATAAAGTCATTAAAGTATTCTCATAGCTTCAAAACATTGCGGTTGAACTACTGATGTCACACGGACTAATTTAACGATGTCCTTACTACCTTTCTGGGTCTTGAACTTGTGTTGCTGTCTTTGCAAGGTCAGAAAGCTCTCGGATTTCATTAAAAATATCCTAATTCATGTTCTGATGATGAACATATGAATCAAGTGGTTTAATCCAAGTTTTCTGAATCTAGTCTTCAGAAATGATCGCTTTATATGGCACAACTGATTTATTGTTGACTTTTATTTATATAAACATTGGCCTGTGCACATACATAGAGTGCATAACATGTGTCATGGAGCTGTCTGAGGTTTTGTAAGAAGTTAAGTATGTTAATGGCAGTTCTTCTGTATCCTTCCTGCATCCTTCCTTTGACCCAGATATTAGCTTTTATCTTTTAACAGTTATGCCAGCACCATTTAATTGCCACAGCTTGGTTTACTGAGAAAACAGGAAAACATTAGCACAGAGTCTAAAGGCCCTCCCTTATTGTGTGAAGATAAACTGAAAATTGTTTGTGTGATTCTCATAACTTGTATCAAACTGTTGCACTGAAGGAAACCCTAGTTCAAATGCAACCCAGTTTGTATCCAATATAGCCATTAAACCAATAAATTAGATACATTTTGTTGTCTGGAATGTGATAATGATTCAATGTTAGTTGTTACAGTCAGTCTTCAGGTTGCTTCTTATCATTCATTTTAATGTTGATTGAAATGTCTTGATTGACTAAACATGAGAGAATTTGAAAGCCATTTGTGTGTCAGGCTAATAGTATTCAGATGGTTTAAAAGTATGCTCAGTGTTTCATGTTCTTGTGTTGTTGTAGCTGTGGGACATCAGGAAGAAGGCCTCTGTTCACACATTCCAGAACACATATCAGGTTCTTAGTGTGACATTCAATGACACCAGTGACCAGATCATCTCAGGGGGCATCGACAATGACATAAAGGTTTGTGTGGTACAAATACTTTACAAGTGATGTCGGGGCTCTTATGTTTCCATGTATATTTATTCCTGTGTGTGTGTTTCTATTGCAGGTGTGGGATCTTAGACAAAACAAACTGATTTACAGTATGCAGGGTCATGGAGACTCTGTGACAGGTCTGAGTCTGAGTGCAGACGGGTCCTACCTGCTCTCGAACTCAATGGATAACAGCGGTAAGCCTAAATGCACATGTGCATTTGTACACACACTATAGTTCAAAACGTTTGGGGTTAGTATGGTTTTTTTTTTTTGTATATGAAAGAAGCCTCTTCTGCTCACCAAGGCTGCACTTATTTGATCAAAAGGACAATAAAAATGATAATGTTGTGAAATTATTGTTACAATTTATACAACTGTTCCCCAAACTTTTAAATAGTATTGTACACTACCAGTCAAAAGTTTTTGAACAGTAAGATTTATATTGTTTTTTTTTTTTTTAAGAAGTCTCTTCTGCTCACCAAGCCTGCATTTATTTGATCCAAAGCACAGCAAAAACAATAACATTTTAAAATATTTTTTACTGTTTAAAATAACTGATTTCTATTTGAATATATTTTAAAATGTCATTTATTTCTGTGATTTTGAAGGTGAAATTAGAGTCTATCTGTTCAGAAGTGTTTTCAGTCAATAGGATGACAATTGGGTGTCAGTTTATGCCCTGTTTTATTTAAAGAACGGGGATCTATTACAGTCTGATCATCTTTGTGAAAGTAAATCATGGCACAAACAAAGGAGATCCCTGAGGACCTCAGAAAAAGAGTTGTTGTTGCTCATCAAGCTGGAAAAGGCTACAAAACCATCTCTAAAGAGTTTGGACTTCAAAATCCACAGTCTGACAGATTGTGTAAAAATGGAGGAAAGTCTAGACCACAGTTACTTTCCCCAGAAATGGTCGACCAACAAAGATCACTCCAAAGCAAGATCTATAATAGTTTCTGAGGTTGCAAAAACCCCCAGCATAACTTCTAAGGAACTAAAGGCCTTTCTCACATTGGTTAATGTTGAAGTTCATGAGTCCATCATCAGGAGAACAATGAACAACCGTGGTGTGAATGGCAGGGTTGCAAGGAAAAAGTGCCTGTTTGGGCCCGTTTTTTTTTTTTGCATCTGGGCCAGGACGACTTGCCATCATTGATGGAACAATAAATTCTTAATTATACCATCAGATTCTAAAGGAAAATGTAAGGACATCTGTCCATGAACTAAAATCTAAAGAGAAAGTGGGTCATGCAGCAAGACAACGACCCCAAGCGCACAAGCCTTTCTACCAAAAAAGAACAAAGGTAATGTTTTGGAACAGTCGAGTCAAAGTCCGGACCTTAATCCAATTAAAATGTTGTGGAAGGACCTGAAGCAAGCAGTTCTTAGGAGGAAACCCACCAACATCACAGGGTTCAAGTGTTTCTGTATTAAAAAATCATTGTGCAGGACTGATCAGTAGTTACAAAAAAACGTTACCTGCAGTTATTGCTTCAGAAAGGGGTCACAACAGATAATGAAAGCAATACTTTTGCACCTCGCAAATATTTAACACTGGATAATTTTTCTCAATAACTAAATGACAAAGTATATATTTTTGTCTTGTTTGTTTGTTTGATTGGATTCTATTTGTCAACTTTAAGGACTTGTGTGAAAATCTGATGACGTTTTGTGTTATATTTATGCAGAAATCTAGAAAATTCTAAAGGGTTCACAAACTTTCAAGCAGCACTGTATGTGTACAAGTTATTAATGTATGCATGACTGACTGTACATCATCTACATCTACTAATGTTTTATGTGTTTCTTGAACAGTGCGTGTCTGGGATATCCGTCCATTTGCACCAAAGGAGAGGTGTGTGAAGATCTTTCAGGGAAATGTCCATAACTTCGAAAAGGTAAGGCCAGTTCTCTCTGTATATTTACAAATGAAATTACCTTCTTTTAAAGCTCAGTTGTTTATAAATAGGTGAATAATTTCCACCGTGTTTGCTATGAAATGCTTATTTATAGGCTTTTAATCAGAGTAAATAATCAGTTTATTCTTTCAATAAACTTTACTTTACTGACGCCAAGATGGAAGTTCATGGCAGGGCCAATGGGTTTTGTAATTAAAGGTTTTTGTGTGTTTTAGAATCTCCTCAGGTGCTCCTGGTCTCCTGATGGGAGTAAGATTGCAGCTGGTTCTGCTGACAGGTATGGGCGTTTTTGTGTGCTTTATGCAGTGTTTGTACAGTATGATTATGTATGAGGTTAATGCCATGTGTTTGCCTGTAGATTTGTGTATATTTGGGACACAACATCCCGTAGGATCCTTTATAAGCTCCCTGGTCATGCTGGGTCTGTGAATGAGATTGCGTTCCATCCAGAAGAACCAATTGGTAAATATATATTTTTATTAAAATATTATACTCATCTGGAATTGTAAAAGGAGCACCCTCCTCCCATACTGTTTACCCATTTCCGCTCCATGTGTAACACTATTATTTTCTGTCTCCCACAGTTCTCTCTGGATCCAGTGATAAACGCCTCTACATCGGAGAGATTCAATAACTGCGTGTTTGTGTGCGCGAATGCTGTTAATGTGTGTGACTGTGTCTGGATGTGAAGAGGATGGCCTGAGGAGGATATGATTTGGATTCTTGCCATTAGTGTTTGATTTAAAAACAGCAATGACCATTTGGGGGAAAAATGTTGAATGATTGCTTTTTTTATGCTTTTAATAAAACTGTTTCTAGAATGATGTGCACTGTCTTTGTGTAAGAAGTGATATATATCCAGTTGAAAATTGAAAACTGATGATCCATGTTATTAGTTAATGTATTAACTAACATGAATGAACAATGAACAATACATTTATGACACTATTTATTATTCTTTAAGGTTAGCTAATAAAAATACAGTCGTTCATTGTCAGTTCATGTTAGTTCACGGTGCATTAACTAATGTTAACAAACACAACTTGTGATTTCAATAATGCACTAGTAAATGTAACACTACCTACAATTAATAAATACTGTAGAAGTATTGTTCATTCTTGGTTAACTAATGTGAGCTACCAGTCAAATTTTTTTTTGATCAGGAAGATTTTTAATGTTTTTTTTTAAAGAAGTCTCTTCTGCTCACCAACCCTGCATTTATTTAAGATGAGATTTTTTTTTTTTTTTTTTTTTTTTTTTGAATAGAAAGTTCAGAAGAACAGCATTTATTTGAAATAGAAATCTTTTGTAACATTATAAATATCTTTATCATCACTTTTGATCAGTTTAAAGCATCCTTGCTAAATAAAAGTATTAATTTCCATACTTTCTTTGCCAAAAAAATAAATAAAAATTATACTGACCCCAAGCTTTTGAATGATATAGTGTATAATAAAGCTTTTTATTTCAGATAAATGCAGATCTTTGGATCTTTCTTTTCATTAAAGAATCCTAAAATATTGATAATTAATAATAATAATAATAAATGTTTCTTTAACAGCAAATCAGCATATTAGAATGATTTCTGAAGGATCATGTGACTACAGTAATGATGCAGAAAATTTAGCTTTGATCACAGGAATAAATTACATTTTAAAAATATGTTCAAAAACAAAGCATTTATTTTAAATAGTAAAAATATTTCACAATATCACCACGTTTGCTGTATTCTGGATTAAATAAATGCAGGCTTAGTGAGCAGAAGAGACTTCTATAAAAAAAACTTTACAGCTTAAAAAAAATTTGGCTGGTACTGTAGTTAACTAATGTTCATTAAAGATGTAAAGTGTTACCTAAATAAAAATAATATGCACTTATCTTATAACACTTATATACAGTTACTTAATATCTATAATGATATGCATGATGACAAGATAAACAAAAACATTAAAGCCCAGTATTGGGCTTTAATAGTAACATAAACACATACATTTAGATTACTTTTGACCTGTTCATCACATTGATTTAAATAGGTCTTGTACCATATTGGTATAAAAATACAAAGAGATAATAGAAAATAGAATAGAAATAGTTTTTAACTATATGAAATGCGCTAAATATTAGATTACGTCGAAGTTTCGCAAACTGGGGGTCATGAAGGATAAAATAAAATAATTTCATAAAATAATAAAATAAATCATGACAACAATCACAAATAAAACCTAGTAAACATTTTTTTAAATACCTGTTACCCTGCATGTCATTTTACCATGTGAATAGTATGTAATCATTACGAATGTAGTAGGCTAGTAGGTGTTTATGTTGTCATCATAGACAGGTTCATTTGACGTAACATTAGTGTTAAACTAGTAAGGTTTCCAGGTTGTCCACAGCCGCATGATGATTTTCTTTGTGCTCTGTAAAACGCCTCGTGTTGTGCCGAGCGGGCGGCGAGCGTCTCTATGCGGTTGCGCGAGCGGGTTGCAGACTCACACGAGGGTGTCTGATTTCCACCCACAAACCCCGCTCCGCTCACCCTCCCGGTGCCGATGTTGACAAAGAGTCGGAGCAGGAGGATGGTTGCTCAAGCTACAGCGCCCGTCTGAGACCCCCGACGGTAAACCGGATACCGAAAAACGAACACCGGACCTCACTGTAAGTCACAAAGGCTCGCTTTGTGTCGGCTCCAGATTTCATTTGCGTTATTTTCTTACCTCTCGCCCTTACACCCCCCGCTCGCGTTCCGTCTGATGCTTATCATATGATGCTCATTTCTGCCTGTTAAACGCGCTCTCTGACTCTTCCTCTGTTCTTTGTGCTATTTCGGGTTTGTCTGCGCCTGGTACCCGGTACGGAATGAAGGTGTGGCTCGGGTGATTCGGAACCGCAGCGGGGCTGTAGGACGCTTCGGTTAGGACAATTCAGCGGAGGAGGTCCGGTATGACCAGCAGCCATCCGAAAGCATCGACGCACCGAAGCATGTACGCGGCCCGGTGGGCTTCTTGATGTTTTGAACGCTAATCGTGAAGCAAGACCCCGAAGCGCGCTGGACCTCACCGGGGACTCCGCTTTCTCCCGACGCCTCGCGGGGCCCAAGCCGTGCCTCAAGCGGGAGAGCATGGGTCGGTGCGACGGGAGGTGCACGCTGGTGGTCATCTGCTGCCTGCAGCTGGTAAGACAAGCTTGTTCGTGTTCATTACAAATCTAGTCTTTCCTTAAAAAAAAACTACATACAGAGAAACTGTGTGAGAGGGCGCAGGGGTTCTGATTTGGGAGGGGTGAAGCCAAGGGAGAAGGTGTCCTGGTTCCCATTTCTTATGGGGCCAGTGGAGTAGCCTGTCAAAACTTTCCTTGGAGAAACTTCATGCCCCAGATATGTATGCATATGCATGATTTGTTGGTGTAATGCACAGACTAGACACATGTGGGGATGAGGGGCCTCCTGAGGAAGGGGCTCTTTTCTCATAGGGCTGTGGGCTGGGGCTCCAGGCAGTTTCCATGGAAACAGCTGCGGCACCGAGCTTTGGGATTGCTCCTGTGTGTGCGGAGACAATATTTTTATTTATTTGCCATTGGCTTAAGTGGGTTTAATGGTCCACTGCAACCTGTACTGCTGATTCAGTGATAACAGGTAGGGCCTCGCATATCTGAATCCTTTGGTTGTTTTTAGGCTTTTCACATCCATTGATTTTCATAAATATCTGATTTCCATCCAGAATAAGTCAAAACAAGTTAAAACTTAAATTAAAGTGTACTTCTGGTTAGAAGTTAAAAAAATATCATGTTCTTTTACTGTTTTGAAAGATGTCTCTTATGCTTAGCAAAGCATTGTGTTCATTTAATAATAATTAAATGGTAATATTGTGCAAAATCGTTACTATTTAAAATGACTATTTTCTATTTGAAATGTAGTTTATTCCTGTGATGGCAAAGCTGGTCACATGATCCTTCAGAAATCATTCTAATATACTGATTTGATGTTCAAGAAACATTTATTATTATTAATGTTGAAAACTGTTTTGCTGCTTAAAATTTGTGTAAAAATATTTAGCTTTGCCATTACAAGAATAGATTACATTTTAAAATTTAGTCAAATAGTAAATTTTATTTTAAATTCTAATAATATTTCACAATATTACTGTGTTTTTACAGTATTTTTTTTTTTCAAATAAATATTTGCTGCTTAATATTTTTGTGGAAATATTCAGCTTTGCCATCACAAGAATAAATTGCATTTTAAAATTTTGTCAAATTGAAATTGTAATTTTAAATTCTAATAATATTTCACAATATTACAGTGTTTTTAAAGTATTTTGTTATCAAATAAAAATTTGCTGCTTAATTTTTTGTGGCAATATTCAGCTTTGCCATCACAGGAATAAATTACATTTTAAAATCTAGTAAAATTAACATTTTTATTTTAAATTCTAATCATATTTCAGAATATTAATGTGTTTTTACAGTATTTATCTAAAAAATATTTTTGTGGAAATATTCAGGAATATCACAGAAAATTATTTGAAAATGTTATATTAAATTCTAATAATATTTCACAGTATTACTGTGCTTTATTTATTCAGCTTTGCCATCACAGGAATAAACTGCATTTTAAAATGTAGTCAAATAGAAAATGTTTTTTACAGTATTTTTTATCAAATAAATGTAGTTTGGCAAGCATAAGAGGGTTGGAAGTTTGGCTAAACTAACCCACCAACACAGCCAAGCAAAGCTTGTGGCCTCCTCCATCAAATTAGACAAAATATTTAATAAACCCTTATGTGAGCAACAGAGGATGTGCAGTACTTTGTCAGTGACGGACGCTCAAGTGTACGGAAATCATCTGAGCTTTCTGGCATGTATTCCCTGTGAGTGATGATTCGTCTCTGAAGAATTTTCCATCCTTACTGCTTGTGGTTAATGCGCAGTCGCGTACTGGACCGTTTCTTGGACGGATGCGGCGCGTGTCAGTTTCTGCCAGGAATAGTAGCCAGCAATACCAGACTTTGTGTACCGTTTTCCTGCCAATATAACTTGGGAGTCTACTGCACAAGCTTGTTTTGCCAGTCTAATATTTGCCTAAATAAACCCAGTATAGCTCATTTTGAAGTCTGCAAAGACAAGGGTCGATGAGTATATATGATGTTCTCTGTATTGGTTCCAAGCTTTTCATGCACATTTATGCATGCATACATTTTTGTGATGTTGGATGGTTGTGTATGTAAACTGTTCTTGGTTTGTTAACAGGTCGCTGCATTACAGAGGCAGGTGTTTGACTTTTTGGGATATCAGTGGGCTCCCATCCTTGCCAATTTCCTCCATATTATGGCTGTCATTTTGGGAGTGTTTGGGACTGTGCAAATCCGTTCCAGATATCTTATACTGGTAGGACAAAAGAGCTGAAAATATTTTGATATTTGCATTGTCTGTGTTGTCTTATATGTCTTATATTCATTAATATTATATTTTTATATGTGCACATATATGCATGTCTGTCACTTTCAGTATGCAGTGTGGCTTGTGGTCTGGGTTGGCTGGAACTCTTTCATCATCTGTTTTTACCTGGAAGTTGGTCACCTGTCACAGGTAGGTGATTTACAGCATTGGTCCAGATGCTAGTCACTCTGGAAATAGCCCAAAGAGTCTGATTAAATGTTTGATTTTATGCCTTGTTATGCTTTAATATTAGAGTCATCATAACATGGCATTCATAATCCATTTTACTACTGTATTTACGAGAGAAAGGGCATTTTATTTGATTTCGTCAGTTGGGATCCTGCAAAACAGTTTATCGGTTAACGGTCCATAACGATAATAGGGCTTCTTTGTAATCTTTAAATTTTAATTTTCAAAGATTACAAAGAACACAAGCAATTTTTCTTTGAAAAGTTTGGATTATGGGTCAATGTTGAGTTCATGATTAGGGGATTTTTGCCTTTTAAATCCTCTTTGTGTTCTGCTGTAGGACAGGGATTTCCTAATGACATTTAACACATCGCTTCATCGTTCCTGGTGGATGGAGAACGGGCCTGGTTGCTTAGTTACTCCAGTGCCTGACTCACCATTGGCTCCTGAAGATCATCATGTGATTACTGTCAGTGGCTGCCTACTGGACTACCAATACATAGAGGTGGTCAGCTCAGCCTTGCAAGTGTTTCTTGCAGTGAGTACTTACATTTTATCTCTTTTTTTCATTTACAAAAGTACATGCATTTAAATGTTTGGCAGAAAAGAAGGACACCTGAATGGCTCTAAACATGTTTTGTTCTGCGTTTCAGCTCTTTGGATTTGTTTATGCCTGCTATGTTAGTAAAGTCTTCCTGGATGATGAGGACACCTGTAAGTATTCTGGACTGTTAGAACCTGAACGTGAATTACAGTGACATTACAGTGTTTGAGTTTTCATTTTTCTCTCTCTCTGTTGCAGTTGATTTCATTGATGGATTGGGCTCGTATACTTACCAGGCTCCACAAAAGAGTTCTCACTTACAGCTGCAGCCTCTCTATACGTAAGTACACATAGATTCAGATGCATTCTCAATTATCAGAGCCATTTGTTACTTACAAATGTTACTCTTTCAAAATTTATAGTCTTTAAATATAGTGTGTAAAGATACCATGTTAAAGGAGTAGTTCACTCCAGAATTAAAGGAGTTCACCTCCAGAACAAAAATTTACAGATCATTTACTCACCCTTTGTCTTTTTTTCTTCAGTCGTAAAGAAATGATGTTTTTTGAAGAAAACATTTCAGGATTTCTCTCCATATAATGGACTTCAATGGTGCCTGTGATTTTGAACTTTCAAAATGCAGTTTAAATGCAGCTTCAAAGGGCTCTACATGATCCCAGTCGAGGAAAAAGCGTCTTATCTAGCAAAACAATTGGTAATTTTCTAAAAATAATTTATGTAGTAAGATTCTGAAGTTGGAGAGGAAAATGAGATCCTGAAACCCTAACTGTTTTGAACCGGAATACAGGAGTTCACACAGAGCTAGACAAGATGAGCATTTGAGGTTAAAAAGTATATAAATTGTCAGTTTTTTAAAAATAACTGATTGTTTCGCTAGATAAGGCCCTCCTTCCTCAGCTGGGATCGTTTAGAGCCCTTCGAAGCTGCATTTAAACTGCATTTTGCAAGTTCAAACACAGGGCACCATTGAAGTCCATTATATGGAGAGAAATCCTGAAATGTTTTCCTCAAAAAACATATTTTCTTAATTAAGGTATCAATGGAGCTTCAAAGGGCTCTACACAATCCCAGTCGAGGAATAAGGGTCTTATCTAGCGAAACAATCATTTTCTAAAAAAAAAAAAAAAAAAGGTACTTTTTATTCATGAATGCTCATCTTGCACTAGCTCTGTGTCCATGACTTGACACATTACATAATTACCTAATGTCATGTGTGATGTAGGCGGAAGTACCGACCCACTTTTTACAAAACGACACGTACTCTAGAAAACTTCATCCATGTCCATTGTCTGCTCTATATTCTCCTATAAGTATGACTGATAACAAATATTTTTGAACTCTTTTAAACCAAAGCTGAGCTGTCTCATACCCTCTCGCTCACACGCGCTTGTTAATGTGAGCTTCTTTTGTTGTTGCAGTCTCTGCTATTTTGTTGTTTTTGTTCCGTCTCTTTAGTTTTGTTTTCTACTGTGAAAAGTGACCTGGGACAGTGTTGCCACCCTGTGGAACATCTGATTACTGCAAAATAACTTCAATGCGCATGTGCAACAGTTAAATGGGGTGGTGTGCGTACAACGAAACCCACCCAAAACTAGACCAAAACCAAGGTCCCTTTCAAGGAAAGTCTGTTCACTCTGCGGCCATACATGCAACGCCTCCTGGCAGTTCATCCAAGACCAAGTCCTGTCTAAATGAATGGGGAAATCCTGAAAACTAAAAAAACTGCTTGCTGAACTTGCAATTAAATTACATATTTGAAATTAGCAGCAAAATCTGAGATGAACTGCCCAATGAATGTTGTTTCATATGCTCAAACGCTTATTTTTCAAGCTAGGCCAGCCATTGTGCATTCGCAGCCACAACACGCTTATGACTGCGCATGCGCATTGGCCGGTCCAGCCTCAGATTTCTACGGGAACCAGCAATTCTAATGGCAGCTGCAGTGATGCAGTGACTTTACCAATCAGTGATCGGTTCTTTCATTTAGAAGGCGGGAATATTTCATCATATTGCGCATTGCAGTTTCTCCCATTCATAAGAGTAGGAGTGAACAGTCTTTGTATTACTATATTCTTTGCCCAAAACGTTTCGAGGGGAGTCCAAACAATTGTACTGTGCATGTGTCGAACTCAGCGATCTGCGTTTGTCCGTGGATGAGTGTTTCTTTGAAAGCTGTGCGGATGCAACTGCATGCGAGACGCATCCGGATGTGAAACGTGAAATATTTAGGGGCCTTAACCGTGTATGACTTTTCCAGCATGATTACGAAATGCATGAAGTCACAGACTGCAAGATGAGCATTTGTGGTTAAAAAGTATATATATACTGCAATTGGGGCCTTCAACACCACTTTTTTAAAAAGTAGTGTGCCATGTTGTTGTTACATAATATTGCTTATGTAAAGGCACAATATGTTAGATTTTTTTATTAAAATATCCAAAAACCAATAGAACAGTGTTATATATTTTGCTGACTTGTGTCAGCTTGTGTCCCATGATTCCACACTCAGTCACAGCAACATCAAACTACGCTTTTGGTTCTTTGTTTGTTTTGAATATGCGCCCTCTAGCAGCGAAAGCTTACATATTGTGCCTTTAATTCAGTAAATGGTGTCCAGGAAGTGTAAGTTCATTTGTAAATTTATTAATAATTTATTTACCGATTTATTGATTAATAACTTTTTTTTTCTTTTGCTTTTTTATCTTGTGTAAAAATGCCTTAAGCAATCATTCATAAGTCACGAAATATGTTATAAAGAGCTGCTGATAGTACTTGGGATATGGAATTAATAGTGTGTCATTAGTAGTGTGTTCTATGTACACCACTTATGTTGCCATATATGGTCATTCTGCTGTTGAAAATTTGCATACTGTCCACATAAACAAACTATGTAGTACAAGTAGTATGGTAGTACTTCAAATGCAGCTTATTGCTTTAGAAACCTCACTTTGCATCTGTTCATAATTTGTTTTAACATATATACATCTAGGACTGGATAGAAACCAGAGGAAAACCCCACCCTCAGAGGAAAACAACTGCTTATCTCTGAGAGATGAAGTCCTCTGCATCGTGGGAAAAGTTCTACCAGCTTCAACGTCTGTCTTTGTTGAACTTTGTCTCCCTCTACTGGAGAAAATCTATAGTGCAGCACCAGCCAGAGTTCTAGAGAGAGAACAAGCATATGGACAGGACCACAACAGGATGCTTAAAGTCTCATCGAGACAAGCGTTATTAAATAGGACTTGAAGACAGTAACAGATCTTCTGTGTGTGTGCGTGTGAGTGTGTGAGAGTGTGTGTGAGCACATAGGCCTTTGTATATGTTTGTGTATTCACAAGGTGGCCAACCTTTGACCCAGGTAATCTTTGAACACATCCCGGAGCTGCCCGTTCAGCTCTTTCTGGTGTGTTTTTGCGTGTAGGAGAAAGATTGTTTATACTCTGATATAAGACACTATAATGTAATGTGTTAGATGAATGTTTTAGGTTGGGTAGATGTGTATTTGGGGAATGCTGTAGGACTTTGTGCATGTAAAAACTCACAATAGAGGAGTTGTGCCTCTGGGTGGCCCTCATGTGTCTGCGTGCATGAATGTGTGTTTCTGATTGTGTCGATGTACATGGACAACAAGTTTTGATATGTACTTATGCACCTCACGCATAATGTGACTAGCCATAAATGTTTATTTGAACACAAGCTTAGAATGAATGTATGTTAATGTACAATACTTGTTTCAGGAAGGTTGTGTTTGTGTGAGTGAGAGAGAGAGAGCGAGTGTGGGTGGGTGAGAGAGGGACACACCTGAAGGGTGGGACAGTTGCTCAGCATAATAAACTCTTTCTAGATTATTCTTTGTCCTGGTCACTTAGAAATGCACCTCAGAGGGCTTGTGTGAAATAAAACACCGTTTTTGTTCTCTCAAATACATATGGATGAGGATAAAAGCCTCGTTTTCACAAGGCTAAGTGTATAAAACTAGAGCTCCCTAGGGAGAGCAGCGAATCAGATAGGAAGACAATGGACAGACCTGTTTTATCTCATTGAACGTCATTTGAAATAGCTCGCTCGCAGCCAATGTCCTCCTGCTCTTCACACAAAGGCAGTTAAGTAGCTGCTCACATTTCAAACAGCCTGTTATTTCAGAATGAGCGCCGTTTGTAATGAAGAACGTGCATCTTTTTGACTAGCTTATGGCTTGCATAGCTGTTTGTGAGAGAGAAAAGAAACACTTATTAATCCCACTGGTCCAAATTTACTTCTAAGACACTATGGACAAAACCTGTTTATTTTCCCCCTTTCAAGCACTGATCTTTTTTGTTTTGTTTTTTAACATGTCTTCCTTAAAAATAGTTGAAAGAAAACATCCAAAATACACATTTAGTGTTTATTTTAATACACTTTTCTATTGCTGTACTTAATGAATGTCAGTACATAATAGTATTTTTTAATTTATTAAGTTATCCACCTTACTTTTCCCGTAAGAGTGGGCGTGGCAATTTGTACATTTTATGGATTTGGCTTCCGGTCTCATCCACTTCCAGCTATTTTTAGCTCTACAAAACGGCTTGTTTTCCTGTTTGTTGTTGGAAATTGGTGTGTCTTACCGTATTGTTTTAATGTATTATATCATTTATGAACACGCTGGTTTGTAGTGCAAACAGTTTTACCCGTTTCCACGTTGTTTTCTTCTCTTTATTTTCCTATAGCGGCTAATGAACCGGAAGTCTCGCCCTTAGGCTTTAAAAAGAAATTACAAAAATCTTTTTCAAAAACTGTAAAACAATTTACTTTGTACATTATGATGAAAGCATAACAATCCCTAAAATGTAATACACATACAACTACAACATTTGATACATTTAATTTTTAAAGGATCTATTATTAACTCATTATGGTGTTAAGATATTGAGATTATAATATATGTGATCACATTTTGAACAATAGCTGTTTTATTCACATGAGTGTAATTTTTAAAAGTGAACATGCATGTTTTTGCAACATATATGTTTTTGCAAATAAATAATAATGTAATAAATAAAATAAACCTTGTAACTAAATTGATCATATTTAGTCTGCAACTCATAAAGGCATGCAAAATATACCATAATACTCAAACAAATACAAATACAATATTTATACAAAACGTATTCGTGTATTATTAACGATGTATTTTAAAAATACCAAGATTATAATTCATGCAAACATGTCGGTTGTCGTTTGGTTCACAGTAGCCTACAAAATTGTAGACTTGTAGACGTATTAGTCTATATTTATTCTGATAACTATTAATAACATACTTAAATTTAACTCACACAAATTACACATCTGACTGCATTATATTATCTTATTTTATAAAATCAGGCCAGGTATGATTACTGGCTATAATGGCGAAAAATTCATGTGCTCACGTTGGAAAATGATATTAAATAGATGAAGTTGTGTCCAAAACAACAGATACAGCAAACAAAGATGAATACATTTCTGCTCTTTTAATGCAAACAAAACGCCAGTACTTCGCTTTCAAAAGCCGACGCTGGCTCACTGTGTAGAGATGTATGTCACACATTATGAGCGCCTGTAAATCGGAGTACATTGTTGTATGTGTGTCGAGCACAACAAAGGACGACACTCCCCTCTTGGCGCAATGAACCGCACGCGCTCCTTCTCATTCTACCCATGATGCCCCGCGCGCGTCTGCTTGGATCGAGCCGCCATGTTGTCGGTGTGAAAGCTAGGGAGCTGCTGCGAACCGGGGCTGAAATCCGTCACCATCCGCATCCTCCACCTGTGAGTAACCCTCTATTCTGAAACCTACTTTTCATCCGGAACCGTTTTAGCTAATTGCGCGTTTATATTTTGGCGTTATGAGGCGTAACGGCTGATTTTGAGGGCTTTGTTGTAAGGCAGTAGCTCCCCCTCCTCTCCCCGGGTCTTCCTCCTGCTGTAGTGCTCTTCCTGTCCAGACGGCCCGGGCCTTTTGTTAACGGGAAGAGGACCTGTAGAATAGCGCAGAGCCGGCTCGCAGACTCAAAGGTACCGGTCAAAGCGTTTCACACACCCGTTTGTGTCGGTTTCCGTTGGAAACCAGCGTCATTTCACCGTGTAAGAGTCATTAAAACGTTTCATCAAAGCCTTGCCAGACAGTTCCGCCCCTCACCGATTGCCATGTCGTGGATTAATGGGTGACAATTCATATAAAAGCGTCTGTTTCGCGACTGTCTGATGTCAACGGGTTCATGTACACCGTTAGTGACAGCGAATGCTCTCCCTCCTCCTCCTGTGGTTTGCTAGTGGGCAAAGGCTCACGTCTTTTGTTACCTGTTTGTGTTATCGTGATGCAAACGCATGCTTTGGTCATGGGCAACCAGTTACGGTATCTCTCCCCACTTCCGGGAGGTGTGCATACAGCCGCCCGAGCTCAGGAGCGCTTGTTTCCGGGTGTCTCTGGCGCTTGGGCCATGTAATGGCGAACCTGATCAGCCTGCAGGCGACTGTAAAGTACATGTAATCTGTGAGGACAATGGCTGTGTCTAAAAACTTTTTTAGCCGTCATATCCGTCTGCTCACTTCTATGTAGGCCGTTTAGTAGCTTGTGAGAGCCAATATGTCAGTTTTGAGTACAACAGTGTCCACCCACTTTTTAGGTGGCCTTGATACTGTAGAGATGAGAAAAAAAAAAGAAAAAGTTTTGAATAAACAAAAAGACAAGACTGTCCACTGAAAGACTTTACTGAGGGAAAGAATGACAATCACATCCTAATCCCATGTATGCAATCACATTAAAAACAAAATATGGAACCATTCATTTAAATGTCTTAAAAATGTGGTTTCTATATATAACCATTTAATGCAAAATATGCATATAGATACACTACCAGATTAAATTTTTTTTAAAGAGTTTTCTTCTGCTCACCAAGCCTGCGTTTATTTGTTCCAAATTACAGCAAAAGCAGTAATATTGTAAAATGTTTTACTATTTTAAAATAACTGCTTTCTATTTGAATATATTTTAAAATGTAATTTATTGATGTGATCAAAGCTAAATTTTCTGCATCATTACTCCAGTTTTCAGTGTCACTTGATCCTTCAAAAAATCATTCTAATTTGCTTGTCTAGAAACATTTATTATTATTATTAATATTAATATTTAAATTGTTGAGTTCATTGTTCAGGATTTTTTGATGAATAGAAAGATCCAAACATCAGCATTTATCTGAATTAAAAAGCTTTTGTAACATTATACACTATACCGTTTAAAAGGAAAAAAAAATATTAATTTTAAATGATTAAAATTAATACTTTTATTTAGCAAGGATGCTTTAAATTGAATATAAGTAATGGTAAAGACATTTATAATGTTACAGATTATTTCTATTTCAGATAAATGCTGTTCTTCTGAACTTTCAATTCCTCAGAAACCTGGAAAAAGTTCTACTCTGCTTTTTTCAACATAATAATAATAATGATGATGTTTTTTGAGCTGCAAATCAGAATATTAGAATGATTTCTGAAGGATCATGTGATTGGAGAAATGATGCTAAAAATTCAGCTTTAAAATCACAGGAATAAATTACATTTTAAAATATATTCAAATAGAAAAGTTGTTTTAAATAGTAAAAATATTTAAAAATTTTACTGTCTTTGCTGTACTTTAAACCGAATAAATGTTAGCTTGTTGAACACAGGAGACTTATTTAAAAAAACAAACAAACAAACTTTTGACTGGTATTTAAGTCTTTTGAAAGCGTATAGAGGCTGTCTACATAATTTGTGGTACTTCACAGGATTAAGTGTTTTTTGTGCAGTTTGGTTGTTTTGATTCTCTGCTTGGTGGAGATTTTTTCAGAATCCTGGGTAATGTAGTTTCTTGTCAGGGTTTCTGTTGTTAACATGATTATGAAATAATATGTGAAAATACATGCTAATGGCTATAACAAAGTATATAGCATTGATTACCAACCTCGTAGCTCGCAATAGGTCCACCTTTAATGGTTTAAAAGTTGTTTAAAATCAATTACCTCATGGATAAAATGAGTGGGATTTTTATTTCTGGCTGTTCTGACTGTTGCACTCTCTACCTGGCATGAGAGTATCAGAGAAAAAGGTTGTTAGGTTCAATAGAAAGGCTAATAAGGAAGCATCTGATGAATGTGAAGGGGAGTTTCAGTTTGATCCTGTACTTGGGGGAATTTCTGTAGCTCTCATGGTGGGATTTTACTTTTCCACTAAGTCACAAGTGTGGGAGTTAAATGTGTTGAATGTGTTTCTTCCATATGCAGGTGTTGTGAAGCCTAGACTAGTGGTTTTCAGCTGGTTTTGCTTCAGAACCTAAATTTGTCTGTGGATAACCTAATATAACCTATTTTATGTAGTCAGAGTCTTATTTTCTTGTACCTTGCATGGTTTTGTTTATGTTGTTTGAGAATGAGGGTGTATCACATAACCTGTTGATACGGGTACACATCTCATTTCTACTGAGTAACAGGAGTTTTTTTTTTTCTTCCACAATGCTGTAGAATTTGATTGACATCAGCAATACAAGATATAGGAATAATTTTCACGTACATTTTTTTTTTATTCGCCTGTTGTCTGTGACACAGACCAGCAACCGAATTTTGGATTGTAACCCTCCAGTTAAAAACTACTGGCTTAGAAGTTGGGAAGGTAATGATCCTAATGAAGTCATAAAGCCAGCCTGATCTCATGAGAACAACGTCACTGTTTTACCAGGTGGCGATTTTGTATGGTTTTGTGCCAATGTAATTTTTAGAAGAAACCTAAGCATCCTCCCCTAAGCTTAACCTTTAGCGGTGCATAAGCAGATCATACGTAAACGTACAAATAGCTACCAATTTGCCAAAATTGTTGCAAATTGCTATGATTCATTAAGCTGTCCTGTGCTAGGCTTAAACCTATGTCATGTCACAAATAGATTTAACCTGTCACGCCTAATGTTGGACCATGTTTATTATTTAAAGTAGGTGTGGGATGAATATTGTTCAAGGAGCCCTCAGGATTACTAGAGTTCTGTGCACACAGTCATCTCCGTCAACAGTGAGTTGCTTCTCCCTGTGTACTAGCTTGATTTGAAGCTCAGGGCATTACTTCATCTATGTGTACAGGATTACACCTAATGGGGATCTTGTGCAGGTGTATAATCTAGCTGCACTGCAAAATATAGCATTTGATGTTCCAAGGGACAAATTAGAAAGCAGACTTTTAAAAAATATATGGTAACTGATAGGTAAAGAGATAAAACAGGGGTATGGAGTGTGTACAAGACATTACCTAAATCCAGTGCTTGTATAGTATAGTTGAGATTATTTAAAATAGTTTTAAGTTTTATTTATAAAATAACTATGGTAAAATGTATATTTCTTTTTATGTTCGTGATGCTGTTGTCAATTACTATTCTGTTCATTCTTAATATTTAATTTGATGTTATATACAAATCTTTAATTATACCTTGTGTGTGATTTTAAAACAGGGGCTGAATGGAGTAGACTGGAATTTGGCACTGAAAATTGTTTAGCATTTTCGTGGGCAGCTGGCACTTTATCCAGGTTGTTTTAAAAATCCAGCCATTCTTTCAGGTCGGATGACTGGTCAGACTTGTCTTAGTCACTGTTTAAATTGGGAAATTTAAACTGATTGAGGCTTTTGTCCCAGTAAATGATCTCCAAACCAGTTGTTGTGCCAGCTTTCTAAACCTCTGCTACTAATGGGGCTAACGACAAATCTGTGGTGCTTTCAAACAGTTGTCAGGGTTACATGACACAGTGTCTATTTAGAATGTAGGTGGTTTGTTCTTAAACTCCTTTTAGGCGTTGACTTTAATCTTGTGTTGCCTCAGTATGCCAGTGATGAAACCCAGTTTCATTTCATGCTCAAACACATGTGTTTGCATGAAAGCTTCAGTACCTGGTGAATATTCCAATTGAGTGAGACACTCAGCTAACTTATGAATGTTGGTTATGGAATACACTTAATCTCCAAATTAAAAGAGGTCTAAAAAGGCTCCCTCTCTTATTTCCAGAACGATCTCTGTGATATTATTTACCCCCAGTGCTGCCAACACCTCTGGCACCATTTTAGGGTGAGATTACACCAATCTCAGGATTTTGCTGTTGGGATTAATTTGCTGCTTGTGGTGGCCTGCATCCGCATATCTCTCTGAAAGATTGGTTCGGTTTTAGGTATGAAAGCAGGAGCAAAACTGATGTGGCCTCCTTTATATGTTTCTGAAACCAGAAATGCTCTTGTTAGTCCTTTTAAGGTATTTATAGCAATAGCATTAAACATGACAGTTAATACTTTAAGCTTGTCACAGTTAATTTCTTCCAAATAGTTTCTTTGTCATCTTTCATTAGGTAAATAAACAGCTGTTAAAATTAGTCATAAAACAAGGCCAGTTATAATTTTATTCATTGAATAATTGTTACATTTAACGACAGTGTTTAAATGCAAGAAAGATTAATTGATTGGAGCCTGTTTTAACACAACAGCAATTATGATGTTTATATCCACATGATGTCCTCATTTAACTCTTAGAAAGTGTCTTTGTTTGTTAATAAGTAGAAATACTTAGAAATTGTTATATTATTGATTGCTGACACATCAGCATGTGAAGTGAAATCCTTTGCTTGCAAGCCGAAATAAAGAGAAAACAAGTGAAACTGCCACAAGAGGAACAATTTTTTTTTTTTTTTTTTTTTTTCTTCTTGTTATTGCACATCTTTTGGCAAGAGTTGCTGTGGTAGGAAATTTTTGCAAATAACCCTGTTATCCATGATAAACGGTGGTTATTCACCTACTCAGAACAGAACTGAAAGTAGTGGTTCAAAATGTGTATGTCAATTTTTTTTTTTTTTTTTTTTTTTTTTTTTTTTTTTTTGTTATTGGTAGTTGGTGTTTATATTCCTTTTTTTTTTTTTTTTTTTTTTTTTTTTTTCTCCATGATAAGTGTCTCCCTTATGTGTCACATGGCCCAAAGGATAATGTTTTTTTTATTTTATTTTTTTATTTTTTTATTTTTTTTTTTTTTTTTTTAAAGCAAGGTGGATTGACAAAAACAGGCAAATGATTAAATCTCTTTTTTTCTTCTTCTTGGTTGTCTGTGTCAGTTACAAGAGAAATAGTGATACTGCTTTTAAAGTTGTAATTGTTACGCATTGTATCCTTGATAATGTGCATCCTCCCCAACATGAAAAGAAAATGTAATCAATAAAGACCAGCTGCAAAATGTCCTACGTAGATGCAATAATCCTAACCTTCATTCCTTTGCTTAATTGTGTACTTAGTGGTGTATTTATACAGAATTTATACTTTGGGTTTTCAATTTAGTAGACCAAGTTCACAGAGCTTTTTAATGAACTTTGGAAGCAGTCAGAAGTAAATGTTTTGTACCTTGATTTAAAACTCATGTCAGCGATTTAGTAATATGACAGTGCTTTTTTTCCACCCGTTCTGCTGGATGCTTTGTAATGCTGTGAATGTGATGAAATATTTATGTTCTCTTTTCAAAGAGCATATTTATCAAGCTGCAAACTGACCTTTTCTCATCAGGAAAATTTGTTCTAGTGGAAATTCCTCCGTTGTTTCGACTCTTGACTTTCCCAGTATGTCAAAGTCATTCTATGAGAATGATATCAGATGCACATTTGAATGAGAATGAAATGAGTCATTTTGACAGGCCCGCTCTGCTTGATTAACTAGAACAACAACCTCTGCTTTCCCCACTGAGCCTCAACAAGTGTGCGCAATGTAGTAATGAGCACTTCCAGTCCAACGCTGACTCTCACACTGATAGATTGAATTGACCTCATTCTAGCCCAGACTGTGTGTGTCTTCTCTTCTATTGCCCTATATTTTCATGGGTCAGGAATTTTATTTTATGTTTTTATTTACTGGAATCATTCATTTGATTCTGTATCTCTTGCTCTGCTGTTACTATTCGCATCCATATAGGGTTGATTTCTTTAAAATAAGTGAAGTTGGTTTCGATTTTGCCGTTTGTATTTCTGAGCTTTCTCATTCTTAGCTAGCTTTGAGAGCTACAGGTGTGGTAATACAGTAACTGAATACACTTGAAGCGCAAAGCAATCCCAGATGCCTTTGGGGTTAATAGTGTTTTGTTTGTTCTTGTGTTACAGTCTCTGGTGGAATGAGCGTAGCGTGTGTGTTGAAGAGGAAAGCTGTGCTCTGGCAGGATTCGTTCAGCCCCCACCTGAGACTGCCTCCCCCTGACAGGCCATTACCCAGCATGCCTGTGGTGCTGAGTGCTGCGGGCCACACCCCCCAACCTGGCCCTTCTCCTCAGGCCCCTCCCCCTACGCAGGGAGCGGGACGCTCTCAAGATGACGCCATGGTGGATTACTTCTTCCAACGGCAACATGGCGACCAGCCCGGCTACAACAATTGCAAACACCGCTGGCCGACTGGTGACAACATTCATGCAGACAACCAGGTATTAGTTAGTGACCAGAAAAACACTTTTTATTTGTTTGTTTTTTTACTGGTATGAAATGTAATCTAATTATAATTGTTTAACTTTTCACACAGGTACGATCGATGGATGAGCTTAACCATGACTTCCAGGCACTTGCGCTGGAGGGCCGAGCAATGGGAGAGGTGAGAGTCCTTACTTTCTTCATCTTCTGCCTAATGCTTTGCGCTTGTCATGTATTTATGTTTCTGTCTGATGTTCCCGCTCTGCAGCAGCTCCTTACTGGGAAGAAGTTTTGGGAAACTGATGATTCAGGGAAAGATGGACCAAAAGGGATCTTTCTGGACCAGTGGAGAGACAGCGCTTGGGGAGCCTCTGGTATGTGTGTGATTAAGATGCAATAATTATATTTTACATATTTAGTACTTTTCTTTCTAACATCCCTTTTTGTTAATCTCTAGATCACTCAGTGTCCCAGCCAATCATGGTGCAGCGCCGACCAGGCCAGGGCTTCCATGGCGTCGGAGAGGCTGGATCTGTGCTGTCGCCACGTTCTGAGAGCGGTGGATTAGGTGTCTCCATGGTGGAGTACGTTCTTAGCTCCTCTCCTGCTGAGAAAATGGACTCGTGTCTGCGCAAAGGAGCCTTTGTGAGTCACTTTCATCTTCAAAATATTCCTCTTACTTTTTTATTAAGATACTGTTTAAGAAATAGCTCACCTAACACTGAAAATTCATTATACCCTTACGTTTTTCCAAACTTTAAAAGCTCAGATGGGTTTGTGATAGGGCTGCCCTCAACTAAAGATTTTTCTGGTCGACTAGTAGTTGTTCGTTTTAAGCATTAGTCGACTATTAGTCGCACATTCATTAATAAACGATATAAATCATAATAATGAGCCTTTAGTTGCCTACATAGCGTAATAAGCACTTAAGTGTACGCAATAAAGCTTGCCACAGTGCACCAGCAGAAATAATCATTATGAATGTGTCAGGGAAAAACATAGGGTTCCCACGGGTCCTTGAAATCCTTCAAAGTTTGTGAATGTGGAAAGAAATTCAATATAATTAAATTCCATATTATTCCCTCCAGTCCGCTAATGTGTTATTTTGCCAGCACTTTGTGGCCTGTGCATACTAGCTTGCTTGATTTACGTTAATTACGTGATTATTTATTTATTTTTTTTACGTTAACTTAACGTTACATGAGCCTAATCTCTTTTCAATAAAAAAAGAAATATGGCCAAAAAAAAAAAAGTTTTCATGTTTGACACATGAAAACTATCAATGTATGGTAACACAATATTAACCTTGCTCTCACTTGAAATGTGTTCACACATTAAGTCCTTTAATTTGAGTATATTGGACCTGGAAAGTCCTTGAAAGAATTTGAAGTTAACCAAGGTGTGGGAACCCTGAAACAGCAAGGAGACTACTTTACATTTTTATTGATTTATTGCTAAACTTTATCATCTTAAGAGATAAAGTCGATGACCCTGACTCATCATCTCCGGCAGAAGTGATGTGCCTGCATCCATGTTTCATATGGATTACATAATCAGAGAATATTTGTTTTCCACTTGAATTAGTTAATTTAAAAGTAGACATTAGACTCTCTGTAGATATATTTTTCGTGTCTGTAAGGCAACTATACAGAGTTTCGAAGTTTGGCACTCAAGTTCACAGAGACCGAGACAGCAGAAAGCGCACCCTTTTTGCTTTATTATTGTACAATAACGCAACATTTCATTGTTTTGCGTGCACGCAAATAAACGTCCTTACAGATTCAAAAGACGTATTACTCTTATTTGTATGACCAAAAATGACTGAGTATTTTAAGAGCAAGTTATCGCACTGGTGCCTCCATCTGTCATGCAGTGAGTGCGTTACTGTTCAGCTTCCACACTCCGTAGTGGCTACTACTTGTATATGTTGCTACTACTTACTGGATGTACTATATTACCACATAGACTTGCTGTTAACGATCTGTCCGTCACAGACTGCGTGGCTTCGCCACTTCCTGTGGAATTTAATTTTTCTGCAACTAATAAAATTTTGGTTGACTAAACCTCTAGTGGTTAGTCAACTAGTAAGGGGCAGCCCTAGTTTGTGACAACGTGAGGGCGGGTGAATATTGGCAGATTTTTTTTTAATGAACTATTTCTTTAGTACCTAAAGTCCTTCTTTCTGTTTTGTTCTCCCTTTCTGTTTGTCTTAGGGTCCAAGAGATTCAGAGGCAGATGACCCTGAGAAAAGGGTAGAGCAAAAACCCAAAACAACCTTTGACCCTGAGCGGAAGGAGCTTAAGGAGACAGAGCCAGATGTTTTGGATAACCCCAATGGACTACCCAATCAGAATGGACTTGATGTTGACGTTAAGGATTTTAGGTACATACCATCAAAAAAGTATCAGTGTTGTAATTTAATCTTAATTTAAATTTAAAGTTGATTTATTCAACAAGGATGAATTAAATTGATCAGATGCAGTGTTGGAAATGTTACATTTTGGAAATGTAACATGTTACCGAATACAACTTACCCTATTTAAAATGTAATAAGTAATGTAAACATTTCAATTACTTTAAGTGATGTAACTAAATACATTTGATTACATTTTTGATTACTTTTCTAAATTTCTAGTGAATGTTTTCAACACTTAATCAGTTAATCAACTCTCAGACAGGTTGTAGCCTAAAGTTTTCAGCAGCAATGTAGGTTGAAGTAATAGGCAGAAGTGGTGCACTACAACAAGATCCAATCAAAAGTATCAGAATAGCATCGCTTCACTAAACAGCCTTTAAATGGCAGGAGCACATCAAGAACAGGCAAAGTGACAACTTAATATTATTCAACATCCTAGCTTTTTACAAAAAAATATTTAGATGTGACCCCCTTTGTAATCGTTAAAATTTTCATAAGTAAGATTTTTTTTCTCAGTAACTGTAACAGATTAGTTACATTTATTTTGTAATTAAATTACGTAACACTGTTACACTAGTTACTCCCAAACACTGATCAGACTTTTAAAATATTACAAAATATTTCAATATTTAAATAAATGCTGCTCTCTTGAAAGTTATTTTTGCCAAAGAATCCTGAAAATATGTATCAGAATTTTCACAAAATTATTAAGCAGCTTTCTGATTTCTGAAGGATCAGGTGACATTGAAAACTGAAGTTATGGCTGCTGAAAATTCAGCTTTTCCATCCCAGGAATAAATATAACTTTAAATCAATGTATTACATAAACCGTTATTATTCCACAATATTACTGTTTTTATTTCTAAGTAAATTCAGCCTTGAGTATAAGAGACTTCTTTCAAAAATAATTTAATTATATCGACCCTTTATGTGGCTTTACGTATGTCTCTTTTCATTATTTCTAAAATGTATTGAAGACAAACCTCTCTTTTGTTTTTCCCCCAGCCGTACTCCTGGCAACTGCCCTCCGACTGGTCCAGAGGTGGAGTTGGGTGGACCAGAACTGGCTGGAGGTGCAGGGCCAAAACCAGCAGAGGAGTTCTCAAATGTTGAAACCCAAAATGTGACCCTGGACCCCATGGAATCTGTTTCCATGGAGACTTTACAGTTTGCAGATTACACTGGAGGCCAGCTGCCTCTTGACTCCACAGCTGCCACTGTCGGCCTGTTTGATTACAACTCTCCTCAGCAGGTAAATATCTGATGCTGCTAGCACTTTGAACATTCAAGACTGTAATTAGGGTAGGGTAGTAATAATAATAATAATAATAATAATAAAAGCTTGTCTCTTTATAAATATTTGTATTCAGTTAATTGCTATCACAGGCCACACATGTGAAGGCTAACTTTGAACAGCCTTATTTTGAAGTAATCTGCGACAATACTGTTCAGTCTCTTTAGAAGTTATTCTGCAACAGTAATTATTACTCACATTTGCATGTGCTTCCAAATCCTTGCATTTATGAATGTAAACAAATGCAAATGTGTGGTATAAATTTCATGCCTGATAAAAGCAACCTGTATTGCAGCTGTTTCAGAGGCCCAGCGCTCTGGCAGTGCAGCAGCTCACCGCAGCCCAGCAGCAGCAGTATGCTCTTGCCGCCGCTCAACAACCACACATTGGTGAGTCTGAATGTTGGTACAAGTGTCTAGACTTAGAGCACAAAAGTTCAGGTGTTTTATTTAACTTGGTTTCTTGTTGGTTGTGTGTTAGGTTTGGCTCCAGCTGCATTTGTACCGAATCCGTACATCATCAGCGCTGCTCCACCCGGCACTGATCCATATGCTGCCGGCCTCGCTGCTGCTGCCACTTTAGGTGAGAGCTCATGGTTAAAATTTGAGATATAGATGTAATATATATAGTTGGTGTTTCAGGATATATCTCTGGCATGAGTATACAGGATGTTAATAAGAATAATACATTTTCTCAGCCCCATGTCATCCAAAATGTTAATGTCTGTCTTCAGTCAAAAAGAAATTAAGGTTTTTGAGGAAAACATTCCAGGATTTTTCTCCATATAGTGGTCTTCAATGGGAACCAGCAGGTTGAAGGTCCAAATTGCCATTTCAGTGCAGCTTCAAAGGACACTACATGATCCCAGCCAAAGAATAAGGGTCATATCTAGGAAAACAATCGGCCACTTTCTAAAAAAAATACAAATGTGTTTAATTTTTAACCGCAAATACTCGTCTTGCACTAAGTTGACTTCACACATTGCGTAGTTACGTGCAAAGAGTCAAATGCTCTTTACAAAAAAAAGGTGAAACAACGTCTGACAATTTTGAAGTTGGAGGAGAAAATGGGATTTTTTTTCGCCCTACCCTACCTTTTCGAACTGAAATACACAGATGAAGAACTAACCGCACGTGAGCTTTCCAACGTGATAACGTGATGCATGCAATCGTGGACGTGCATTGTAGAGCTAGTGCAAGACCAGCATATGTGGTTAAAGAGTTTAGAATTTAATTGCTAGATAAGACCCTTATTCCTCGGCTGGGATCGTGTAGAGCCCTTTGAAGCTGCATTGAAATTGCAGTTTGGTCGGTTGGACATCCTTGCTGAATAAAATAATTTCTTTAAAAAACAAACTCTTACTGACCCCACACTTTTGAATAGAAACATAAATGCATATTAAGTGTCTACCAATGCCATATTCACTATGCAAATATTTGAAAGTGGCATGATAATGAAAGCGTCTTAGTGCAGCTGATTTGTTTGTACTTGTATGATAACAGTACAGAAATGTAGACTGCATTCGATTGCGTTTCTGTGGCAGAAATGGTCTGTTGCTAAAGGGTTCACTGCTGAGCAGTCACAGTCTGGAGTGGATGAGAAGTGTTGCTCATGATGGCTGATAGTTTGGACTGCGTCCTCCAGGGGCTTGAGATTTAGCTCTAGGATTGAGGCAGTCTGCTTGATTAAGCCTCACACACACACAAGCACACACCTGCTTTGATGCTCCTAAAGCAGAGTACAAAGGCAAAGGAAATGGCTGCCGACTCTGCGTCCCGTGTACATCAAAGCTCCTGAGCCTCCTCCGAAAACAGTGTGCTTTGGCCCTTCATCTGAGAGATGACGTGTATGTTTGTGTCTTTCAGGTCCAGCGGTGATGCCCCCTCAGTACTATGGTGTGACTCCATGGGGCGTGTATCCTGCCAACCTATTCCAGCAGCAGGCTGCCACCCCCTCCAACTCGGCCAACCAGCAGCCTGCAGCACAGACCCAGCAGAACCAACAGCAGGTACGAGTTCAGCCAACCAGACCACTGATGTAGGGAATACGCAGCATGCATACATTAAACTCATCCACCAATCTTTGATCTTTGTTTGCCCCAGGTGATGCGTGCAGGTGGAAATCAACGACCTCTGACTCCCAGTCAAGGACAGCAGGGTCAGCAGACAGAGCAGCTTGTAGCAGCAGCAGCTGTGAATTCTGCCTTGGCATTTGGGCAGAGTCTGGCAGCAGGCGTACCTGGTAAAAAAAACTCTTGATATATCTTTTAATGGGGTGTTCACACTGAAGCAGTTATGTTTTAATAAAAGTTGTGATTGAGGTAATTGATACGGTTGCCAACATAACAGATCAAGTTTAATCTCGTAATCATAGAAAACCCAAAAAATATCAGTGGTTTCTTGGCCTGAAAAGTGATGGAAATATATATTCTAAATAGCCAAATTTCAGTTGTGAATATACACTACAGTTGTGTTTGGGTTAAATTGATCAAAAGTGACCGATTACTAGAGAAATTGTAATATGGTTCCACAAAATATTAAAAAAAAATAAATAAATAATCGCCAATAAATGAAAATTCTGTCATTTAATTACTTGCCCTCATGTCGTTCCAAACTGTAAGTCCTTTGTTTATCTTTAAACACAAATGTGACCCTGGACCACAAAACCTTAAAAGTCTATTTGTAGCTAGGCGTGTAACGGTATGGTATGGTTCGGTTCGATACAATACGACACAGAGGTGTCACGTTTTGTTGTTGTCAATTCAATCATTTGACGCTGAATTGACGCTAATTCGAAATGCGCACAGGTTTTTACAAGCTATTTAAAAGCTAATAAAAGCGAGCTAAAGTTGGAAAACTAATGAACTACCTCACCGCACACCCTACTAGAGTAGTGTGGTGTTCTTTGGGGATTGGAGGGGCAGATATCACATTGCCTGTTATGTCATTTGGGCTGCCTTGTTAAGCACAGTGGCAATGAGAACATTATATTTCACACACTGTAAGCTCTTTTATTTGCCAAATGTAATAGAATTAGTCCAACGAATCGTTAGGTTTGTAATGCATACTGTACCGAACAGTTCAATACGAATATGTGTATAGTTATACACCTATTTGTAGCAATAGCCAAAAATACATTGTATGGGTCAAAATTATAAATTTTTCTTTTGTGCCAAAAATCATTAGGGTATTAAGTAAAGCTCATGTTCAATTAATATATTTTGTAAATTTCTTACTGTAAATATCTAAACTGAATTTTTGATTAGTAAAATACATTGCTAAGAACTTCATTTGGACAACTTTAAAGGCAGTTTTCTCAATATTGTGATCAAATACCAAATATTGTCCTATCCTAACAAACCATACCTCACTGGAAAGCTTATTTATTATTCAAAGCAATTTATTATTCAAAATTGACCTATATGACTGGTTTTGTGGTCCAGGGTCACAAATTAAGATATTTTTGATAAAATCCGAGACCTTTCTGATGCTGCATTGACAGCAATGCAGCTACCATGTTCAAGGCCCAGAAAGGTGGTAAGAACATAGTTAAAACAGTCCACGTGTGTCTGTGCTGGTAACCTTGTGGGCAGCGTGCCAACATATGCCACAGTTGCGCTTCGGGTGTCCCGAGACAGAATTTTCTTTTTTGGGGGAACTATCTCTTTAAGAAGCACTACTGTTTTCAACATTGATGATAATAACAAATGTTTCCTGAACACGAAATCACAATATTTAGAATTATTTGCTGTCTGTGTGAACGCCCTTTAACAAGAAAGGAACAAGAAACTAAACTGGAATAATGTCTAATGAAGATATGTTTGTTATATTCCAGGTTATCCCGTGTTAGCTCCAGCTGCATATTATGACCAGACAGGTGCACTTGTGGTGAATACAGGTGCTCGTGGCGGCCCTGTTCGACTTATGGCCCCTGCATCGGTTATCATCAGCCCATCAGCAGCAGGTACACATTTGAAAATGGCAAATCAGGGTTGCACAGTCAACAACCACCATTATAAGGGTCATGAACTGCCTTTTTATTATTTTGTACTGTTTTTTTGTGGTCCCCTTATAATGTTATCAAGATTCTTGCATCAAAAAACATCTTGATTTAGAAGTAGTAGGCTTTTTTCTGTCCTGTTTTTAACCCGCCTTATCAGAACGCTCTGTTTGAATAAACATGGTGATTGTATACTCAGAAATAAATGCCCTCTGTTGTGGCTAATAGCTGTGTATATGTTTGACCGTCTACATCCTTCATAGATGGCCCCTCCTGTGATTTAGGTTAAAAACGCATAAATACTAAGTCAAACGATCTGTAATAACAGACAAAGCAATAGTGACCACATAATAAAAACAGTTACTCTCACTTACGTGGTTCGACATTACTGTCGGATCCAATATAGGCAGCATCGTCTTTTAGTTTCGGTCTGTCTGAAAATCCTGAAACTTACAGGAAACTTACAGTACAATGACCTCTTATATGTATGTCTTTAAACATTTTCAAAATGTTGAATTGTATTTTAATATAATTTTCTCTTTTTAAAAACAGTGGCTGCTGCTGCTGCCTCAGCAGGTGGGGCTAATGCCGGCCTCGGTGGTGGAGCAAGCGGTGCTTTCCGTGCATTGAGTTCCCAGCAGGCTCCTGGGCAGCAAGGGAGCGGGGCTTTGGGAGGAAGCTCTTTTTATGGGAGCGGCTCCCCAAGCTCCTCCTCACAGAGCTCTTCGCTATTTTCACAAGGCTCTGCTCAGCCAGGAAACACCTCACTTGGATTCAATGCCAACCCATCATCTTCTCTGGGAGCCACGCTTGGAGCAGCACTCGGGGGGTTTTGGCACAGCAGGTATTGTGATCTCAAGTTTAGTTATTTTGAAAATAAAAATCACTATTGCCCAGAGGTGACCCTTTCCGCTTTTTAAATGCCCATTCCTGGTAGTGATGCACCAAAATTTCACCCAAAATATTCGGCTGGCAAAGGTTTGGAGGGCCGAAATCATTAAGTGAAATGTAATTGGTTTAATTAGCGCTGCTTCAATGGAAGTTGATGTAAATACTGCCTTTTGTGTATTTTTTTTAATTTTTTTTATTTGAGTGTTCACTATTAAATATAAACTTAATTCATTTATGATTTTTAACAAAATTAAAATTGGTAAAACATTTCGGTATTGCATCAGTATTTCAGAAATATTCCATAATATTATATAAAATCTTTCATTATAATGAAAGAACTTGCTTTCTCTGAAAAGCTGTTTCATAGGCAATGTTGCCAAGGCTGCTCATGAGTCACGTTACATAAATAGTATGTGAATGTTGTTTGATGTTTGCATTTAATGCAATGGGGGAAAAAAAAAAAGATTTGATTTGCATTTAATGATTGGTTTAGTTTGATTCCTGTTTAATTTTTCTATATGGTTTTGTTTTGCAGTGGCTAATTCCAGTTCCAGTGGGTCCCGTCGAGATTCCCTGACGGGTAGCTCTGATCTGTACAAGCGCACACCCAGTAGCCTCACCCCTATTGGCCATGGGGGCTTTTACAACGGCCTCAGCTTTAGCTCCTCCCCTGGCCCAGTTGGCATGCCTCTTCCAAACCAAGGCCCCTCCCACTCTCTCACCCCGCCACCCTCGCTCTCGACTCATGGATCTTCAAGCAGTCTTAACCTTGGTGAGTACAACATATATGTTGCAGTTATCTTTTCATCAAAAATCTTTAATAAATTGAAACTAACAGATGCCCACTTCTGGCTCCCTCCCCCTTAGGTGGACTGACCAATGGCAGTGGGCGATTCATCTCTGCGGCTCCAGGAGCAGAGGCGAAGTACCGTAGTGCCACCACAGGCTCGTCTCTCTTCAGTCCTAGCAGCCAGCTCTTCCCATCATCACGGCTACGCTACGGCATGTCTGACGTGATGCCATCGGGACGCAGCCGTCTGCTTGAGGACTTCAGAAACAACCGTTACCCCAACCTGCAGCTGAGAGAAATCGCAGGACACGTTATGGAGTTCTCTCAGGACCAGCATGGCTCCAGGTAATGCAGATGTCTGTTACAGCTCACAGATGACAGGAAGTCAGTACTTGATGTGAATAATAGTTGGAATAATAAGTAACATGTCCAAAACCAATTGGATTGTGTGCAGGTTTATCCAGCTGAAACTGGAGAGAGCAAGTCCTGCAGAACGTCAGTTGGTTTTCAATGAGATACTCCAGGCGGCCTACCAACTCATGGTTGATGTCTTTGGAAATTATGTCATCCAGAAGTTCTTTGAGGTAAGACCGAAGGTCTTTTGTTGATACATGCATCGTTTTTGGTGTTCAATGAACCACTCAGTTACTTACATGAGGATGGAGGTTGCAGGTTCAGACTTGAACCTGATTTATTTGGTACTGGATTGTGCAAGAGAAGTCAGTGCTTTGTGCAATACAGGTTGTTTCAAAGCAAGAAAATAGCAGTGCCAGTGTTACAAAGTTCATCAGTTTGGTTTAAGCGTACCTGATGTCAATTAAGAGTAGAAGCAACTGCTAAAAGCTGTTTATGTGTTTAGTTTGGCAGTCTCGATCAGAAGTTGGCGCTGGCTGAGCGGATCCGTGGCCATGTTTTATCCCTGGCGCTGCAGATGTATGGCTGCAGAGTGATTCAAAAAGCTCTGGAGTTTATCCCTTCAGACCAACAAGTCATTGTAAGTTTATGAATACTCATTTTATAATTGTTCACAGTGCTGTGGTGAAGTTACACAAGGTGTATGAATTGAATCTAATTACTTTGCGTCTTTTTCAGAATGAGATGGTTCGGGAGCTTGACGGACATGTGTTAAAATGCGTGAAGGATCAAAATGGCAATCATGTTGTGCAGAAGTGCATTGAGTGTGTCCAGCCTCATGCTCTGCAGTTCATCATTGATGCCTTCAAAGGACAGGTGTGTCTCTATTGAACTGTGTGAAACGCTGTATGTTTGAATAGAAGGGTTTGAGGTATGCAGGTTCCATGGGAACCTTTGTAATTTATTTATGGAGGGCCTGACTTTTGAAGTGCAGTGCACTTTTAAGACGCGCAGTGTAGCAAATGAAAAAAGCTAAAAGTTGTATCATATTTGCAGAAATATAATAATGGAATAGTATAAAAAAAATTGCTTAAAAGATAAAGAAAGCTTGATTTGATACTAAGGGTGTGCGATAACGATATCTCTGTTTTCTGATTTTTTTTTTTTTTTTATTTTTAAGGGTCATCTTTATCATCTTTTCTGTCAAATTCTTAAACTTAATCAGTACATTTAAATAGTAAGACACTATAGGGCTTATACCAATCAAATGAAATCAGTATCAACAAAATTTGTTTGCAGTGCAGTCTGGATTTACACAGACTTGTTAAGCAATTAATGAATGCAATCAACCTGAAGTTACAAATACATTTTAAAAACAAAACGTTCAATAGTGATATTTGAAATGATTTTTGGAAAAAAGGGAAAATGTACTTTAAACACAAAGCTAAAATTGGTGGCGGGAAATCACTGCGTGAGTGAGTCATTGAGTCATTTATTCAACTGATGCGTTCAAACAGCTCATTGATTCAGTAATTAAACACTGTCATGTGTTGCTCAGACTCAGAACAGTTCTGCTGAACTGTTTTATTAAATATCACATTTGCATTTGTATTGATATGTGGAGAAAAAAAAACTACTCGTGTGACAGTGATAGGGTTGCCCTCAACTAAAGATTTTTCTGGTCGATCACAAGTAGTCGTTCATTTTAAGCATTAGTCGACTATTAGTCGCATGTTTATTAATAAACCGTATAAATCATAATAATGAACCTTTAATTGCCTACATACCCTAATAAGCTACATAACCTGTATACCCAGAAAAAGCTTGCCACAGTGCACAGGCAGATGTAATAATTATGAATGTGTCGGAGAAAAACAGCAAGGAGACTGATTTTAACGTTTTAGTAATTTCTTGATAAACCAGTGCTTTTTTTGTTTTTGGCTTGAGAGATAAAGTTGGTGACGCTGACTCGTTATCTCCTCAGTAATGATGTGCCTGTATGCATGTTTCATACGGATTACATAATCTGTATGAAACATGCATACTAACTTCCTATTTGAATTGGTTCATTCAAAAGTAGACATTTCTTGGAGTTTTGAAGTTTTGCGCTCAAGTTCACAGAGACCGCAGAACGCAACCACAGATCCTGTTTGCTTTAATAATTTAATTAATAATAATAATCCTACACAGTGATGTTACCTATCAGATGATATGAATATAAAAGACACCCAAAAGTCCCCCCCACCCCCCCACCCCCCCCCCACCCCCCGCCCAATTTTTGTAATTCTGAATGTTTTTTTAATACACTAAATCACGCAGTGAAAGTGTTAACTCTAAATGTGCTTGTCCAGTACATTAGGTAGTGTTTGCATGCACTCTCTGGGTTTGTTTTTGCTGTTGTCGCTATAGCTGCTTGAGCGTAAAGGAAATGGCAGACAGTGTACAACTGTTTGAGAGTGGAAATATGCTAATACGGGACAGTCCGTTAGCAGTCGTGGGCGGGGCTTGAGCAGTATGACATCATACTGCTCAAAAAATTTAAACGGCTTGATAATTGAGACTGTTTAGGTTTTTCAAGCATTAAAAAGGAGTGAATAGATTATCGTTGTAGGGTGGTTGTGTCCACATGCTGCCAAGACACATTTATATGCAAACACCATGTAAAAGTGAATTTTGCATCTGGTGTCCCCTTTTAAGACTTCGTTGTGGTAGAGTCAAAGTTGCAGGACTTCAAAAATATATATATATATATACATTACATTAAATATTTGTATAACTGCAGTCTTGTCAAATTCAGTGTTTCCTCTTCAGTGGACCACACTGGCCAAAATGGCTGCAACAGTAAATAAGTAGTCTAAAGGCCCCATGTTCTTATCTACAATGAGCTCTGGGGACAGAATAGTCTACTAACATGCATTTTGTTACAAAAAAAACTGCTTTATCATCCAGTCATGGTTCTGGAACGGAATGTATTTAAAACCTTTGTCTCTTGGGTGTATGTTTAACTAATAACTGTGTGTCATGCAGGTGTTTGCTCTGTCCACACACCCATATGGTTGTCGGGTGATCCAGCGTATTCTGGAGCACTGCCTGCCTGAGCAGACTCTACCGATACTGGAGGAAATACATCAACACACCGAACAGCTGGTCCAGGTAATTTATGAAGCAGTCTCTTTCTGTACTGACCCAGGATCTTATCCATTCCTTTCATCAAAACCCTTTTTCCCCCCCATATAGGATCAGTATGGGAATTACGTAATTCAACACGTGTTGGAGCACGGCCGCGCAGAGGACAAGAGCAAGATTGTATCTGAAATCCGTGGAAATGTTTTGGGGCTCAGCCAGCATAAGTTTGCCAGGTGCGCACAAAGCATTTATACATACGCAATAAAGGCACAAAGGAAGAGGCATCTTATTTATGTTTTTTGGTGTGACTAATTTTTCAGTAATGTGGTGGAGAAGTGCGTGACCCACTCATTGCGTGCCGAGAGGGCGATGCTGATCGATGAGGTGTGCAGTATGGCAGACGGGCCCCACAGTGCCTTATACACCATGATGAAGGACCAGTACGCCAACTATGTTGTGCAGAAAATGATCGATGTGGCTGAGCCGACACAACGCAAGATTGTAATGCACAAGGTGCTGCTTTTATTTCGCTAACAGTGATTCTTCTTTTCCTGCTCGTGCCAATTGTGACTTTAACAATGAATGTCATTGTTTTTTGTGTAGATCCGGCCCCATATTGCGACACTGAGGAAGTACACGTACGGAAAGCACATTTTGGCCAAGCTGGAGAAGTACTACATGAAGAATGGAGTTGACCTCGGGCCACTCTGTGCACCCCCTAATGGCATCATGTAAACCTTTCCCATAACTCCTTTCGGATGGCCGTCTGTGCACACGTGCGTGTGAGCGTGTTTGTCCACACCCGACAACGTAGAGGGAGGTTGGGGTGGAATCACCGAAACCTTCCCCTCATCACTGAATCATCCCCCGGGTTGTTGTGACCTCTTTATTTTTTTAAATTTAGTTTTTCCTCTCCCTTTTAGCGTTTCCTCCCGTTTTCACTCTACTACCTAAATGATGGTCCTTTTTTGGTCCTGTATGAAATGAGAATATTTGATTTATCCCACGTTCGATCATGTAGGCTTGCGCAAACACACTTTATTGCTTCGCGACAACTTTCTAACGCGCATATTCTTTCATAACACACACGCACATTATCGCTAACACTTGATTGCTAACACGCAGACATTTAGCATGGGAGACGTTTTTGGTCTTGCTTCTATAAACTATTTAGTGCATACTTGGTGTAGACCTTTGCATATATATATAAATATATATATAAAACTTTGTAGTTTTTCTGGTTTTTGATGTCCAATCTGTATCTATAATCTTCCCCTGTAGTGAATACATACTTCTGATTGTATAATTGTACATTTGTAAACCTTCGCTAATGTAAATGTGGACTCGCTTCTACAGCCCTTTTTTGGTATGAGGAGAAAAAGAAAAAAACGACAAAATGGAAAAAAGAAAAATCTTGTGCATTTCAGTGTAAATTCTCACCTCTTTGGTTGTGGTTTCTGAGTTATGAGTTGTTATATATTGTAAATTGTAATATCAGATTTTTTTTGTTGGTTTTGAAGCCCTTTGAATTATTACTGCATAGATGTACAAAGAACAGAGAAAAGTGCGCACTCTGCTTTTAGCCATTCACCAGCCACCTCTTTTTCACCTCCACTCATCCCTTTCTTTTTTTAAGATCTTTTATAGTCCCTCCCTCGCTCCGGGGCGGGTAGCAGCAAGCGCGTTTGTGTGTATGTGTGTGACGCGTTCCACCGCCCCGGGTCAGAGTCGGAGGTGTGTACAGATTTGCCATTCTTTTGTCTACTTGTAAGTGATTGTAACATACTGGCCATTGGTTTTTGATTTGGAACACTCTCCGGTGTATATTTAAACAGCCTTGTGTATATTTCCTATGATTCTCTTTATGCAGGCACACTTGTAACCATAATGTGTATAGGTAACAGATGCTGTGTGTGCTTTCTGCCTGGGCAACTATTTTTTGTAACTCCAGTTGTAGATTGTCTCTAAACAATGTGTGATCTTTATTTTGAAACAAAACAATGAAAAAAATTCAAAATTTCACAACCGTCTTTGACTCTTCCTTTTGATGTGCTCCTTTTGTCTTTAGCACTGTGATTCATTTGGAATGAAGACTAAGGCCATGTTCTCACTTTCAGTTGTTGGGATTGACAGCCTTATTTACTTACCGGTGTGAGTCTCGAAATGTTCCGTTCACACAGCAGCTTAAAGTCGTTTTCGAATATTCTGTCTGTATGAACGTGCAACAGGAGTCACGCAGTATTCCTTAAAAGCAGTCATAGCAACACAGACCAAAGCAATATCAATAATGGCGACGTCCGTAAAACCGAAAGTATTACCGGGTTCTAAAACGACATAAATCCAATCTAGCCGCGAGTTCATCCATTAAATGGACCTTTCTCACATTTCCGGGTTTCTCAGAGTAAGTCGTCATAGTTGGGTAAAATCCGAGAGCAGTGAATGGGAGAGTACCATAAATATATTTTTTTGCATGCTCATTTGCTCAAATAGCAAAAGAAAAACTACACCATAGTGTTTTCACGACTTTCAATCAAAGGGAAAAAAATGAGCTAGACAGATATCAGCAGTCAGAAGAGAGAACAATGTCAAATTTACCGTCCCTCCCATAGACGCGGCATTAGAAACACCCTCGCATTAGGGTAAAACTAGTTTTTTTGTAACTTGATGAAAGGGTGATATAATACAAAGTATAGTGTTATAAATGTACATACATATTTTTAAAAATCAAAATATAAAAAACTTTGAAGGATTTATGATGATGATGACCGTTGAAACACGTCATCACAGGCTTCTGAAAAGGGTCCGTTATCATTAACCGACAGCAGCGTTTAAATTTGAGCGGCGCGAAGAACGCAAAACATACGGGAGAAAGCGGCTCCGGTGGAGACTGGATATAAAACTTTCAGATGACACGACACCGCTCATTTCTCCTTCACTGTAAGTTACCGAAACCACAAATTAAACACGATAGACTCGCGTTTGTGCGGCAGAGCGGCTCTCTCGCACTCTATGACGTGACAGACAAGTAGTTGTCCGGTCCTGTTCCGTTCACACAGTTGTGAGTCCTGAAAATTTACAGGTGTGAGTTCAGTTATAGAATACGGTTGTCACACCCGTAAATAACCGTACTGTGTGTGAACGTAATCGGTTTAAGGACTCAAATATGGTATTGACAACCGGGTTCTGCTGCTGTGTGAACGTGGCCTATGGCTGTGTTTGAAAGGATTTTAGTTCGTCATTAAACAAATGTGTGATATTAGTCAAACATTAATAGTATTTTCCACAAAGGATATATTTATGATCATTTTCCTGTAGCAGTAATTTGATAAAGTTTCCTAATGACACAGCCTGAGGATACTGTGTTGATGAAAGTAGCAGATATGTTTAGATGAAAAATTATGTTGGTGTTGAAATCTAAAACTTGCATAACATCTTTCCAGGGAACACTTTATTGCAAAATGCATACCTTGAATGCACCACAAATCTCTTTAGATAAACGCGTCTGGCAGATGTGCAATTGTAAATCTTGGATTTTTCAAAGTCGGCTGAAGGCTTGTTCACACTAAGGACTGTAGCTGTAACTATAAAGTTTTAATAATCGTTCTAATTATATAATGGTAATAAATATGTCCAGAACGCAATGATAACATACTACAGTGATATCATTGAAATTTCTTTTAAAACAATTTTTTTTAGCTGATGAATAACAAAAGCATTACCAGCCCATCAGAGTCCATCTGATTTTAAAGACCTTGTGCATTTGAAGCAAATGCAGTGCGCTTATCGTTCTTCTTATGAATGGGCGTAAAATAAATTTGATAAGAATAGATCTTTGTTCCATCATAAAAGTACAATAAATATTAACATTGTAAAGCATGATGTATGAATTCATATAAAAGAAATCAAGTTTTTTTGAAGTGGAACGGTTTAGTAAACCTTTAGGCAAAAAAAAAAAAGGGATTTGTATTATATTTGGATCGTTAGGCTTTTATGGCCCATATAGCATGATAGTGAGAATACAGAGCTCATACCTGAGGAGGAAGTGCAAACTGAGCAAAAAGATGCAATTTGATGCAGTTACTGATATTTATGTCGAAAAAGCAAGAGGAAATTCTGATACCTCAAATCAATTTTTATAACAGTATAACAATTTACATAAAATGCATGTAAATATCAGTCATCACACGATATCTTTTTAATCAGTGTTAAAAGTTAATTTTAAAAGTAATGCGTTACAGTATTAAGTTACTCCCTAAAAAAGTAACTAATTACGTTACTTAGTTACTTTTTATGGAAAGTAATGCGTTACTTTACTTTTGCATTACTTTTTAAATCTGGGCAGGGCTTGCTTGTTTGTTTTTAATATAAAAAGTTATATTTTTGGCAAATGTAAAAGCCTTTTCACACCAAAAGCCTCTGGCTTTGAGAAAAGTAAATTCAGGCCTGTACAGTAAGGCAGAAGAAAAAATGTCAGCTCTTCAGGAATAAAAAAAGGGAAAACAAATGTTAGATTATATTGAGCTTATTAGTACCATTGAATTGGATCATCAAAGGTCAGCAGCAAAGACATTGGTTAATAAAATGGGATTAATGCATAAAGGATATTTGTATTATTTAACATATTTAATTATTGCAAGATTGCGTCATATTCTGAGTTGAATTTCACTGTTTTTATTAATTTTGAGGAATACTTTTTATTCATTTTTGTGAGTGAGATGAATTAATGCATGTTTACATTTATTCTAGAACTAATATCTTTCTCCCGATTTCTCTCAACATGGGGACAGATAAGCTTTTAATTAATAAATGGGGGGAAAGTAACTGGCTTTACTTTTTTTGAAAAACGTAACTCAGATATTTTCTTGTCAGTTAAAAAGTAATGCATTACTTTACTAGTTGCTTGGAGAAAGTAATAATATTACGTAACTTGCGTTACTTGTAATGCGTTACCCCCAACACTGGTCTTAATATAATGTCTTATTAGGTTGATTTTAAATGCTTATATGACTAAAATCTCTGTCATTTTAATTATTAGGGAAAAACATACACTACCAAGATTTTTAATGTTTTTTGCAAGCCTGCATTTATTTGATCCACAGTACATCATTCATGTGATTTCAAGCTGAGTTTTTAGCATCATTACTCCAGTCACATGATTCTTCAGAAATAATTCTAATATTCTGATTTGCTGCTCAAAAACATTTATTATTATTATGTAGATTTTTTTCAGGTTTCTTTAATGAATAGAACAGCATTTATCTGAAATAGAAATCTTTTGTAACATTATAAATGCCTTTATCATCATTTTTGATCAATTTAAAGCATCCTTGCTAAATAAAAGTTTGAATTTCTATAATTTCTTTTCCCAGAAATAAATAAATAAAATTATACTGCCTCCAAGCTTTTGAATGGTATAGTGTATAATTTTACAAAAGTGTTTCATTTCAGATAAATGCTCATCTTTGGATTTTTCTGTTCAGCAAAGAATCCTAATAAAAATTTACTCAACTGTTTTAAATATAGATAATAATAATAATAATAATAATAAATGTTTCTTGAAAAGCAATCAGCATATTAGAATGATTTCTGAAGGATCATGTGACAATTAAGACTGCAGTAATGATGCTGAAAATTTAGCTTTAATCACAGGAATAAATTACATTTTAAAATATATTAAAATAGAAAGCAGTTATTTTAAATAGTAAAAATATTTCACAATATTACTGCTTTTGCTGTACTTTGGATCAGATAAATGCAGGCTTGATGAGCAGACTAGACTTTTTTTTAAAAAACAAAAAAAAAAAAAAAAGTCAAAACTTTTGACTAAGTGTATGGATAAAGTAAACCTAAGCTGCCAGTCCAGTAAATGTTTATACTGAAATATTACTAACAATATAAAAGTTATTTTTGTAAGATTTCACAACAAGACTGTAGTTTTAAACTAAAATATGATATGTGTAGCGAACATGAATATGTGTAGTTTTCAGTGAATGATACAATATGCTTTATAGGGTTGAGCAACATTTTTGTAAGACTTTGTGAGTTGATTTCTCTAATACCAAGTCCATTTATTAATAACAAATCTTACATATCTCTAGATGCATGTAGCTCAAAAAACGTCTTGATTTGCCTCACACAAGGCACATGTGTGTGTGTGTACCTGGTATTCCCCACATTATAAGGACCAAATGTCATTTATAATCTCATTTATAAGCTTGTTTCCTCATAGGGACAAAAAATGTCCCCACAAGGTCAAAATTTACTAGTATAACTATACTTGTGGGGACATGTTTGGTCCCAATGAGGAAACAAGCTTATAAATCATACAGAATGATGTGTTTTAAAAATCTAAAATAGCAAAAGGTTGTGTGAGGGGTAGGTTTAGGGTAAGGGGATAGAAAATACAGTTTGTACAGTATAAAAACCACTAGATGTCTATGGAATGTCCTCACAAAAAATGTAAACCAGTGTGCATGTCTGTGTATGAGCTATCTATATGCTATCCAATCTCACCAGCTGAGTGTGCCTAATAATTGAGCTCAGTGCATCAGACTTTCCTAAACACAGATAAGTCATGAATAATGTAGTAGTCTGAAGGTATCTCATCCATACTCCTACTCAAATGTCCGACAACCAAAAAACTGCTACTTTCATTCATGTACTTGATTCTTAGGCACTACTGTTAAAAGACCTTTGACTCACATATTTACGTATTGAAACGCCACCAAAATCATTAAAAAGGACATTCAAGGTGATACTAGGAGCCAAAACAGTAGCATGAGATTATGTAAGCAGTGTTATCAAAAACATATGTCCACACTACAGACAAAATGTTCAGGATCTCGGGAGGCTTTGATGTAAATCGCGATAGGGGAGGAGAAGGGAGAGGCAGGAAAGACGTCGATGCTTCACTGGGCTGCAGGGGGCATCCTCAACCGCACGAGGAAAATCCACCCAATGCCCGTCCTCTTCTCACACACGCCATAGCGTAAAGAAGAGAAAGAGAGAGAGAGGAGTTCTGGTCTTCCCTGCTTCCATATCCATCAAGTCTCAACCACTCCAGTCAGAGGGGAGGAAATCACAAGAGGCCGTGTTCGTGCTGCTGCTTCTGCTTCTCCTCGGTCTTGGCGTGGTTTATCGGGGATTTGACCGTGCCGACGCGAGACGGATGTGCCGACAAAAGCGCCTGCCCTGAAGTTGGATACCGAAAACTGAGCGAAAGGTTTACTCATACCTAGCACCTCAAAGAGGAGCGCGGAGACGAGAGCGGGAGCCCCGTGTTTTGCTGCGTTCGGAGCACCATGAAGCTCCCGTGCTGGATGGCGCTCACGCTGCTGCTGCTGGCGCAGACTGCACTGGTAAGAATAATGACACTCTATTGTGATCTATTGTTACGAGAGGGCGAGTTACCGCCGGTCACACGCGTTCACAACACGTCCGACGTACACATTCGGGATTATGTTCGTGTATGCTTGTTCGTGTATGCTTGCGGTAATCTTTATGAGAGAGTGTGAATTGTAAGGTCATTAATTAGGCGACAGTAGCCGTGTGCGCTGTTCGGTTGTAAATCTTGGACGCGACCCACATTCTCTCGGCTGACCGCAGACAGCGCGTCTCTGGCGGCCTGGGAAGCGCTGCAAGTGGGTTGGAGAAAGCTCTGAGCTGGGACCCACAACGGCGAGCCAGCCACAACGGTGCGGATTTCTCCTGGGCACCTTTGCCTTGTTTGGCCATTTTGGGCTGGATGTGGGTGGGTAGGTGGGTGTGTGTTGGTGTTGTGGGTCAGGGACGCACCGTTAGTCGCCTTCCCCCAGGTTGTCTGATTATGCTGGCGTGAAGCTTGGGTGCGTGTTGGGATAAACTATAATTAACGCGTCGCATCTAATTAGGTTTTAATTGCAAGCCTTTTGTCCCCTCATGTTTGCCAGTCGGTGGTCCCTCCACACGGACCGTTCTCTTTGTGGTCAAGAGTGGTCGGTGGGTTCCAGACATGGTGGGTAATTAAAGCAGGGCTGCATTATAATGGGTTGTAGCGGAGGTGTCGGCCGAGCTTTGAAAGTGTCGCTAATGATCGGCGGATGATATTGGCCGGAGATCGCCCGAGGTGGGGTGAATGGGGTGTGGAGGGGCGGCAGGCAGGCTGCGGGGGGATGACGTCATTGGCCTTCGCGGCGAGAGAGAGCGGAACCCAGATTCAGCAGGGTATCGAATTCATTCACGTTTTTTGGCATTTATATGTGTTGTGCGAATTAAAAAAACAAGACCACGGGATTCACCTCGAGACATGCGTTTACCTTTGAGCAGTGCGTTATGAAAATCTATTATGATGGAATCCTTTAAGCAAATTAGAACAGAGCTCTCAGTTTAGTCTTTACTACGGATGCTATGATTTATTTATTTTTTGTTACTGAGCACTTGTGTTGAACACAAAGCCCTTCTTTTAAACAACTGACTGGCAATGATAAACTACTGGTGGTCTAGCAAACACTACAGAGTGCAACAGTGCCCCTCCACTTTTTCACACAGAACATAAACAACAGCATGGATTGCACAGCTAATGTACTACTGAATACGTTGTTCTGCTAATTTATGCTGTCTAAACCATGGAAAAAATGTTTTGAAGCTGCTAAATCATATGGAGAAGGACTTAGTAAACAGGAAAGGGTGCAGTGTTTTGACAAACTAAAGTTAATAGGTGGTAAAGATATGTAGGAGCAGTATTAATTAAGATATTAGCCTAATATTTCAACTACCTGACTGGAAATGATAAGAACAAACACAAATGTTGTCAAGATTCTTGTCCTGGAAATCCTGGTTCAGTTTGTCCAACCACAAACGCGTTTTGTTCATCACTTTTGGCAGTCTATAGTACTCCAAATGTCTTTCCTGATTAGTACAGCCAAAAACATGACAATTATTGACCATTTTCAGCAGCAATAATCACCAAAATATGCGAGTTTCATTCTGTTCAGTGGCATTGTTTACGTTCAGTACCACCAATATGGCCGATTATCGACGACTATACAGAATCCTTAAGTTAGCAACAAACAAATGGACCTGCATTGTTTGCGTTCACCTCATAAACAAATAACACTGTAAAACTGAAGCTGACTTTAATCAGGGCACCTCCTGAGATGCTCCGAGTTCATTTTGCGCATTTACATAAAGGAAAAAAATGTGGAAACTGCATAAAGGCCAGTGAACATCCGGCAAACAGAATCAGCCACTAGGCACACAACAGATAAAATCACATGTGGTTTCTCAAGTGTGTATTTGCATCTAAGCTACTTGTTGAGTGTCAGACTGAGATATCACCAAGTACAAGTCAGAGCGGGCTGGCTGATGAGCGAGTTTACATACTACTGCGCAAAAATAGCCAAATTTGGTTGGTGGTGATCTTGCCCACTTGAAATGAATCAACACACTTGTAGTATAATGCATGATTGGTCGAGTTGTTGTGGCCACTTCAAACGGAAGTCTCATGTTGATCAGGTCAGTGGTGTCATATCCTTTCTGGCTTTGTGCGCCAGAGATGGAGTTTAATTTAGATCTGGGAATTGAGCTAATGGACACACATCCGCTCCTGAGAGCTGTGCGTGTATGTGTGTGTTTTAAAGGATCATGTTGGACTCCTGGGTTCAGCACTGAATCAGTGTTTTGTGCTGTAGACGACAAAGACAACCATAGAGAGGGAGGGAGATGAGGAGGAGGGAATGAGGGAGAGAATGAGAGAAAATGAGTGGAGAGGAATGTGTGAAGCAATTTGACACAGGAAGTTTCTGCTGCTGATTTTCTCACTCAGCTGTATAAAGCTCCTGCTTACAGACTCACAAAAGCCAGACAGTGTTTTAAAGTTTTGATTGGGACATGCCTCGCTCAAAGTCTGCGTAGCCTTTGAGGAGGATTAGCATTGCTTGGGAGAATAAACCAATATGAGATTGGAGCCAAAGTGCTTGGTTTATGCAACATAGTTTACCCAAAATGAAAATTCTGTCATTTAATCACCCTCGTGTTGTTCCAAACCTGTATGATTCTCTGCTGCAAAACAAAAAGGAATATATTTATAGATATTTTTGTCTCATATTTCAACTGTAACAAAATAGACTCCACTATTGAGACATTTACATCTTTTGTGATCCACTGTAAAAAGTCATGCAATTTAGAAGCATTTGAATTTCTCAGGAGTGTTAAAATGACTCATAAATGAGACAACCATTGGCATACATTAAAGCCAGCATCTCAGTAGTTGGTTTCCAGTTGCTAAATAATCTGAGTGCCAGTGCGTAGGGCTGCGTCTCTCTGCAGGTGGGTGTTAACAGCCCCGATGACCCAGAAGCCTGCTGAGATAATGACCCTACAGTCTGAAAGTCAACTTCCGTCCCGTTTGAAATGATCAGAGGTGGTCTTTGGGGCGGGCCTCCGACCTTCAACATAAGAGGGAGGGATTTCAGCAAAAACAGTCAACAGTTGTGACACACCCGACTAAAATTCAGTTGCACAACAGGGATCGTTTGGTTTTGGAAGAATGTAATCAGAAATGTTTGTCTTCATTTTGTAATCTGTACGCTTTTGCTTTCTTGGAAATCTGAGCAGATCTGTTCAGATCTTTTCAGGTGGTGTAAAACGAGATTTTTTTTATCAAGAGACAAATGTGAGAGAGAAGAGATATCGTTTGATCTCAGTAGTATAGGTTTACAGTTGAGGTCAAAAGATTACATCCCACTTCCAGAATCTGCAAAATGTTAATTATTTTACCAAAATAAGAGTGATCATATAAATATTTTTTTTATTTAATACTGACCTGAATGAGATATTTTACATTAAATATGTTTACATATAGTCCACAAGAGAAAATAATAGTTACCCCAGTTTACCAAAAATTACCCCATTCAAAAGTTTACATACACTTGATTCTTAATACTGTGTTGTTACCTGAATGATCAACAGCTTTCCACAGGTTTTTTTGTTTAGTGATAGTTCATGAGTCCCTTGTATGTCCTGAGCGGTTAAACTGCCCGCTGTTCTTCAGAAAAATGAAGAACAAAAACGTATTGAATTTGAAGATCAGAGTAAATGTAACTTATTTTGTCTTCTGGGAAACGTGTAAGTATCTTCTGTAGCTTCTGAAAAAACAAAATTTGTGGGACCTGAAGGATTTTTCTGAAGAGCAGCGGGTAGTTTAACTGTTCAGGACAAACAAGGGACTCATAAACAACTATCGCTAAACCAAAAAAAAAAAAAACAGCTATGGATTCTTAAAGAATAAAGTGTATGTAAACTTTTAAATTATGTGTACTATATGTAAAAATCTTTTATGTGAAATATCTTATTCAGGTCAGTACTAAATAAATTATAAATAACATAAATAAATAATATTTTAATAAATAAATAAATAATAAATAAATAAATAAATAATAAATAACATGCATTTTGTGTGATCCCTCTTATTTTGGTAAAACAATTAACATTTTGTAGATTTTGAAAGGGGGTGTAAAGTTTTGACCTCAACTTTACATAAACATTCAATTTCAGTTGGTACTAAAGCAGTCATTTGTCTAAAGCAATAAAATGTCACTTAAACACTTTAGTCTGACTGAAATGTCTGACTAGGTCTGTTAGTCTCGTAATGTGATTGTAGCTCATTTAAACTTGTTAATCAGGCTACAGTTGGCTTCTACATTGTTCAAATGCTTGCCAATACCAAACCCCAATGTAGCTCGATTTATAAATCAGCATGTAAATCTACTGTAAATTTGTAATATTAAAAAGATGTCATGTGTGTCATTCACACAGAACCTGTTTTTCAGTTCAGCTGTGCTTTTACATTGTGTTACTACACAAACATGCATGCACTAGGCGGACGTGTTTGACTGTGGTGTTTCATGTCTCATGTCTGAACACGCATGACACAGCGTTTTAAAAATGTGCCGCACAAGTTCAAAGTAGTTCAGCTTTTAAAAAACATGTTTTTCTTTAGTCCGCTGCCCCACATTTTAATTTTAAATGCATCATATGTTGTTTTTTCCCTACATAAAAAGCCTCTAATAAAGCTTGTCAGTTCTGTATAACAAGTTCTGCATATAAATTTGAATATGAATTGTTGAATTTGAATTTGGTCCTAATTTGACAGTGTTCACAGACACTTTTATTTAAAGCCTGTCTAAATGTTTAACATTAACCGCTCTAAATTTCTCTAAGCAAATCTCAGTCCTGGCCACAGACTTGGAACAAACATTGCGGTAATTCCATGTTGACATAAGTGCATTTCCCAAGGCTTCCAGCTGACGCGTAGTGTCGCTAAAAAAAAAAAACATTATTGGGTGCACCAAATGGCAGTGTGTTCTGGTGTGAAAACGTTTAATTTAGAGGTGTCAGCCTAGGAGATTCACCTTATCAGCCCACCTGCTTCACATAAACTAAATGAGCCACATCACGCTCACCTCCCTTTGACCTCCTCACATCAGGCAGCCGCCTTCTGCCCGATAACCTGAAGATGATGGATGCAGGTAGGTGAAATCTGGGTCAAATCATTGCCATGCGTGAGTGTCGTTCATTCATTCAGTTGGAAAAAACACTTGTGGATTTATCTGAAGGAACGTATTTGAGTTTTTTTTGTGACAGTGTTGATTACCATATAAAGTGATTGTGTCTTATCCCTTCTTTTCTTTGAAAAATAAAAATCTGTGATGTTACAGTGAGGTGCTCTCAAAGGAAGTGAATAGGGCTGATCCGTACATGTTGAAAATAAAAATTCAGTTTCATCTGTAAAGCCACAAGGCGTAAACAACATGACTGTTAACATAATTTTAGTGTGAGGGGAAAAAATTGCTTGCTGACCTCTTCTGTGTAAAATTATATCCAGTTTTACTTTGTTGCCATGACCATATAAATGACTTACAGCTCAATTAAGCTTTTACAGCTCAAATAATACAAAGTTTTATAGATGTGCTTTTATAAAATTATAAGCTTCACATTTCTGCTTTCTGCTTTGCAATCCTCCAAAAATGAACCTCATTTCCTCTTTAAGTGCATCACTATGTATATAAATATAACTGTAATGCTCAGTGACGTTTTAAAATAACGTACCATCTGCACTACTCTAATAGTGTGAACAAAAGCGAATGTGACTTAAAAAATCAATTGCAAGCCTGCCCTTTAACCTCGTTTTTCAATCCATTTTTCCACTCTTTTATCGCGAGTCATGTTTTTCGTGGGATTCGTACCCAACCATATGTCGCATCTTGCAAAAACGTTCTCAACAGGTACGTTTTCATCATGAGGTCAGGTATATTTATTTGTGAACTTATGTTCAGCTATTCTTTTTAATAGTTAACTTTAACTGTATTTGAATTTTTCAGATCATCGGTCAGCAAGCTGATAACTCACTAAAAGCTCCCACAGATCATGTTTTCATGCTATTTCTTATGCTTTATTCTTGTGTTTACTGCTAAGTCTTATTTTGACATCATAAAGTGGTTATATTTAAGGGTGTGTTTACACTTGTCATGTTTGGTTTGATTAATACAAACTCTGGTGCGATTGCTCTGTTAGTGCGGTTCATTTGAGTAAGTTTGAACACGAATCTGAACCCTGGTGTGCACCAAACAAGCAGACCGAGACCACTAAAAAGATGATTAAAATATGAATGCAACAAGGACCCAATACGTCTAAACAAACCAAAAACAGGAAGTAATGGCAAGATGCGACGCTATGCGCCATAATTTTATGAAGGGAACAAGCGGTGTATCCAAAACAAAATGAGCAGAGGGCAAACATGGAGCAACGAGGAGGTAAAGTGCCTTTCATGAGCTCTTTATGAGTTCACAGGTGGTGAAAACGAAATTATATACATGCAACAATGTAAGCGCTTAGTCCAGCAGACGGTGTTAGGTGTATTTCTTAAAGTGGCGCTGAGCAGACCGATCAGTGAATGGGTACTTTGGTGTCATACTGTACACCCACAGTGCTGCTTTAAGTCGAACGCACCTTCTCATTTTGTTTGGAATGTTCGGTGAGCTCCATCATGAAATATGAGTCATTCAACCCAACCAATCAGGTTGTGAACTTAGCGCTATGCCTTTAGGTTCGCTGTCAAAAATGACAGTGTGAATGCTAAGCGGACCAGGACTAAATGTATCATTTTCCCTTTTGGTCCGGACCAAATGAACTGAACTACATCTGTGAACATACCGTAAGTGTGTGAGTTGTTTACTTACTTTTTTAAATGAGTCCTCCCATTAACGCCATTATTGTTAATTCAGACTCATTCACAAACATGCAACGCACAAGAGGTGTGTTTTTTGCATGTACCAATCACAGCAGAACATAACCAGTCATATCTAATCATATCGCGATGAAGGCATTGCCTCCTCTCATGTGGCTTCCTCCATTCATTCTCAATTACTCCCCACCAAACTCAACGCATGCTTTAGGGGGTCTGTTAAAACTCAGTGGGCTCAAGGGAGGCGAGAGTGACGTGGACTCCCACTGTCACTTTACCTGCTGGTGTTGAGTTTGGACAATGTTGCTTTAGAGAAACAAGTGATTTATACACTTTTTAATGTTATATTTTGTAATATAGCAGTTGTTTTACTTTTGTACCATGAATTAAAGGTTCTTTATTGGCATCAATGGTTCTATGAAGAACCTTGAACATCCATGGAACCTTTCAAATGCAGAAAAGGTTCTTTATAGTCGAAAAAAGGTTCTTAGATTTCCAAATGTTCTTCAAAATGGTTCTTTTAGGAACTTTTGGGGAACCAAAAATGGTGGTTCTATGGCATCACTGCAAAAACACCCTTTTGGAACCCTTTTTTTTTTAAAGCCGGCAATGCTTGTTTCTCATTCTATCGTTCACCCAAATTGAACCTGGAATGTTCCTTTCACACCTTGACCTGTGAGGTAGTATGAAGAACATGCTGTAATTGAGTATTACAGGCTCTGTACTGTAGAAACCCATTTTAAGATCAGAGCTCGCATAGCCACGCAAAGAGAAAAGAGAGAGGGATGAATTGCTGAGAGAGGTGGAAACAGAAAGCTGGAGGGAGAAAGGTGGAGACTATCAGGCCTCGTTGCTCTTTCCCAGGAGACTGTGTTCCTCTACCTGTTCTCCACAGTGTCACCATGACAACGGCAGAGCACATCTCCGTCACCGCCGTATCTCTGGCTCTTCCTTTTCTTTGCCCCTCTCATTCTGTCATTCACGCTTTTCTCTTTCCTAGCTTGCTCTTTTTCGTTCTGTCTCTCTCTCTCGGTCGGTCTCCCTCGCTAATTAAGATGCGGCTCCAGCAGTCTGGTGGGGGAGGGGAAATCATACCTGAGAGAGACACAGGAAGAGAGGCTGGCTAGGAGGAAAGGGACACGTAAACTATATTTTACAGTCGGATATGTGGGCACTGGTGCGTTTATAATGGGCTGGAGAGTAATGTTTTTTTACGGGTGTGGTTTCATATGTGTAAATAGCAGTTGCGATCGGTATCTCGGAAAAACCCGCAGCGTGATTGAATGTCTTTCCCATCTCCAAAATGACGAGTGCTTTTCTGTCCCAAATTTATGTGCGCTTGCGTGCATGTGTGCGCCATGCTATAATAAGACCCTAAATTAGAGAGCATTGGTAGGAGGCTTTCCAAAACCACAATGAGTTTTAAGATGCCTCACCAAGCCGCTCTATAAATACGAATACAGCTATTGTAGCCAAACAGGACAGCCTTTGCCGGGAGAAAACGTGTTTATGCGCATGTGTCCTTCCTTTTCCTCCTGCTCCTCCTTCCCTGTCTGTTTGTTTTTTCTGCAGATGTTCTCATGGCCTCTTGCTTGGAGAAGGGGTTGGGGGTAGTGACGTGTTTCCGTGGAGATAGAGGAACCACAAGGATAATTAGGTTAACGAGAGAATGGGGGCGTGGCCTTCTGCTCTGGGGACTTCTGGAATGTCGTTAACTTTCCAGTAGCAGGGTGGGGCGAGGTGAGCGTCAGACGAGCGTCTATACGATGTTCAAAACAGCCCTGGAGTTAATTGGGAACAAGGAATATTTAGATAACGCTGGCGGAGCGTGTCAGATGCGACGTGCAGGCCATTAATCAACAAGATTTGCGTTTATTATTAAGACAAATGATGAATCGCATTAAAGTAAGTGCTTTCGTTTGAAAGCATGCATTCATGCATCTAATGAGATGGCTCTGTGAAAAAATACAGCGTTTGTTTACATATATGTTTACATTGAGACATAGATTTAATCCAAAGCGGCTTACAGATGAGGTCTTAAGTAGCACGGGTATATTTGTAGTGATAGCCAAAAATCCACTGTATGGGTCAAAATTATAAATTTTTCTTTTTTTGCCAAAAATCATTAGGATATTCAGTAAAGATCATGTTCCATGAAGATTTGTAAACGTCCTACCGTAAATATATCAAAGCTTAATTGCTTAGTAATATGCATTGCTAAGAACTTCAGTTGGACAACTTTAAAAGCGATTTTTTTTTTCTTATATATATATATATATATATATATATATATATATATATATATATTATTATTATTATTTATTTTTTTTTTTTGCACCATCAGATTTGAGATTTTCAAATAGTTGTATTTCGGCCAAATATTGTCCTACCCTAACAAACCATACATCAATGGAAAGTTGATGTATAAATCTTAATTTCGAAAAACTGACCCTTATGACTGGTTTTGTAGCCCAGGGTCTTACCATTTAGCTGCCACAGCTTTGTTCGCAAAGTCATAGACAGTCACTCCTGAAAGAGCTATCACAAAATTGCGTCATTTACTAAATGAGTCCAGCGACGGCATGACCTCATCTGATAAATCTTAATTAACCGGCAGAAGCTTCAAAAGCTTTCTGGAAAAGAAAAGTGTAGAGTACAGGATTTGGGTCGTGCACAGACCACGAAACTGATGAGAGAGGCTTGGTTGGAAAGACAGTGATGGGATTTAAAACTTTCTGAAAGCTCAAAGCTTGTATTTGCGTCTCTGTGAGTTACCGTGAAAACATGCAAAGCGTACACAAGACAAATGGGACCTGAAAATTCGAGAGAGTCAGTTCAGAATGCGTTTTCTCATTTAAAGCTAAAATATGGGTAACGCTTTACAATAAGGTGTCATTTGTTAACATCAGTTCATTTGTTAAATAACATGAACAAACAATTATTACACTATTTATTAATCTTCATTGTTCATGTTAGTTCACCAATATAGTACCGTTTACACCTGTGATCAGTACAATTTTGAAAAAAGCTTTTATTGAGTAAGGATGGAATAAATTGATCGAAATGCACAGTAAATACATTTAAAATTACAGAAGTTACAGATGTTTCCATTTTCAAATGCATGTGGTTTTTTCTAACTTTCTATTCAACAAAGAGTTTTGGAAAAAATGTATCACTGTTTCTATTAAAATATTAGGCTGCACATCTGTTTTCAACATCGATAATAATATGTTTCTAGAGCATCAAATCATCATATTAGAATGATTTCTGAAGACTGGAGTAATGGCTGCTGAAACTTCAGCTTTGTCATCGCAGGAATAAATTACATTTAAATATATGCAAACCAAAAACAGTTATTTTGGCATTCAAAAATCTGACTGGCCACAAACTTTTGAATATATATAGTGGAAGCATTTAGCATCAAAAGGGGACTGACAACTGTATTCTGCTGCTGTGTGAACGTAACCTATATGCGTGTGGTATTTCTGAAGGGATTTCCTGGCGAGAAGGATTTTACATTATTTAGTAGTCAGTCCCCATGGTGGATGACACAAAATGGAGTGTGAACTTCACAGACATATAACACGTATAAAGCTGTATTAGCGCCTGTTGCAATTCAGCTCATTTAGAAAATTCCGCTTTGAAGTATTTATCCGTATCATCAAACTAAGTCTAAATGAATGATTCTTCAGGGAGTTTTAGTTCCAGTGGATTTATGTTATATAATATGACTCTGCAAGACTGTACATAACCGATCTGGCACCAAACATTGAGATAATAGTTTTAAAATATTTGTTATTCACACAGACTTTAAGGATTTATTTATACCAAATAAAAACTTCCAGATAAGAGCTGAGGGGAAAAACGAGCCTGAAGCCAAAAGACACAAAAAAAAAAAAATGTGTGAAAGCACACGCATAAAGTAAACTGTCTGCGCACATATTTGAGGATTTAATACCGTTCACAGTTTAATCCATTTGCATTTTCTTTGTTTCTCCGCCTGCATGCACAAACATGTGCACAAAAGGTCATCCTCACCTTCAGTATAACCTCTACTGAAGCTTAATCACTCAACAGTTGCCCGCTTTTGAAGCTCAAAGAGTCGTTTGAGTGACGGTGGTGAAGGCTTTGCGCACATTGATGTGCAAATTAACACACCGTCTTTGCAACTCAATAACTTGAACATCTTCCTACAGTAGGTGCAGACGAGAGGCTCGTTGAATCTAAGTTCAGGCTTGTTACTCTGATAAAATCTTACTACAAGATGTTTTCCAGCAACCGAGTGATAAAGATGTTTACTAAAATGTGTTTCATCTTGATTGGAAAACTAAGGACATTGTTCTAGACTATTTACTGTAGTGAAGCAAAATATTGTAATCCAGGCAATTTAGTAGTTATTACAATTTCGCCCCTGTAGTGTTTTTGGACATTTGTATGAAACAAGATTGTAAATCTTTTAAAAAATGAGCCCTTTAGTTTCCATTAGCTGTGACCATGGCTTGCCTACAAGGAATATTAATTTCAGTACCGATTTTTAGTCAAGATTTTCAATGACTTCTCAATGCATGCTGCAGTACAAGATGATGTAATGCACAGGATTATTGCACACTTTATTGAACAACCAGTGTAGGTTGTTTTGTTTGATGGGAGAAAGAATGCTACACTTTCTATTTATTCATCAGTTTTCGACAAAAACAAGCATACTAATCTGTACCAGTGACATGATTGTGAAGTCGTTTTAAAAAATGTGATGAAATGTCAGAATGTTGGCTGAAGAGATTCTGCGCTGCTCAGCCAGACTCTGAGTGTTTGATAAGAGGGACCTGGCACACACACACATATATACACACACACAGCTGATGAAATGCAGACTTCTGTCAAGTGTGGAGAATGACTAAGAGAGAAACCCTGTAAATAACAGATCTTTCAGTTCTGCACAAAAACTGTGATGTTACACGAATGGTGGAGATATAAAAAGAAACCGTTTAAACTGTTAAAGTTTTTGAAATTTAATTAATATTGTATGCATGTCTTCATTATATGTGACACTGGACCACAAAACCAGTCTTATGTAGCACAGGTATATTTGAAGCAATGGCCAACAATACATTGTATAGGTCAAAATGATCGATTTTTCTTTTATGCCAAAAATCATTAGGATATTAAGTAAAAATCATGTTCCATTAAGATATTTTGTAAATTTCCTACCATAAATATATCAAAACTTAGTTTTTGATTAATAATATACATTGCTAAGAACTTCATTTAGACAACTTTTAAAGGTGATTTTCTCAGTATTTTGCACCCTCAGATTCCAGATTTTCAAATAGTTGTATCTCGTCCTATCCTAACAAACCATACATCAAAGTTCTGATGATGTATAGATCTCAATTTGACAAAACTGACCCTTATGACTGGCCTTTTGGTCCAGGGTCACATATGTATAATGGAAGATTGGCATGTGCCATTTTTCCCATTGAACACACAGGATAGTTTTCATTATTAATTTAAAAGGATTGCTCACCCACAAATTAAAGTTCTGTCATTAAAGGAGAAGTCCACTTCCAGAACAACAATTTACAAATAATTTACTCATCCCCTTGTCATCCAAGATATTAATGTCTTTCTTTCTTCAGTCATAAAGACGTTGTTTTTTTTTTTTTTTTTTGAGGAAAACATTTCAGCATTTTTCTCCATATAATGGACTGATATGGTGCCCCGATTTTGAACTTCCAAAATGCAGTTTAAATACGGCTTCAAATGATCCCAGCCAAGAAAGAAGGGTCTTATCTAGCGTAACGATTGGTTATTTACAATTTATATACTTTTTAATGTCAAACGCTCATCTGGTCTTACTCTGCAGTTAGGGTATGTTGAAAAACTCCCATCTCATGTTCTCCCTCAACTTCAAAATCGCCCTATATTGCTGTTTTACCTTTTTTGTCAAGGGTGTTTGATCTTCTTCGCATGTTCACTTTGCAAAGACTGGGCTGGAACTTCTGCAGCAATGTAGGATGATTTTGAAATTATTTTTGAAGTTGAGAAAGAAAATACGATGGGAGTTTTTCGACATTCCCTTAACTGTCTTTAGTCAGAATACACCGAGTTCAGGGAGAGCAAGACAAGACGAGTGTTTGAGATTAAAACGTATTTAAATAATAACCGATAGTTTCGCTAGATAAGACCCTTCTTCCTCGCCTGGGATCGTTTACAACCGCATTTGGGATCATTTTAAGCCACATTTAAACTGCATTTTGGAAGTTCAAAATCGGGGCACCATATCAGTCCATTATATGGAGAAAAATGCTGAAATGTTTTCCTCAAAAAACATAATTTCTTTAGGACTGAAGAAAGATGTGAACATCTTGAATGACGAGGGTGTGAGTAAATTATATGTGAATCTTTGTTTTGGAAGTGGACTGACATCACATTGACTATTTTAACGATGTCCTTACTACCTTTTTGGCCTTGAATGCTGTAGTTGTGTTGCTGTCTAGGCAGGTTCAGAAAGCTCTCGGATTTCATCAAAAATACCTTAATTTGTGTTTTCAAAAATGAACAAAGGTCTTACGGGTGAGTGATTTAATAACAGAATTTTCATTTTTGGGTGAACTATCCCTTTAAATGAAATGAAAATTCAGGTATTTTGTAAATGCATCTTAGTGATAATATTTATACATTTAATCCATGCATATTTTTACAGTTTGTTCAAACAAAACGGTAAGGAAGGATAGAATTTATATTTTTTTCTTGGGTTAACTACCCCTTTGAAGGCTTGTCTCAGTGGTCTGACCCAGCAGTGTTTCCGACAGCAGAAGGCCACGGCCTGCATCATCAACAATCTGCTGGATGTCAGGTTCACTACAGATATAATGGACTTGATGGATTCTGACTCAAACGTGATGTCAAGGCTCACGCTCGCACCTCCCCCATCCTTTGGCCTCCGAGTCAAGGGCTTAGGCCAAGATCAGCGCTACGCTGTCATTGCCACAAACACTGAATGATAGTACAGCTGATATTGCCATGAGTGTAACTAAACGAAGGTCTTCTGCCTGTCACAGCTTTACTGTCAGTGGAATAAATGAGTCAGTAAAGTTCATTTATAGAGCGCAGATAAAACCAAGAAGTATTGACCAAAGTGCTGACCAGCAATATTACTTTTCAACACCACAGCAAAAAAGAGGGAGGCCTGTAATTAAAATGAACTGTAGTTTGTTTTTTAGGGTTAACTTGTCACATTCAGTTGTTAAGAGCTTATTAAAAACTGAACTGATCGAGCCAGGAATAGTGTCAGGAAACAAGAACAGAAACAGGAACCACTACGACATAAACGTCCAAAGATGGCGCAGTGACAGGCTTTATATGAAAACTTATGCACAGATCTGATATTTGACACAAATCTACTTTTTTGAGTCTGCAGGATTTTTTTTTTTGTAATAGAATTTGCTATGAAAACAGTACAATTATATAAACATTATATTGCATCTATACAAAAGTTTGACCGCACAAGTATGTAAGTACATAAGAAACAACAACGCCGTGGATTCACATGTCCGAAAACATCAGAGCAAATTTTCAAATAGACGTTATGTATATTAACACACTGCATATTTGAAGTCTAAACAAGTACATTCTCGCCTAAAACACTACTAAAACTACATTCCATGACACAAAAACAGATTTGGGCGTCCGCCATGACACTCGCTATGAGAAATACCACGAGTGGAGTGATACAAACGGTGATATTTATTATGTATACATATATATACACACACATGCATGTGTATATATTTAAGAAAAATACAGTATGTTTATACATTATACATTTATATATAAATTATTTGAATTTAAATATATACTAGGGCTGGCAAACGATTGATCGCGATTAATCGCATACAAAATAAAAGTTTGAGTTTGCCTAATATGTGTGTGTACTGTGTAATTATTATGTATATATATAAATACAAGCACATTCGTGTATATATTTAAGAAATATTTACAAGTATATGTATTTATTATAATTTTTATAGAACTTATATATAAATAAAAATATTTTGTACATAACATATTTCTCTTAAATATTTACATTTAATTTGTGTGTATTTATATATACATAGTAATTACCCACACATATATTAGGCAAACTTTTATTTTGTATGCGATTAATCACGATTAATCGTTTGCCAGCCTTAATATATACATGTAAATATTTTCAAAATATATATATTATGTACACAAAAAATGCAATTAATCACGATTAATCGTTGCCCAGCACTAAAAAAAAAAATAGTCGTTTGGATCATCTCAAAAAAGCATCATATTGTATACGGCATATTTTCTCATAAGTGCTCCTGCAGTGTCTGCATCTAATTTATATGAATAAATGGATGTCGAAGTCTCTGAATATCACAGCCATTTGTGAGTAATTGCAATTACCTAAGGTATGATTATATTTTGGCATGTCAGTAATAAGAGCAGCTGTGTTTGGAGGAATGTGACTGTCAAGCTGCGAGTGCACACCGTGTTTCCCGTGCAGTGATTTTCAGTATAACCCCAGATAAACTTTCCAGTGGGAACAAATGGATGCATACTAAATTCTCAATGAAGACACGCTGCAAACGTGTTAAATATCTGCCTGTAATTTCATGCATTTGCAAAAGCAGGTGGAGTGTGAAAGCTAGAGAGAGAGAGAGACGGATGGAGAAGACCGGAATCAGCTGCCTCAGTCAATCTATTTTTCTCTCCATTCCTTCCTGCTAATCTCCTCACTTATCATGTTGTGCATGGAAAGTGATATTGATCGATATGAGTTAAGTGAGATACGCGTCCGCTTGGGCAGATGTGCTGGAAAGCAGATTACGCTACTGCTAATCCACAAGTGTAAGGATGAAAGATTACAGCAGAATCACCTGCTGGAGGTAGAGCAAACTGACACACAGACCGAGAAAGAGAGAGAATTAAACACAGTCGCTAAAGAGCTTTGTGGGATGGTACACAGAGCAGGACAGTCAACACAACCTAGTCAACAGATTACAGAGAGAGAGAGACGTCACTACAGCAGAGCTCCAGACTGCGGCTAAAACGGTTGCTTAAAATCAAATCGGACTAGAAAACATGGTTTTGGGTGAATCAGGTTCGCATGGTGAGAAGTTGCATGTGATGTCTGAATCATGAGCGAATTAGTTCACTCCAGAAATAAAATTTTCTGGTAATTTACTTCCCTCAATGTCATCCAAGATGTTGTCAGTCGAAAAAAAATTAAGGCTTTTGAGGAAAACATTCCAGGATTTTTCTCCATATAGTGGACTTCAGTGGGGAACCAACGGGTTGAAGGTCCAAACTGGAGTTAAATAATATAAATATACTTTTTAACCACAAATGCTCGACTAACCCTAAAATAGGTGGAAGTACTGACCCAGAGTTTACAAGGCGAACGTGCAAAGTCAAACGCCCTTTACAAAAAAGGTAAAACAACGATGTTGGATGATACCCAATTTTTTTGATCCAAAGTACACAAATGAAGAACTAACCATGCGTGACCTTTCCAACGCGATTACTCAAGGCGAGCATTTGCGGTTATATAAATGTTTATTTATTTGTTTGTTTTAGAAAATGACAGATCGTTTCATTAGATAAGACCCTTATTTCTTGGGTGGGATCATGTAGAGCACTTTGAAGCTGCACTGAAACTGCAGTTTGGTCCTTGAACCCATTGGCTCCCAATGAAGTCCACTATATGGAGGAAAAAATCCTGGAATTTTTTCCTCAACAACCCTAAAGAAGTCCACTTCCAGAACAAAAATTTACAGATAATTTACTCACCACCTTGTCATCCAAGATGTTTGTGTCTTTCTTTCTTCAGTCAATAAGAAATTATGTTTCTTGAGGGGCAAAAAAAAATCTGGAATTATCTCCATATAATGGACTTCATTGGTGCCCCCAAGTTCGAACTTCCTAAATGCAGTTTCAAATGGCTCTAAATGATCCCAGCCGAGAAAGAAGGGTCTTATCAAGCAAAAAGATCAGTCCTTTTCGAAACAAATTGACAATTTGTATACTTTTTAACCTCAAAGTCTGCGTGAACTCCCAAACTCCTATCTTGCTTTCTTCCCCAACTTTAAAATCATCCTACATTGCTGCAGAAGTATCGACCCAGTGTTTACAAAGATGAACATGCAAAGAAGATCAAACGCCCTTTACAAAAAATGATAAAACAGCAGTGTAGGATGATTTTGACTTTGAAGAAGAAAATGAGACGGGAGTTTTTCGACATACCCTAACCGTATTGACCCGGATTACACAGACTACGCTTGCACATCGCAGAGATGAGACAAGACAAGACACGCATTTGAGGTTAAAAATTGCATAAATTGTCAATTTTGCTAGTTAAGACCCTGCTTTCTTGACTGGGATTGTTTATAGACCTTTTAAGCTGCATTTAAACTAAAGTTCAAATTTAGTGGCACCATTGAAGTCCATTATATGGGGTAATTCCTGATTTTTTTTTTTTTTTTTTTTTTTTTTTTTTTTTGTGAAGTTCTCCTTTAATTTCTTTTCAGCTGAAGAAAGAAAGAGTCATCTTGGATGACATAGGGGTGAGTAAATTATCAGGTAATTTTACTTCAGGAAATAACTAGTCCTTAAATGAGTCAGGTCAATTTTTAGTTTGACTCACTCACTGAACCACATTTTCTGAGTCATTTTCAGTCACGTCTGATTAAAACTGAACAGATTCCAACTATTAAGGCCCGTTCAGCGCGCTGAGAGGTTCAAGCTTTTTAAAAGGATGGATTCTGACTGGCTGTCATTATTTTTATCATTCTTCAGCTGGAAAAATCTTTCTAAAAGTGATTTCAGTGATATCGTTCCTTTGTGCCATTATCGTCACGGTTTTGATGTGTCTTTGCAGTTCTTTTAAAATGATTAAGACTAGCCTATATCTTTATCATTGTCATTATAGATATCACTCTTGGTGTGAACGGGCCATTAGTCTTTTCTTTTAAGTTGTGTGAGGCTCGCTAATTACCAACATATATACAACAATTTTGTTGCAATAAATGGTATTTGAATGTTTTGTTTCAGGGGCCATTTAGTCTGGAGGCCTGTATGTGGAAAATGAGATAACGTTGAGGAAAACCAGTCCACTGCTTTCATGATTGCATTCGCTGTATATTTGCACTCCTTTGACTACACACATTCCACACTCCGCTTTTATCTTTCGGTGTGGAAAAGGATCAGTGTGTGACGGCAACTGCATTCCTGTCTTAACCTGATGTTTTTAATGGGTGGTGATAACCCTGAGATGAATTCTGGTCAGATGAGACTCATTCTGAAGCAAATGTGACTCTCATTTATAATGCACATGCACAGACGCGCACATCACATGATGGGTGAGTAGAGGTTAATGATGTGGGTTGGCAACTCGGAGCTTACGGATTCTGAACTGGAGCGTCAGACAGATGCCCTGTCATTACTGTGACCTTAAGTAAGACTTGTAACCTCAAGTTACTTGCGCAGGATAGTCCCTGCAATTACTGTACTGTATGTCACTAAATGACATGTAACATAATCTTCGGTGGTGTAACAACTGGATTTGAATGACATCCAATTCTTCATTTTTTCCTCTTTCCACATTGCAAAATCATTGTATATCATATGCGTGTATAAAACTTTGGTAAGATTTTTTCGGTAACACTTTAGTATAGGGAACAATTCTCACTATATTTCTTAGCATGCGTATTATTAACATATATCGTGTTTATTAATACTTATAAAGCACCTATTCTGCATAACCATATTCTACATCCATAATCATACCCGATACCTGACCTTAACAACTACCTTACTAACTATTAATAAGCAGCAAATTAGGAGTTTATTGAGGCAAAAGCCATAGTAATTGGTCTGTTAATGGCGAGAACTGGATATTTTGTCAAAATATAAATGTTCTACTGTCACTTTTGATCAATATAATGCATCTTTGAAAAAAGTTACGTAGTAGATTCATTTTCTTCACTTCGTCTATAAATTTGTAGGATGAGGAAATGCCTGCCAACCCTGTACACACCTGTACACACAGGAAATACAGTGCAGTGTGTATCTCCAGTGTCTACCCTCTCAGAAAAAAAATATATAAAACTGTCACTTGGACCCTACCTTTTCAAAAGGTACTGATATGTACTTTTAAGGTGCCTTTTAGGTGTTAATACATACCATTTAGTGGTAAATAAGGTATTTTAACATGCACCTTTTAGCTTTTGTACCTTAGGGTACCGCCCTAGTGACAGTTTTTTTTTTTTTTTTCTCTTATAGTATAGTTGTCCACATGACCATTTCAATTGCTTACTTGTTTGACTATGTGTTTGAATGTTTACCTTTGAGAACAAAACTCCATCTGTTCATTTTACTTGCCTTTAAAGACCTGTTGAGCCATTTATAGTTCAGCCAAAAATTAAAATGACCTCATGATATACCTCAAGCCATTCTTGGTGTATATGACTTTGTTCTTTCAGATGAATACAATCAGAGTTGTATTTAAATGTCCTGGCTCTTCCAAGCTTTACAATGGCAGTGAATGGCTGTTGAGATTTTGAAGTCCAATAAAGTGCATCCATCCATCATAAATAGTACTCCACACAGCTCTGGGGGGATAAAGGAATAGTTCACCCAAAAATGAAAATAAGCCCATTATTTACTCACCCTCCAGGTATCCTAGGTGTGTATGACTTCCTTCTTTCAGACGAATCCAATCTGAGTTATATTAAAAATTATCCTTGCACTTCCAAGCTTTAGAATGGCATAGGCGGGTGTTTCTCTTCATCAGTCCAAAACAAGTCCAATAAAGTGCATCCATCCATAATAAAAAATGCCTCACACAGCTCCAGGGGGTGAAATAAAGGCCTCTTGTAGTGAATCCATGCATTTTTGTAAGAAAAATATCCATATTTAAAACATAAGAATCACTTTAAAGGCTAGCTTGCTGTTCATACATGAAAGCAGCTCTGGGCGGATGGCGTTTGATGAATGTGATGAACGCAAATGGGCCATTGAGAAACCAAAACAAAGGTCATGAATTAGAAGTTCAAAACGAGGATTTGTAAATAAAAATGTTGGAGGATTTCGATATAAACCAAGAGGAGACTGGTTTTCCTTTGCTAAAGTAAGGAAACTTTGCTTCCTTTGCTCCTGTAAACAAACACTGGTCTATGCGAGACTCACTGGCGCATGCGCAACACCAACGTCCTACGTCATCCACCCGGAGCTGCTTCCATGCCCAAGCAGTTGGTGCAAGCTAGTTTAAAGTGATTCTTACGTTTCAAATATGGATATTTTTATTACAAAAATGCATCGATTTGCTACAGGATGCCTTTGTGCGGCACTTTTTATTATGGATGGATGTACTTTATTGGACTTGTTTTAGACTGATAAAAAGAAACACCATTCTATGCCATTTTAAAGCTTGGAAGTACCAGGGTAATTTTTAATATAACTCCGACTGGATTTGTCTAAAAGAAGAAAGTCATATACACCTAGGATGCCTAGAGGGTGAGTAAATAATGGGTTAATTTTCATTTTTGGCTGAACTAACCCTTTCATAAAGGAAGTGAATTGACATGTTTGTGAAATATACATATTTAAAACTCACAATCATGTGAGTGTGGCGTTCCAGCGTAAACTCTGGTGAGAATATGCTAGTCTTGTGATAACTAAGTTTTGTTTACATCAAAGAAATCCGGTCTAATTTAGCTTATTTAGAAATTCTATGACATTTTTCTTTACAAATCCTAGTTTTGTACCTCTAATTCTTGACCGGTGTTTTGTTTTGCTTTCTCCACTTGCTGTCATCTGCTGAAAAACAACTCTCTTGTGAACGTGCATACGACAGTTAGCAGAAGATAGAGATTACGGGTTCTAAAGTTTTAAAAATTGATATTTTTCTTATGCAAATACATTAATTCACTTTAGACAAAAATCTCAGCCATTCACTGGCATAATAAATATTGGAAGAGCAAGGATATTTTTAATATAACTCAGATTGTATTCGTCTGAAAGAAGAAAGTCTTCCACACCTAGGAGTAAATTATGGGGTAATTTTCATTTTTGGCTGAACTATCCCTTTAACTGATCCTAGCCAGATATAAGGTTAAAAAAAGAAGCAATATTATAGTGTGTCCTAAATAATGATCTCATTACATAAAATGCGTACTCCTTCATTGGTCGGTCTGATTCTGTAGTGGCGGTAGATGCTATTAAATACTTGACACTGGACCAAATTTCCACAGTGTTTCTCATCCACTTCTGTACTCAAGTCAGGTATGCTGTTACTGAGCAACAACTCTCCATAATAGTCTAGAATTGCTCCTATTGCACTTTCAGCTACTGCTATTCTAGAAAGCCTGCCATCGCTCTTATTCCCTCGGTTCTATGTACCTTCTCCTCCTCTTTATTTGTGCAGCAAAATTGAGATTGTCCCCAAAGATATGGGAAATGAGGATCTCCGGGCACATACAGAAGTTCAAACACACACACACTGCGAACAGCAGGGGATTCTGGGAAAGGGGGTGGACTGTTCGTAATCACAAAGACGGGCCACACACACTCGCCCTTACATGCACACCCACATATTCACAAAGGCAAGCCATTCCCTAGCCCCTGGCTGCATTTTTTAGCTCCTTTGAAAAGTTTCTTAGAAACACAAGAGAAGTTATGATCCACAGGAAGCCCCATCTGCTCGCAGGGAGAAAGAGTTCATTCACCCAGACACTCGCGGACATACAAATACACACACAATGCCATCCTTTAAACTCCACAAACACTCCATACTCAAATCACTTGATCTGCACTTTTGAGTTTATTATGAGTCCATGTGACAGCGGTCATGTTACGCACATGCTGTCGTGAGTTAACCCTGCTTTACCCTGTTATCCCAGACGCCAGTGATTCCGGGTGTCGTAGGCTGGCTGTCGTGTGGGAAGAGCGGTCATGACTCGGATAATATACCATGAAAGTGTTTCCATGGCAACTTCTCACCAGAAAGCTTTCCAGACACATCACGCTTGGAAAACCCAAGCCAAAACTGCCTTAACTGCTCATCCAATCTAGCAAACTGTTTATTAGGAAGTTCAGATTTCACCTCTAACACAGAAGCCACTGTTTTATGTTTGAGTAAAAAACAACTCTTGCAGGCAGCATGAATCAAGATTTCTTGCATTTATTTACTTTAATACACACTTTTATTGTGAACAAACATTTTTACATTTTAAATTTTCTTCTTAGAACTTGAAATTTATTCTCTCTCTCTCTCTCTCTCTATATATATAATAGAATTCATATTAGAATATAATGTTCTTTTTTTTTTTTTTGGATGGATGTGTTAAATTAATAAAAGTGATGGCAAAGACTTGTATTGTTAGGAAAAAAATCTATTTTGAATAAATGCTGTTCTTTTTAACTTTTTATTCATCAAAGAATCCTGAACAAAGTATCACAGGTTTCATAAAAATATTTGAATTGTTGCAAACTTTGATAATTCTAATAATAAATCAGCATATTAGAATGATTTCTGAAGGATCATGTGACACATAAGACCGGAGTAATGGCTGATGAAAATTCAGCTTTGCATCACATGAATAAATTATATTAAGTATATTAAATTATAATAAGTATATTAAAATAGAAACCATTATTGTATATTGTAATAGCATTTCTCATTCTAACTTTTTTCTGTATTTTTGATCAAATAAATGCAGCCTTGATGAGCATAAGAGACTTCTTTAAAAAACTTTACAAGTCTTACTGATCCAAAGCTATTGAACAGCAGTGCATCTATATATTAAGTATTACATTTATATAGAACATTGAATAGTATTTTAACATTTGTTAACTTAAATTTAAATGTGTTTTTCAATTTCTTGTATCCATATATGTAATTGATTTATATTTCATTTATAATTTTTTTTTTTTTTTTCCCAACCCCTCCCCTCCAAACACCTGTCACTTTTAACAGCCCAGTTAATTCCAGATGGATAAATTCTAGCTCCGTCCTACAACTGTTTCTCATTTAATATCCTTTTTTACTTTAAAATATGTCACATTACTGAAGTACGGAGGGTTATTGTTGATTTTGAATTTAGAATTTAACTTTTGTAAAATGCATAATAGTTTGGTTATTGGTGCCCGGCTTCGTTGATTAAACCAGGTTTAGGTTTTGTCACCACATCATAAATGCTGACTACTCGTATGCTGTGAAGGAGCTCTTATACTGACACGCGGCGTCTTACCCATATGGGCATCTGACATGGTCCTAATCCCGTGGGATTATGGGATCACTTGCTGGTTGGATTAAGGATTGTCCCACAGAAACAGCTGTCCACTTTATACACGTATATAACATGCATTTCAAGAGACAAAGTTTAAACTTGAGGGTCGGATGTTTTATAGGTGGAGGTGGTGTAATGTATCTTCTTTTTTTTGCTTTTTTCTCTTTTATAAAAATGGCATATATAGATGTGCATTCAGACATTTGTGTATTTAACTTTAATAATGAGGTCATCACCTAGTGACCAACTCACCTCTTAACTTTACTTACACGGTGATCTCTCTCTCTCTCTTTCACACACTCTGTATCTCAAGTGATCCTCACAGCTGTTCCTCTGGAAAGAAGCCAATATAGAACATCATCAAATTTGGCAGAGAAAGAGAGCACTATATATATATATATATATATATATATATATATATATATATATATATATATATATATATATATATATATATATATATATATATATATGTATATATATATATATATATATATGCATTGTACTTGTACGCATTATAGATGCACAATTATACAAATAATCAAAATTGTGTTTATAGCTGCCACTTACACTTTTGAAAAGTTTACATGTAGCCATTGTGTCACAAAAAAAGCACTACAATGCAAATTCTATTAATCAAAATTAAATATCATTATTACCACATCAAAGCAAATGATAATTCATAATCATGCAGGCCTACTGTGGATTTTTTTGTCATTATGTGCTGCCAGACGGATGGATGTTATATTTACATTTGACTCTAAAAAGCTTTTACCCACACCCCCTCTCTATCTCTACGCACACACACACACCCACACACGCAAACTGTTTGTGAAAGAACCCTTGCTGTGCGAGCCAATTCTAACCCTTAATCATATCGTAGACCAAATTACACCACAAACCAACCCCACCATTACAGGGGAGGATACACAGACATCCACAAACACACAATCTATCCAAATATGCATGCTGGCTTAGTCTTGCATCTTGAGCACCAGGTTTCGCAGAGACGTATGTGATTTGGAAAGGAGATCCGGCGCATCTGCAGCATGTATTTTTGAGCGTTGTACAGGTTGGAGAGGAAATCGCATTAGACTTGATTGCATTTGGTGAATGGCCTGTGGTTATAAGCAGTTCAGATTGAGGCACAGTGGGATCTGATTCCCTGGTGTTCACATGCACTTTGTGCTTAAAAAAAGATCGGCACAAATCCATAGCACTATTTAGGACTGGTTTAGTTGATAAAATGGCTAGAATAGTAACTGGAATTGCTTCAGATTGCTAGGATGTGTTTGGCGCTAAAGAGGGCTGATATAGTCCCAATAGTCTCAAAGATTCTGCTGGCAATATAACATTAAGCATCATGAATATTTTGGTGATTTAAATGTCCTTTTTATCAGGCTATTAAATGCCCTAAAGGTCCTTTCCTTGTCTCATGACTATATTTGAATATGAGAGCATTAAGACAGAGATGTGTTTCTAACTGTCTGTTTGCCTCAAAATGGTCGCATTTGTTAATATATTACAAGCTAAAAAAAAAAAAAAAAAAAAAAAAGTAATACTTTAATTCTGGAAAGACGCATTAAACTGACCGAAAGTGGAAAGACATTTAATAATGTTACAAAAGATTAAGATTTCTAAAGAATCTTTAGTTTCTACAAAAATAATCGGCACAATATTGATAAGAAATGTTTCTTGAGCAACAAATCAACATTTTTAAAATGATTTCTGAAGAATCATATGACACTAAATACTGGAGTAATTCAGCTTTGATTACAGGAATAAATTAGATTTCAAAATATATTAGAAATGCATTTTGATACATTTGGTATCATTTTTACAGTATTACCTTTTATTGTATTTTTGATTAAATGTAGCCTTCCTGAGCATGAGACTTCTTTCACTAACATTTAAACAAAATCTTAGCGATGCATGTTATAAATACATATTATGTATAATATATGTGTAATAAATTATTTATAATATATTATTTAATATATTTAAGTATGTATATATTTACATTTTTGCTGTGTATATAGGGCTGTCACGATATCAGATTTTTCAACACATTTGTGTCCTCAAATTCACAATAAGGATGTATTGAGATATCTATAGATATTTTGAAAAATTAAACAAAAAAACAAATAACAGTAATACATTTTTAATAATATTTTTTTTCTTTTTTTGACCAATGAATCATACCATTGCAAACAAAAGGAACAATTACACCAAACAGAAGAACCTGAAATGCTGTTTTTAGTTTATCACAGTCAATTTATTAGACAATTTATGAGATTAACCACATTTTTACTCCAAACTTACATTATAGCATCGATCGAGTGTTTGAAATAACTTCCTTCTGTGAACTGATTCTTATTTTATAGCATTGTATCATGGATTAGCATTGTAATATAAGCATTTATTATCCATATGAAAATACCTGAGATTGCTTGAAGAACACAGATAAACCATATACTGTAATCGTGTGCTGATTCTCATCATGTTTCGTCAAACAAAACATTCCTTTCTGCATTTTATTCAGCTATAGTGATAGCTGTATGCCTTTGTCCTAGAAAGTCATTTTTTTTTTTTATCATTCATGTGAGTCTCGCTGGTCTTTCTGCGTCTCATCTCGAATCACTACAGTACACTTACAATAACTGCTTATATTTAGACAATTGTAGCCTGGTCGGGTCGTCACCGCTGCGGAGTAACACATACCTGCGTGAATCGCTATAGACACAAACTTAGAGAAGTCGCTCCGGTTAGAATGTTCTTCCGCGGGATGCGTGCAGTTCTGTTTATTAAGCGCTAGAGCGCCAAAAGTTACATAGTGCTGTTTTAAATATAGCCTAGTAAAGAGCCCTAACAAACAGTAAGTAAAACTTCATCAAAATTTCCTAACCCATGTGAAAGCAAGTACATAAATATGTATATATATATATATATATATATGTTCATATCTGCACTTTTTGGGGCATTAGTGAATGACACATGCTTACAGTGCAAAACGTGAAGGCGCATAAATAGACATTATGTGTGTAATATATAATTAGACCAGATACAGAACTGGCACAGTTATAATAGTGTGTCTGTTTGTGTATGAGGTTCTTAAGCTTAAGTGCATGCTGATGACTGACAGCATTTTGGGGCCAGTGTGTGTTTATGGGGGATTACAGGGAGGGCATGGGGTCGGTTTATGGGTCTGAGTATTTATGGGGTGTTGCCAGATTGGAGGCAAACCAATCATGAGAGCGGGGGGGGAGGAAAGCAACCGCAAGAGTAAAGAATGAAATAGAAGAGGGGGGTAGAAGTGCTTTTACCCCAATGGTTAGGTGTTACGTAATGTTTTGAAAGCGTCGATCTGAACACGTTGGCTTCTGACTATACTTACATTCAATATTTCTAAAGGACATTTGTTCCCAGAAGCAGCCTGTAAAAGTTTTATGTTTGATGTGAACTGCTAATTTATTTTACTAGGGTTTTTGTTTATTTGATGACCACATCTTTCTCGTTAGTGTGACACGTTGGGTCTGAGGACAGTCGAGAGCTCTTTTTCTGCTGAATTTTCATCCCTATTTAAGAAATTGGGTTAAAGGCAAGTGTTGCCCCTAGCAACGGGCCTCTCGATGAATCGGCTCCCTGCGCTAGACCCCTTCACACTTACACACGAACACACACACAGTGAATCTGATATTGGTTTTAAAATAATGTACTGTTAAATCATTCCACTTCCGGTAGATTTGCACAGGTTGATGTCACGAGTGTTTCTGACCACTACTTCTCTTTGTTTTTCAGGCACAGCGTCGCACAATTCGACCAAGCGATGATGAGAGTTCTGGAGATGGATTTTACGACGACGAGGACTTATTCTCCGGATCTGGCTCTGGCTGTGAGTTTGATATGCGATGCGTTCGTGCATGTGTCACTTTAGTGTGTTTGTGACGTGCGAGTGTGAATCACTCATTAAGAGGTCACAGCTGCCTTGTTTTAAAGTCCAGCCCGGGCTTCCAATCCCCTCACCAGCTGGTATAATTCTCACAACTCGACGCCTTATCCCCCTCTTCATCTCTTGCTCTCTCTCACTTTGCTTTCTCTCTCTCAGCCCCTCTGTCTCACATTCCTCCCACAACTTCATACATTTATTTTAGCCTCCGCTAACTGGAGCCCACAGACTGACAGTAAAATACACCCTTCTCTTCTTGTAAATAAAGAGCACTTCTTCATATATTTGCATGTCTGTGGGTCTTTGTGAGTGATCATCTGATCCTCACTAATCAGATTGCTGTAAATAAGATCACTTAATCAGCAGGAATCTGGGTGTGGACGGTCAATATCCGCTAGTGCTTGGGTGTTTCTCCAGAGCAGTTTTGGCCCTGTGGTCGTTTAGAAAATGAACTCTCTTCAAAAACGCTTTTCACACATTATTTAATTTGACCGCTAACGTTATTGAACAAGGGACATAAATGCCTCACAGGAGACTTCTGTGATTTTGTTGAAATTCATTTTGTTGAATTTCAACTCCACTGGCTTTGCCATCACATCTCAAGTGATGTATTGGGTTTCTGAGGTGGACATGACATTTTAAATGGACTAAAAGGGAATAAACAGCTAATTGTCATTGTTACCATTTTATACGTCTTGAATGTAGACTTTTAAATAATATTTAATGGTCTCTTTGGAACGTTTTTGCAATTAATTGAAAAATATAAGGACAAAAATATAGAAAAACAAAATCAAATCTCAGTAAAATGAGTTTGTTTGCACAAACATAGAATATATACAATTTTACACTGAATTACAATTAAATGTATTTTTACATTTAAAACGTACGATTCATATACTGTGCTGAGAGAGGCAGAAAACCCAAAAAGTCTTATTTAAAGAATAATAAAGAAAAACAGAATATAGAAAACAGAAATGACTTATTATGGAAAGAGTTAAATTACAAATATAACAAATATGTACACTACCAGTCGAAAGTTTTTGAACTGGAAGATTTTTAATAATGTTTTTTTTTTTTTTTATAAAGAAGTCTGTTCTGCTCACCAAGCCTGCATTTATTTGATTCAAAGTATAGCAAAAACAGAAACATTTTGAAATATTTTACTATGCAAAATAACTGTTTTCGATTTGAATATATCTTAAAATGTAATTTATTCCTGTGATTTCAAAGCTGAATTTTTAGCATTGTTACTCCAGTAGCATGATCCTTCAGAAATCATTCTAATATTCTGATTTCCTGCTCAGAAACATTATTATTATGATTATTATTATGTTGAAAACAGCTGAGTAGAATTTTGTCAGGTTTCTTTGATGAGTAGAAAGTTCAGAAGAACAGCATTTATCTGAAATACAACTCTTTTGTAACATTATATATGTCTTTATCATCACTTTTGTTTCTTTTAAAGCATCCTTGCTAAATAAAAGTATTATTTTCTATAATTTCTTATAAAAAAATTATACTGACTCCAAGCTTTTAAATGGTGTAGTGTATAATGTTACAAAACCTTTTTATTTCAGATAAATGCTAATCTTTGAATCTTTCTATTCATCAAAGAATCATGAAAAAAAAATTACTCAACTGCTTTAAATATTGATGATAATATAACAATCATAATAAATATTTCTTGAACGACAAATCAGCATATTAGAATGATTTCTGAAGGATCATGTGACAGTGAAGACTGGAGTAATGATGCTGAAAATTTAGTTTTGATCACAGGAATACATTACAACTTTAAATATATTCAAATAGAAGGCAGCTATTTTAAATAGTAACAATATTTCACAATATTACTGCTTTTACTGTGTTTTGGATCAAATAAATCCAGGGTTGATGAGCGGAAGAGACTTCTTAAAAAACATTAAAAATCTTACTGTTCGAAAGCTTTTGACTCATAGTGTAAATGTAAATGATCAGATTAATTACAACATATATCGAAAACCCAAAAATAATGTATTCTAAAAAAAACCTTATAGGGCACATAAACATCACAATTGTAATAGTAATTTGTTTAAAAATTAGGTTATATACATGAAAAAATAGATTATTTAAATAAAACATTGAAGCAGTTTCTAATTATTTCACTCTGTATTATCATAGTTTCATAATTTAAGATTAAACATAAAGGTCAAGGATAAACAAATAAATTTATTCATAAAGCATTTGAAACACAAAACAGCAAAAAATAAAGCAAAGTTTCTAAGACAATATCAATGTAGCTTTCATTTAATGAAAAGAAAAATCTGTTCAAATCAGTTAGCTTTAATAAAATCAACCCTTGGAACATAAGAGCCACTGTCTGTGTGTGTGCGCGCGCTTGATGAGCAGAGTTTGTGAGTTGCAGTGGCGCTCGCTTTGTTCTTTGTTTCTAGTGTGTGTGCATGTGTATTTCTTACCAAGGTTATTGATATTTTATTCATGTGTTGCCATGGGGATGTTCACATTCCTGGGCTGACCAATCTAAAGGTTGCTTTGAAGCCTTGCAGACGCTTTTGCTAGGTATCATATGACACATTAACACGGTCGAAAATGGCTGTGAGTATTGATCTTCTTCACCCTGTCTCACCGTGTGTCTTTACGCCTCCAGTTCCAGATATGGACGTTAGACCAACTGCAGCAGGTGTGCCTGTCACTACAGAAGAGCCCCTCCCACTTTCTACCACACAGGCTACTGGCCCCGCCCCCTCGGCCTCTCCAGCCGCAGAGCCAAGTAGCCCACCTCCAGCAGAGGTAGAGCGCGAAAGCGGCTTGGGACAAGATATACACCCAGACAGCAAATTAGAGATTGGAAAGTGGGAGGAGGAGCTTGCCGAGGAAGTGAGGCGGTTGAAGGAACAGGATAAAGAACGAGAATCTGAAATCTCTGCTGATAAAGTACAAGACGGAGAGTGGGAGCAAGAGAGGTCGAAAGCTACGGTTGCCCCCCGGCTGACTGATGTTCCTATAGTGTTGGTGGACTCGTCCACCGCTCTGGATGAGACTACAATGGCCACTAGTGAACCGGAGGACCTCCCCACCACAGAAGAAGAGGATGATCTATACATTACAACAGAAACTATCATGTTAGAGCCATCCAGCACACCAGAGACGACAACAGAGGACATCACAACCACTGAGGTCATCCCAACCACCGTTGCGTCCACAACTGCTAAGCCAACCAGACCACGTCCTGCCCTGACTACTCCAAGCACTGCCCCCGTGCGACCCCGGAAACCACACACTACCCCCAGTAGAGCCGCCCCAACTGAGAGCAGCACTCGTTCAGTGATGACCACAACACAGGTTAGATATTTTTCCTGTAAGAGCGGGCACGGACATTTGTTAATTTTATGGGTGTGGCTTCCGGTCTCATCCGTGTCCAGTTATTTTATGTTGTACAAAACAGCTGTTTTACTGCTTGATATTGCAGATTGGTGTGTCTTTCCATATTATTGCAATGTATTATCTTACAAGTAAAAAAATAAATATTACATGCAAGGATGCACTGATATGAAAATTCTGACTAATACAGATATGCTGACAATCATTTTTAAAAAACAGCAGATATTACAATTTTATATTATTCTATATGTCTTAAATGAATAAATACATACATAAATATAATAAACTAACATATAAATAATATTCCAAGAATTGCACTAGTATAAAAATGATGGCCAATACAGATAAGTCAGTAATTATTTTGAATAAATATAAGATGGTAAATTTTTTTTTATTCATATTACTCCAGATATTAAATATTAAACATTTTTAATGTTATTTTAAATGTATGTGTGTGTATATATAATGTTATTTTATGTCTTATATTAATTCATTAAAAATTTGTTAATATATTCATACATAATTAAAATAAACTAACAAATAAATACTATTCCAAGAGATGCACCAATATGAAAGTGATGCCCAGTACAGAGCAAGTAATTTATTAATAAATTAATAGATATTGAAATTATCTTAAGAATGATCTATTCATAAATTAAACATAAAACACTAAAAAAAAAATAATATCATTAAATGCTTCAAGTTAATTTCGGGCAGCATAACATTTATAAATATGCAGACAGATTTAAAAATGGATATCTTGAGACTTGCAAAAGATTACTTTTATTTATGAGTATTGTTTGAGTATTACAGTATTATTAAATTATTAGTGTGTTAAAGATTAAGTCTAAGTGAGAGATACATGTTGGCAAAGGCAGTGTAAATGGTAAAATAGTGGAAATGTGTGTTGAAAATTCCATTGTTAAAAATGAGTACATTTTTAAAACATTCGGTAACACTTTACAATGTGTCATTTGTTAACATTAGTTAATGTATTAACTAACATGAACAAACAATGAACAAAACATTTATTATACTATTTGTTAATGTCAGTTAATAAAAATACAGTTGTTCATTGTCAGTTCACAGTGCATTAATGATAACTAATGATAACAAACACAACTTGTGTTTTTAATAATGCGTTAGTAATGCTGAAATTAACATTAAGATTAATAAATGCTGTAGAAGTATTGTTCATTCTTAGTTCATGGTAACTAATGTAGTTAACTAATGTTAACTAATGAACCTTATTGTGAAGTGTCATATTGACCAATAACTGATATGGTATTAATGTAATATGCATCTCTATTTCCATTTTTTGCTTTTGACATGAATGATTTGCTCTGTACGTATTCTCTTATTCCCTTTGGGATCAAATGCAGTGGCCCCAAAAGATTTATGGACATTTCAGAGGGAAAAAAAAAAAAAAAAAAAAAAACAAGGAATGAGTGGAATTTTTATAGAAATATGAATGAATTCCATTCATTTAGAATGTGCATATTGCATCAAAAGCACACTTTCATCAGATGATTTAGACATCTTTCCTAGTTCTACTCTCACAAAGTTTGTAATATATTAAAACTAAAAACTTCTACACGAGTCAGTCAGCAGTTTTCATCTGCTTCTGTGGAAATGTTCTTTTCAGCTACACATGATCTGTTGTGCAATGGTGAAAGGTTATCATTTTTCCTTTCCTTTTTTTTTTATTCCTCATTTAGACACAAACACCAGATGAAACTGTAAATAATGAAGTTGCAGGACCAGGTCCAAGTGGTGATTTTGAAATCCGCGATAATGAAGGTCACCAAGGCAACGAGCTCGGGAGAGGCAAAGGGGCGCCTGACATGGCAGGAGGACCAGATCTGACGGGAAACACAGTAGATGCTGCTGGAAGTTCAGCTGCTCAGCTTCCACAGAAGAACATCCTTGAGAGGAAGGAAGTTTTGATAGGTGAGCGATGCCTGACACATTCAAAACCACTTCTACAACCCAGTCTCTCCAACCTTATTTGGCTTTGAACCTGTCTGTCTATTTGTCTTGTATACATCTTTCATTTTTTACTTTTGTACATGTTTTTGTCTGTCTCTCTGAAAACCCTACAGTGGGATAAATGTATGGCTTTATTGTACAGCTTAACATTAAAAAGTGCTGTTCAAAAGTTTGTGGTTGGTGATGAGAGACTTCTTTCAAAAAATATATATAATAATTAAATGTAATATATATTGTGAAAGGTTTTCCTTTCCTTTTTTATTCCTCATTTATTTATATATAGGTTGTGCTAGACTTTAATATTGTCCATCATTTTGACGGACAGGGTCGTAAAAATTCCGTCATAATCTATTACTACCCGTCATTATATATATATATTTATATTTATATATTTATATTTTAACTAGCATAAAACATTTAACTGCTTTTATTTTTGTTCACATTTTCGTTTTTAATCATGAACCTACAGGACGACAGTGCAGTGTTTAAAAACCACAAAATACACTAGGGCTGGGTAAACAAAACAAAACAAAAAAAAATATGTATAATATGTAATATATGTAATATATTCTCATTTTAATGAACCAAAATCAATTCTTAAATCACAATCGATCTTTTGGTCTATGCTGTTTTTAGTTAATGAATAAACAGTAACGTTACATAGTGCGTCTTCCTTCCAAAGAATAGCAATAGGCTAGGATTTGTGTTACTTGTATAAAAACTCTCAGATTTCAAATTCTGTCCATTTCATTGGGAAATTCAAGCAATAAATACCGTTTTGGCGCAGTTTAATGTTTTGTGATAGATCATTGTAGCTTCTGTGTACTTGACTGTACCTAATCAAACAGAAAACATAGAAATCATAGGAAAACATTTGTGACAGGTCCGTTTTTGTTCTGGATCCAGTGCTCTGCTGCTACATCACTCGCCACCAACTGGACAGGGGTGGGAATTACAGCTACAATTTTACAGTAGATCACCCTCAGTGGAATCCGTCAAACTGACGGGCGGCCTTCGGATTTTTCCCTCACTGATAAAAAAAAATAAATAAATAAAGCTGTCAATTCAACGCATCCTTGCTGATTTAAAGTATTAATTTCTTTAAAAAACACTTTTTTCATCATATGACCACAAAGTAATGTAAATATTATTTTCAAGGTTTGAGCACGAAATAGGATTTCATAAAAGCTAGTCTTTAGTTAGCAATATTAATATAGCAGTATTATTAGTAGGAGTTATGTTTGGAGTAACAGTTTAAAAAACATCTCACCCCAAAATTGTTTAATTTATTTTTTGTTGTACTATCCCTTTAACAAGAGCGTACTCTTATGATCTCAAGCGAGAGTCTCCAATGGACTTTATACTATCTCTCTGTGGAGAACACGGTCTTCTGCTCTTGTCTTTTTTTCTTGTTGCCGTTCACCTTCTCCTCTGTTTGTTTTGCTGCCTCTCTGTCTCCATCTCCCCTCTCGTTTCTCTCTGTCATCTGATATGCTGTCTCTTTCTCCTCAGCCGTTCTGATTGGAGGACTGTTTGCCTTTGTATTTGCAGACTTCCTGGTCATAGGTAAAGATGTAGGAGTCAAAGGCTATAGCGTAAAAGTATTAGGATTTTTAGCTCGTATTTCACACTTTCCATTCTCGCAGTTAAGCTTTAGTTAGAAAATCTCCCTGCCTTGATTAAATGTTTTGTGTTTATTTGTCTGTGTCCCTATTTGTCTGTTTTTTTGTCTTTTTGTTGAAAACATCAATGAAACTGATATCAGCTCAGAAGAGTCCATTTGTAGTTGTGCTTATTGCTGGCGTTGCATTCCCTAAATTCTGACTGATTTTCAAAGTAATTTTAAGGGGGTCAGTCTCATAACATTTTGTTTATTTTTATATTTATTGTCCTATTGATTTGTTCAAAAATACATTTAAAATTCAGTTTATACACTACCAGTCAAAAGTTTTTAATGAGATTTTCTAAAGATTTTCAATGTTTTTTTTTAAAGAAGTCTCTTCTGCTCACCAAGCCTACATTCATTTGATCCAAAGTACAGCCAAAGCAGTAATATTGTGAAATATTTGTACTATTTAAAATAACTGTTTTCTATTTGAGTATATTTTAAAATGTCATTTATTCCTGTGGTCAAAGCTTTTGTATCATTATACACTATATAATTCAAAACTTTGGAGTCAGTATATTTATTATAAATGATAGAAATTAATACTTTTGTTTAGCAAGGATGCTTTAAAAGGATCAAAAACGATGCTACATATATTTATAATGATACAAAAGATTTCTATTTCAGATAAATGCTGTTCCTCTGAACTTTCTATTCATCAAAGAAACCTGAAAAAATTCTACTCAGCTGTTTTCAACATAATAATAATAATAATAAATGTTTTTTTGAGCAGCAAATCAGAATATTAGATGATAATTTCCGAAAGATCATGTGACTGGAGTAATGATGCTAAAAATTCAGCTTTGAAATCACAGGAATAAATTACATTTACGAATATATTCAAATAGAAAAAAGTTATTTTAAATAGTAAAAATATTTCAAAATTTTACTGTTTTTTGCTGTGTTTTGATCAAATAAATGCAGGCTGGGTGAACAGAAGAGACATTAAAAATCCTACTGTTCAAAAACTTTTGACTGGTAGTGTACACACAATGCCTGAAATCCTTATTTTAACGTTTTTAATTTCTGAATTAAACTTATAAATTGTTTATAAATTGTAATCTGTCATTATTGATTAGAAAAAATATTTTATATTTAAATAATTTATTATTATATTTTGAAACCAGATGAAAAGAAATGCATTTAAAAAGCTATTTAAATTCTTTTTCCTTATCTTAAACACTTTTTTATGGACCAAGAGACATTTGCACATTTATGGATTGTGGGAGAGAACATAATTGTTGTTGAAGCCTTCATGGTGATTTGAATTTGAAATGCTGTAAGTAATCAAAATGTCTTGTTCTTTCTCCAGCGGTGATTGTCGGAGGTGTAGTCGGAGCGCTCTTCGCAGCATTCCTCGTAATGTTACTCGTCTACCGGATGAAAAAGAAAGACGAAGGCAGCTACACATTGGAGGAGCCTAAACAAGCCACCGTCACCTACCAGAAACCGGACAAGCAGGAAGAATTCTACGCCTAACGTCCATACGTTCATCCTCCTTCATCTCTCCAACCTTGTCCCGTCTCTATCTGACCCCCCCCTCCTCCTTTCTTTTCATCTCACCTCTTTTCCTTTGATTCCTTTCTTCCCTCGTTTCCCCATGAGAGTGCCTCTCATTCCACGGACTCGGAACTTTCTTTTCCAAAAAACAAAAAAACTGAAAAAGATCAATGTAGAAAAAAAAATGGGTGGGGCTTGGGGTGGGAGGGGGCGGGTCCTGAGAGGGCGGGGCGTGAGTCTACACATACACAGAGAAGAAAAAACTTTTTTAAGAACATGTTATTATTGATATGTTTAGGATCGTTGTTCTATGAAATTATGACCTGAATCTTTTTTTTTGTAAAGACACTGCGTTTCAGATGTGTTTCCTGCACAATATAATGGGAGTAAAAAAAAAAAAAAAAAAAAACACAGCATGAAAAAATGAGGGAGAGGGAAAGAACACAGATGGGGTCATGGAGGGATTGCGAAAGTCAGGCGAGAGATGCAGGCAGAAGTAGAGGAGGAATTTGGAGTCCGTACTCGAAATGCTCTGTCACCAAGGTCAGTGATCCAGCGTTGTGTGGTGCCTTCCATTTCCCTGGTGCTAGAAACAGAGCTCAAGCAGAGCGAGTACGTGTGTGTGTGCCGGCGCATATGTGTCCGATTGTATGTCTAAGGTGCCCTTGTGACCCCATCCTAGACTCGCGCGCGCACACACGCACAGGTGCACACACACTCATCCCGACTCCCTCTGCTGGTGAGAGCGTGTCAGCACGAGCACGAGCAGGAGCAGGGGGCCCGAAACACGTACACAGCAGCACATTAAAAACACAGAAGGTTTGCTGTGAGGGAGCGCATGCATAGAATCAGAGGACTAGCCTCTCCTCTGCTCTGTATAAAGACTTTAGTAATCATTAGTAATAATCAATAATATATCAGCAGCTCAGAATGGAAGGAAAATGGTGATCATAATATTCGTAGTGAAGGATATTATCTATTTAGCTGTGCAGTAAGGTTTTATCGGTGTAAATATCAACTCGACGACTTTTTATTTTTGTCAAGCTTTTAACCATGCTATTGTAGAAAAGAATTAAACACGCTCAGACACACATGCTAATTTTTCCGTTAGAGAAATGCTGAAAACTGCTTTAGGTTTATTAGCATTTCGCAAATCATGGTTTTTGTTTTGAAAGCACAATGTTAGTCTCTCACATTTCCACTCGCATACACTCCACACAAACAACCCTGATGGACGGACATGCTCAAGATGATGAGGAACTTGTAAAGGGGACATTATCGCTGTGGGTAGGTGAACGCAAACGTAATGGTTTGGGAGAAAAATAGCGTGTCTAACATTAAGACATCCGAGCTGAAAGCCTTTAAATAGTGTCGTTTGAGTGATAGCTAGTCTTACTATCACTTTTTTCCTATGTTGTTTTGTTTTATTTGATGTTTATATGTCGGGATACGTTAAATTCATAAAAAAATGACTAGAAATGCATGAATTAGCAATAACAAGCTATCAACAACAGACTCTGTGGTTGACATGCTCAGAATGTATGTGACATGTCATGTGGTGTGATGTCAGTGTTACTCGCAGCTGTAGCACAAGATGTTAGCAAAACGCTGAAACGACGACAACTTGTCTTAACACATATCATTTTAAATATCTGAACATGTACTATATCGAATCTGGGACGGCTTGTGCACAGTATCAGCACTCCGTCCATGAAATTTCTTTTTTATATCCACTGTAATGGAGAATTATAACTTACCCCACCCCATTTATACATATACATATCGCTGAGGGTAAAGCTGCCATAACACTGAAACGTGACATCAACTAACGCTTCCTGTTACATCACAAATCATGCGTTTGAAATGCATGGTGATGATAATTTAAACTCAAGCATATTCGACTGAGTGTACTAGAGCACATTCAAGATTTTTGGCCGGTGGGGGGAATCTTGAGACCCTTACGGGGTGGTCGTACATCAGTCTACGATTGTAATGCCACACCTGTGCAACAGTACCTGTAGCTTGAATACTGTACTCTGTCCTGACAGTGTGCGTGAGTATGTATGTGTGAATATCAGCTTGTTTTAATGCATCTGCAAGTGTGTTTCGCTCCCCAGTTTGTTCTTCCGTTGTGGGGACGTATTCTCCTCTCCCTGCACTTAAATTGCTATGTGACACTGACAATTGCACAAACACACAAAACATGTTACATAGCATCACAGCCTCGGCCTTGTAAATAGGACCTAGAGTGATTTCTGACCCATCACAGCACACCTTTAATTAAATTACTATAAGGGCCAGTCTCCTGGACACTGAATAAACGTTACAGACCGATAATCGGTTTGACCAGTATTTTTTGGGGGGTTTGTTGTTGTTTTTTTTAACCAATATTCACATTTCTACTTGGCTGTCTGTTGTTTAATATTCAGTCTACTAAATAAGTACACATCTAGTAGATGTCTAAAGAACAGAAGCGATGCCGTTACACCACTATATGTTCACATGTAAAATAAAGAGTTGTAAATGTTTGCATAATTATGTCATTTTTTACATAAAACAATGAGAAACATGAAGCATTTTAAGCTTGAGACTTAGACCATAATAATGATGAAAATTAACTTGTGACTGATCTCAAAACAACTAAACAGAAATAAATAAATATATTGCAATATATTATTGAGGAAAATAATTATAATGCATGTTTTTAGTAGTGCTGTCAAATGATTAATTGCGATTAATCGCATCCAAAATAAGTTTTTGCTCGTTTACATAATATATGTGTGTGTGATGTGTATATTTATTATGTATATAAATACACACACACACACACAGTATATATTTAGAAAATATTCACATGTATTTAAATTTGTATAATTGATATTATATATAAATATTTTTAATATATAAACATAATGTTTTTCTTAAATGTATACATGTGTGTGTGTATTGATATATATAAATAAAAAATATACACCGTCCACACACATTATTTAAATATAAACTTATTTTGGAATGCGATTAATCACAATTCATTTGACAGCACATTTTTATTTAATTACTTTGTCAAAAACATAAATGGTAATCAAGGAGTGAAACCCAAAATAACCTTCATTTAAAAAAAAAAATTATCTGTTAGTTCACGATTTGTCTTTAGTTGTGTCTAAGAGACTGGCTTTAACAATCAATACTCACGAAACCTCAGCAATCATTAGTGTCTAATTGGAATATTGACTTGAATAATGTAAATCAATTGCTTACATGCTAAACTTATAGTTGCAAGCCTACAATTAGTATGTGAAATTCAGGTATTAAGACGTGATGATTGTTTAAAATTTTTTTGTACAAAAAAAAAAAAGCTGTTGGTGCTGGAGGTTTAATATTTTGGTCATTCACAGCTTTCACCCCCACCACTCCTACAATCGAATCTTGTGAGCAACACATTCACATGTCCTTGTGAAGCCCCCCCACTTCCCAACAACAAACATGCACCTGTCCATTCAGGACCGTCTGGAGGTCACTGTGTGTTAACGTTATGGACGTCAGTGGAACTTTGAGTTTGCATTGCGGTCTTTTCTACTCATTTCTACCTGTAATCTGTCACTCTTTCTATTCATAGCCAAAAACGAGGCGGGCCTTCCTGTGTCTGTGTGCCAATCACAGACCAGCGCGGTCCTGGTCTGACGGTCGCCCAGCGTGGTTTTATACATGCACATTTTTTTAAAGAACTTGTTTTGTTTTTTGTTTTTTGTTTTTCTCATTGGTTGATTTGTGTATAAAGAGGCAAAGTTCTGTCACTAATATGCCACTCTATTCTAAATAAAACCTGATTGGTTATCTCTGTAGCTGTTGTGATTTTATTGGTTAAAAGACTGAAGTTGGCTAAGGTGGAATAAAAGCACTATACTATTCTTACTATAATTGTTTATATGTATACTAAGTACTTAGAGATCTGCAATCTATAATGTCAAAAGATTTTGAACAGTAAGAGTTTTACTGTTTATTTAAATATTTTTAAAATTCTCTTCTGCTCACCAAGCCTGCATTTATTTGTTCCAAAATACAGCAAAAGCAGTAATGTTGTGAAATATTTTTACTGTTTAAAATAACTCTTTTCTATTTGAATATATTTTAAATTGTAATTTATTCCTGTGATAAAAGATACATTTTCAGCATCATTACTCCAGTCATCAGTGTCACATGATCCTTCAGAAATCATTCTAATATGCTGATTTGCTGTTCAAAAAACATTTATTATTATTATCAATATTTAAAAGAGTTGAGTATATTTTTTCAGGATTCTTTGATCAATAGAAAGATCCAAAGATCAGCATTTATCTAAAATAATAAGATTTTGTAACATTATACATTACACCATTCAAAAGCTCAGAATTTCTATCAGAAATGATAGAAATTAATACTTCTATTTGGCAAGGATGTTTTAAATTGATCAAAAGTGATGAAGAAGTCATTTATAATGTTACAAAAGATTTCTATTTTAGATAAATGCTGTTCTTCTGAACTTTCTGCTCAGCTGTTCTCAACATAATAATAATAATAATAATAATAATAATTTTTTTGGAGCAGCAAATCAGAATATTAGATGATAATTTCCGAAAGATCATGTGACTGGAGTAATGATGCTAAAATGTCAGCTTTGAAATAAATGATATTTTAAAATAGAAAGAAGTTACATAGTTAAAATATTTCAGAATTGTCCTATTTTGCTGTACTTTGGCTTAAATAAATGCAGGTTTGATGAGAAGAAGAAACTTCTTTAAAAAACATTTAAAAAATATTGACTGAAGGTAAACTATTTTTCGTGAGAATAACTGAATGCCACTTGCTGACTTCGGAACAGGGTTATTAACTAAAATTAGCTAACAAGGCAAGATTTCTCATACTGATTTAGTTTAAGTTATTTATTGAGTTTCCCTTTTATTATGATAGGATAGTACAGAGCAGACAGGAAGTGAAATGGAACAGAGAGAGGGGGGCGGGAATCGGGAAAGGTCCTCGAGGTAGATTCGAACTCGGTACACCCATAGTACTACTACACTGTATGTCGGCGCACTTGCCCACTAGGCTATCGACACCAACTAGTTAACTAAAACTAAAATAATTCATAAAAACTATATCATTAAAAATAATTAACATGAAAAACGAGAAATGTCAATAGAAATTATAGTACCTCAATAATACTAAAAACACTAAAATATACACATAGCTGCTATTTTGCAGACTTTTTTTTAGCTTATGAACTGAAATGAAGATTTTTATTTTTTGAACCGAACCAATTGTGATCTAATATAGAGTGTATGAAAGCAAAATATTTGTGCTCCAGAATTAAATTAAGTTTAACCCATAAAGTAAGTAATGAGTAAGTAATAAAATAAAGACGTTTTTGTTGTTGCAGTCGTTAATTTTTAATAAAATGTATTTATAGACGATATATCAGGCATTAAGATATAGGCCTATATATTTCTACATACTGTATTTTCTCTCGTTTTCGATTTAAGCTGTAAACAATGAAAGTTTACCCTCTAAATCTACCTCATTGCTTACGAAGAAAGATCCACCCTGTTCAAGTGAAATAACATGAGTACTACTGAAGGTCAAGCGCGCATGATTGCAACACTGAACCTGAGGAAACACGCCTAGTGTGCACGTCACGTGATGTAACCTGAGCAGCGTCTGCAGGTTATCAATCAATACTCAGGCTAGAGTTTGCGCTTCACTCAAGCTCAATCACTTTAATATCTAGTTTACAGATAGAGGTCTGCGCGTGTGGGCAACACGATGGCTGAAGATGCCTTGTTTGCCAGTGATTACGGTGGGTGATGTGCTGGAAATTAGTTGATTGACTCATTGTTTTTGACACCGATAATTGTCTAATTGGTCTCACTTCTACAGGGATAACAGCTCTAATGGTTTGATACTCAGGGCGGAAGTTCAATTTATTCTCTAATTAGCGTTAAATAAACACGTGAAGAAAGCGTCACATTTCACACTTTAAAGTAATGTTTGTAATATCAGTTGAATGTTAAATCTCTGGCGATAATATTTTTATTGTTCCCACCACACACGGTTTTTTCTTTTTGTGCTCACCTTCACGTTCATTATATAACAACAGAATACAACGCGTAGGATTTGTGTTTTCTGAACTGCCATGACTAAAAAGAAGTTAAGATGACCTTAAAGATAGATAATGAGAGGTTATTTTTTGTTAAGAGAGCCATGTCTTAAATTTAAAGCGATATTTAACCCAAAAATGAAAATTCTGTCATCTACTCACCTCATTTAATTCCAGACTTTTTTTTGAAGAACATAAAAGATATTACATAATTAGACATTTCTTCTTCTTCTTTGGCCCATACAATGGATGTCGGTCCCTGGTGAAAAAAACAGCATATGCTGGTAGGTATGTTTTGGTGCTGGTTTATGCTGGTCATGTTGCTGGTCAAGGACCAGCAAAAACCAGCAAAGGACCAGCTTAAACCAGCACCAAAACATACCTACCAGCATATGCTGTTTTTTTCACCAGGGTAGTATCTTTTGTGTTTTATTTCTGTTATCAGAATAAAGTTATCCTGGTTGAGTAAGTGACGGCAGAATTTTAGGTGAACTAGGCCTTGCAGTCAAAGTCTGAGAGATGTCAGATGGATAATAATGTACCTTTTGTGATAGGATGCAGAATCAGTTCTGAATTGAGGTAGAGTTCATTCATTGCTAGTTTGCTACTTGTATCTGTATTTTTTATGCGATGTCATATTTACAGATGGTCCATGTCCTCTGTGTGAGGAAGATGAGCAGAGAGGGTATTGTAGATACAGAAACACAGAGCAAGAGAACGAGAGAGAAAAAAACAGCGATGGAGAAGTGGAAGACAAACAGTCACAGGAGTTCAAGAGGGACGCTCAGGTGAAACTAGAGAAAATAGCTGAGGAGAATTGGACAGTAGTTCAAGAACCTGAAGAGAGGAAAAAAGAGACGAAAGAGGAAGAAAACACAACTGAAGATGTCAAACAGAAAAATGAAAAGGGCACAGATGACGAAGAGACAAACAAGAAAGTAGATAATGTAGAAACCGATGAAAACTATAACAACAATGAGCGGGAAAGTACATTAGCTTTCAAAAATGATGAAAATAAGACAGATGATGATAATGATGCAGAGGCAAGCGACTTGCTGATGCCGCCTTTAGAGGATGAGTGCATTTTGCAGATGGGCCCAGACTGCACCATAGACCTGGTGATGGTGTGTGATCAGTCGGTGGAGAGGTGTATGAATGAAGACCTTTTGTTATGTCCCCCCAAATCTTCAGATCTCCCCCAGCAGCCTCCAATAAAATCTCCACCAAGACCGTTGTCTATCACATTACCTCCTCAAAATGCAACAATACTTCCCTTTCAGCCTCAGTCTCTACTTCAACCTCAGGTTCCAACACAGGCTCCATGCTTGGGCAAACGGCCCTATGGAAGCAGCACCGATGTACCCACAGGACAGCTGGAGGTGACGCTGCGGCAGGTTTACAGCACTCGCCGCTACACCCGTTATGCTAGCAGAACGGCCCCTCTTATATCTCTGGCCTCGGTTGGTGGAGAGACCAGCAGTCAGGGTTTACCCTCCATCAGCATGGATGCTCCTCTAATGCCACCGAAGAAAAAAACTCGCACTTTCTACAGCACCGGTGAGAGAACGTACATATTAAAGGCATAGTTCACATAGAAATTAAAATTCTGGCATAATTTACTCGCTTTCATGTCATTTCAAATCTGTATAACTTCAGAAACACAAAAGAAGATATCTTGAAAAATATCTCTTTGGGGCTTTTTTTTTCATCCAGTGTTATTTGAGACCCCTACTAACTTTCATTATATGGACAAAATATCATCTTCTGTGTTCCACGGAAGAATGTACAATATGTATATTGTAGAAAACGTGATACATTATTGTCAGGATTCTTTGATTAATAGAAATGTAAAAAAAAAACAGCATTTATTTCAAATATAATTTTTTTTAAACATTATATATTATACATTACAAAGTCTTTACTGTATATTTTGATTGATTTTCATGCAGCCTTAATGAATAAAAGTATTATTATTATTATTTTTTTATTTATTATTTTTTTTTAATCTTACTGGCCCCAAACTATGAGAGCCCATTTTAGTCACTGAATAAAAAAAAGGTACTTTTGCGACTATTTATCTTACAATTCTGACTTTTCTCACAATTATGAGTTTACATCTTGTAATTCTGACTTTTTTCTCAGAATTGTAATAAACTTGCAGTTCGCAAGTTGCAATTCTGAAAAAAATATATATTTTTTTTGTGAGTTTGTATCTCACGATTGTGACTTTCTTCTCAAAATTGTAAGTTTATATCTCTCACTTGTGACATTTTTCTCAGAATTGCAAGTTTATATCTCACAATTGTGACTTTTTTTTCAGAATTACAAGTTCATGTCCCACAATTGACTTTCTTCTTAAAATTGTGACTTTATATTTCACAATTGTGGCTTTTCTCAGAATTGTGAGTTTACATCTCACAATTTGGACTTTTTTCTCAGAATTGTGTGATATAAACTCGCAAATGTGAGAAACAAGTCAGAATTGCAAGATATAAACTCTGTCATAAATTCTGACTTTTTTTCTTTTCTTGGAATTGGGAGTTTATATCTAGCAATTGTGACTTTTTTCCTCAAAATTGCAAGTTTATATCACAATTTTTAGAAAAAAACCCACAAGAATTCTGAGTTTATATCTCACAGTTCTGAGTTGTAAGCTCGCAATTGCGAGGAAAAAAGTCAGAATTGTGAGATTAAAAAGTCATAATTACCTTTTTTTAAATTCAGTGGCAGAAAAAGTCTTCTATAACAAACGTTTAAATGGTATTGTATTAGTTTCCACAAAAAAAAACCACGAAGCAGCAAAAACTGTTTTTAACATTGATGTACATAGATCAGTTGGAGGAGCTGGAGCGTGTATTTCAGGACGATCACTACCCTGATGGAGACAAGAGAAAGGAGATTGCTGCCGCCATCGGTGTTACGCCCCAAAGAATCATGGTCACTGTTCACGGGCATCCATTCCTTAGGATCACAAATAAATGAATCAAAATGCATGCAAGTGTCAATAACTGTACTCTGATCCTCACACCAGGTGTGGTTTCAAAACCGCCGAGCCAAATGGAGAAAAACAGCAAAAGCCACAGGAAAAAAGCCACCTGCTAGTCGTGGTCAACTTTGTGCCCAGGGTAACAGGTAAGTGACCCCATTGACGCAGTGCAGCAAACATACTATGATGCAATGCACATAATCGCTTGTATAATTCATTCGTGTGTGCAGGCCACCAATTTTCTCAGCTCCTGCTGTTACATCTCAACATGCCAAGACTGGAAAAACACTTCCCCCCTACAGTACCATCCGGACCAGCTGCACCAGTCCACCAGGTCACATACTCAAACATACACCTAAACGGTTTAATTAAGCTATATTTTAGGGCTTAAGCTATTTAATTTAATTATGCATTAGGGATTAAACTGCTTAGTTAACCTAAGGACCTTAGGTTTAAGTCATTTAATTAAACTATTAATTAGAACGAATTGAAAATGCTTACACATTCAAAACATAGACAGTTTTCTGTGTTCATCAGGTCCAGCTTGTGTTGATATGACACCTTGTGTGTCTCAAGGAGGTTTTTTGGAGTACATGCCCCCTCCCATGCACAGTCCTCCTCCGATACGACGTGCCTCCTTGCCTCTTATCACGGCATACAACCCTCCTACTCACACCGTGTCCCTGCTGCTGGACACACCTGAACACAGCGAGCCTAGCTCTGCAGACACAACCCCGCTGAGTTTGCAGACTGACACCGGGTTAGTATGAAACTAGGTTATGCATCATGTGCAGTTCCTTTATTAACCACCAGAGGTCAGCACAGAGCATTTTACATAGTGATTTTCAGAAGTAGAGGTACGTACAGTACAGTACAGTAGCAGGTATTCCTGAAATATCACCTGTGCTCAATCAAATCTTTTGATGTCACATGATATAGTTGCTCAAATGTGTTTTTGCTGTTCACAGGTTTGACTATGATGGCTACATGACTTCTGCTCCACAGAACAGCACTTTCCAGCTCAACACATTTCCTCAACAGTCTAACACCTTATTACCTCAGCAAACAAACACTCTGTTACCCCAACAAACCAGCTGTCTTATGCCCCAACAGTCCAGCACAATGTTGCCCCAGTACTCCCACCTGTCGTACCTCACACCCTCTCCTTACCTCACGCCCAACCCCACCGAGAGCAGCAGTGCTCCTTATCTGCCCCTCACCTCAGGAAACAACAACACCCTGCCTGCATACACCAGTAGCGGACATGCGTATCTCCAGTCTCAAACCAGCAACCAGATGCTGTTACAGTCAGGAGTTCATGGTAAGCCAACCACATTACACCTTTGAAAACAAACATCTACTTAAAGTAGTAGTAAAGTAGTAACTTATGTGTTTCTATAAAGCATTTCAGGCCTACCCTTGGACTACTGATATGTATAGTCAGTCGGGTCAGTATACACAGGCGGTGTTTCGGCCACAGTTATCGTCACAGGGTCATGAGAGTCAGTACTCCCAGCTCCTGCCCCAGCAGCACTACGTTCAGCTCGAAGGAGCGCCGTCGCAGCCCAGTCTGCCCAAACCCACCCCTGACCCCCTGCTCCCCAATGTCAAAGTGGAGTCTGAAGACATGGGACACAGCCAGCCAATCAGAGTCAGTGAGGCAGAGCCTAACTTTCATTGTGATTTCTCACCAATTGGCTTTTAACAACAGCAGGTGATGCATGTTTATATATATTTTTTGTGTTAATGTGTATGGAGAGTCTATGTGTATATACTGTGTGTTTTATAATTGCTTGGAAAAACAGTATGAGGAATTATCATTTTTATGGAAAATTTAGAAAAAGATTGGATTAGAAAAAAAATGAAAGACTGGGGAAAAGCTAATTCATATTATAGTTCATATTATTTGTAAAAAGAGTATTTTATTTCTCCTTGCAAGGTGCAGTGATTGTGTGTTGTATTTGTGTTGAATCAGGATTATTGTAGTTAACTAAACTTAAACCATTAAAAAAGATGTTGTAAATTGAAATTAAATGAGCATTAACTGAAATAAAGTCAATAAAAAACTTAGTAAAAGTCTTGAGGCGAGACATTGCAGGTAAATAGGGTAAAAAAATTAACTAATAGTTGTCAACTTACCTGCCCAGATGATTTATTACATTGATAATTGCAAACATTTTTTGTATTACAAGTTTTCTAAAATGTTAGGTTTGAATATGTAAATGAGGCATTATTTAATGAAAATGTGCTCATTTGCATACATTTCTAGTACAAAAATCTAAACACTGGATTTTTGATATTAGAGTCAAATATTTTTACAGAGGGAATTTTGTCACTCCATAATTCAGAAAATACTTAGAACAGACAGAAAACAATATATTTTGTACAATTTTTTGGGGAGTAAAATGTTGTATATAATTAAGCAAATTATATATGAACAAATCCCTCTGTAAAAACCTTCAGGATATAGACAGGAACAAAAATCTTTTCCATTAGTCTGAAAAAATGAATATGTTTCTTTATGAAAAACCAAAAAGGCCAAAATGAAAAACAGTGTTTTTGCCTGTAGTGTCTCCCCTTAAACTTATTTTATTTCAGCTTATTGCTAAAACAATGTTAGTTTAACTAACAAAAATCTAAAATATTAATAATAACTAGGACTAATAATAGTATCTTAGTGATACTAAAACAACACAGTGTCTTTGATGTGGCATGACAGATCACTGTATAAACGCCTCGGAGAGCTGCTTAAGGGATGGTTCAGAAACATGATTGATATAAACACAAGCATTGACTAGAGTGGCTGCGATCAGCTCCGGTGGCCGCGTCAGAGCCGTCAACATGCCGCAGACTTGTGCAGTGTAAATGGAGTCTGTTCAAATGGCAGCGCGGAGCGCGAGTGAACGTGATCATTCCTTCCTTTCTACTACTAGTATTAAAGGAGAAGTTCACTTCCAGAACAAAAATTTACAGATAATTTACTCACCCCCTTGTCATCCAAGATGTTCATGTCTTGTGATGTTCTTTCTTCAGTCAATAAGAAATTATGTTTCTTGAGGAAAACATTTCAGAAATGTTCTCCATATAGTGGACTTCAATGGTGCCCCCAAGTTTGAACTTCCAAAGTGCAGTTTAAATGCAGCTTTAAATGGCTCTAAACAATCCCAGCCGAGGAAAAAGTGTCTTATCTAGCAAAACGATCTGTCATTTTCGAAACAAATTGACAATTTCTGTACTTTTTAACCTTAAATGCTTGTCTTGTCTCGTCTTTGCAATGCGCAAGCGTAGTCTGTGTAATCCGGGTCAATACAGTTAGGGTATGCTGAAAAACTCCCGTCTTGTTTTCTTCTTCAACGTCAAAATTGTCCTACATCGCTGTTTTACTTTTTTTTTACAATTTTTTTTTATCTTCTTTGCGTGTTTACTTTGTAAACACCGGGTCGGTACTTCTGCAGTGATGCAAGACAATTTTGAAGTTGGGGAAGAAAATGAAATGGGAGTTTTTCGACCTACACTAACTGTATTGGAAAAAACAGAGTTCACCCAGACTTAGACAAGATAAGCGTTTGAGGCTAAAAAGTATATAAATTGTCAATTTGTTTTGAAAATGACAGATTGTTTTACTAGATAAGATCCTTCTTCCTTGGCTGGGATCGTTTAGAGCCATTTGAAGCTACATTTAAACTAAGTTCAAACTAAGTCCATTATATGAAGATAATTCATGATTTTTCTCAAGAAACATGATTTCTTATCAACTGAAGAAAGAAAGACATGAACATCTTGGACAGTGTTGGGGAAAGTTACTTTTAAAAGTAATGCATTACAATATTGCGATACTCAATAAAAAAGTAACTAATTACTTAGTTACTTTTATGTAAAGTAATGCGTTACATTACTTTTGCATTACTTTTGTGTTACTTTTTAAATCTGGGCAGGGCTTTTAATATAAAAAGATGGATTTTTAGCAAATATAAAAGCCCTTTTACACCAAAAAGTAAAATAAATAAGCCTAAGGCTGAAGGACAAGTCTGTACAGTAGAAGTAGTAGGAGAAGGAAGTTCAATGCTCTTCAGCAATGAGAAAAATTAAGCACAAATGTTAATCAAAAGTAAGTTTTGCTTATTAGTATAGTTGAATTGGATCAACAAAGGTCAGCAGCAGAGACTAATAAATCGGTAAATAATATCGGTTAATAAAATGGGATTAAAATACATACATTTTGAACAAGTAAGTCATAGTTTCTAGTAAATGAAAAAGTAATGTGTTACTTTACTAGTTACTTGAAAAAGTAATCTGATTACGTAAATTCCATTACTTGTAAAGTGATGCCTCCCAACACTGATCTTGGATGACAAGGGGGTGAGTAAATTATCTGTAAATTTTTGGTCTGGAAGTGAACTCCTTTAACGCAAATAAAAATGAATCAACATTTCATGCCTCATGTAATCACTGAATCAGTGTTTAAACTGCAGAAAGACGTCAACAAAACGGCATGGAAATAAAACATCACTAAGCATTTCATCAGGCAAGTCATCAGTGTCCACAGCTTGTTAATTCACTAGAGAAATTAAGTCTAGAGAAGAGCATTTTGTAAAATATTACACTAAATGCTAATTATATTGTACATTGTAGTTTACCTGTTAGTCTTAATTATTTAATGTATGTTTAAATTAATCTGTTAGGAAACATGTCATGACAACCACTGTGTAATTAAATATATTTTAACAAATAGAATTAGAATATATATAAAAATAGAATTAGAATATATTTATTTTAAAACTCTAAATGTCAAATATGTTATTTTATATATGTAGATATATAGATAAAAACATTTAATTTAATTTCAATTTTATTTCAAATAAAATTTCATATATACCATTTAAATGTATCTTGATACTTGAAGTTGCATTTTGTGTTGCCTTATATTGCTAATAACTGTCTGTGTTGTATTTCAGGGTACTGACTGTGGAGATCTGCGAGCGATATTTTTCATTTCTTTATATGTTTGTCTTCTGTTTTTTGTTGTGGTGTGCAGGAGCTATTAAAATGCTCTTTCACTGATGATTTACTGTGTTTGTTGTTATGTATATTCACAAGATTTGCATGCATACCCACAACCACTAATGTACAGAACCTGTTTGTGTCAATGACACAACCAGGAATCGCAGGCCCCAAGTCAAAACTTTATGTTCAGACCCCCTTTTTGGCCTAAATGGAGATTGAGGGAAAGCATGTACATATGCAAGAGCACCTGTAGAAGAAACTATCATTTGCCACAAGGGGGCGTATTTTACAAAAACTTGATCTCAGTGTAAGAGATTGCACAATCCTCAACAGGCTTCTGAGGTTTTTTTGAAAGTTTTGTTCAAGCGTTCAGTCCTCTTCTGCCATCACTCATCCCTCTCATCACTAGATGCTTTCATTCTCTTTCTCCACAGCTTTACTCAGCTACACTCACACTGAAGTGAGAAGATGCATCTTTTTTTACAAAGATGCATTTGCACAAAGAAAATGTAAAAGATGCCACACACGAACATTACACCGCAAACCGCCACCGTGTTAATATAACCCTCACATATACGCAAATGCACGCTCTAGTTCCCTTCCACTTCCTGTCTCTGGTTGCTTTCAGATAGGGTGGGAAAAGTTGTGAGATAAAAGCAAAAGTCTGTGACATGTTTTCTTGTTCGTCTGACCTCCAAATACTTGCAAATTAACTGGAAATGCAAACTTGAGTCGTGTTGTGAGGAGTTCATGCGTAACACTTTATTCAGCGGTCACCAAAAAGGATATTAAAAGGATAGTTTGTGCAAAAAGCACAATTAAACATCATTAATAATAAGTGAAATGATAAACTTATTTGTAAGAGTTACTTGGACAGCTTTGAAAGTTGCTTTGGTTAAAAACTGATTTTAGTGCCTGATGTTGTATGTGCGCCCATAAATATGTGTGTTTGTCATTTCCTCTTTCAGTGTTGCATCTTTTGGGCAATAGATGAAACACTATTATGCATCAAAATGTGATTTATCCTTCTACAGAGCTTAACGTGTAGACTGAAATAGAGGAACTTCTGATAGAAATCAATTAAATCAGCCTAAAATAATAGCAAAAATAATCCAGTTCTCAGAAAATACACAGGAAGTTCTGATAACCACACAGGAACTTACAAGTGTGTTCGTCAGAAACAGGGTGGATTTGTGTGTCTGTCTGTGAGTTTTTCATCTTGTTTGTGTCATTGTGCAAGAGACGAAGAGAAAGATGTCTGGAACCCGTACCCTCTGCTGCCATGTCACCACCGCGACCGTCTTATTTGCCGGCGTATATCTGGTAACAGCTTTATATACAAGCACATACATACACTGTATACAATGTGTGTTTACATGGTTACAATTAAGTCATTACTGCCTTCCTTTTCTAATCCACTTGTTGTAATTGTTTGCAGTAACTCATGTTAGTATAGGATTTGTTTGCAGTAATTCTAGAGACTTCCTAGAGTAAAGGACAGCACGGCCATTTTGTTGCTGTTTTTTGTTGTTTATTCACTGCATACACTTAATGAAGAAGTTTGTGCATTTACAGGAAGCAGGGGCCATTTTGAAGTCACATCACAGTCAGATTCAATATTGACTGTTCTTTTTATCACAATGTTTGTCGTACAGCACTAGCCATCTCTTTATCTGAAGCTGATATTTATTTAGCAACCAATAGATAAGATGGATAGGGAGAGATACTGAATGTACTACATGCATAGACTACCAAGAAACAATTTCACATCATGATCTGGGGAGAAAAAAAGAGTGAGAAATCAATCCAATTTGAGTAGGATACTTCAACCACATTATATAATTGTGGGCATCATCAGTTTAGGAATAAAGATGTTTACTGGAAACTCTGTCAGCCGGAGTGTTTTTAAACCTGTATAGCATATCTAGCTGGGAAAGGAGGTTGTGTCTATGTTATGTAATTTACACTTTTACAGGTTTTTCTGAATGAACCGCTGTTCTTGTGTAACTTGTTCTGTTGGTGTTGGCTCGGAGGAGAGAGACCAAACACGCCGGCTGCCAGAATACACACAAACTGAGACACACATTTACCTTTATGAATTCATTCTGTTACATTCATTTTATCTGTACCCTCTGTGTGTGTGTGTGTGTGTGTGTGTCTAGAGTGTTAATATGCTGACATTGGTGGGCATCATTCTAACGGTTTCACTGGATAAAGACACCATTTCTGTCTCCTATCACGAATCAAGGGTTACCAAAGGGCACCGTGCTTGTGAGTTCACTTCACACCACTCAGCCACTTCATTCAGATATTAAACAAGGTTCAAAAGTTACATTTCTCTTCTGGATTTCGGAATTGCATATTAAGTTTTGTCCTAAGAGTTCACATGATCAGTATCACAAATGTACTGTTTGATTAGTGACCCAGAAGACGGTATGTACCTCGGTTTTAACATCATGTTTCTGTATGATTTTCGGTATGAACAGCAGGGGGGAAAACTTTTGTTTTTTTTTTTACATTTTAGTTTACTGAACAAGCTGCTCTTTCTTAAATGCATTTAGTTAGAATTACAATTTTATTAAATTAAACGTTTTAGTGATAAAAATCGACTTCAGCTTATGCTTTGAACTATAGGGAGCTCTTTTACATTATCAGGTTACAATTAACAACTTAACCCAAACTTAAATGTAATTACCATTTATTTTTAAACATAATAATCAAAACTTAAAGGAACACTTCACTTTTTTTAAAAAAATAAATAGGCTCATTCTTCAACTCCCCTAGAGTTAAACAGTTGAATTTTTTTGTTTGTTTGTTATTTTTTTTTTTTTTTTTTTTTTACCGTTTTCGAATCCATTCAGCCGATCTCCAGGATTGGCGGTAGCACTTTTAGCATAGCGTAGCATAGATCATTGAATCTTTTTTTTCTTTGACCAAAGAGTTTCGATATTTTTCTTATTTAAAACTTGACTCTTCTGTAGTTACATTGTATGGAAAGTTGTGATTTTCTAGGCTGGTATGCCTAGGAACTATACTCTCTTTCTGGCGTAATAATCAAGGAACTTTGCTGCCGTACCATGGTTGCAGCAGGCGCAATGATATTACGCACCGCCTGAAAATCGGTTAACTTCGGTCAACATAAAAAACGTGACCACCTGCTTGCACAGGTAGACTATTTTCAGGCGCTGAGTAATATCATTGCGCCTGCTGCACCCATGGTACGGCACCAAAGTTTCTGAATGAGAGTATAGTTCGCCATATCGGCCTAGAAAAACGAAACTTTTAATTTTCCATCGGACTTAGTACGCGATGTAACCACAGAAGAGTCAAGTTTTAAATAGGAAAAATATCGAAACTCTTTGGTCATTTTTGAGCGAGATGCTAACGGTCTAATCAGATTCAATGAGTATTTAGTTTAATATTTGGCGAAATGCTCTTCTCCAGACTTAATTTCTCTAGTGAACCAACAAGCTGTGGACACTGATGACTTGCCTGAGGTAAATAAAATGCTACGTGGCATTTTATTTCCATGCTGTTTTGTTGATGCAGTTTAAACAATGATTGAGTGATTACATGTGGCCTTACTTTAAATTCGCGTTAAATCGCGTTCACTCGCGCTCCGCGCTGCCATTTGAACGGACTCCACTTGTTACACTGTACAAGTCTACAGCAGGTTAACGGATCTGACACGGCCACCGGAGCTGATCGCATCCACTCAAGTCAATGTTTGTGTTTATAGGACGTTTCTGAACCATCCCAGAAGCAGGTCTCCAATGCGTTTATACAGCGATCTGTCATGGCACAGAACACATTTTGACACAAAGACTGTCAAAATGCCATTTAGAATAACAGAATTGTAAATTGTTTCGTATATTTTCAAATTCCAATGACTAAGTGTGGTTGACCTCAGACTTTTGAATATTGTATGTTTTGTAATCCTTGTAATAAAAAAAAAGCTATTTATGAAAACAGTATCCCTTAATGCTACATTTGACCAAACATTGTTCAGTATAAGACATAAATTACGTAGTCATTTAGCACAACAACAACAACGTTAAAAATGTTTAAGATAGCTTTAAGATATTAAATTGGAAGCCATTCAATTTCTCTCTCTTTGTTTCTTTCCAGTTGACATCAGCACTAACATCCTGATGCTGGTTCTGATGTCGATTTCTGCTGTGCTGGTCTTCTTCGCTAAACGCAAGGTACTGTGTACATGTTTATTGCCACGGACAGAAAAATACAGTTTCCATCTATACTCTAAACACGAATAAATGTAAAATGTGGAAAAATAGTAATGCATTACAAAATACACTTGAATACATTAATACAGATAGAAAACATTCAATATTGCATAAGGTGATTATCAATCTAGTTACATACTAAATACTAAAATGAATAAATGTTAAAGTGTTTTGTTTTTTTTTCTCTGGAAAAATAGTAAAGAAGAACATGCATTTCCCAAGCATTATAATAATAAAAAAAAAATACATTTTGAAATTTAAAATAAATTTTTGTTATTAAAAATACAGAAAAAACAGTTTTCTATTTTAATATACTGAAAAATATAATTTATTCCTGTGATCAAAGCTGAATTTTCAGCACCATTACTCGAGTATTCAGACTCACATGATCCTCCAGATCCTCCAGAGATCATTCTAATATGCTAATTTATTATCAGTGTTGGAAACTTTTCTGCTGTTTAATATTTATTTATTTATTTATTTATTGTAACCTGTGATACTTTTATTCTTTGAATAAAACGTTAAAAAGAACAGCATTTATTTAAAATAGAAATCTTTTTGTAACAATATACAATACCGATCAAAGTTTGGGGTCAGTAATTTTTTCTTTCTTTCTTTCTTTGAAAGAAATTAATACTTTTATTCAGCAAGGATGTGTTAAATTGCTAAAAAGTGAAAGTAAAGACAAATTGATTTCTATTTTGAATAAATGCTTTTTAATTCGTCAAAGAATCCTGAAAAAAGTATCACAGGTTCCCAAAAAATATTAAGCAGCATAACTGTTTCCAACATTTATAATAAATTAGCACAGAATGATTTAAGGATCGTGTGACACTGAAGACTGCATGGAGTAATGACTGATAAAAAATTCAGCTTTGCATCACAGTATATTAAAAAAGAAAATAATTATTTTAAATTGCAATAATATTTCATAATATTTTTTTCTGTATTTATGATCAAATAAATGGAACTTTGATGAACATAAGAGACTTCTTTAAAAAAAAACATTAAAAATCTTACTGATCCCAAACTTTTGAGTGTCTTTGTGTGTGTATGAATGTTTACATTCACATTCACTTACACATTATTATACAATGATTTCTGTGTTGTTTAAATGCACACAGCAAATAACTTACTCTAATAAATACTCATACAAGAACAATAATAAATCTGTGCTACTGAACTCAAATATACATACTAAATTTGTAATAAAACGGTCTGTGTGGTGGTGATAAATAGGTTTTAAATAGGTCTGGTCTGTTTTTGTTTTATTGGATGTGTATGCATGTGCATGCGTAAGTGTGCATAAGCAGTGGTTTAGTGTGTGAGCGTGCACCTTAGATTTCAACTCTGCAGCCGACACCAATATTTACCCAGCTTCCAGAAAGAGAGCTTGTCTCAATATTTATGAAGCTGGTGAAACAAGGAATCCTAGCACTCTCTCCAAACTACACATTTCAAATATGATCAGTCTATATAGTTTTTTTTAATATATGGAGTGTGAATGATTAAATGTGTGTTAGAAAGAAAATTCAACACTTGTTTCTCTCTGTTTAAGGGCCCAATGTTTGTGCTGCCTTTTGTGCTGATGATGATGGTGGAGCTCAGTCTGAGTTTTCTGTCCATGTTTAATGGAGCCTGGGGTCTGCCAGGGACCCCCGCCTACAGAGAAATTCTGCAATCTGTAGTAAGATACATAACATAGATTTTGACACAAAACTAAACGTTGACTTCATGACAACTGCATTATTTGAACACTTTAATTGAACATAATTCTACTAAACTAATGTGTACTTGTATGTATGTCTCTAACAGAAGAGTCAGCTGAAAGTCGAAAGGTTAAGTGAGGAGGATATTGGCGAGTTCACCATGTGGTACTCTGTCTTCTTTATGCTGCACATACTGCTGAAGGTATAAAACCAACATGTGTGTATGATGTTGACTGAAAAACTGGGATTCGAAATGATATGCAAACCAGAAATTAAGTGTTAGATTGCTGAAATGTTTTTGTAAAATATTTTTAAATGTAGTTAATCATCCTATATGTAATCGTCCTATAAAAACTCCTAAAAACACACATACACCTGTATTCACACACAGTCTTGTTTTGTCTGTTAGTCTGATTTGTACAGTCTAAAGCAGAGCTTTTTTAGCTGTAGAAGAGGGAATGTAAGAGGAACTTGAGGTATGAATGTGATGTATAGAGCCAGTCATAAAGTGTGTTCTGTCCTTGAGACGGATTCGGGAAAAGGTAGAGGGAAATTAAACTGCACTCAGGATAATTTTTGCATATACGTGTGTGTTCATTTATATGTTTGGAATAATTCTGTGCGTTTGGGCTTTTATTAGTAACCCTGTGTTTTCTGTGTAGGTGTACGCTCTTCAAGTGTCAATGAAGTGTTTCTATGCTCTGAAGGCAGAAAGGATGGCTGCTGTCAGTGTTTGCAGTGGAAATTCTGTGACAGTGAGTGCATTTATAGTGGAGTTTGTTTTTAGTGTCACACGATACAGCAGTTTCAATGTTGTTGTATAACATGTACATTTACTTTTTTTTTTTGAACATATATGTGACCCAGGGCCACAAAACCAGTCATGAGGGTCAATTTTTGGAAATTGAGATTTATACAAATAAGATTTCAATTGATGTATGGTTTGTTAGGATAGGACAATATTTGGCCAAGATAAAACTATTAAAAAATCTGGAATCTGAGGGTGCAAAAAAATTCAAAATATTGAGGAAATCGCATTTGAAGTTGTCCAAATGAAGTTCTTAGCAATGCATATTACTAATCAAAAATTAAAATTTGATATATTTACGGTAGGAAATTCACAAAATATGTTCGTCTTCACTTAATATCTTAATGATTTTAGGCATAAAAGAAAAATGGATCATTTTGACCCATACAGTGTATTTTTGGCTATTGCTACAAATATACCAGTGCGACTTACGGCTGGTTTTGTTGTCCAGGGTCACATGTATTATAAACCTCAAATTCCAAGTCGCTGACCAATCAGAAGCATTTTATTGATTGTTTAACACAAATAGATCGACTATGTAGTTATTTAATAATAATGTTGTGATAAATCATTTGAATATGTGTTGTGTTTTTGACTAACAGATGAAGTTGCCTTCTTATGATGAAGCTCTCAAGATGAAAGCAGAAGACACACCCCCTACCTATAATGAGCCTTAAAATGAACATGTACTTCAGGCTTGGTTTTTTGACGCAAAATGCAAAAAACCCCTTTGGGTTTAAACCACAAATATATGCATAAATATTCACACGCATGCTACAATCAGGCACAGCTATGCTTACATGTAACATCTATGCTTTTAATAAATAAATGTAAAAAATTGATTTATGTGTTTCAGATTATTGTGTCCTTACTGGCAGGGGAAGCACGGTGAAGGAAGGCAGGAAGACAGGCAGGCAGGCATTCGGTTTAAACAGTAACGTAACCACTGTCATGTTTATCATTTGGTCACAAGCCAGAAGCTAGATCTGTTTATACGATTATGAGATAGTAACCTGAAGCTGTTTGTGTAAGAAAGATGGGAAATTGAATCCCTGTAATAACCATGTCAGTTGCTTTATGTAAGTGCATAAAATTAAAACACATAAATCTTCACATCATGCTCAATGATACATGGCAAAATATACAGTGGAGGTCAAAATTAGAGAACAACCTATAATTTTCCAAACTCACTGCATAGTCCTATTTAAAGTTATCCTAACAGGTGTAGGAGGGTAGTTTTTAGGCATATTTCATAAATTAATTATATTCTGAAGCACAGTATACAAGTCTTAAATGAGATGATTAAAAAGAACTCTCATCAAAATTAGTGAACACTTACAGATACCTCCCGGTTATTGGTGTTAATCTGGCACCTGGTGCTAATTTCCTAATTTATATGTCAAACCCTATTTAACTGGCAGCATTCCTCCAATTTTCACTGAGATTGCACGATGGTGGGGCCACTCTAAGGTGACTGTAACCCTGCGACAGCAGGTTGTCCAAATGAAGGCCACATGCAAGGATGACACTTTCAGCCATTGCAAAGGAAGTTGATCATTCCAAATTTGTGACTTCTCAGATGTTGCAAGTTTACAATGATACTATTTCAATCATGTCCCTCAAAAAGGATGAGCATCCATGTAAGACAAATGGGCGAGTAATGCGGTAAGACAGGGGTGCCCAACCCTGTTCCTGGAGATCGACCTTCCTGCAGAGTTTAGTTCCAACCCTAATCAAACACACCTGTCTGTAATTATCAAGTGCTCCTTGAGATCCTAATTAGCTGGTTCAGGTGTGTTTGGTCAGGGTTGGAGCTGAACTCTGCAGGAAAGTCGATCTCCAGGACCAGGGTTGAGCACCCCTGCGGTAAGATAATGCAGAGACTCTCAATTGGGAATTGGTTCAGCACTGCAGCTGGAATTGCTTGCCAGGTCAGTGCTGAACAGTGTAAGGATGTCAGTGAAAGGTGGAAAAGGATGTGTCATCGTTTGGGAAATCTGATCTCATGACGAAAATGTACCTGTGGGAACTTTTTCGCGCAAGACTTGAAATATGTACCGTCATGTACGTTTCATGACTCATTCAATGTAAAACGTCCAGTGAGTGGTGCTAAAAGAGTGTTTGTTTTTTTCCCGGAACATATGAGTGTAAATCCAAACTCAACCTACCCAATAGTATAAACAAAAGTGAATGTGATGTAAAAAAAAAAAAAACCCTGTTATTTTGGCTTGTTTTTCGATCCCTCATCTTTCAGCTTTTTCGTCACGAGTCATGTTTTTCATGGGATTTGTCCAAATCAATGCCGACTGAGCTACCGAGCAAGTGTGTAATGCCCGGAAAGCGAAACGTATGGAGCTGTAATCATAAATGTGTACGCAGTTTAAAGTGCTTGCTGTTTTACTGTCTCTAGTATTAGTTTCTGTTAGAAACTGCATTTATATGTCATTTTTGGTACGCACATATATATATATATATATATATCCAGTCTCCACCGGGGCCGCCCCCGTCAGTTTTGTGTTCTGTGCGTGACTCAAATGCTCCGCACCCAAATATAAAAGCTGCTGTTAATGAAGTTTTGATGAATGAACTCGCAGCTCGACTGGACTCTTGTCGTGTCAGAAAATGATAAAGTTTCATGGACGTCGCCATCTTTGATATTACCCGTAAGGAATATGGGCTTGACTCCAGTTACACCTCCATATAGACAGTATTTGAAAGTCTACTGTAAGCTGCTGTGTGAACAGGACATTACAAGATTCACACCTGTAAGTAAATGCGGTTGTCAATCCCAAAAACTGACAGTGTGAACGTAGCCTATGAGAGTGGAAGAAGAATGGACCAAGATCACACCAGCGCAGTGTGAAAAACTAGTGATGTCCTGTGGCCGCAAATGTGCTGAAGTCGTGTAAAGCAAGGGCCTCTACATTCCTACGAATTTCACAGCTGTAACAGCTGTAAACCTCCAAAATTTTAGTTGTAATAATTTTTTGTGCTACAGTGGTTGCTGTTCTTTAATTTTGATTGCTGTGTTTTCAACAAAATAAAGGTTTTTGTTGAAATGCCTTAGATATTTTGTCAAACATGTTAGTAGAACAGTGGTATAACGACAGCTGATACTCCTTCAAATTTTGAGCGATGAAGGTTAACAATATTTCAGAAAAAATTAAGTATTTACAGATTGTTCTCTAATTTTGATCTCCACTGTATAGAAAGTATTTAAAATATTTATTAATATATCTTTAAAATGTTTCATATACTTTAGTTTACACTTAATTTGGTCAAAACCTCAAGCTGTTTTTCCAGGAGACTTTAGCATGCCAGTGTGGTGCAGATGGTGCTAGAAAAAACCTTTTAATGTTCTTGTCAGAGTTACTGGCACACTTCACATGGCAGGTTAGCGATGGATGGAAACAGGAGAAACAGTATGTGTTCAGAAACCTTAATTGCTGTGTTATGCAATATATAAAACAAACACACATGCCTCATTTACATAGACAAACAGGTGACTACCGGAGAATTATTTTCGGAGTGTTCCTGGATACTTCACATGCAGTTTTAAAGGGTTGCTCACCCTAATGACATTCCAAACTCATTTGACTTTCATCTCTGGAGGGAAAAAATAATGAGTCGTTTAGCAGTGTTTTAGGTGCTTTCTTTTAAATAGTGAAAGCGGATGGTGACCAGATGCTGTCGAGCTAAAATGATAAAAAGCATACATTTTTATACAATTTGTGCAGTGCATTTAATGTCTTTTGAAGCCATACAATAGCTTCTTATGAGGAACCAGCTGAAATTTAAGTCATTCACTGACAATCTTGCTTAACAGCGGTGGTCACTATTCATTTTTATTATAGACACTCTGCGAAAATATCTCTGTTCATGTTTCATAAAAGAAAGTTAGGTTTAAAAAGACTTGACAGTAACAAAAAATAATGAATGAAATCTTTAACTACTTTGCACTTACAGGTGCAAATGTGGCCCACACCTCTAATAGAAACGCCATATCATACTCCGCATGGTCAGCTTTTATCTCCCAGACACAGACCTGCATGTGCTCACGTGGATACTTGCATTTCCCAACGGACATACTAGACACTGCATGGTGCATATAGTAGAAAAACACAGACGTACACGTACACAGTCAGAACAGAGCCGCCTGTGTTGGATCAGGAATGGAGGCTTCCCACATAATTCCTGTGCATAAATTCCTGCGTGTGTGAGATTAATTTGAGAGGAAAAGTGCCCAGAAAAGACAGATTCATCTTAATGTTTATTTGAGTTCAACCCCAAGCTAGAGACCCCTCCTAGGGCTCCAAATGAACTTGGTTTCCCTTACACAAACACATACACAGATCAAGGTGTGTTTGTCTTTCCTACCCAAACTCTAGGTTTTTCAGAGCAGGTATACCCCCCATCCCCCCTCCCCCAAAACAGCCCGTACACCTCAGGGGAGATGGATTTGAGGGCGGCGTCTCCAAACTTAAGTGTGTATCTGTGAATATGTGTGTGTTGATAACCTGCAAGTTTCTCTCTCTGTGAATCAGTCTGTCTCTGGTTGTCGAGCAGGTCATTAGGACTCACGCCGCGTTACAGTATGACATTGCTGGGGTTTGTGATGCTGCTATGCATCCTGGGAGCTCAAGCCACCGTGGATCTGAGAAATGCTGCTGCTATGGGTAAGAAAACACACTGCATCATTAACAGATCCATCAGTGTCATTCATTTATCACTGATACTAATAACCCAGTATGAATAGGATTAATGTTTTGCTGTTAAATACTGTAATGAAAGGCAAACTTCATCCCAACTCACAAAATGAGTCTATCTATCCGTTTTGTGTAGTTGTGTTCCTTGCTGAGAATGCATGGAAATGCATGTTGATTAGTGCAGGTTGACCTGCATGCTACAAAAATATGGGCTAACCCAATAGTTGGGTTAATTTTTTTTTAATTTAAAACAGCATTTTATAGTGCAATCATAACAAAGAATAGCAAAAATACAGGCCAATCAGCATAATCTTTTTTGCTGAAGCTGCTTTAAAGTGGTAGTTCACCCAAAAATGAAAATTCTGTCATTTACTTATCCTCATGTTGTTCCAAAACGATTTCTTTGAATTAATGAATTTCTTTCTTCTGCTGAACACAAAAGAAGTTGTGGAAGTCAATGGCTAATAGCAAATGTTTGGTTTCCAACATCCTTCAGAATATTTTCTTTTGTGTTCAACAGAACAAAGAAACTCATACAAGTGATAACAGAGTTTTCATTTTGGGTTGAACTGTCACTTTAAGATAATTAAGAAGCCTAAATATATGCAGACCAGCATCCAAACACAACTAAGCCAAGCTACTCATTTTGACATCTTATTTAAAATCATTATGTTTGCGTACATTTTTGTTTTACACAACAGTTTGGATGGCAGAGTTTAATATGTGACCTTTGACCTTTAAGAGCATGTCTGTGAAGCCTTAATTTTTTTTTTAATCTAGCATTTTTCTCATTTAAATTTCTGTTTAGAATTATTTTCTCCTCTTGTGCTCAAGATCATTTTCTGCATTCGAAAGCTATGCTTATAGAATCTATTATTAAATTACTAGTTTTATTTGCATAGGTATATGCATTAAAAAACACCAGAGAAACTTCAATTAACTGGGTAATTAGGGTTATGTTACAAGTGGTTGTACATAACTTGTATGTCTTCTAGGAAAATGTGTTTTTAAGGTTTCAAATGTCACTACATATGTACACAAAGAGGCCCTGTACTGCATGAGAGTGTGTGTGTGTGTGTGTGTGTGTGTGTGTGTGAATGTGAATCTGTGTTTGCATACATACCTGAGGCTGAATGTATAATCAATGGGAGTTATTATGAGAACAGCCAGCACTGTACATTTATGGAGTTACCTGCAGACTGCAGTCTGGCTTTTCACTTTTTTCCCTTCACTCCAATATGTCTAATACTGTTTAAAAGTTTGGGGTCGGAAGACTTTTTTTTTCTTCTTCTGAAAGAAATTATGACTTTCAATCAGCAAGGATGCATTAAATTAATCAAAAGTGACAGTAAAGACATGTATAATGTTACAAAATATTCCTATCTCAAATAAACACTATTCTTTTGAACATTCCATTTCATTCCGAAAAAAGTATTACAATTTCTACAAAAATATTAAGCAGCACAACTGTTTTTAACACTGATAATAATAAAAGTTACTTAAGCACCAAATTAGCTTATTAGAATGATTTCTGAAGGATCATGTGACAAAAATAACTGAATTAATAGCTGCTAAAAAAACAGCTTTGTCATCACAGGAATATATTAAATGTTAAAATATAATAAAATAGAAAACAGTTCATTTCAATTCTAATAATATTTCACAATATCACTGTTTTTACTGTATTTTTGAGCACTGGTGAGCACTTTTCTCCTCCTTATTTTACTCTTTCCAGCCGCAGGCTTGTGTAGCACCAAGCCCACTGATGTAGTGTTCATCATCGACAGCTCTCGAAGCGTCCGCCCCTCTGAATTCGAGCAGGTCAAAGTCTTCATGACCAAAGTAATTGACGGTTTGACCATTGGGCCTGATGCTACTCGTGTGGGCGTCGTAAACTACGCCAGTCGGGTGAAGAACGAGGTCTCTCTGAAGTCCCACAAAACCAAGGCAGCGCTGGTCAAAGCAGTGTCCAAGATCGAGCCACTATCCACCGGTACCATGACCGGACTCGCCATCCAGTTTGCCATGAACGTGGCCTTCACTGAAGCCGAGGGAGCGCGCAAATCCCCTGGCATCAGCAAGGTCAGAGTCCTAGAAATCCCATAAAACCACCATATTGACATCATTAACAATGTTAAGCCTCTTTGGCAACATGCATTTTCTGTTACGTAATCTGGCCCCAGCGAACATGCAGTTTTAGGTAAAATACATCAATAATAAATATTCACAGGTGGCCATTATTGTGACTGACGGCAGACCACAGGACAACATCCGTGACATTGCAGCAAGGGCGCGGGAGGCCGGCATTGAGATATTCGCCATCGGAGTGGGTCGCGTGGACATGACCACGCTCAGACAGATGGCCAGTGAGCCTCTCGAGGACCACGTGGACTACGTGGAGAGCTACAGCCTCATTGAGAAGCTCACCAAGAAGTTCCAGGAGGCCTTCTGTGGTAAGAGAAGGGGAGAGGAAGAAAGGGAGGGAATAGAGGTCTGGAGACTCACCATGGCCGCTGATATTAAAGGTGTATCCATAGGGCATGTTATCATTAATCTCACTTCCAGACGTAGATCTCCACCCTGTGCTTGATGCTCCATTGCACTTGGGTCTCTGGGGGAGGAAGTATAAAAGCATGTGTAACCACTGATGTGTTTGTAGCCACTGGTTCTCAGCTTGAGTTTTCAGATGATTTCAAACCTTAAAAGGTTGAGAACCAATGCAGTAGAAAGTCTGAATCAGAGCAACAGCCACCTGAGACAAACAACATTGAGACTAAACAAAACTTTTATTTTTCTCCAGGCCTCAGGTGTCTGGATCTCTGACATATTTCTGTGTTTTAAAGATTTGCTGTTCATTTGAGCACAGTGGATTGTTAAAACGCATCGATTTTCTTGAGTTCCCACTTCACATAGAGTAATTCTGTCCTTCCTAACCCTTCCTTCCCCCACCCGGTGTGTGTGTGTGTTACATTCATGGTAGCGGTTGTGTCGGACCTATGCGCGACAGGCGATCATGACTGTGAGCACATTTGCATCAGCACACCCGGATCTTTCAAGTGTGCCTGCAGAGAGGGATTTACGCTCCAGGGCGACGGCCGATCATGCAGCGGTGAGTATGTATAAATGTTGGGTAAGTGTCAAAGACATGAGCAAAAGACTTAATAGCCATGTGCCGTGTTTGATGTACTGTATATAAAACCTCTGCTTTAAAGATAAATCAGATTCTTAAAGGCCAAAGGATATTTTATCTTTCACAGCCTACTAACCAAACACTCTAGCAAACTAAACAAACTACTACCATGTGACTAAACAAATTAGTAATAAGTATTAGTAATAAATTCTGTCCATTGCATTACAATATTCAAAAAATAAATGCCGTTTTGGCGCTGTTTAATGTGGAGTGATATGGCTGAAGCCTCGGTTCAAGAGAATTGCCATTGCAAAGTGCAGGCGAATTGATCATCTCCTTTGGTTTAATACCAGTTTCAGCATGACATAAACATGAATAAACATCCTAAGGTATGTTAATAGAAAGAGTACAACTTCCGAAATCCGTATCCTGTCTCCCTGTCTCATGTAATCGCTCAATCAGTGATTCAGCCTCGCAAAAGACGTCAATATGACAGCTTGTAAACAGTGTTGCGTAACGTCACATTTACCTCAGAAAAACATTCGGTGACCGTAAACTGGTTAGTCAGCTAGAAAAATGAACGCTAGAGTTGAGAATTTAGCTAAATTTATGCACCACATAACATATTCATAATATTTTACTGTTCTTCAGAGTTTAATTTATAATATAATATCTCAAGCATACATGTATACATGTTAAAGGCACAATACGTACATTTTTAATTAAAATATCCAAAAACCACTAGAACAGTGTTATATATTTTGCTGACTTGTGTACTTACATTGTTACGTCATACACCCTCGGTTTTCGGTTTTATTTTTTAGAAAACATGCTAATCCCAAAGACACTTTAATATGTTATGCATTTTATTAGACAGGTAACACACAGAGTAGCATTATAACAGAACTTTTAATGTATCTAGTGTGATAAAACAGCACTGTTTTACCTCACATACGCATGGATGTAAGGAGCGGAAGCCCTCAACTATGGCATAATAAAAGCTCCGCTGCTTTTGAGTCATGTATCATGCTCGTCCCTTATTAGCATTCACTCCAGTGTCTTCGTTTCACTTCCACAACTTTCAGCCCCACCCTGCTTTACACTACAGAGACCTTAATAAGTCTTTACATACATTAGCTTATTCATAGACATGATTTTTTGCCCAGTCCTGATGGATTGCATTAGCTGTGAGGATGAAGACAGGGATGAAGACACACAAATCACAGCATCATCAAACTACGCCTTTGGTTCTTTGTTTGTTTTGAATATGTGCCCTCTATCAGCAAAAACGTACATATTTTGCCTTTAACTCTGACAGCCCTAAAAATTATTTTGTAAAACTATTTTGTTTTTCTCTCTCAACTTTTTTATTGACTCCCAGCACCCTCTTGCGGTCCCCTGGGGGTTCCTGGACCCAGTTTGTAAACTTATGAGTTACTATAAACATCCTCTGTCTCTCTCATCCCAGCTTGCAGTAACGCAGCGACAGATGTGGTCTTTGTGATCGACGGCTCAAAGAGTGTGAGACCAGAGAACTTCGAGCTGGTCAAGAAATGGATCAACCAGATCATCGACAAACTGGACGTGTCCGAGACAAACACTCATGTGGGACTGGTGCAGTATTCCAGCACTGTGAAGCAGGAGTTCCCTCTGGGACGCTACAACAACAAAAAGGCCCTGAAAGATGCAGTGAAAAAGATGGACTACATGGAGAGGGGAACCATGACTGGCCATGCCATCAGTTTCATGGTGGATAACAGTTTCAGTCCTAACCAGGGCGCCAGACCCGGGGTGGAAAAGGTCGGCATTGTCTTCACCGATGGCAGGTCACAAGACTACATCGGAGATGCTGCCAGGAAGGCCAAGGAAAATGGTTGGTAAAGAAAAACACACAGAAATGCAATGCAAACAGTGTGTTTGAGTTCTGAGTGTTTTACAGTGTGCTGTGTCTGTGCTTTAGGCTTTAAGATGTATGCTGTGGGTGTTGGCAATGCTGTTGAGGATGAGCTGAGAGAAATCGCCTCTGAACCTGTCGCTGACCATTACTTCTACACGGCTGACTTCAAAACCATGAACCAAATTGCCAAGAAGCTGCAAATCAATGTTTGTCAAGGTAAATAAAATCACAAAAAAAGATTAATATGACTTTCAAACTAGAATTTCATCAACAATTTGTTTTTACTGTCCTGTTACTTGCAGAGGAAGATCCCTGTGAATGTAATTCTGTTGTCAAGTTCCAGAAAAAAGTGGAGGAGGCACTACAGGCATTAACAAAGAAATATATCCTTTCCTGTGTTCAGGTTCAGGTTAAAAATTTACTCTACACAAATTCCAATTGTGCTTAATATCAGTATTGACTTACAGAATGCTGAGAGAAGTTTGGAGATAAAATACATTTAGAGTCAAAGTATTTGAATTAAATTTAAATGCAAGGAAATTAGGAGATGCACAATATACAATATAGTGGTACCACATTGCATAACAGCTGATTTTTATTGGGTTTACTGGATATATATCTGGCAATATTGTAATATACAATATTGGTAATTTACTGGTTATCAGCCATAAAATAGAAATAATTATTGGCTTCTCATAATGACCAAAATTTTTATGGAAGCTTGTTTTTGCCACTGAATAAAAAAGGTAATTGTGACTTTTTATCTCACACTTCTGACTTTTTTCTCACAATCTCACATCCTACAATTCTGAGAAATTTAGTAATTGCAATTCTGACTTTATGTTTTGCAATTGTGACTTTATAACTGCATGAAAAAACATGAAAAATTTTCTCTCACAAATGTGAGTGTGTATCTCACAATTGTTACTTTTTTTCTAATTGCGAGTGTATATCTCGCAGTTCTGACTTTATAACTCGCAACTGCAAGTTTATATCTCGCAATTCTGACTTTTTTCACGCAATTTTGACTTTTTTCTCAGAATTGTGATATAAACTCGCAATTGCGAGTAATAAAGTCAGAATTGTGAGATATAAACTCACAGTTCTGACTTTTTTCTCAGAATTGCATGATAGAAATTCACAATTTTAACTTTTTTTCTTGCAAATGCGAGTTTGTATCTCGCAATTCAGATTTTTTTTAATCGACCAATTCTGAGAAAAAAGTCAGATCTGTGAGTTTATATCTTGCAATTCTGATTATAACTCACAATTGCAAGTTTATATCTCAATTCTGAGAAAAAAGTCAAAATTGCGTGAAAAAAGTCAGAATTGCGAGATATAAACTTGCAATTGCGAGTTATAAAGTCAGAACTGCGAGATATACACTCGCAATTAGAAAAAAAGTAACAATTGTGAGATACACACATTTGTGAGAAAAATATTTCACGTTTTTTCATGCATTTCGAGATATAAAATTGCAATTGGTAAAAAGTAAGAATTGTGAGTTTTTATCTTGCAATTCTGACTTTCTAACTTGCTGTTGCGAGTTTATATCTCACATTTTTGAGAAAAAGTCAAAATTGCATAAAAATATTTTTTTTCTTGCAAATGCAGGTTGGTATCTCACAATTCTTACTTTTTTTTCCAATTGCTTTATTTCCAATTCTGACTTTTTTACATGCAGTTTTGACTGTTTGCTCAGAATTGTGAGATATAAACTCACAATTGTGAGTTATAAAGTCAGAATTGCAATATATAAAAATTCAATTCTGACTTCATTTTTCAGAAATTGCATGATATAAACTCACAACTTTTTTCTTGCAAATGCTGGTTTGTATCTCTCAATTCAGATTTTTTATCTACCAATTCTGAGAAAAAGTCTGATCTGTAAGTTTATATCTTGTAATTCTGACTGTAACTCGCAGTTGCCAGTTTATATCTCAGTTCTGAGAAAAAAAAAGTCAAAATTGTGTAAAAAATATAAGAATTTTGAGATATACAAAATTAAAGTAAGAATTGCCAGATACAAACTAGCATTTGTGAGAAAAAATAATTATAATTGGAGTTTATATCATGCAATTATGAGAAATCACATCAGAATTCTAAGATAAAAAGTCACAATAATATTCAGTATTCCATAAATTTTAGTATTGGTGCATCTCTAAAAAAAATATGTGAGAAAAATATTTAAAGCATCAGAATGTATAAGGCATCAGAAATGTTTAGCGCTGGTTAGGATGCTACTATTGCATTATTTCCTTGACAACAGCATCACTGGAAGCTGTGACGAAAAGGATCGCTGCCCTGGAGAACAAGATTGTTTGAGAAGTCACCAACATCTAATTCTCACACTGCCATTCCTTCCTTTTCTTGTAAAAAACACCTCCTGTGACCTCTGACCCTAATGCTTCAGTTCCTCCACTCCATTTCTATCTGCTACTCTACCTTCATCACTATTGTCCATGGGGATGGAGCACTGACTGTGATGGTGACCATGGTTTACCTGACCACGCTTGCTCTGAATTAGGTGTTGATTTTCAAACAGCCATCCCCCCTAACAAAACCCTGTGTGCGCTGAGTAAAAATCTTCCCATATGATCTGAGAAGATCTTCACATACAACCTGGACAATAAAGTCTTCCCTGTGGGGAGGTGGTGTGTACATTAAATCCAGTGAAGGTTTCATTCTGTCTTTGCTTCTCTTTATTCTACCTTCTCAAAGTCATTCTTCCAGATTTTGCCCCGAAAATATTATTTTATATGGAGTATATATATAATGGTAATTTAATATAAGATTGGACTTGAAACAAATGTGTGAATGCTTGATCATGAATGCTTTTCTCAAATAAAAGCACACACACAAAAGCAGACACAGCACACACACGTAACACAGGCAAACATTCACTGGCTCGGCAAGTGCTAAACATACCGCTTGTGATGATTCAATAAAATCCAGTTTTGTGTCTGTGTCTTTGTTTGTTGTGTCCTTGTTTTTGTGTCGAACAGCTGTGCATTAGGCTTGATTTCACTTTAATACATGGTTACATAAGAGAAGATGTTCCACGTAATTATCAGGAGCCCCAGGTACAGACGGATGTATAATGTAAGCATAAGGGTCTGTGTATATGTGTAGCAGCTGTAGTTATACAACATTAGGAGTAACGAAAGGTTGTAGACAAAGTGAATGAGGCTTTCTCTCAACAACTAAAGAACCTTCTCTATTACACTTAATCATCTTTTTCTTTATGACCCATTTTTTATGTTGGATGCAAGTAGTTGTAATGTTCATGTTGGGTAGTAAATAACCCTTATTTCATATAGCCGAGAAAGTTTTTTAACCTTATGCAATTTGTTCATGGTTTCTGAGGCTAAGAAAACTGACCTACCGTGGTTCTGGTGGACTTCACTGACCAGCAACCATGTGGTCAGTTTAATTACTTTAAAGTTGCAATAAAACGGAAGTGGTGAGAGATCTGTTCTTCTGTACTGTGATGTTCATGGATTATTGGGAAAAAATGCATTGATGAATTAAGATGCATTTAGAAAAAAGATAGGGTGAATTTTAAATTCTTGTTGAATTTAGGTTGATATGACGAGATAATACACAGATTTGTTGCTTGTCCGTGATCTACCAGCTTTCATTTCATGTATGAAGGCGTCAACTTCTAAATTGTTATGTTTTTACCTAACCCGAAACGAATCACGCCCTCAGCTTTGTCAAGATGACTCGTTTACAGTTTCGTCCATACTACAGTAGTACCATACCGGCAGGTCATGTCTGATACAGTCACCCGGTTGCAGCTGGAGCCGGTAGCTCTGATCTCCGTTACCGGCGGGTTGCGTCATGCTGCGCCGGAGAGGTGATGCAAGAGTCCGGCGCTGTGTGTTCACGTACGCCACGCCTCCTCCCGGTGCAGTTTCCTGCTTTCCAGAAGCCAGACTCTTACAGGCACAATGAAGTCATAGAGCACAAACCCTCCGAGACTTTACATCATTACTATTGTGTTAAACCTGCGACTTCTGGACACTTATATTCGTCAGATGAAGGTGAGTTCATTTAGTCGGTCTGACCGAGTCTTTCGTATGGCGTCTAGTCCTGTGTGTTTGTGTACGGCTCACGGTAAAGTTTACAGTCGATGCTCTGCCTGAGCTATCATTTGAAGTGTTCGTTAAAGTCAGTTGAATGTCAGTTTGAGCCAGCGATGTGAATAAGGTATTCAATTGTTTTGTTGAGCGAATTTGTTAAAGCCGTTCACAAAAATAGATTAATTTTTAATTTGGACGGAATCGGTCCGCACAACTCATTGAATCGTCAACAACAACCAATAAATGATTTAAAAGGAGTATTTAGTGTGAACCTTTTGACTGAGGCGAAAAGTAGCTTAAAATACGAAATGTTTAATAAACGTATTCAATTTTTTATGTGACGTAATAAACCGCACAATGACGTAAAGAAGTGCTGAATGGTTTTTAAATGTTATCAGAAGCATTATTATTATTATGATAGCTTGGTTCCAGCTATGTGATTATACACATTACTATCTTTCTGATAGGGTTCATATTTTTCCAAAACTGTTCAAATGGACAACAGAGGGCTTTATGTTTACTAATCTATCTATATTAGTCTGTATTGTCACCCTTTCTTTTTCAGGAAGCAGGAGTTGACCTACCCCAGGCGTTGCCCTCTGGGCCCAGTGCCTTTATCCCAATTGAAGAGGTGTGTGTGTTGTTTTATGCAGGGGCCAGGTGTGTTGAAAAGATGATAATTAGTTAAATCCTAAAAATGTGAGAAAGAAATACATTTGAATTAAAAATATTTTGTTTTCCTGCATGTCTGGGGACTGTGAACATGTAAAAGTGTTGTTAAATAATTGAAATATTAACTTAAAACCCAGTCACTAATGATTAGTTTGGTAGTTGATTAATCATGTAATCAGATAATTAACTTAAAATACATACACTACCCTCCAAAAGTTTAGAAACACCCCTGGCAAAGTGTGGCTTTGGATGATATCAGCATAAATGCTTATCACTTTTTGGTGCAAGTACATTAAAGTAACTTGACATTATCATTGAAGACCAGCAATAATCATTTTCATTTTGATTACATAATCATGGCGATATATACATGTCAAAGTCAGACGTGCCCCTTTGCCAGCTGTGATGCCTGGTTACTGGTTGAAACTTGGCCCAGGTTTTTTGGTCAGCACACCTTAATAGCTTCAACAACTGATTGCCAGTTAAGTTTAGAATACAATGAATTTAGGCCCAGATTATGCAGAGCTGTAATAGCTGCTGATGGTGGATAGTTTGATGGATCGAAAATTTAAGGTTTTTCTATGTATAAACTGTTTATGTAATAAAATATGTTTTTGTAAGTTGTGTTGTCCCTTATCAGTGCAAAATGATCACAAATGAAAAAGGATTCATGCCAATATTGTCCAAAACCCCACTTTTCTAGGGCGTTTCCAGACTTTCGGAGGGCAGTGTATATAGTAGCAGTGAGGCAATAATAATAATTAGTTCAAATAGAGTATCAAAAGCAAGTAATCATATGGTTTTATTGAAAAAAAAAAAACTGTTAAAACACAATGTGTTGTAAACAATAGCTAGCGTACATTCCGCATTATAATAAATGTTACTACACGAGCTAATCCTTGTTTAATATTGCCTAAACAACATTAAATTCAAATGTCCATTTAATCTTTAATATTTGGGCATTTCTTTACGACAGAAATGCTACAGCCACTGTCATTTTGTGACATCAAAACTCTTATTTTTTACTTTTAGTTTGCAATCGCAGTAAACAGTTAGCATACTGAGAAAGATACTAATGTATTCCCCTGTATTTGCATAGGTTTATAAATGACTTACCTTACACATCAGAGATGGAGTTTGAGACGCTCAACACATGTAAATGATAACAGTTTGTGTAAATAAATAATTAAAGTGCATATATTAAACCTGCTTCGCATATTCATTTAATTGATTCATAGCGTTTCTAAATTCCCAATAGCATAATGCTTTCCTAAGATTTTTAAATGGGTTTAATACATCGTGTAGCCAGTATTTTGCCGGTTACTCGACAATGGCAAAATGCAGTCAAGGATTTTTTTAAAATTGAGTACTCGAGGAATCGTGACAGCCCTAGCTTACAGAAAAGTTTGGGAAAGTGTTCAGTGTTTACAGAACAAAACTTGAGTTCTCCGCATATCTGTTTGTTTCAGATTCTAGAGGAAGGGGCCGCACAGGAGGTGATGTCAGGCGCACTATTGTCAGAGGGACGTGTAAACCATATCAACATGATGATGGGGTTACATCCCACCTACCTAAACTGTTTCCTCCGCACCCAGAATGCTTTGCTCCAGCTGGATGGCCCTCTCCCTCTGTCATGGAGACATTTTATAATCATATTGGTAAGACTTAGTACCTTTAGATTGCAAGTTTCAAGCATAAATGAGTGTTTGTTATCTACACAACAGTAATTTTCTCTGTGCAGGCGTCTGCACGTCACCAGTGCTCGTACCTGGTGCAGCATCACAGCACTGCTTTTCTGCTTGCTGGTGGAGATGAGTCCTGGCTTAGAGGACTTCACTGTGCACCACCTAAAATACAACACCTGCAGACGCTCAACAAACTGCTTGCACACAGACCCTGGATCATCACCCAGGAACACATACAGGTAAAAAGTACAAATCATCAGTGTTGGGGAAGCTACTTTGAAACTGTATTTTAATTAAGTGAGAAACTAGTGGAAATTTAAAGTAGACAGTCAAGCAGTCTTTTCAAAAATGTATGCACCTTTTTCTTCAATGCGGAAGTAAGTCTATGTGGTCGACACTTCTGGTTCTTTAGCTGCTATAGGGAAATAGCGAGAAGAAAAACAACATGCAGTAAACACTAAAACTGTTTGCACTACAAGCCAGTGTGTTCATAATAAAGATAGTTCATTAAAATAACATGGTAAGACACATCAATTTACAATACCAAGCCATAAAAGCTGTTTTGTATAAACTAAACATAACTGGACGCGGATTAGGCCAGAAGCCAGACCCATAAAATGTACAAATGTCCACGTCCACTCTTACAGGTGGATATGTATTGTATTATGCAATTGACACCTTTTTGGTATTGCTACTTATTTAAAGTTTTTTTTTTTTTTTTTTTTTTTTTTTTCTTCTTCACAGGAATTGGTTTGTCCTGGTGCAGAGGCTCGGTGGTCCCTGGCAGAGCTGATTCAGGCTATTGTTTTGATGAGCCATGCCCACTCTCTGGCCTCATTTGTTTGGGGTTGTGGTATTCTCCCAGAGCCAGAGCAGTCGGGAGATCAGTCGCTCCAACTGTGTTCGCCCACAGAGTCCTGTTCTCCCCGAGACAAGGCCAGAAATCATCAAGAGGTATTGATTTGTGACTGACGCATTGATCACAGGTTAAAGAGAATATTTAATTTGTTTTGCTCCGGTAAATCTCTTTAATGTGTGTATGTGTGTTTGTGCGCAGTGGTCTGAGGCTGTGAACGAGGTTAAGCTTTTGATGGAGAGGATGATGATGGTTCAGCAGCAAGGTGAAGAGTTTACACAAGAAGAGATGGTTACTCGCTTTGAAAGAGAAAGGACTGAGAGTTTGCTGGAACATGCTGATGGTATGAGCACACATATACATATTTTACACCCAATTGCAGGGTTTCTTCTGGGTTAAAATAGTCCTCTGTTGTAGCTTCTGCACGTAGACATTTACATGAAAAGTTGATTAGTGAAATTTTGGGCTTCCTAAACAAATGTTAGAACATTGAATGCATTTTTCCCCATAAGATGAACATTTTAAATGACTTACACTACCAGTCAAAAGTTTTTGAACAGTAAGATTTTTAATGCTCTCTTCTGCTGACCAAGCCTACAAAAACAGCTAAAATGTAAAATATTTGTATTATTTAAAATGACTGTTTTCTCTTTGAATATATTTTAAAATGTAATTTATTTCTGTGATTTCAAAGCTGAATTTTTAGCATCATTACTCCAGTCACATGATCCTTCAGAAATCATTCTTATATTCTGATGTGGGTTTTATTCAGTAGACTTTTTTCAGGTTATTTTAAATAGTAAAAATATTTCTAAATTTTACTGTTTTTGCTGTACTTTGGATCAAATAAATGCATGCTTGATGAGCAGAAGAGACTTCTTTAAAAAACAAAAACTGGTAGTGTATAATAGATGTTTCATATCTTTTTATCACTGCCTGACCTGTGTCATATTTTTTTTCCCATACAGTACAGCGGTCTGTCCTTCCTGATTGTTTTTCACGGTTTGTTGTGGATGCAGATTTTACGTACCAGGATTTTAGTCCTAGAGGAGTGCAGGCCCCACCAACCATGAGAGCTCAGGTTCAATACTCTTATATATTCTCACACAGTATTAAAGATTTACACAAAAGTTACGAATAGAAAGCATTGTTTTAGTTTAAGTATACAATAGGTATTATATCTTGTTATATACAGTGTATTACTTATATACTGTTGTAGCATTTAAATTCTGAATTATCGTCTGTTTTTATATATTCACATTAAGCTTTTAGTCATTTTTATGTTTTTGTCTTTTTTGTCTCATTGTTAGTTTTGGTTTGTTTTATAACATTTGTATTTAGCTAAATCTTGCTATTTTTATTTTAGACTTGCACATTTTAATACTTCAGCTTAAACAGTTTATTTAGTTCTAAAGTTCTAAATTTTTCATTTTTGTCAAGTTGTTCTAGTTAAGTTGTTCATGTAATATTTATATTTAAATGGATGGTTCACCCCAAAATGAAAATTACAACATGATTTACTCACTTCCAAGCCATCCTAGGTGAATATGATTTTCGTCTTTCAGACAAATACAATGCGAGTTATATTTAAAAAAAATATCCTGGCAGTGAATGGCTGTTCAGTATGACAGTTAGTGAAAGCTAGAGATTATGGTTTATATGGTTTCAGTTTTAAATATGGATATTTTTCTTACACAAATGCACTGATTCACTTCAGAAGGCCTTTATTAACCCCTTGGAGCCATGTGGAGTACTTTTTATGATGGATGGATGCACTTTATTGGACTTCAAATTCTCAACAGCCATTCACTGCCATTATAAACCTTGGAAGAGTCAGGACATTTTATAATATAACACCCATTGTATTCATCTGAAAGAAGAAATTCATATACATCTAGGATGGCTTGAGGATGAGTAAATAATAGGGTAATTTTCATTTTTGGGTGACCTATCCCTTTAATTTAAGCTTTATTTAAATTACCAAAAACAAGTTTTAATAGTTTTAGCTAACATTAACAGTACTGGTTGTATCACGATTTGTGAGTTTGTGTATGATTTTGTGCTTTCAGGACTATTCATGGGAAGATCACGGTTTCTCTCTTATGAACAGACTGTATGGAGAGATGGCACAGCTTCTGGATGAGAAATTTCAGGTGGTATGTGCGCTCACATATCACACCATGGCCATGCACTCACACGTGGACACCTCCACACTGCGGAAAGCCATCTGGAACTATATTCACTGCATTTACGGCATCAGGTCAGTCATGCATGCATCATAGTCATGAATCGACCTTAGAACGTTCAGCCGTATGGGACAAAGAGGTGGTTTAGGGTTGTGTCTATATAAGAAGAAAAGCTCATATATATATATATATATATATATATATATATATATATATATATATATATAGACTGTACATTAAGAAGAAAAAGGTAGACATACAAATGCATTGCTTTTGGTGGTTAAAATTCTGGTGGTTAATGTGAATCTGATGTGCACTTGCATGTCCACCTACACAGGTATGACGATTACAATTATGGGGAAGTCAACCAGCTGTTAGAACGCGGTTTAAAAGTGTATGTTAAGACTGTGGCTTGCCATCCGGAGAAAACCACACCAAGAATGTACTTCTCTTTTTGGAGGCAGTTCCGCCATTCAGAAAAGGTACAAAATGTGTAAAATTTCTTGTTGATGATTCAAGTGTGTTCATATTTTAAAACCTTGCATTTGCTTCAGCAGTGGTACTGAATCATGCATGCTCTCTTGTTTTCTGAATTGTTGAATTAATTTGGATTTTAGAGTGATGTTTTAGTGTCCTCTAGTGGTTCACCTTAGAATTGACAGATATGTCAGACCAAAAACTCCTTTTAAAAGTATCATAGCTAAGTTTTCATTGTAGTACAAATGCCGGTATATTTCTTGTTTAAGATGTCTTGTTCTTTTCATGCAGGTCCATGTGAACCTGTTACTGATGGAGGCACGAATGCAGGCAGCTTTACTTTATGCTCTCAGAGCAATTACACGCTACATGACCTAATATGCTCACAAGAGCATTAAAACAAGGGATGACCTGTATACACTATTATGCTCTGATTGTAGCGTGTGTTGACACACAAATTGCACACAATCACACTTTAAAAGCACAAAGGCTTGAGAGCAATTTAGTTCCATTTTCTCTTTTCTTTGCATTATTTTTGGCTTATATAGGCTGGATGATCAGCTGCTGGATCTTGACTGGATTTGGGAGGCAGCGAATTTTGCACATGTCCTATGAGTAAATTGCCTCGTTGTGGTCTTTCTCTTATATACTGTGAATGTGTCTTTGCCCTGCTGCAGTATTCTGTTCTGTGTGTTTTGATAAATGTTTATATGAGTTTGACACTAAGATCTCTACATTGCCTATTTCTCTCTCAGATTGAGAGCTGATTTAATGTGGGGTAAAATGGATGAAAAAGCACATTTTGTTGATGTTGTTATTTGTGCATTTTTATGTATAATAAAATATTTTACTATGACATTACTATTTTGATTCATTTGTTTGTATATGATGTGCACAAGGCAAATTCCACAAATGCACTTGCCATGTCCCATGATTTTTTTTTTTTTTTTTTTTTTTTTTTTTTGGAAGCAGTAAGGTCTTGTTTTTTGTGAGACCTCAAATATGCTCGATAAACTATTATCTAACACAAAATTACAATTAAAATACTTACATTGACATTGTTTTTTGTGTGTGTGTGTACATATCGTACATATATACATTTATCTAAAGGTGTAAAACTGCACACAAATCAAATCTTTCACACTATTTACATACTACACAAAAACTAATAATTCAAATTAATCATTAATTAAAAATTAATTGAATGCACAACCACTGAAATTACATAATTTTCTTTAAATTGAAAGAGTAGTTCACTTCCAGAATGAAGTTAAGTTTCTCGAGGAACACTCCAACAATTTTTTCTCCATGAAGTGGACTTCAATGGTGGCCAACGTGTTCAAGGTCCATATTGCAGTTTCACTACAGCTACAAAAGGCTCTGCACAATCCCAGCTGAGGAATAAGGGTCTTATCCAGTGAAATGATCAATCATTTTATAAAAAAGTAAAAATTTTCCTTTTAACCACAAATGCTCATCTTAAACTAGCTCTGCGACTTCATGCATTACGTGATCACGTTGACAAAGTCATGCCTGGTTAGTTCTTCATCTGTGTACTTTGTTCAAAAAGGTAGGGTAGGGTGAAAAACCTCATCTCAATTTCTCCTCCAACCACAAAATCATCCAACATCATTGTTTTACCTTTTTTTGTTCAGGGCGTTTGCCCTTTCGCTTTGTAAACACTGGGCTGGTACTTCCGCCTACGTCACTCATGCGTGATTAAGTAACGTGTGAGGTCAAGCTACTGCAAGAGGAGCATTTGTGGTTAAAAAGTATATACATTCGTATTTTTCTTAGAAAACTACCAAATATTTTGCTAGATAAGACCCATGTTCCTCAGCTGGGATTGTGTAGAGCTCTTGAAGCTGCATTAAAACTGCAGTTTGGACCTTCAACCGTTAACGACCATCGAAGTCCACTATATGGAGAAAAATTCTGTGAAGTTTTCCTCAAAAATCTTTTTTTTTTTTTTTCCTTGGATGACATGGGGTAAAGTAAAGTAAATTATCAGGAAAAAGTAAAGTAAATTATCAGGAAATTTTCATTCAGGAAGTGAACTTCTCCTTTTTAAGCATATTTTGAGGTCATATACATTTGCACCCTAATCGTGGAAAGTTCAATAAACTGTAAAAAATTATTTTTCAACACCCATTCGCTGCAGAACTAACACAAAACAGCCACCAGGGTTCAGTACCGGCCAAGAAACGTTTTCCGGTAGTAACATCCAAACCAGCGCGGGTATCTGATAATAGCGTTTACCGCACAGCTATGGTGTCTAAATGTTTTATCTCACAAATATGTTTGTTGCAGTCAATTACCAACGCCTTTGTCTAAGAAAATGCCAACTACTATAAGTAACTTTCATAAAACAGACTAAAACGTAAGTACCACCTGTGGTGGTCGAAACGAGACGAGTCATGACATTTAACTGCTCTATTTAGGTGATAAAACCTCACTGCCGTGTGAAGCATTTTGCAAACAAATATAATTTCCCGGAAACAACATGAATATGTAGATCTGGGCTGAGAGGAGGTGGAGTCGGTTCTCACTTCGCCTGGCGCGGAATTAAGCCCTTCCGGACACAGCGCGACTCGAGCGAGCGCATCCGCGGCCGGCTGAAAGCCGCACGGACTCTTGTGTCTGTCTGTCCACTGTTCATATGAATTTACACTGTCCCGCCTGATCCACCTCTACTGCCAGCGTGTTAGAGATTCATAAAGGTAGGAATAAATTACTCTTTTTACGCATTTTTGCTTACTTACAACAAAACAGTTAGTTTTGTTAACAAGAAGTTGATGTGAAATAAGTATTTTTAAGTGCAAATGTCAGTGGCAGGTTCCCATAAGAGGGTGTATGAAAAATGTACTTGTTTGACCTAAAGTTAATCTCAAATGTGGGTGTTAACGGGCGTACATGCTTTATTTAGTAATGCGTTTAGGTTTTGAGTTGTTTAATTGGTGTGTGTGTTTATGTATATGAACGTTATGAAGGTATGTACATGTATATGTATGTATTGGTTGATTGCACCAGAGATTTAACTAAATAATTTTAAGAGTGCATTGAGTAGTTCAGTTGGTTCAGATAGTGGAAGCTGTTAGTTCCCCTAGGGAGTCTGCTGACTCCTCTACAAAAGTGAGAGACAAACAAGGTCGAGACACATCGTGAGGGGTGAAAGAGAACTGAGTTGATCTGAAAGCTCTAAATGAGTTGGATGAGCAAATGATTGGACAGCAGGTGCATTGAAGAGTCTTTGCAGTGCATTTCTTTACTCAGCTTTTGCTGTTTGCATTAAACAACAAATTTGTGTCTGGTAATGTTGTGTGAATGAACTCAAGATGGAGAGCAAGATAATGAGAACACAAAAGTGAGAAGTTTGCTGCTGTGGTTTCAGAGCTTCAGTGTCTGTCGTTATATCTACATGTATGTGCTGCTCATCTATAAATATTGGTTGCTTTTCAGCCTATTTATCTTGTATTGGTCTTTTTTCGTGATGAGTTTGTTATACCGTTGTCATTTTGATTCTATGGTTTGATTGTTACTCTTACCCTCAGTTACACAAACAAGGCTTAAGCCTAAGCCTAGACTAAAATGTAAGTCTCAGATGTTTCAACTGAAAGAAACTTTGTTTTGTCTTAAGATGCACACCTGTAATGTTTTTCCTAAGGCGCATTTATAAAAACGACTTAATTGTCCTAATTGACCTATGGCCTGATCCTGACTAAGTCTAAGCCCTTTCTGTGAAACCAGGCCTTAGTAAACGTTGAAGACTATATCAAGCACCTTCCTCTCTAGTCTATTGACAGTCTAAAAACAAATGGCAAATGAAAGACTGGACTGATGATGAGAATCACGAGCGCTCTTGCTGTTGTACTCTTTTCATAACCAGTCATTTCAAAATTATTATGTGGTTTGATTGATCAAATTAAATAGCAGTGAGTTTGTCCTAGAGCGAAAAACAGAATGGAATGTCTCTAGGACTAGATTAGGCCATAGGCTTCATAACTTCCTGTTCTGTACAAGGTCACTTCCTGGCTACTCTCCCCTGGCGCTATAGGAGGAAGTGGGTGCGGCTGTCCGGTAAAATTGTCCAAAATGCGACATGGTAAAACTGACCAAGTCTCTGATACACATTTTAGCTCTTTTGCGCATAGCTCAGCACTGTTGCGGCACCTGTCGTTTTCATGCAGGATGGTTGTTAGTATAAGTTTGCTAAAGTAAGTACATTGTATGCTAAGGTTTCTTGACGGGCTGACATTAATTCAGTTAAATCAGTTGAATTTCCCGAACTTCCTTTCAGTAGAAAAATGTAAGACCACAATTGGTTTCATTAGAAAGAACTGATTGAGATGTCAGATTAAAAAGAAGTACAAATATTTAGTTTTTCAAACGCATCAGGTCTAAAATACTGGCTGTTCGTGAAAGGCCTGTTCATGGAATCTCACTCTGGAGGAAATTGACATCATGTGGAAAAAGGAAGTAGCTGTGTTTGTGACACCTGACTTACTGTTCCCAGGACACACTTTGCTATTGTCTTCCCTCTCTCGCCCTCTTTACCACTTCATATCTGTGTTTCCCTCTAATTTTGGTCTTGTATGTGTGTGTCTACTGTATAGGTTTGTCTGGAGCCTCAACTTTGTCTGCTTGCATGCACTGTATGTCTGTTGTTTATTTGTTTAGGGAGTGTTTCCATTAAAGTTTTTGTGAATATGTGTGTGTGTTTGTGTGTGTTTGTGTGTGTTTGTGTGTGTTTGTGTGTGTTTGTGTGTGTTTGTGTGTGTGTAAGAGAGAGAGAGGGGATTGCAGTGTGACAACTTGTTTCCCGGTGTCCTATCATTCCAGTTCCACTCACACAAGACTTCCTGTTTGAGGGGGAGGAAACTTCCTCTGCCTAAGAGTGGGAGAAGTGGGGAAAAGGGAAAGCGAAGAATGAAGGAGCTGCAAGAAAAAAAATAAAGACAATAAAATAAGGATGGTAAACCTAAAGCGTTTTGAGTGGGACAACCTGTAGTGTTGTCCTTGGCCCTGTCATCATGTAAGATAGTGGGCCCGAAAAAGAGGGTGCGCGACAATTAAGATGTTGTCTTGGGCCCATGAATGTGTATGTGAATATGTATACGCTATTTATTTTATACATATTTGATATGCATTTTGCCACAGTTTTTGTATTACGTGTTTTGGTTGCTTGTATAAATTGTCTTGAAAGTTAATCTAGTATTAGTTTCTGTTTTTGCTTAGAGGCACTGACAAAAATGCGGACTCAAAAAAGCGGAAACAGAATCAAAAGGCGAAGATGTACACAATGCTGTATATGCTGTCTATATAAGAATAGTTGATAATAAAACCTTTGATATGTTGTCTAAAACATCAAGTACATAATTTTAATGCTACAGGTTAATTCAGACATGTTTATAATGTATAGTATGAAAACTGGACATTCATTTTGAACGTTTACATTGTGTAGTGATTAACTTTAAGGGTGTGTTTAACGGCAAAGATAATCTAAATATAAAAATATAGGAAATGAGCGTGTTAAGTTGAGCATCCTATATCGACTGATATGAATAAATGATACTTTGTATTATCCGCTACAATTTTGAAGTATTTTTACTATTTAAAATAACCGTTTTCTATTTGAATATCTTTTTAAAATGTAATTTATTCCTGTGATCAAATCTACATTTTCAGCATCGTTACTCCAGTCTTTAGTGTCGCATGATCCTTCAGAAATCATTCTAATACGCTGATTATTATTATAATCATTATAATTATATTATTATTATTATTATTATCATCATCATCAATAGTTAAAACAGCTGAGTGCTTTTTTTCTGTATTCTTTGAATAGTAAGATCCAAAGATCAGCATTTATCTGAAAAAAAAAGCTTTTGTAACATTATATACTATACCATTCAAAAGCTTGGAGTATTTTTATTTATTTAATTATTTTTGTAAAGAATTTTTTTATTTAGCAAGGATGCTTTAAACTGATTTTTGATGTTTTTTTTGAGCAGCAAATCAGAATATTACAATGATTTCTGAAGGATTGTGTGACTGGAGTAATAATGCAAAAAATTCAGCTTTGAAATCACAGGAATAAATGACATTTTTAAATATTTTCAAATAGAAAAGTTATTTTAAAGAGTAAAAATTATTTCAAAATGTTACTGTTTTTGCTGTATTTTAGATCAAATAAACACAGGCTTGATAAGCAGAAGAGACTTCTTTAAAAAGCATAAATAACTTTTGACTGGTAGTGTATATTATGCATTGGTCACGCTGTAACCCATACACTTTCAGCATCTTTGTTTGACCTTTTTGTTTTTCTTTGATAAAAATTAATTGAGAAAGAGAGTTATCTTATTCACTGAAAACTTCTCAGAAAAGGTGTGTCCAAGTGTTTGTGACTAAATTATCAACCAGTATGTTGCAAGGTGTCAGTGTGAGAGGGTGTAACTAAATTTCAACATTTACAGTAGCCTTCATAACTGTTAAACATCTTTGTCCAGCAGCAGCTTCTCACCATCTTTCCTTTACTTTCCTATTCTGGTATAATCGTAGTAAGCTATCGCCCTATAGGTGAAGCATCTCGCTAAATCTAGAATTCAGAAAGGTGATGCAACACTCATTACACAACCTGAACTTAAGCTTATGAAGTTTGCTTTAGTTGTGATCTGATTATGGGCTTTGTTCTAGTGACAGACTAGATGGTCTTCTGCATTTGCTGTTGGTAAGCCCTCAAACCCTCAAATGCAACTTCCTCTTATCGACAGCTGTGATGCTATGGTTGGTGAGAATGTGAGAGGACTCATTTTGACAGTTTGACACATATTGAGCTTGTGAGTTTGCAGCCCTGGGTTCTTTTGCATTATTTAAGTTCTTATAACCTTCTAGAACATCTTAGAGACTTATTGTTTGATCAGTCATCTTCCATTCTGTGTGTAGTTTATTCTGTAGTTATATCTTTTTTCATCCACGTACCTAAAATAACTTTTGATGATTATGGGCTTTGGGCTGTACTGTGTGTTTAAAAGACTTTCAAAAGTTTTTAAATGCCTTCGTTTTCAACTGTAGCATTGCGTTTTTGTTGTTGGATTAGACTTTGTCGCTGCTTTATATATTTTTTTTTAGTTGTGTGACTGATGGTGTTGGCGCATGTTACGTGTCAAACCTCTTTTAGAAAAAAAAATGTGGTGTCTATGTTCGCAGGTCTAGAATATATTTAAACACCGAAAGTAGAGCCATCTCTGCGCTTCTGTTAAAATGGCTTCCATTGAAAAGAGTGAATTTTACAGCAAGCCTTAGAGATGTACTATTTGGCTTCCTCTTTTTTTAAATCACAATTTCTTTCTCTGAAACACCACTGATATTGAACAGAGTAATTTGGGACTTTTGCTAAAGTTCTTCTTAGACATTTCTCCTGAGGAAGAGACCCCCAACGTCTCTGATAATATTTAGAAGAGAGCTCAGAAGATACCAAACTTTGCAATGAAGGCCAGCTTCACACTAGAGCTTTTGGTGCGTACCCATGCTCAATTTGCTAAAAAAGTGAATGTCAAACCTAGGTAGATTTATGTGACCTATAGTGCCGATTCCAACTGGAATGAAACCAATCTGACTTGTGGAAGTGAACTACTGACCTATTGATGGCATGTCATTTGCATCTTTTCATGCTCTGTGTCACACATATTATTGTATATCATTTTATTTCTTATAGCTGCTTGTCTCAGCCTTTGGAGAGTATATCGCATTCTTTGGATCTGTAATTACGCACCTGCGGCAGATAAGTGCAAGTGCTATTTTTTTTGTGGTGTGGTGGTAAAGAAAAAAAAGCTTCAGTAAGATAATGGGTTCTCTTAAACCTTTGCCTAGCTACTGTGGTAAATAGCTACCACTAATGCTCACAGTGGTGTGAGGTAAAATTGTACCTTTAGGGGTACAACAGCTTGTTCCTGAGGCAGTACTTTAAAGAAACAACTCTATACTTTATCTACCTCTAAAATAGGTATATTAGTACCTTCTTCTTTGCAGCTTTTCAGGGTACGGGTACATTACTCACCCTCATGTCATTCCAAACCTGTAAGACCTTTGTTCATCTTCCGAGCACATCGAAGATACTTTTGATGAAGTCTAAGAGCTTTCTGACCCTGCGTAGACAGCGACGCAACTATACTTCACGATGCCATAGAAGAACCTTTTTTGTTTAAATAGTTCTATAAAGAACCTTTAACATCTGAAGAATGACTGAATGGTTCGTGGAACCAAAATAGTTCTTCTATGGCATCGCTGTGAAGAACCTTTTAAAGCACCTTTATTTTTAAGAGTGTTCCATGTTCAAGGCCCAGAAAGGTAGGAAGGACATTGTTAAAATAGTCCATGTGACATCAGTGGTTCAAACAGTCTTCAACCCCATGAATGTGCATCGAAGACTGACAGGGAAGAGAATAAATTATTGCATAAAGTGGTTATTTTTGTTTTCTTTGTGCACAAAAAGTATCTTTGTAGCTTCATAACATTACGGTTGAACTACGGTTGACACTGATGTCTATTTTATCATATTTTTTTAAACTAACATGTCAATTGACCCTTCGCTTAGTTGCTATGTCCGAAACCACACATCATGTTCTCATGCAGTGAAAAATACATCACGGGGGAAAGAGGAAGCTAACAACATGCCGAAAGACAAGACAGAGCAGGTTACTTCTGGTATAAAACAAGGTCTCGGCTTTTAAAATGTCATTTTTTTTTAAGAAATTCAAATAGTAAATACCGTGTTGTGACCGATCAATGACACACAAAATGATTGTCTTTTCTTCTTTAAAGCACAAAAAAAAAACCATGAATGAACATCAGAACATATTTTATTTTAACCGTGGAAATACAATTTTTCAAATTTAAGTCCACTGAAGTTAATCATCTCTCCTGTCTGATTTGTTTGTCAGACAAAATGATGGATTCAACGTTATGATTGGTCAGATCGCCTGTCAGTCAAGCTGTTTGTAAACGGTCAATTGCATTGCTGTCTATGCAGGGTCAGAAATCTCTCGGATTTTATTAAAAATATCTTCATTTGTGCTTCGAAGATGAACGAAGGGCTTATGGGTTTGGAACGACATGAGGATGAGTAATTAATGACAAAATTTGAATTTCTGTGTGAGCTATTCCTTTAAGTCTTTTGACAGAGACAACTTTGAGCAGTTTAGCTCTTAGTCCTTTTGCCATACTAAAAAGACCGTACAAAGTCTTTAAAAAAAGGGGGGGACAAAAGATGGAAGTGATCACCTTAAAGTGCATCGCTATAGCAAAAAGTGCTTTAAAAAGCTTGACCTGATGGCAAATAGACACGTTTAGTGTGTTATGATTTTTTTCTCCAAAACTTTGCTTGTTTCTCTCCCCCAGCCTGCTCTCCCTGTATTTCCAGTTTTTTCTAAAGAAAACTAAACAGGAGCTGGTTTTCATTTCTTACACATATACTTGTTTGGTTTTATTCACTTGTGTCAATAACTATGCTCTTTCATGTTCGGCTGTTTAATGAGCCCATTGTTTGTTCAGTCCTTTCCAACAAGCATTGAATTTAAAAAGTGATCAGGACTTTTTCTATGAGTGCAGATTGAATTACAAATGATTGTCTGAACAGAAAGTAAGATATCAGCATAAGCTGTTGTTTTTACTTGATGTGTTCTGTATCATGACTTATAATTTATTCATTGTAATTCTGCATATAGATAGGCTGAAGATATGATTAGGACAACAGGCTTATGGAATCATGGGAAATTCTTGAAGAGACACGATAAACATGGAAACAATAACCATGGGTGGTGAACAGTCCTGTATTGTTTTCTCCAGCAAAAATGATACACACCTACTGAAAAGAAAAGCCTGTGATAATTGTTGAAGTGTGTGTGTGTGTGCATTGTGATATCTTCTGAAGGGATGTTTATGTGTATCTTAGAGTAAGTTGGAATATTTTTACGAGGCAGAGAGAAAAGCATAGATTGGACAGATTGTCCGAGGGGTGGAGCAGTATGTTTTGTTAATGTGTTGCCCCTTTGCAGCTGGACCCTCTCCCCTCTCAGCAGGAAATGAGTGGGAGGCTTTAGTGGGCCGGACAGGAAACGCTCGCAAAACTGGCATCCTGTTGATCCACTGATGGTCAGTTAGATAGAAATACAGGACATAGCTTTATACAGTGAAAGAGTGGACATTGCACACAAATGTACATTTTCAAGGGGAATTTTAACAGAGAACTTCCCTTTCTCTAGACAGGAAAGTAAGAGGAAGTAACGCGAAAAAGTGTTAAGTTACAAAATATGAAGTAATTTCACTTTCTTAAGTTCTGTTACTTATAAAAATGCATTGTGTCTTTGTTTTTCTTCCTCTCTCCATCTTTCTCTTTGTACCCAGGAAGATGGTGTATATGGAAAGCTGATGTGAGGATCTGGTGAGAGCCGAATCCCAGTGACTTAAACTCCCACAGTTCATTCACTACACATACACACTGACCACTGAGAGAAATGTAGTAGAAAAACTTTTCAATATGTCATGACAAACCATAAACATCATCATCATACAGAGACCCCCCAAAATCATTTTAAACACTTAAGCTAGGGCTTCACGATTGAAAATAAAACTAAAATCGCGATGTGACTTAGTGTGGTTATCAAATCGCAAATTAAGTAAATACGTGTGCTGTGTGGTTCACAGTGACACTGTGTTGTTTTGCACGCAAACTCATGATCCAGTGTTTCTTTAGTGTCTCAGAGGTTTGCTTTGCAGTAAATGTTGATCCACACAAATTTGGTAATACAGCATGCACCAAACATCTTCCTAAACTCATTTTGAGAAGTGCTTATGAACCAGCTATTGTCAACAAAAGAGAAGCTTTAAGGATCTTACTATGATTTTCCACAAACATAAAAGCTTGATGTTTTGAAAAAATGTGTGAAAGCAAAGAAATTAAAACAGCCATAAATATTAGTATTTCAATGTTGCAGTTATTAAAGAAATTACTAATATTGTTATTATTATTATTATTATTAAATATTAGTTTTTTATTTTACAGTGAAATATTTGTATTATAATAGTAGTTTAATGCTTATTTAACTCACAGTTGAAGTCAAAAGTTCACATACACCTTGCAGAATCTGTAAAATGTTAATTAATTTACCAAAAGATAAGAGGGACCATACAAAATGCATGTTATTATTTAGTACTGACCTCAGTAAGATACTTCACATAAAATATAGTCCACATAGTGCAAAAGTTTTCATCCCCTTCATTCTTAATACTGTGTTGTTGCCTGAATGATCCATAGCTGTTTTTTGTTGTTGTTTAGTTATAGTTGTTCATGAGTCCCTTGTTTGTCCTGAACAGTTAAACTCTCCAGTGTTCTTTAGAAAAAATCCCTTCAGGTCCCACAAATTCTTTGCTTTTTCAGCATTTGTGTGTATTTGAACCCTTTCCAGCAGTGTCTGTATGATTTTGAGATCCATCTTTTCACACTGAGGACAACTGAGGGACTCATATGCAAATATTACAGAAGGTTCAAACACTCACTGATGCTCCAGAAGGAAAAACAATGCATTCAGAGCAAAAAAGTTTTTTGAATTTTGAAGATCAGGGTAAATTGAACTTATTTCAGTACCAAATGAAAGTACTAAATAAAAAATATGATATTTGGACAAAATAAGAAAAATGTACGCATTGTCATTCTGTTCAAAAGTTTTCACCCCTGGTTCTTAATGCATTGTTTTTCCTTCTGAAGCATCAGTGAGTGTTTGAACCTTCTGTAATAGTTGCATATGAGTCCCTCAGTTGTCCTCAGTGTGACAAGATGGATCTCAAAATCATACAGTCGTTGTTGGAAAGGGTTAAAATATACAGAAATGTTGAAAACTAAAGAATTTTTGGGACCTGAAGGATTTTTCTGAAGAACAGCAGGCAGTTTAACTGTTCAGAAAAAACAAGGGGCTCATGAACAACCATCCCTAAACAAAACAAAAAAAACACAGGTGTGGATCATTCAGCTAACAACAACGGATTAACAATCAAGTGTATGTAAACTTTTGAACATGGTCATTTTTATAAATTATTTTTTTGTTATGGACTATATGTAAACATCTTTTATGTGAAATATCTTATTCAGTACAAAATAAAAGATGACATGCATTTTGTATGATCCCTTTTATTTTGGTAAAATGTTTTATTATGTAAATGTTGACTTCAACTGTATTTAATACTTGTATTAAATGAAAATACGAAGAATAATTATTTTGTTATTATTATTGATATGTAACCACAAAAGGTTGGGTCAACATTTTTAATCACATTTTTAATCGTAATCAAAAGTTTTTATCAGGAAAACCACAATTAGATTTTTTTCTTTTCCCCAATATGGGCAAGACATACCTTAAAACAATGCATTAAATATCAAGTAACTTACTAAATACGACTGTATCTAATTTATTCCTTGTCTTGTTTCTATGGGAAGAAGCTCTGTTTCCAGGGTGATGAGCTGTGTGCTTTGAAAATATCGAATATTATGGGCTGTGCTTGCTGTAAGCAGAGGAAGGCCAGTAAAACTGTGTCGAATCCCAACTCATGTGACAATGGGACCCAGTCATCAGAACCCTCCCGTTACATCGCCGATCCCACTTTTAATTCTGGGCTGATACCGAACTTTAATGATTTTTCAAATTCTGGTCCCTCATCCATTCCCACCCCATCCCGCCCAGCCAACATCACAGGTCTGTAATAGTGTGTGTTGAGGTGTGATTTTCGGTGTGGTTTATTATGTTGGAGTGAATGAAAGTGTTACTTCCTTAAAACCAAGTACGTTTGCGTGTTTGTTCAGGTGGCGTAACGCTCTTTATAGCCCTTTATGACTATGATGCCCGTACGGAGGATGACCTGAGCTTCCAGAAAGGAGAGAAGTTCCATATTATCAACAATACGTGAGTTGAAAGCGGGACAGTTAGAATAAGATTCACACAGTCTTCACATATAAACCACAAATACCAGACATATCTTCCTTTTTTGCTTTGCTTCTCTCTTTTGTTCCCCTTGTCCCCTTGTCTCATTTCCTTTATCCTCATCTGTTTGTACCACTTTTTGATATTACTTTCTCTGAACCTTCGCAGCGAGGGCGACTGGTGGGAGGCTCGTTCTTTGGACACAGGGAATTCCGGGTACATTCCTAGTAACTATGTGGCCCCTGTGGACTCAATACAAGCTGAGGAGTGAGTTACACGTGAACATGCCATTTCAGGAATTTACAGTGACATCATATGCAAGCTTTACAGTACTTTATTGGTGTTTGTTCATGCAGGTGGTATTTTGGGAAGATGGGCCGGAAGGATGCGGAACGACAGTTGTTAGCGCAGAACAATCCTAGAGGAACATTCTTAATACGTGAGAGCGAGACAACAAAAGGTAAAATTTTAATTTTATCAATTATTTTAAACTTAATTCATCAGTATGTACATTCAAACGTTTGGGAACAGCAAGATTTTGGTTTTTTTTTAAAGAAGTTTATTATGCTCGTCAAGGGTGCATTTATTGGATTCAAAATATACCAAAAACAGTAATATTGTGAAATAATATTGCAATTTAAAATAGTGGTTTTCTATTTAAATATACTTTAAAACAGAATTTATTCCTGTGGTGCAACTCTGAATTTTCTAGCATCATTTCTCCAGTCTTCAGTGTCACACAATCCTTCAGAAATCATTGTAATATGCTGATTTATTATCAATGTTGGAAACAGTTGTCCTGCTTAATATTTTTTTTGCAACCTGTGATACCTTTTCCAGGATTTATTAATGAATAAAACGTTAAACAGCTTTTATTTAAAATAGAAATCTTTTCTAACAACACTACTGTTCAAAAGTTTGGGATCTGTACATTTCTTTATTTTTTAAGAAATTAATACTTTTATTCAGCAAGTGTGTGTTCAGTTAATAAAAAGTGACAGAAAAGACTGATTATATTGTTAGAAAAGATTTCCATTTTGACTAAATGCTGTACTTTTTAACTTTTTATTCATCAAAGAATCCTGAAAAAAGTATCACAGGTTCCAAAAAAAATATTAAGCAGCACTGATAATAAATTAGCATATTAGAATGATTTCTGAAGAATCGTGTGACACTGAAGACTGGAGTAATTATGCTGAAATTTCAGCTTTGCATCACAGGAATAAATTATATTTTAAACTTATTTTAAATTGCAATATTTTTTTTATAGTATCACCTTTTTTCTGTACTATTTTTGATCCAATAAATGGAAATTTGATTAGCATAAGTGACCTTTAAAAACATTAAAAATCTTACTGATTCCAAACTTTTGAATGGCAGTGTATATATTTTAGGATTGTCAAACGATCAATCGCATACAAAATAAAAGTTTAACGTGTGTGTACTGTGTGTAATTATACACAAATTAATGTATACATTTAGGAGAAATGTTTTTATGTACAAAATAGTTGTATTTATATAAAATATAAATTATATCAAAATTATATTATAAAAAAACACAATTATATTAAAATTAAGTATATTGCATATACTTGTAAATATTTCTTAAATATATACATGCATGTGTTTGTATTTATATATACATATACATATATACATAATAATTACACACAGTACACACATGTATTAGGCAAACCCAGACTTTTTTTTTGTATGTGATTAAACATGATTAAGCGATTTGACAACACTAATATATTTGATTTGCGTTCAGTAGAGACTCTGAAATCATATGTGATAATATGCAGTACTGTGATTAATCTTGTTTTTGTAGCTAACACATTAATTTTTAAGGAAAGAAAAAATATTTATGTAATTATGGTTTCAGTCATTAGTGTTAATGGGGAAATATGTGCATAAATGCTGCCTTTTCGAATGAATGCTTTCATTCATCAAGGATGTAATAAATGAATCAAAAGTAATAGTACAGACTTTTTACATTGTTACAAACAGTGTTTATTTCAAATAAATGTTGTTCTTTTAACGTCATAATTTAATAATATAAGAAATACATTTAATACTTTAAACATATTTTCACTTCTTTCAAAAGCAACTTTAAAAAAAAAAACTTGCCAACTTCAACCTTTGAACAGTAAATGAAAGTGTCAACAGTGTTTTAAAATGAACAGTGTTAAATATATTTAATTAATCCCTTGAATTAATTTTATAGCCTACAATTTGTGCATAGGAAACCTGGAAAAATCTAATAAGATCCAGCAAAATAGCGGTGATTAATATTGTCAAATGTGACCCTGGATCACAAAACCAGTCATAAGGGTCATTTTTTTCAAAATTGAGATTTATACATCATATGAAAGCTGAATAAATAAGCTTTTTTTGTAATCAAAATATTGAGAAAATTGCCTTTAAAGTTCTTCAAATAATGTTCTTAACAATGTATATGACTAATCAAAAATTAAGTTTTCATACATTTACAGTAGGAATTTTACAAAATATTTTCATGGAACATGATCTTTACTTAATTTCCTAATGATTTTTGCCATAAAAGAAAAATCAATCAATTTGACCCATACAGTGTGTTTTTGGCTATTGCTACAAATATACCCCAGCGACTTAAGACTGGTTTTGTGGTCCAGGGTCACAGATAATAGAGAAGTTCTGTAATGCAGTTTATGTGAATAGAAGCCCATAACCAGAAGCTGAAACAATGACACAACAATACCTAAATGCCATTGCAGTTGGTTAGTGCAGCTGAAAAGAGATTTAGTAATTTTCCCTTTTTTTTTTTTTCTTTTTTTTTTTTTTCCTTTTTCCTTTTTCCTTTAATAAAAATAGTTTTAAATCCATTGAATTTGTCTATCCTTCCCCTCTACAGGAGCATACTCTTTGTCTATTAGAGACTGGGATGATGCGAAGGGCGATCATGTCAAGCACTATAAAATTAGGAAGCTGGACAATGGCGGTTATTACATCACAACAAGGACACAGTTTGATACCGTCCAGGAGCTGGTGGAGCATTATACAGGTCAGCGCAATACATGTACACCTCCCGCTTAACATACTGTGATTTTAAAACTCATAACAGTACATTGTAAAGGCTTTTTACATAGGTTTTGTGTCTATATTAAAGAATTTCATCAGAAGGAAGCACTGTTTATTGCCGCTTTATGTGGCATGTTGATATTTACTGTGGGAAAAAAAGTTATCAGCAGGTCAGTTTATCTTTGCCCATCTTCATTTCCTCTTTTGTTGCCCAAATGACTTCTCTGCTTCGGCCGAGTGCATAATTTGTATCAGTTCTGTTAGTGATCCTCCTACTAGACCTTTTTAGTCTGGTGCTATCAGCCTTCCTGTTTCACTGTTATTGTTGAATCTGCTCGCTTACACACACCCACATGCACATTTACTCTCATGAACATACACAGGTTCTTCTCAAATAGACCCCTTCAACAGTTAAACTAAAATTGGGCCACCTACCACCCCAAATACGGGGCAAACCATTACCACAGAACTGTTACTTTCAGTTTCAAGTGCTAAACAATTTTTTCTCAGTTTATACTCTACATATTTAAATATGTAGTGCAATAGTGTAAATATGTAATGCCCCACATTTACTAATCTAAATTTTACCAGACTATTGCTTCAAATAAAAAGAATGAACTAGAGTAGCGCTGATCGCTAACATAATTTAAGCCGTACACTAGTATACAGTGATGTACACCGCACCTTTTAAAAGTTTGTGATCAGTAAGAAACACTGAATTGGACAAAAGTGACAGTACATTTTTAAAGACATTTTAAATAAATGCTGTTCTTTTGAACTTTCCATTTATCAAATAATTCTGAAATATGTATGGTGGTTTCAATAAAGATATTAAGCAGCACAGCTGTTTCTTAAACACCGAATCAGAATATTAGAATCATTTCTGAAGGATCATGTGACACTGAAAACTGGTGTAAGGATGCTGAAAATTCAACTTTGCCATCACACGAATAAATTACATTTTAAAATATATTTAAGTAAAAAAACAGGTATTTTAAATTACAATAATATTTCACAATATTACCGTTTCACTGTATTTGTGATGGGGAAAAAAGCAGCTTTGGTTAGCATAAAAGACTTATTTTTAAAATACATTAATAAAATCTTACTAACCCAAATTTTCGATCAGTAGTGTAGTGTGAGACAAAAAAAGCATAATCACAAATTGATTTTAACACTCATTTTGTTGATATGAGCTGATTAATCAGGTTTTTGTGCTATAATAATAATTATTATTATATTTTATAGAATTATAATTCTTACAATAAAATAATAATTTACATTTATCACATCCTTAAGCATAACTCAACACAGCAACACAGTCTGACATGCTACAGCCACTGACTGTCAATGATCTCTGTCGCCCTCTGCTGAGTGAACATGTATCATTCTGGTTTTTCATGCATATGTGTGCTTGTGAATGTTTATTTAATCTGATTTAAGCAGCATTTTGTGTATTTGTAAATGTTTGTTTTATGAAGCCTGCTTTTTGTGTCTTTGCGTTTTTTTTCTTCTTTTCTATCTGTGTCTTCCTTTTCTCCGTACTCTGTTCTTTAGAGCGTGCAGCAGGCCTGTGCTGCCGTTTGATTGGCAGCTGTAGGCGGGGCATGCCTAAGCTGGCTGACCTGTCAGTGAAGACTAAGGATGTTTGGGAGATTCCCAGGGAGTCACTTCAGCTCATTAAGAAACTGGGCAATGGCCAGTTTGGTGAAGTGTGGATGGGTAGGAACCACTAAAAGCATGGGAACATGTTGCAGGAAGGAGGGAACAAACCTCGCACACCTTGCCCACCCTGCCTGTGGTACAGAGCCTTGCAGTTATATAAAATTTCCTAAAGAAAATTCATCCAAAAATTCAAATTATTTTGTCATTTACATGCCTTCATGTCGTAACATGATTGACTTTATTTCTCCTGCAAAACACCAAAGATATTTCAAATAATGTTTTGGTTACCACTGAGTTGTATTGTTTTTTAAATGTACGTCACATAAGCATTAAAAATATGTTTAAAAATGTTTTTACAAAATTAGACATTCTCATAATTTTACAGTAAAATGTTTTGGAAGACTTCAGTTGCAAAAAGAGGTCCAAGGCAAGGCACTGAAGATAAAAAAAAAACGGAGGTCAGGGAAATAACGTAAAGGTTGTGCTGTTTTTGTTCTCTCCCTCTGGTCCTTCTAACATTGCATGCCACCCTTTTTCCCTCCTTTTCCATCCCCCCTCCCTCTTTCTCTCTTTCAACACCCTTAACAGGTAGTAATGACGGTTTATGTTGCTACTTGACTAAAGCCTGTCCAAATTCCACGCCCCAAACGATGGGTTTAGGGCGGGACGCCTGGGAGATTTCCCGTGAAACGCTGCAGCTCAACAGGAAGTTGGGTCAGGGTTGTTTTGGCGACGTCTGGATGGGTGAGAGGGATACGATGATACCCAGTGTCGATGTCCACGTCAGCGTTTGCTAATGCTACAGCCAGTGTTTCCAAAGGACGCTCTGGCCTTCGCCACTTTCGCATGTTTTTTTACGTCTATTTCAATCTAAAATTTGATTAATGCAGTCATAATGACAAGAGAATATGGAAAGGTGTCCTTTTGTGGGCCGTTCACAATGCTGAACATGCTGAACAAGTGCTGTGATTGACCCTGCTTTGCCAAGCATCAGTCTATGGTTGTGAACTGTCAGCTAATCCCTGATATAGTGCTACATCAGCTAAACCTCAATAGCATTTTAGCACTGTGTCGATGTTCATTGTGACATTAAAAATGCAACAGCACATCCACATAAATTAAAAAAAAATAAAAGTTCAGCTCTTTCTCTGGAGCTAAGTCTTTTGTAATCTACAGCAATCCCAGCTTCCTGTTGCTTTGGTGTGTGGCCATATTCCATCTGTTTTTCTTTATCCCCTTCTTTCATCCCTTAAACTTTGCCTTGTTCAAATGGCTCTTTCGACTGTGTCTGACCCCATTTCTGTGTGTAGGAATGTGGAATGGCACAACTAAAGTTGCAGTGAAGACCCTGAAGCCAGGCACTATGTCTCCAGAGGCCTTCCTGGATGAGGCCCAGATTATGAAGAGGCTCCGTCATGATAAACTGGTACAGCTGTATGCTGTAGTGTCTGAGGAGCCCATCTACATCATCACTGAGTTCATGAGTCAAGGTATGGAAATTATGAAAATGTCTGAGTAAATACAAAGCCAATATGTTTAAATGCATTACCATTCGTACGGAGCCCCTAAAGGGACATTTGCAAAAATAAAAAAAGACTTTCACACACAAATTATTCTGTGCATGCAAAAAACTATTGTGGGCTTACAAATAGAGAAACTATTGTGTGCTCACGAGAAACTATTGCATACAAGAAACTGTTGCGTGTGCGAGAAACTATTGTGTGCTCACAAGAAACTATTGCGTTGTGTGCACTAGAAACTATTGTGTCGAGCACACTAGAAACTGTTGTGTGCGCACAAGAAGCAATTGCATGCTCACGAGAAACTACAGCGTCATGCTCATGAGAAACTATTGTGTGCGCACAAGAAGCTATTGCGTCATGCTCACGAGAAGCTATTGAGTGCGCACGAGAAGCTATTGCGTCATGCTCACAACAAACTATTGTGTGCGCACGAGAAACTATTGCTATTATTTTTATTTTTGCAAATGTCTCTTTATTGCCTCTGTACATTTAAATGTTTGTAGTTGGTGACATTTTTTTATGTTTTTGAAATAAGTCTCTTATACTCACCAAGGATGCATTTGCTGAATTTAAAAATACAGTAAAAACGATATATTTTGTGAAATATTGTTACAATTTAAAAAGAACTATTGTCTATTTGAATACATTTAAAAATGTAATGTATGCCTGTGATGGCAAAGCTGAATGTTCAGCAGATATTACTGCAGTCCTCAGCATCACATGATTTTTCAAAAATCAGTCTAATATGCTGATTTGCTCAAAAAACATTTCTTATTATTGTTAATGTTGAAAGCAGTTTTGGATGCTTATTTTTGTAGAAACCATGATCATTTTTTTCAGGTTTCTTTGATTTAATAGATGGTTCAAAAAGAACAGCATTTATTTAAATTAATATATAAGTATAAATGTCTTTTCTGCCATGTTTGATCAATTTAATGCTTCCTTGATGAATAAAAGTATTAAATAATTTAAAAAACTTGCTGACTGATTTTTGAACGATAATCTATGTTTCTGTATTATATACATATTTTAAAAATATTATAAATAAATGTACATATACATTTTGTCTTGTTTTTTCTGCGATTTAGGAAGCTTGTTGGACTTTTTGAAAGATGGAGATGGCAGAAATCTAAAATTGCCTCAACTTGTGGATATGGCAGCCCAGGTAAAGCTTCTTAGTCAACAAATATCTAGCAAACCATTATTATCCATTATTGAGACAAGGTTGGAACCAAGAATTTAGAATAATTCCTGAACAAATGAATCTTATGAGCTGGTGTTCTGTCTAGTAAAGCAAAAAATACAATGTGACCATTAAGCTGATTCATACGAGTCATGCGAGATGTGGATGTTTTTTTTTTGGTTTTTTTTTCGAAAGTCATAGAAAAAATAACCATAGAAAAAATAAGATGCCTCAAATAAATGTGCCAAGACGCATCTTGAGAGCATGTCTTTATTAAAACTAATGTCAATCTCCCTTCTTAAGTAAAGTGATGAAAGTGCTTTTATTTCTTCTAGATTGCTGCAGGCATGGCCTATATTGAACGGATGAACTACATCCACAGAGACCTGCGAGCTGCCAATATCCTGGTTGGAGACGGTCTGGTCTGTAAGATTGCAGACTTTGGGCTGGCTAGACTCATCGAGGACAATGAGTACACAGCTAGACAAGGTCATTCACAATCTATGACCCATCTTAATCTACTCAGCAAATTTCTCCTTTCCTCCTTTATTTGATACTATCAAATATTATTTATCTCTTCCTTGGCCTCTACTCAATTTCATTCCAGCTCATTTTGTTCTAATATTCATTTTACTGCACTACAATTTTCATCTTTCATTACTCTATTTTGTGCCACTGTATCTCAGTACTTCGGTTCAGCGCTTTCTATTTGATCTGCAATTTTCATAAATCATTATTAAATGTCCTCAACTGATTGCCTTGATTCACATATTATAGGAGCAAAGTTCCCGATAAAGTGGACCGCCCCGGAGGCTGCTCTTTATGGTAAATTTACCATCAAATCAGATGTGTGGTCTTTTGGTATCCTATTGACTGAGCTCATCACCAAGGGCAGAGTGCCTTACCCAGGTGTGTGTTTGTTAAACTACTATGGCTACACTTTTATACACACTGTCTGTTTGCTTCTTTTTTCTTTTTGTATTTTAATATTTAACTTCAAAACTAGTGTTTTCGTTTTTAATAATAATTAATTTAACTAATTTATTTAAAAATGAATGAAACAAATGTTAAACTGTTTGATGTCCTACATTTTGTTGACTAAATAAAAATCAAAAACCATATAAAATCAATAAAAAATAAATTTTTGATATTTATTTCGACCTTTAGTGATTGACAGTCAACACTTTCTGAAGTTTAAGCACGTCATTTGTTTGAAAGCTCTTTCATTTGTTGAATAATAGAAAAAAAAGTTTATTTCATGATTTTTTTGTTTTTTATCCTAGTCATGGAAAGACTCACCTGTTGCTGCACAAATATGTTTATTTTTCTGTTTGTATGGATTTGTCTAGGGATGAACAACAGAGAGGTTCTGGAGCAGGTGGAGCGTGGATATCGAATGCCGTGTCCGCAGGGCTGCCCGGCGTCTCTGCATGAGTTGATGCTGCAGTGCTGGCGGAAGGATCCTGACGAGAGGCACACCTTTGAGTACCTGCAGAGCTTCCTGGAGGACTACTTTACTGCTACTGAACCCCAGTACCAGCCTGGAGAAAACCTGTGATAGACGCATATACACTTAAGTGCATTAGTTTAATATATCCTTCAGGAAAGATGCAATTGCCTTTTACTTTCTATCACAATACCTCCATAAACTGATTTTGATCCAAAAGAACATGCATTAGTGCAGTTTCTCATATTCTGTGCTTTATTTCGAGAGCTTCAAACTGAAAAAAACTTTCCAAGATACTGCTCTCAAACAGCAAGATCGGGTCACTGTCTTAAGGCTGAAGTAACAGAATGTTGGTTCATTAACTTAAACTTCAACAGCACATTAATACACATTAAAGGGATAGTTCACTCAAAAATGAAAATTCTGTCATTGATTACTCGCCTTCATGTCATTTCAAACCTGTAAGACCTTCGTTCATCTACAAAACACAACTTAAGATATTTTTGATGAAGACGAGAGCTTTCTGACCCTGCGTAGACATCAATGCGATACATTCAAGACCTAGAAAGGTAGTAAGGACATTGTTAAAATAACAGATCTGTTATCGAGAGACTTTTTTCCCCCCAAGGTATCACGATATGGTGCTTTCGATAATGGTGGAGGACGGTGATGTGAAAGAGAAGAATTGGTGAATGAAGTCGTTATTTTTGTTTTATTTGCGCACAAAAATATTCTCGTAGCTTCATAAAATGACGGTTGAACCACTCTGGGGTTATGTTCACACTGTCAGTTTTTGGGATTGATAACCACATTTACTTACAGGTGTGAATCGAAATGTCACATTCACACAACAGCTTAGAGAAGCGTCTCGAATGCTGTCTGTGTGAACGTGCAACGAGAGTCAGCCCGTATTTATTACTAGTAACCATAGCAACAGTGACCAAAGTAATATCAAAGATGGTGACCTCAATAAGTTTTATCACTTTCTGACACGACAAGAGTCCATTTGAGCCACGAGTTAATTCATCAAACCTTCATTACCCGACAGCAGCTTTTATATTTGGATGAAGAGCTGAGCACTTGAGCCGCGCACAGAACAAAACTGACGGTAACGGTTTCGGTGGAGACTGGATATAAAACTTTAAGATGACACGCAGCTAATGTCTCCGTCACTGTAAGTTACCGAAACCACACACGAAAGCACACAATACACGGAAGAGGCGCGTTTGTGTGGCAGAGTGGCTCTGTCTCACACTAAATGACGTGATGGACAAGTTGTCTTACCCTGTTCCGTTCACACAGCACGTGTGTTTCGAGAATGCGGTTGTGAGTCATGAAGATTTACGGGTGTGAGTTTGGTTATAGAATGTGGTTGTCACATCCGTAAATAACCGTACTGTGTGTGAACGTAACCGTATTAATGACTCACATACAGGACTGACAACCGTATTCTGCTGCTGTGTGAACGTGGTCGGGGTCTGGGAACATTTCAGTTACATTGCTGTCTATGGAGGGTCAGAAAGCTCTTTATTTATTTAAAAAAATAAATAAATAAATAAATTTAATTTGTGTTCTGAAGATGAACGGAGGCCTTACGGGTATGGAACGACATGAGGATGAGTAATTAATGACAAAATGTAATTTTTGGGTGAACTAACCCTTTTCATCTCTCTGTTAAGCAATAACAATTAGTTACCTATTCAATCATATTACTATATCTTACCACCACTGTATTTGAATGTTCTGTCTCTTGTAGACTATTCAAGTCATTTCTAATGGGTTCCTAGTGGAGTTGTTATAGCTCTGATATACAGGTGGAACAGAAAATCTCTACTAGACATTCAACAGACCTGGATAACTGAGATTTTCTATCTAATCAGTGGTGTTTTGTGATTCATGTAATATACAGGTCTAAAGTCAAACTCAAGCTCGAGAACAAGGCCACACGAATTAATTACATGCGATTCAGTTTCTGAATGTGCATTTTTGAATGTAACAGTTTATTCTTTCTGTTTTTGCCTGGCAAAAATAACTAATTGGATGCAAAGGTCTTGATATTCCAAAGCCAAAGATGAAATCTTGAAATATTAGTGTATGCATCTCAAGGCAGAGCTAATCAGGATGTGCCTTGAAATGTCTTCATAGTCTCATGTTTGTTTCTCTAGGCCATGTTCACTTAGCTAGTTATGTTATTGCTTTATAATAATCCTTTTTGTTTAACTTTGAAGCTAACAATCTTATATTATCTCACTAGAGACCACTTCTGTTGTATAACTGGGCTTTATTGTGGCTTTAAAGACACGGTATTGACATTCAGAAAAGACTTCATTCAGAGCTGTCTTTTAAAATGAGAAGGAAAAACTACTGCTTTTTTATTATTTTGTTTTCTGCATTTTACACTGTATTTTACATCATATCTCAAATCTTTGATAATTTAAGTGAATATCAAACCTGTGTCTGTGTTCAGGATTGGTGATATTCTACAGGGACAGACTGTAACCCTGAACTGAAGAATGTGTATTACAGTTATGTAATGTTTGTGCCATTTTATTATACTGAGCTTACTGAACCATTGCGTCTAACATGTTTCTTTTACTCTGCATGCACATCATACACTCTCACCTTTACTTATATAACACCTTATATAGTCTTTATACAATATAGATTGTTTCAAAGCAGGAACAGGCAAATCCTTGAATAAAATGAATCTCTCAAATAAACACCAGTGTGCTTCAAAGACAGACAAACGTTCGATTGCTTGTGGCTGAATTCATTTGCTCTCCACAAGATGGCAGAAGAACCGTGATGTGGAGCCTGGGAGATGTGCGGGGTTTTTAGTATGCTGTATTGGTTTATTAATTATCCTGCTGGGGTTTGTAGTCATGATGGTACATTCCGTACCTGCACTGAGCTGGCACTTTGTTCTTGCTGCAGATTCGAGTTTTACGTTTATAAATTAAACAGCTTGTTGCATCTACATTTTGCTGCAGCAGGGAAGCGTGTTCCTCTGCAGCCCTGGGGATGTGTGTTGATGATTAATTTCTAGCACATTTCAGCATTTGTCCCCGTTTATAAGAATCAGATGTTACCAAAAAAAAAGGAATATAGGTGGTAAAGCAGGTACTTAACAGCTGTGTAGCTTCAGATATGCAGATTGTTGTAGCTTGACTTTTAGAGCTGAATTTGTTCTTACAATCTGTTTATTTCATATTTAAAATGTTTATCTATCAAGTAAACACTTCTTTTTGAAGTGATTTCATTTCTCTTTTTTTTTTTAATGAAATGACATTTTCAGACAGAGGTTTTCCAACATAATATAAAGCTATTTTTTTCTAACCTGTATATCAGCTATCACTGTGTAAGAGCCTATATAATACTATAATCAAAACAACAAAGCAGTTCTCTACGGGCCCACCAGGTGAATACATCAGTGCAATCAAATAAAACTGCAATTAGTCACAGACCGATGTTAGCGCAGACTGTATTAGGACAGCCAAATAATATGGATATACATTTTTCCAAGTCCAATTTTTTAAATGGCGAAAGGGAATATTGAGAGAGCTTGGACCATGAAAGAAAATTCGAAGAAAATTTGATTACTGGAGGGCAGAGCAGAGACAGTATTGGACTGTGATCTTTGACAATGTCTAGATCTCTAATAGATTCAGCTGTTATATTATTCACAGCCCACAGTTCATATCAAGGACGTTATATATTGTGCTCCATCATTATAGGACATCATTCAGTTTTAAAGAGATAGTCCACCCAAAAATGAATCACCTCATGTTGTTCCAAACCTGTATGACTTTCTTTATTCCATGGAGCACAATAGAACATGTTGGGCATAGTGTTAGTGACTGACAGCCTCAGCCCCTGTTCAGTTTCATTGTACCTTTACAATGAAAGTGAGTGAATGACGGAGTCTGTCATTTTGCCTTCTCCTTTTTTGTTCTGCGGAAGAAAGAAAGTCATACAGGTTTGAAACAACATGAGGTTGGCGTGATTCATTTTTGGGGTGTGCTATTCCTTTAAAAAAATCCTTGGATTTTAAGGCTCTTTTACTACATGTTCACAGTCATGGGAGAGTTTTTCATCCCTTTATATACTTACCATCATAATCTTTCTGAATGAATGAGTTCATATGCACTTTCTTAAAGGGATAGTTCATCCTGAAATTTAAATTCTGTCATATTGTACTCATCCTCCTCTTTTTTTTTTCTCTTTCTCCTTTTTTTGATCATACAAGTCCAAAACTGGTTACCAACATTCTTCAAAATATCTCTTTAGTGTTTATAGTCATACAGGTTTGGTTCAACACGAAGGTGAAAAAATCCTGACAGAATTTACTTTACTTTTTAATTTAATTTAATTTACTTTTTTCTTTTTTTTTTTTTTTGAGTGAATTAACATGGGCTATCAAGATTCCTCGATTTAAAAAAAAAAAAAAAAAAGATTGCATTTTGTCCCTGTCAAATAACTGGCAGAATAGCCTCCCAGAAAAGTTAGAAGGATTCTAACTTTTGTTTGGGTGCTTTCATGTGCCGGTTTCCATAGAAATCCATGTTAAAATAGACTGAATTGAAACATTTTTTCAATACAACTAAATATAAAAATGTATGCAGGTTTAATGTTGCATTATCGGCTCTGAAAATGTTAATTTGACTAGAAAATCCAGAGACTGGAAATGTAAAGTCATCCAGGCGAGACTTCCGCGTTCAGAAAAAGGTGGATAGAGGGTTTGCGCTTGCATCACAATTTGGTCGGATACCCGGATGCGTTGCCATATTGGCGATACTCGGATGTAAACAACAGCATGGATTGCTAAATCTTATTTAGTCAATATTAAACAACGATTGGATCGCAGGTCGTCAGCTGTTGGCGCCCTCTGCAGTCATTTGTTATAATGCGTAATGTAAGTTATCTTTAATATATTATGGCCTGGTTTCACAGACAGAGTTTAAACTAAGCCAGGATTAGGCCATAGTTCATTTAGGACATTTAAGTAATTTTTATTAACGTGCCTTAAAAAACATTACTGGCGTTTATCTTGAAACAAAACAAAAGGAATGATATATTTTAAGTCTAATGATTACATTTTAGTCTAGGACTAGGCTTAAACCTTGTCTGTAAAACCAGAGGTATGTGTTTTAACAGTTTTGTTCAATAAAACCATATGATTGCTTGCTTTTCATACTTTATTTGAACTAATTATAATTGCCTCATTGCAATAATGTATGTTTTTTTATTTTAAAGGTTCACAAAAAATTCATTATAAATATCCAATTGTTCGATTAATTGTCAGAACAGTTGACTCGATTACCAAAATAATCTTTAGTGATAGCCCTTCAAAGCAGATGGGTGCTACTCTAATGCCATCTCACTGAAAGAAACATCTCATAACTGTTCCTCTCTGATCTGAGCAAGATCACCTTAATGTAATGTGCAATATGCAAATCAGAAAATCATTTGTGTCACGTATGCAGGTCTAATTGAATTTCTTCAGAGCCCCGTCGCACTGTCTGGTTGATGCGCACACCGTGAGAGAGGGAGACGAGAGAATGAATGAAGTCACGACGAGCAGAACTTCAGTACCCAGAGTCCTCCAGAAGAGGAAAAAAATCTAGACACAAGAATCTACGGAGGCCCGGATGCCCCGGTCGACAAGGCACGTCTACAGCTCTCTCTGACTAGATTCCTCCGAGTTGGTTTGCAGAGGGCGAGAAACGGCGCAGAACGGCGCTCATTCCAATTTCTCGCGCTCGCTGCACTCCCGGGGCGCTCCTGTGACAAACTGCGGTACCCTGTTACTACAATTTCAGTTTTTTATCCGCCGTGGTGACAACAACACGCGAGTTTTCCCTTGTTCTCCCTGCAAATATTTTTTTGTGCATTTTTTTGTTTTCTTTTTCTTTTTTTAAAAACCAGATGCTGAACAGCCTGTTTGGCGTCGCAAGACAGAAGAGGACCGAGATGACCAAAACCTCCGACATTCATACATAGTTGTTGGTTTTTCTTTTTTTTTTTTTTTTCACACAGACTCTTCTGCTTTTAGGATGTTGCATGACACCGAACGGTCTGTGATCCAGTCGTGAGGAGCGCAGCACCACAGCTGCAGCAGCGGAGCTCGGCGCCTCCCGGTGAGTGCGCGCGTCTGGCTTCACAGCCAAAATTTGCATAGTCTTCCCCTGCGCCGCGCCGCATTTCACGAGGGTTTGTGTTTTCTATTGAAGGAATTTTTATTAACCTCATCGCTGCCATTCATTGAGCTCGCGATAGGTCACTCGCATTCACACACACGAGCGCGCACACACACACGCACACACACTCTCCATAGGTACGCTCACCTACATTCAGACATGTTACTAGATGTAAATTGTCATTATTAAATATCACAGACACATGTATAATTCTGTTGAATAACACGTGTGTGCGATAGACTTTTTATGTAAGAATTTATCTACACAAGAATATATCGTCCGAAGGGAAACTGACCGCTTGGCATGTATATATTGTGTAACAGAGCAAACATAAATGTAGTGCCCACTGACTATGGAATACTGATGAGTGATCATAAGTGGCTGTTGACTGACGGCATGTATGAGCGTCTGATGCGTTGGGTGATTATTATGGGGAGACGACAGCAGCCTTACGCGCCTGCCTGGAGCTCGCCAGTGACTGCACTTTTGATTAGTCCGACTAATTATTCAGCCTCGGTCTGTCTTTTTTTAATTTCAAAGTAGTTTACTGGCATGATTGTTTAGCATGCAGTGCCAAAGCATCAATACACAAAAGAAAAAAAAAGACAGAATATTTCTAAATATATTTTAACTGTCGTAAAATAACATAAAATGCCAGACATGTTAATAAATATATAAAAATATACACTAAAATAAAATAAAATAAAACTACGCAGCATTGTCGTAACATGCCAATTAGGTGTTTCGTTTTATTTATTTTTTTTTAAACTAATGTCCTCCACTGTTTGATAGTGGGCAATGATGAGCAATGCAGTGGCGCGTTGGCGCAAGTCTTTCGGCTCTCGCTGTGCGAGCGACGGTGGCGCGAAGATGTTTATGTTGTGACAGGCGCGATTATTCACGCCACACGCTTGGAACGTAACAAAACAGGCGCGTTGCTCTGTCCCAAACACGCACATGGTGGCATTACGCAAACGCGGATATTTCTAAAAACGAGGAAATGTATTACTACATACAGTTTCCTTAGCTATATGATATGTCGTCATGGAGACTGACAGGTAATGAGGTAAACTCACGCGTGAGGACGCATTGGAAGTGTACATTATGTAGCCTAAATGAGTTAGCAAATGTGTTTTCATGGAGTATTTTGTCTAAAGGGAAACACTGGGTTGAATAGGGAGTGGGGGGGGACTGTCTGTGCATGTGTTACTGTGTCCACCTGTCAGAGAGTGTTGGCTAGTCTTATAGCTCTGGTCTCCATGGCAACCTTTATTCTGTAAAGGAAGCTTGGTTTCCCACAACAGCTGGAAACCTCTGATTGGCAGAGCTGAGAGACATAGCATTGGCTCAAGCTGACCTTGGCCACAGCTAGTATATCGCACCCTGCACATACTTAGCACGAAAACACAGCTTCGCTCTCTTCCGTCTACTTTTTCATTCCCTGCTGGCTGGCTGGAGCTGGTTTTTTGGAGAGATTTTCACCTCTGACCTCGGTTCCTCAGTCTAGGGAGAAAGGGGGGAGGCATTCGGTTGCAGGCTGCTAAGTTTATCCGCATCACTATGTGTGTGTGTGTGTGAGAGAGACAAAGACACGGAGAACTTGTGAGCATGATGGAGTTCGTGCGAGAGAAGGTGAGAGCGGGTATCTAGGGGTTCTGTATACCTGGCTGGTTTCTGTGTCTCTCAGTAACGAGCCAACTCTAACAAGAGACAGAACCAGCTCAATTATTAAAGAGTGAGAAAGAAGGGAGGGGAGAAAAAAACAGAGAGAGAAGAGAAGCAGCGGTAGACTGAGAAACACATATACATCACATAAACAACAGCTCGTGCATGCTGTGAGATACACAGATACACGACAGAAGCTCATAACGTCCGCCGGAAACGAGCCTGGCGCATCTTTACGTTTTCCAGTTTTAAAACTCATCCATTAGGAGCTTTTATGGAAGCCTATGGTTTTGAAAGAATATCACTAACTGGATAGTTACTGTGAGACGTCACTGAAATAATGCAACTCATGCATTTTTACATTTATGATATTGTTGAACGTACATCAGCTGATACTGAGAATATGCATTCTTTCCTGACATATGTCGTTCTCTCTCGCTTTCTCTATTCTCCCTCTCTCTCTCTCTTTCTCTCGCTCTTCCTTTCTCTCTTTCAGGTAACAAACTGCCTGGCTAAAGATTGCCATGGAAACATGCAGTTTGAGAGTGAGATGAGAAATGATTGAGAGAATCAATGTCTAAGGTAAGTGTGGGTTTTCATTCCATACATCATTTAGGTCACACCGGACAGCCTGTTCACATATGCTCATTGTTTTCAATTATGTAGTCGAAGCACTTCCCATTTCTGTAACTACATGAACGGCGACATTGATTTAACATGGCTTTTTGTATATGTTCATGCGCTTTCATAAAGAAAAGTGAATGAGGCATGTTGGAGACCCGAGCCAATCATGCTTTTCAAACTTTGTCTTTTGATCCTTTGTGCTTATGATTTTAAAACATAAGACATAGACTACACTTTTTTATTCATTCCAAATTTTGCTAATCACATTCAGTTTCACAATCATTTTTACTTTATTCGGCTACGTTTTAGTGAAATTGTATACATTTTGCAAAAAGTATAAAAATGATGAAAGCAGAGGAAGCTTTTTTAACAATACCAGTTACTTCAGTGCTATCCGAAATATGGTGATAAGTCTTGCGTCACGGAAGCAAAATCTTTCAGTTGTCATTCAAACTAAGATTTTAGGAGAACAGAGCATATTCCAACTGAAGTATAAAATATACTTTTCTTAATTTTAATGATTTAAAATTATTCATAAAGAGCATAAATGAACAGGGTGTGTTTTGTAAATATGTCTGCAATATAGTCCTGCAAATTTATTAAAGTATATCAGTGTAGCTTTTTGATAGCTGTGCTTTTAATGACACTTTAAATAAAATTTCTTAAATATTTCATAATATCATCAAGTTATCATCAAAATGTATCACTTTCCAATAAAGTGTCATTTGTTAACATTAATTAATGTGTTATTTAACATGAATGAGCAATGAACAATACATTTATTACACTATTTACTATCACAGTGCAATAGCTAATGTTAACACACAACTTTTGATTTTAATAATGCATTAGTAAATGTTGAAATTAATATTAACTAAGATTAATAAATGCTGTAGATGTATTGTTCATTCTTAGTTCATGTTAACTAATGTAGTTAAGTAATGTCAAATAATGAACCTTATTGTAAAGTGTTACCGGTGACACCTTTTAATTAAAAAAAAAACAACTCAGATTTCTTAAATATTTTATAATATCATCAAGTTGGTTGTAAACTTGCTTTATTTGCAAGCAAATAATTCATGACAAACTCCATGTCATAACAGGATCAAATGTATCATTAATGGCTATTTTACCATTAATGCATTATAAATTAAGATATATTCTATTATTATAAATATAATGGTAACACTTTATAATAAGGTGTTATTTGTTAACATTAGTTAATGTATTAACTAACATGAATGAACAATACATTTATTACACTATTTATTCATCTTTGTTAATGTGAGTTAATAAAAATACAGTTGTTCATTGTTCATGTTAGTTTACAGTGCATTAACTAATATTAACAAACAACTTATGATTTTTAAAAAGCGTTAGTAAATGCTGAAATTAACACTAACTGAGATTAACAAATGCTGTAGAAGTATTGTTCATTCTTAGTTCAAGTTAACAAACGTAGTTAACTAACATTAACTAATAAACCTTATTGTAAAGTGTTACCCATGACACTTAATGACACTCAAATTAAAAAAAAAAAAATCTCAAATTTCTTAAATATTTCATAATATCAAGTTGGTTGTAAACTTGCTTGTGAACAGGCAAGTCATTCATGACAAATTCCATGTCATAATCAGTTAAAATGTATTATTTATTAGTTATAAAAAGTTATAAAAATTCTGCAGGTGTCACATTTTTACCATTAATGCACTATAAATTAAGATTCTATTATTATAAATACAATGGTAACACTTTACAATAAGGTGTGATTTGTTAACATTAGTAAATGTTGAAATTAATATTAACTTAGATTAATAAATGCAGCAGAAGTATTGTTCTTTCTTAGTTTTTCTTAATTCTTAATTTTAACTAATGTTAACTAATGAACCTTATTGTGTTACCAATGACACTTGATGACACTCAAATAAAAAAAATCTCAAATTTCTTAAATATTTCATAATATCATCAATTTGGTTGTAAACATTTGTGATAAGTTAAATGTCATAATGATTTAAAATGTATTATTATTAGTTCTAAAACATGTTGCATTTTTACCATTAATGCATTATAAATACAATAAATTCAACTCAACAGTACAAAGAAAAAACAGCCACAAAGTTCTAAATGTCCAGTAGGCTAAATGTAAGGAGGGCAGAACATTCTAAAGAATCAAATTAATCTATTCAGACTTCAGTATCGTGCAGAAAACTGTCCTCCACCTGCTCAGGGGTCCACAGATCATCAATCCTGTCTGCTCAGTTCCCCATTTACAGTACAGTATCTTTCTCAAGAGATTAAGGCATGGTGCTTTTATAATGAAATCATGATTAAAATTGGTCCCAGTGCTAAATTTACATCAGTGACCTCAGCTTTCCCACACACGACTGTGGGTGTTGTTGTGTCAAGCAGCCAGCTTCGAACACCTGTTTGCCCCCCAGGATACTCTTGTAACGCTAGAGACTCAATTTGCTGACCCTAATTGAACTATGCATACTGAAAATAAACAATTCAATCATATATATATATCGATAGATAGATGGCTGAGACTAAATAAACTAATTTGCAGAAGAACTCTTCTAATATTAATAGAATGTATGAAACTGTGATTTAAAAATCATTAAAACAGGATATGAATGCAGTCCCGGGTGATTGATCAGAAGTCTATCTCTCTATCCATCCTGTCTCTTTCTGTCTAATCTTTCGTTCTTTTTCCTATCTCTCCACCTCCTGTCTTTTCCTCACCTTCAGACTGTTGCAGACTCTCTCACCCTCCCCCTGTTTCTCCTTTTCCTGTTCTATCTCTCTCTTGCACTCTCTCTCCCCCTCACTCACTCTTTCTTCTCTCTCTCTCTCTCTCTCTCTCTCTCTGTCTGCTGGAAGTTAATGAGCCCAGCTCCCCCTGGGGAACACACACTTCCTCTGCCAGAGACAGAGGAGAGAGCGAGTGAGATTACACAGTGCAGAGAGAGTGAGCGAGAGAGAGACATAGCAAAAAGTGAGAGATGGTGGGGAAGAGGAGGGGTACTATGGGGAGATAAGGGAGGAAGGAGAAAGAGCGAGCAAGAGAGAGGGAGAAAGAGATAAAGAAACAGAAGAAAGTGAGAGAGTGGGGGAAGAGCAGAGGTACTGAAGGCCGATAAGGGAGAGAGAGAGAGGGAGAGAGAGAGAGAGAGAGTAGGAGGGAGTGGAATTTTCTGGATATGATGATAGAGGGAGTGTACAGCAGAAAGATGGATGAGTGCACTACACACTCCCATCCTGAATGAGAAAAGGAGAGATTTAGACCATGGAAACAGGGAATGAGAGACAGGGATAGCGAGCGAGCGAGAGAATGAGCTGTGCGGGCTAAAAAGAAACAGATGCTTTTGAATAAAGCCCCTGTGAGCGAGAGACCGTGAGTGAGAGAACACATGAAAAAGTCAAGGGAATATCTGCATATGTGCATACTAGTGTGCGAGACGCAGGCGGATAGGATGGGAGAGCGCGTATGTGTGTTTTTGAAGCAGGTCTTAACATGCTGTCAGTGTCTAGAGTTGGAATGTGCACAAGGCGGCCATTGTTGTTTAAACAGCCAGCCAGCAGCCCTTCTCCTTGGCAACGGGCTCTGCAGCAGCGTCTCCCACGGCAACAGTGGAACAGGGGTGCTGGGGGGGGGAGTCAGGAAGTCAGGGCCGCAGTGGAGAGGCCCCTCTACAAAACACTGGCCTCAAGGTCTAACTCAATATGTGTGAGTGTGTGTGCCGTACGCCCATATGTCTCTATGTGTAGGGTGTGTGTGCTGTAAGAGCCGGCGGGCGAGAGAACGGCTGTGCATTAGACACAATCCAGAGAGGGACGTGGGTTAGAGAGGTACGCCAGGTTCCTGTGCGGAGAGACGCACCGGATGAAATGATGGTGTATGTGTGAGCTGATTGGTTGATGAGCTGTTTACTGAATATCAGGCGGAAAGGAGAGATTAGGGCATGGATAAACACAACGTGAGAAGCAGATAAATGTGAGTTTGGATGGAGGTGTGGATGGAGTGAGTGGACAGAGACACAGGTATGTGTTGGGGATGAGAAGAGGTCAAGGTTTTGCTGCTTAGCCCCTGCTGGTAGATGTTGTAATTACACCATCTGGTTATAAAAAGCAGATTTCTCCACCGGCTGCCATACAGAATTAGGCAATATTTTTTGTCAAACAACATGTAAATCATTAATATTTGATTAGATTATGTTAGATGGTTTACTAGTGCCCAATTCTTTCTGAAGGGCTTTCTTTCCCCCATGTCACAGCTTGGATGGTGAGCAACTTGCGTTGAGACTTTTCCAAGTATTTAGGACTACTTGGTTCAAAAAGGATGCATTCTTGCATTTAAATTAAATGTTTTAAAAGAAAAAGAAAAACTGGACTGCAACTCAGTGGAATAAATTGGTCTCAGGACATGTTTTTCAGAATCTGTTTAGTTCGACAGAAAATTCTAAAACACCTCTATTGGAGATGTACGTGTTGCACATTATTTAAAAAATGATGCTGCACATTATTTTGAATATTAAAAAAAGTTGCTACTCGTAGATTGAAACAAAATCTATAAATCAAAATACATCCTAAGGCAAGTTCTTATAAAAACCAGTGCAGGTTTCTTTCTTGTGACTCTCCAACATAAATATCCACAGTTTAAGTGCACATACACTACCAGTCCAAAGTTTTTGAACAGTAATGTTTTTTAAAGAAGTTTCTTTTGCTCACCAAACATTTATTTGATCCAAAGAACAGCATAAACAGTAAAATTTTGAATTACTTTATTTACTATTTAAAATAACTGCTTTATATTTGAATATATTTGCAATTTATTCTTGTGATCAAAGCAGAATTTTCAGCATCATTACTTCAGTCTTCAGTGTCACATGATCTTTCAGAAATCATTCTGATTTACTCTTCTAGAAACATTTTATTATTATTATTATTATTATTATTATTATCAATATTTAAAACAGTTGAGTACATTTTGTTCAGGATTCTTTGATTAATAGAAAGATCCAAAGGTCAGCATTTAATAATAATTTAAATAAAAAGCTTTCATAGCATTATACACTGTACCATTTTTTTTTTTTTTTTTTTTTTTTTTTGGGGGGGGGGGATTTCTATTTCAGATAAATGCTGTTCATTTGAACTTTGTATTAATCAAAGAAAACTGATAGAAAATCTAGCTGTTTTCAATGTAATAATAATAATAAAAGTTTTTGAGCAGCAAATCAGAATATTATAATGGTTTCTGAAGGATCATGTGACTGGAGTAATGATGCTAAAAATTCAGCTTTTAAATCGCAGGAATAAATTTCATTTGAAAATATATATTTAAATAGAAAACAGTTATTTTTAAATAGTAAAAATAATAATGCACAGTAAATGCTGAAATTAACTAAGATTAATAAATGTTGTAGAAGTATTGTTCATTCATAGTTCATGTTAACTAATGTAGTTAATGTTATATAATTATATATATATAATATTAAATTATTATTATTATTAAATTGTTAAATTTAACTTTATTATGTCTTTATATTTGTCCACAGGTTAAAATGCTAAAATGTTAAAATAGTATAGTTTATCAAAATGTACTTGTTTTATTCATGATGTTTGGGAGTTCGTTGTCATTAGATATTTAAAAAAAAAACTTAACTATCTGTCTTGGTCTTTACTCATGTTGTAATGTTCATTCATCTCTATCCATTTTTCTACACTGTAGTAAACCATTTCCTGTGAATGTGTAAGACTGCCAATTTATTTAACCTGCTATATACTCAATTATTATTAAATCAACTATTAATAGTTCTTTTGTGTTTTGATTTTGTACATGGTTTACCTGTATTGTGAATTTTGCACTGTATTGCGTTGTGTTTTATAGTTAACAGAAGTGTATGTAAAATGAAAGAATAATGTCTTTGCAGAAAATTACCTTTTGTTTTTACAGCGTCATTTTAAGGTGTTTATGTTTTAGGTAAATAACTAAAAGAATAACAAAGTTCAGTAAACACTAAAACTATTTGCGCTACAAAGCAGTGTACTTAAGAACACAATAATAAAATAATATGACAAGACAACAAATAATAGTTCGCAACATCAGCAGTGTAATGGACTGTTTTTGTACAACTAAAATAACTGAAAGTGGCTGACACTTGAAGTCTTGCACATTTAAGTTAAAATTGCCCGTTCCTGCTCTTTCTTTGAAGATAAGAAGGCTAGTGAGTGTGTTGTAGTGTTGTTTCTTCTCTCCTAGCTTTCCACTGCTTTCAATTCCTGTTTCCTTCAGCATTTCATTCAGACGTGAAGTGTGAATGACTGGTGCTAAAATGAAGGTACACCATGTGCAGTTTCATCTGCAGATGCTGTACACAGAACAGGAATGCCCTTGTTTCATTTCTGGTACCTCAAATCTCTTCAGATTTAGCTGTTTAGTACTCAACTAGACTAAATGGCCACAATACGCATCCCTAGTATGTGTACCAAACGCGCCGTCTCACTCATTCCTTCTGCCTCTCACTTATAGCTGCTGTTGGATGGATGTTCCCAGCTGGTGCTGCGGTCATATGACCAAGCAGAGGGGCGGGAGGTCAGGATGGTGTAGTCTCTGCTTCTCTTAAAATAACCTAGTAGACAAGCACAAGAAAATAAAGAAAGCAATATGTAAAAAGACAATGAGTAGAAGTAAGATAGGTGCCTGCATGTGGCGTGTGCGTTTTTGGCTGGGCTGAGTGTTGAATGCAGTCTCTGGTGATGAAGATTATAAGGAATTTCCTGCAGCTGGGGACAAGAGGGAGCGTTCGAGTAATAGAAAGTGAAAGAGAAAGAGGGAGCGAGTGAGAAAGGTAGAGGGAGGAGGGGAGGGGACGAGGGAATGCGAGGTTACAGAGAGGGAAGAAGAAGAGATGCGGGAGATATTAAGAATGCAGATGAGAAGGAAGAAGAACAGAGTAGAGGAATGACGGAGACATTGAAAGCAAATGAGGGAAACCAGAAGAAAGACAGTGAGCTGCCTGTAGGAAGCATTTTAAAGGATGCACACAGCTTAATTATGCTTCTCCTGTTATACCTCTGTTCAGCGAATTCTAAGGCAGGATCACGTATCCCGAGTTGAAACGTAAATCCCAGAATGCACGATGATGAGTTCTGCCAAAAAACAGAGAAATGGTGTTTAAAATTTAGATACTAATAAAGTAATTAATACTTATATTCAGAAAGGGTGCGTTAAATTGATTAAAAGTGACAGTAAACCCTAGTGCAAAATAAATATACTAAAATCTATTTGAAATACATTTATTTCATGCTAAGTATATTACAATTACATTTACATGTACTTAAATGGGTCATCGGATGCAAAACTCACTTTTACATGTTGTTTGAACATAAATGTGACCCTGGACCACAAAACCACTCTTAAGTCACTGGGGTATATTTGTAGCAATAGCCAAAAATACATTGTATGGGTCAAAATTATTGATTTTTCTTTTATGCCAAAAAACATTAGGATATTAAGTAAAGATCATGTTTCATGAAGATTTTTTGTAAAATTCCTACTGTAAATATATAAAAACTTAATTTTTGATTAGTAATATGCATTAGTAAGAGCTTTATTTGGACAACTTTAAAGGTGATTTTCTCAATATTTTGATTTTTTTGCACCCTTAGATTCCATATATTAAAATAGTTGTATCTCAGCCAAATATTGTCCTATCGTAACAAACCATACATCAATGGAAAGCTTATTTATTCAGCTTTCAGATGAAAAAATGAGCCTTATGACTGGTTTTGTGGTCCAGGGTCACAAATGTGTGTTGGCAGTGTGTGTACACAACCACCCTATAATGATAAAATTATCTACCCATTGGTGTTTTTTGATAAAAAAATATGCCCCCTTTCAAATCAAGCCATTCTCAGCGTCTTGTCAGTGTGACGTCACAACGACCAAGGTCGCTCCTGCGATTGACATGATTGGCAAGTTGATTGACATGACCGTCTTACCTTAGACCCACCCTGACTGAGCTGTAATAGTCCGACCGCCATTGTGTCAACTCCAGTGCAGAGGAAGACAAGAATGTCTCAGATTGAGCGACTGAGGTGTTTTGCTGTTGGATGTAATAATGAACATAGCAATCATCATTTACTCCCGACATCTGAGTTGCTGAAGGCACAGAGGATTAATGTTACTTTCGTTTTAGAAGGAAATGCGCCCAGCATTTTACATAAATGTGTCTATGTTCATGTGAATCAGTCGTGATCCAGCTTAACCTACAGCAGAAGTGAGTATAAGGGTTTTTTTGCATCTTTAGTTAGCAAGTTTCGCAGCTATATGCAGCTAAAGTAAACAGAACAGCTCATCACCCCACAGTAGAGAGGGACGGGCTGAGCAGAGCTCATTAGCATTTACAGGCAAATGCAACAGAACGGCTCGCTTTAAAAAGGGTGATTTTGACAAGGTAAAAAGGGTTTTTTTTAACACTGAGAAAGTTTAACCAAAGTATGTTATAGACTTCTCATTATGACCCTAAAGAATCATATCAACTTGGAAAATGGATATCTGATGACCCCTTTGATAAAAAATACCCTGCAATTGTACTTTTAGTATACTAAACTGGTATACTTAAAATCTGCTAAATTGAAACAACTAATTTTGTACTAATGCACTTTAATTGTGTGGAGGTACTGCTGAAGTCCAACTAAAGATATAGGCTACTGAAGTATATTTGCAAGTATACTATAGGTACACTTTAAATATTTTGCATTTGAAGACAGATATTATTCAAAGATCATACAGTCCTCATCAATAGTGACATTAAAAGACATTTTAGGCTTAATATTAAGAAATTTGCATTGTGTACAAGTAGTACTACAAACAAAGTTTAATTATAATTTTTCTATCCGTCAGTCTCAAGTGATATGTCAGTAAATATGTTAATAGATTTTAACTAAGTATGAAATAAATGTATTTTAAATATATTACTCTTTTACTAGGGAAGACATTTGTAATGACATGAAAGATTTCTGTTTTAAATAAATGCTGTTCTTTTAAACTTTCTATTCATAAAAAAATCCTGAAAATAATGTGTCGTTGTTTCCAAAAACTACTCCTGTTTTCAATATCGATAAAAGAAATGTTTCTTGAGCTGCAAACTAGCATATTAAAATGATTTCTGATGGATCATCTGACTCTGAAGACTGGAGTAATGATGCTGAAAATCCAGCTTTGCCATCACAGGAATAAATTACATTCTGAAATATATTAAAATAGAAAAAGTTGTTTTATTTTGTAACAATATTTCACAATATAACTGTTTTTACTTGACTTTTTATTTACTTAAATTAATGCAGCCTTGGTGAGCATAACGGATTTTTTCAAAAACATTAAATATCTTACCAGCGCCAAACTTTTGAATAGCATTTTATATTTATGGGTTGTAGAGTATTGCGTTGTTTGAGTTCACTTGCATTGAATTAAACTAAGAGTCACTGTTATGCACTTAACATGCAGAACGGTATTTATATGACACATCGAGTTTCTGCCTAGATGGGATTTCCAAATCAATTACTTATGACAGGGGTTTTCAAATTATAAAATTAAAAGAAAGACAGAGAGAGATTACAAGTTTTTTTTTTTTAGAAAAATACTAAAGACATTAACACATTAATTTTACACACACTTCCTCTTAATCGTTAATTGCATTGTCATTATTTTTTCCTTAAACACTACATAAATGGATGTATACATGAAAACATAAGGTAATACTTTACAATAAGTTTCCATTAGTTAATGTTAATGTATTAACTAACATGAACAAACAATGAACAATACACTAAAGTATTTATTAATCTTTGTTAATGTTAGTTAATGCAAATACAGTCGTTCATGTTAATTCAAAGTGCATCAAATAATGTGAACAAGCACAACTTTTGATTTTAATAATGCATTAGTAAATGCTGAAATAAACATTATCTAGTATTGTTCATTCTTAGGTCATGTTAACTAACTTTAACTAATGTTAACTAATGAACCTTATTGTAAAGTGTCACTAAATTTAGCTGTATTTTAGGAACACAAGAGGATCATCATGTTTTGGGTCCGTGGCACTAAAAAGTTAGTAAACCCCTGACTTATGAGGTTCCAGTTGGGATGCTGACTATGTAGGCACTGAGGCAGCTGACTAGGTTTTGGAACGGAGCTATTGTGTGTGTATGTGTGTGTGTGTGATGACAGCTGTGTTTCTGCAGAGTGTCACTGGAGTGTCTCTGTGGATCTTATGACCCACTTCTACCTCTCTCTTACTCTAACTCTCTCTCTCTGTCTCTCTCTCTTTCTCCTCTATCTCTCATTTCCCTCCTCACCATTGCCTTTTCCTTCCTTCCTTCCTTACCCCAACCACCCCCTCCCCACTCTAAGCTTTCTCCTATATTCTCTCTCACCCTGTCTTGCTCTAACTTTCTCTGTTTCTCTCTCTCTCTTTCTCTGTCACTCGCCCTCACACACTGTCGGGGCTGCTGCCTGTATCTTAGCAACAACTGCACTCTCATTTGAACTGAGTGAGTGCTTTTCCCTAACACACCCACTGACACACAGACACACACTTGTGTAAACACACATACACACACACACACGCAAAAGCACTCCTTTGCACTTCTGTAAACAGACACACTTCCCAGCACAAACACTTGTGCAAACATACTTGCACATCACACTCAGAAAAAAGTTGCATGTGAGATACAGACTAGACAATGCATGTGTCTATGGGTGTGTTTCAAAGTGTTTTTTGGAGTATTTCCAATCACTGCATCAGTCTGGTTTTGTTGTACCTACGTGGTATAATCAATTTCATACAGTTTAGATGAGAACAAGAGCACTTGCACTATATTTAGGATGTATGTATACTTATTTATAGAATTTTTGATTATTTGCACATTCCTGATGAGTTATTTCCCCTTTATGTCTGATGTAATTAGCTTTTTGGTCTTGATTTAGGCTGTGATTGGTTGAAATTTCATAAGATCTAAAATAAATACCATTCTGAGCATTCAGTCTTGTTGCAGGATGAGTCAACACATAATCTTGTTTTGTGCTGTGGTATTTGTTTACAGCATGGCTGATTTTGCCAATGGACAGGTGGGCATCAATGTAGGCTTTCATGTCTGTCATTGGACAGTGAATCTGAAGGCATCTGTGTGATTGGCTAAATGTTACCAGCTGTTTGGATCCCCCTGGGGAGCATTCCAGCAGTTAAAAGGATTGGAGCAATGGAGAAAGAGACAAAACGTGTGTAGAGAACCGAAAAAGCATAAAACTGGAGGAAGGCAAAGAGAGGAAACTGCAGGAAGAGAAGTCAAATACATTCTAATTCAGATACAAAAAAGGTTGAAAGTACAGAAAGGGGTTAAGGGAGGCACGCCCCACAAAATTGGAAATTGAAGGGAATATAATTAATAGCTAGTACAAAAAAGCAAAAACAAATCTGAGATCAAATTGTGTGTAAACTACTCATCTTTCTGAAGTTACACTGTCCAAAAGCGACATCAGCGGATAATGTTTCACAGCTCTCTTTTGTCTTCCTTAAGCTCATTGTTAACAGAGGATTTGTTGATTATAAGAGTGAAAAGATTGTGATTATTATAAAATGTTACTTAGAATAATAAGTAACGACAAAACAAACAACCAAACAAAAAAACCCTCAAGAAATACGTTAATTAAAAGAAGATAACACTTTCCTCAAACCTTTTATGTATAATATGTTATAAATGGTTATTAAAGGGTATAATGCATTATCATTATTAATAATGTGCATTGTAATACATTATATCGTGAAATCATAATGCATAGTGTAACAATGAATTGATGAGTGTTATAATATACTAACTGTGGTTATAACTATTCATGATAGCGCAATGCATTATAAGGTGCATTACAAGGCATAATTAATGCATTAAAACTACTTTCATAATGCATTATACATAAAGGTTTTAAATGAAGTGTTACCTAATAAAAAAACAATCATTTAAAAATAAATTTAGGCATCCCAACATGTATGAAACATGGATATTCATATCGAGATGTAGTAAAAATGGCATCTAACTATTTTTATTAAATTATAAGTGATTTTAATATATACTTTTAAGTGAGTGGATGGCCAAGGTAAAATAAAAATAGAGAAAATGAGCATGTACAATTAAATATTTAATATTTTTAAATTGTAAATGGAAAATCTATAAAATCCGCCAATAACTAATATGGTACAAATATCTTGTCAATCAGTTAAAAAAATTAACAAATTAATTGCACATTTTTCTGAAATTAATCACAATTAATCCAATTTAGGGCTGGGCGATATGGCAAAAAGATAAAATCTTAATTTTTTATTTATTTTTATTTTTTCCAGAACATTTGACAGATTATAATTTTTTTTTATTTTTTTTTTTTTACAATTTTTAATTAGTCAACTTGAACATGTAACTTCTTCTTTAATAACCCTCTAGTTAAAGAACATATTCCAAGTGTATCATACATGATGTAAATGTTAAACAAATCACTTGTTAAATATCTTTGGAGAAAAGATGCATGAACTACAACTACATCTTGTACAAACTTATCTTATACATAATATATGTTAAGAAATAATAATGAGGAAAATGCTTTAAAAAATCTTTAAAGTCATGGTAATTCAAATTCAAAATGACTTAGACTATAACACCAGTAGACTATTAACTATAAATGCCTGTCACCATGATTCAAACATGAAATATCAGAAGTACCGTAGTAGTTCTTCACAGGTTTTTTTATTTGATTGTGCTGCTTTTCCATTGTTTTTTCTATGTAAACATGGACATGTTTGACTGTTGCACTCGTGTCTCTTGCAACGGCATTAAAAAAATGTAGCGCTCAAGTTAAAAAAAAGTGCACTCCCATCTTTTTGCATGTTTTTCCTATTCCACTGGCCACAAAAGCGCGTATTGGCAGTGTCTAATTCTAACGTTTGGTAATATTGCTATTCAAAATCGCAATTTCTCAATTTCCAAAAAATAATATCATGACAAAACATTAAATTTAAATTAATCAATAAAATCTGAAAAATCACCCAGCCCTAATCCCACCTAACATTAAAGTTTTTAAATATACTTTAATATTGAAATAATTTCATATTCAATCTTCAAATTAATGTAGAAACAATATAAAGACAGTGTAATTTTTATATTTGTTTAATGGCATTTTTATGTATGGCTGAAGGTGAGTGACACTGATCCAAAATTACTGATGTCTCTAGGAAATTCTTTTTTTTCTAACATGTAACTGTTGACTATAGCCATTCAACATTACAGTATAATTGATAGCTATCAATTTTAACCTTTGTTAGACTTTTACAAATAACACATTCTAATTTAACAGTCTTCACATAAACCCATTATAATAAATTTAATATTTACCTGTGCCCTTCAGCAAGTATGAAATATACAGAAATTGAATAAAGTTATCAGACAAACTAATTCTAAATTAAATACTGATTAATTTTTTGTTCTTTGATTAATAGACATCCCAGAAGCTGGGTTATTACGTTATTTGGGTGCTATTACTTTAACCCTTTGTTACTGTCACTCCCTATCTTAAACATAGACATAAAAATGCACTATCCAAAGTTAAATTTTTATAATTCATGAAAGAAAACATTTTGTAATATGATTTTGATGTATAGTTTACATGGTAATGCATGTCTAATTTTAAAATGGTTTTCAAAGGATGAATTTTGAGATTTTAAGTTTTCAGTTGATACATTTCTTAAGAGTTATATTGCGTGATAGGGAAAAAGACAACGAAGAAAGTCTTTTTGTGACAAAGGTCAGAACTCATGTTATGATGTAGATTTTTGAGGTGCACTCTTGTCGTAAATTAATCTATTACTTTTCCTACATAATTTGTAACACAAAAGAGTGGTAAAATATTTATTTAGGAGTCTTAGACCATCCCAATGATATATATAGTTTGTCATGATTAGATTAAGATTTATTTGTAAAATGGTGAAGTAAACTTGTACAAGTTTATCTGACACGCATGATCGTAGTTTCATTTATGCTTTAATATGAAATGATATAGAAAACTGCTGGTGCATTTGTGTGTGCAGTTGAAGAGCACATGGCTAAACGTTGAAAAGATAAACAATTCTTGTAAAGAAAAAAGAGACAGAAGCAGCAGTTGTGAGTGGGTTGGCCAACCCTAGCCCCGTCCCTGCGTTAACTAATTAATTGCCTGCGTTAACACGCTAATTTTGACAGCACTTAGTTACGTAAAAAAAATTGTGTAAACTTATAAATAGTGTATATTAAAATATACAATTACAAGCAAAATGGTACAAAATGTATTTCTTCATGTTCCATTTATCTTTAACCTGTAAACTGTATAAACATAACTTACATTAATTACTTAAACCCAAGGAGTGCCTTCCTCTGTTCAGTGATCTACCACACGCCACTAGTTTGGAAAGAGTGAAAGCCACATTTAATTAGTACACAAAGCAGACCACTGCTAGCCTCGCTCATGTCTACTCTCTCTCTTTCACACACACTCATCACTGACTTAATCCAGCTCACTAGTCTGTCCTGGCAGGCAAATATGTGATGGTGCCAGAACTGTGAGAGAAGAGTAGGAGAAGCTCCAGACATTCAATCTCTCTCTCTCTCAAACGCTTAGGAGGAGGAATGTGTGTGAATATCTGAGAGACTCTCTGTGAGCGATTCGGTGTGTGCGTGACTGTAATTAAAGTGCTGTTCTGCAGTTGTGCTTGTTCCTGTCTTCTGTGAGACTGATGCTTAATTAATGAGTGGTATTAATTAGAGAAAGAGAAGGAGGGAGAGAGAGAGAAGGAGACAGAAAGCAAATTTAAAGTGTGAGCAAATTAGTGAAATGGAATTTAAGGGTGATCTAAAAGCTATACTGGTTCGTGTGCACCTACCTGTTGACCCTCGGACAACATCATCTACATCTGATTCAAGATGCAGACATATAATACAGGACTGACTGACATGCTAGTTAATTATCTGATTCTCCTTTCTGTTTCTTCACTATATGGACTTGACCCTTGTAGTTGGCATTACAAGTTAAGGGGATAGTTTAATCTAAAATAAAAATTGTCATCATTTATTCACCTTCATGTAGGGTCCTTTGATTTTTTTTACAATGTGGAATCCACGATACAGTCATAAAAATGAAATTTGCTATAAAATGCTTAATATCATGGAATTTGCCAAATTTTGGATGAATAAATCAAAACTAGGTCAGTGCACTTAAATCAAAACACATGTCTGTGAATATCAAGCTGCAAAAATAAAATGTAACTATGAATCCTTCATGTTCTGCGTGCCTCTGTGTGAATGAATGGCGCAGACACACGGTTTCATTTACTACACTCATAATGAAACGCATGAAACTCGCTGTGTTTTTAGCCTCTGCCGACTCAATATATGAATACATGAACACATAAACTTAATCTCTAGAACCGCTCTGAAAGTCACTTCATGAGCATTTTACCGTTTCTTGTGAGAAAGCTGTCATCATATCATACACAAACAGAAACTTAAAGGTCTTCACAGCAACCCGTCAAAATAAAAGTTAGGTTTAACTTGAAGAAACTGTGACAGAAATATATTGCTTTTTATTATTATTATTTTTAATGAATATTTACCAGAATGTATTTTCCGTAAAAATGCATCTGTGAAAAAAAACAGTAAATAAAATAATGTATATATATTTTTTTTTTTTATAAAATCAGTTAATTAGAGATGCGTTCAATTATTTAAATCAAATGAAACCATTAAAATGGAATCCATAAAATTTACGGAAAACACTGAATTTGGTACAAATAAAACATATTTCATAGGGCCTTAAAATGTCATGTCTGTTTAACTTTTAATAAATTGCTGTTAAATTGTGTGTGTTTTGTGATTTAAATTAATTACACATGCTTTTTTATTACATTTTTAATTTAATTATTAAAACAGTCTACAAAAATGTTAACGGAAGAAAAACTGAACCCAGGAAAATTAAAACAGAAACAAAAACAGAATTTGGAAAAAACTGAAACAGATTTGTGTAGTTCCAGATGTGCAAGACGTTCATTGTTTTCCGAAACACAAGAAATAATTTAGGAAAATGTGTGTTTGAAACTTTTTTTATTGTCTGTACATTGAAAGTCAATGAATGAAAGACATACAGGATTGAGATTATATGAGGGCAAGTAAATGATGACAGAATGTTTTGTTTGTTTGTTTGTTTGTTTGATCATGTTTCTAGTTAACAGTTACGTCATGAAACGCACCTTGTCTATGCAAATGATTTGTCCAAATAATCTTTCAGCAAATTGTTGAAATCTTGGCAAGGGAACAAACTGAAACATAAAAGGCCAAATAATTAATTAAACTGTAATTAATTACTATTTTAGTGTATGTTAATAGTAATTAGTTTGTTACTTGAAGTTATTTGATCAAATCATGTAATTCAGGAAATTTTAAGTAAATTTATGATACATTTTATGGATGCAATACAAAATAAAATGCACTGTAAAATAGCTAATACAACCAGTCTTGCAGTCTTGAGTCCTGCTGTGAGTTCTTGTGTGCTGTACAATGAGCATGTAAAATGGATTAGATACCAAGCCAATAGATGCCAAGCATGACAATCGGCAAGTTGATCTTCAAAGACCTTGATGCTCTTGTTTTCAGTGTTCGAATTGGTGTCAAGGAGATTAAGGCCTACAGAGCGGTAGTCAACATCACAGGATGTGGCCGTTAGAGGAAGATTTCACAACAGAATACTTCAAATGGTAGAAAAACGTCTTCAGCTGGCACACAGATTCAAGTTGACCTTCAAACACAGGATTTCACCATCTATCGCAAACCCAATGAAAGGCTAACATGTTTGAAGAGCCAGGTAGACCTCACTGCTGAGCGAGACTTAAGTGCAGGATCGTAGCCAAAACGCGGCTGAACATGTCTTTACAGCAATCCTTGTGATGACCAAATCAGACCATTTTGGTACAGTACATCATCACTATGTTTACTGACAACAAAATGAAGCGTTCAAAGACGAGGAGAGGCAAACACAAGAGAGTCTCATTGATGTTTTGGATTGTTTTGTTGCCGCTGGCACCACGAACATGTGCATGGATTCAAGATGTCAGGCAAAGACTGAAAAATTTTGGAGAGCACTTTTGAAAGAAGTGTCAGAAACTTGGTTTTGAGTGAAGGTCACGGGCCTTCCAGCACACACAAAAAATAATTGTTCTGAAGCAACCGGCAATGTGTTCAGATCTAAATCTCTCTGAAAAACCTGTGAGAAAAGAAAACTGTGAGCAGGCAGTGCTGAAATCTGGGAGAATTAAAGCACAAGAAGATCAGGCCAAACTGGCAATACAGTAGTGTGGGAAGCTTATCCATGGCTCTGAACACTTGATTGCAGCAATTCTGTTTGTGCCACAGAATATTAAGTGTACGGGAGAAATGCTCTTTTGTTTTCTAGGTGGAAGAAATAATTCTGTGTATCGAATGTAAAGTTTCACCAGCACTTGAGGTGAAAATAAAGCACTGTGGATACTAAATACGTTAATTTTTCTAAGCAAAAACGTGAGGTATTATGCGCAAGGGTGTGTTTTTTATGTATATTTGTCTCTGTATCAGTGTCTTCAAGAATGCAAGTGTGGCAGCTTGTTCGGCACCATGTACTGTAGCACATGTTTCTGGTTCGCTCGCTCACTCTCTCTTTCTGCACTTTCCTTATCGTTGCCAGTTAGTAATAAAAACCATGTGGAGCAGACTGAGAGATGGATAGAACTGTATTGTGTGTGAGAGAGTCCAGCCCCTGGACTTACTTACATCACTACAGTGTTTATCACAAATGAAGTGCAATTCTTAAAGGAATAGTTCGTCTAAAATGAAATTCTGTCATCATTTATTCATCCCGATCTCATTTCGATCCTGTGCAACATTGTTCTAAAAGCATGTTGTTGTCTGAATGTCAAAGCTGCTGCTTTCTATTTTAAAGGTTTTATGCACACACAAAAATATTATACAGCGTCAGAATTCTTGGGTTATACAGTACAGCACATGTGTAGGCTGTAGAGTCTTTATTTATTTATTTATTATGGTTTATCCACTTTTATTCTAAGATCTCATTTTCTGTTTCACATGCGGAAAAAAATAACAATAGAGCGTTGGATAAACATGGGTAAATTGTAAAACTGACAACTTTTCTTTTGTTTGAAAAATTTTTGCACGCACTTGTTTATTTTCCTTAATTTTGAAAAATGTGTTTTTTCTCTAAATTTTCCTATTTTACTTTCGCTTCATTCACATGTTCTTTCATCCATCCACCTCTTTCTTCTGGAACTCTGTATCATTCTACATCCCCTTCCTCTTGTCTCTTTGCTGCCCCCTGCTGCCATGTCCCAACTTCTTTGCATCCTAGCCTTTTTCCTGTAGGTTATATTTTTTGTGTACCTCACCAATGTGTTTGGTGTTTTTATGTATATATGTAGGTTTTTGTTAGTGAGAGCTGAATAGTAAACTCGTTTAAACTTTTTTGTATTTAGATATTGAATAGAGTTTTGAAATAAACCATGTTTACTGGCTCAAATTTTCAATCAGTTACAATTTTGACATTTTTGAAATCATTTAGTACACATTTGAAATACATTTAATAATACTTTGCATCAAAATATGTGGAAACTATCACAGTGTCTTTTAAAAACAATGTTAACAAGACATCATGGCACATCACACAATAAAACTGAAAAGTAATCAATTGTGGCGGACAAATATTTGTTCGACATACGCGGTTTTAAATATGTTACATGTTAAGATATAAACATACATTTAACATTAAACATACATTTTGCTTTAAACATTTCTCAACAGTTTCTAGATGATGTTGGTGATTCTCTTAATTTGTAAATTCAGACTTTGCATTGTGGATTTTTAAGTGATTTTTGATTATTGCAAGATATCACAGATGTTAAACTGTGTTTAAGATTTTGCGTGCCTGTTATTTGTTTATTTTTCTGTACTGAAAGTTTACCTAAAATGCTTTAAATAGTCAAATGTAAAGCATATAAGACAGTTGCCTATCCAGTGAGACATATGTCGTATTGCCATAGTGAGGCCTGCAATCTATTGCATTGGAAAGAAAAACTATGTAACCATGGTTACCGTTCCACTCATATTCTATTGCCATGGTTACAACTGTTCTCTAACTGTATCGCCATAGTGACAAGTGTCCTTTCGCCCACAGGGATAACACAAAGCATGGCCACAGCAGCAGACATGGTAAGAACAGCTGCAATTAATTCAATAGCTTTTTCAACTATGTTGTACAGTAATTGCTTGCATTCCTCAGCAGTAAGTAAATATGAACATATCTTTTGTTTTGTCTCCTTTCGCCTTGGAAATAACCTGTCGTCTGCACTCCTGAAAACTGGGAATCCCAAGACTGTGTGAAGCCTGATGGTCCAAATCATTCTGGGCAAGAATAACAGAGAGAGGAAAGAGATGAAACAACCTACCAGCTAAACTGGACTCAGCTCACAGTGAAACTTAACACGGAACCATCACTGACACACATATATATATAAATACGAAGATCCTGATCTGCAATTTTGGGGGTAATGAGCCGTCTGTCAGGTCGCTTGCGCTCTGGAGGTGTTCGTTTGACTTGTGAGGCACTGGCTGACAAGGACTGCAGTGATGATGAAGGCCCCTCTTTATGGGAGGGGGATGAAGAGCCTGGGGGCACATCTGTAGGACCCACTGATTCTAATCCAGCCAGCTCACTACATTACAGCTTTTATTCGCCTCCTTCTTTAGCTAATGGTCTGCGGAACCATGAGGAGCAACTTCGACGTAGAGCAAGGAGACGTAGGCAGACAGATTATGTGGAGCAAATACACACACAAGAACAAATGCTCATGCAGCAAACCACACAACCACAGATGCACACAACACAACACTCACATTCGCTCACACAGTCGAGCACACACCTGCAGCCTCATACCCACATTCCAATGGATACACATATGTGGATGGACACAAACACGCTAACACACAAGTGCACACAGAAAGACATGTGCACGCCTACAGACACTGGCTCCTCACTTATGGAGCAGGACCCCTCCCTTATTCCAGAAGACCTGTCTTTACCGTCTAAGACTGACACACTTAATGTACATGTTCAGTCGGCCCCTTTGTTGCACACCACCCTTCCCCCAAACAATGTGACACCTCCTCAATACAACCCTTCCACTTTACCCAAGGAAGAGGCAGAAAACAATTCAACATGTAAGCCAGAAATGGATCACACCAGCGACCTAGACCAAATTCGTATAACAGGCCAAGCCAGTGTCATGACCTCTGTGGAGGCTGAAAGGAAGTATACCCTGCGGAGCTCTGGCCGGCCACGTTTCCCCTGCCATCTTCGTAAATCATCCCGTTTACGTAGAGCTGCTGAGGAAAACATGTTCAAAAGAGAAATGGACCAGAAGGATGAAGAAGAGGAGGAGAATACAATCTGGAGAACAGAGGACATAAGGCCAATGGAGGAGCATCCCCCAGAGGTGTGTGATGCTGGCTCATCATTTGAGGTTTTACCATTGCCAACTATATCAGCAGATGTTACACCAAATCATAGCATGAGAACATCAGAAGGAGAGGGCATTGTTACTCACCACTCAGTTAGAGGGAGGCGACAGGGACGTTATTTAGGTGTGAGGAGGATTGTCGTAAAAGTAGCCAGAATACCTGTTCACATGAGCCGACGACAGAAAAGCTACAAGATCTCATCCCTGGAGCCAGTGAGTGCTGGACCCCGTGGAGAAGGAGTCACAACAGGAGAGGGACCCGAGGGGGGTGTAGGAGGGGAGCCAGGACCTAATGTTTCAAGAGAGCCCACCGCACTACTCCGCATGAAGAACAATGGAAAGAGTGTGATGGTGATGTTTCCACCGGGAGAGCTTCCTGTAATCTTGAAGCGACGCAGGGGACGCCCTCCTAAACAGGCATTACCAGGACAACCTGACTTGCATGAGACCAGAGTAGGAGCAGCCAATGCCGCAGAGCCAAAAAAAATTCGGAGGCGGCGAACGGTAAAGCTACCGTCTCCACAGCCCTCTTATGTTAACGATACCAATGATGTTAAAGTAGAATATGCAGATGTCCTCTCCAAACTGGCCTTTTTGAACAGACAACCTCCCAGCACAGGCCGTTGCTCTCCCCCACGCTGCTGGACCCCAACAGAGCCTGAAACTTTCCACATACCACCAGAAAATCCATCCCTGTCCACTCTTTTGCACCGCCTCACAGGATTCCGCAGGAGAGGTGGTCGTGCAGGCTGTATGGGGAGTAGAGGAGGGGGAGCAGCTGGATCCTCTGATTCCTTTAAGAGGTCATTCAGTGACTTCTTTGAAACAATTGGCAAGAAGCGGAAGGTCCCTTCATCTGAACCAGGAACTCCTCGAAAAAGAGGCAAGGGTGCTGCTGGGGGAATAAATAGGGCAGCTTTAGGTGATTCTCCACAAGGTGAGAAGGTTAGAAAGCGCCGATCACGAAAGAATGGGGCTTTAAAAAATGGTCCAGGTGCACAAGAGCAAGACTGGCAAAATGAGAATAGCAGTTGGATGGGGAAAGGTGACAGAGATATTTCTGAGAAAGCAAGCAGTTATCAGAGCCCTTGCTCCCCTCGTGGAAGTTTTCAAAGCAGTGAGGCTAGTAAGGGGGGTATGTACCACAGCCCAGGTATGAGAGGGGTAGGCAGTGGAGAAGAGTCTCAGGGTTTGTTTGCAGGATATTTTCGCTCTCTTCTTGATTCTGATGACTCGTCTGACCTGCTAGACATCTCCATGTCCAGCCCCGCTGGACGCCAGGAAGGTCGTAAGCTCACCCCAGGATATGAAGGTGGCAGCCCTGGTGCAGCCCATCGTTGGTCTCCTGCCTTTCCTAAAAGAAGTCCTAAAGGCGCAGCGTGTCTTGGGGAAGGGACGCAATTACCCTCACCCCAAACTCAAGGCAGCTCGACCACTAAACCCTCATATTCATACAGTGTCTCACAGACTTCTCCCACCCCTTCCTTCCCTAAATCCCCTGCACTCTTGCTTTCCCGTTCACCCAGCTCTCCACATCCATCTGGAGGTTATCCTCAATATCCACCAAGTTATAGCGCTGGGGTTCCTCAAGGAGGAAGCATTTACCCCCTCCCTCAACAGCAGCAACAACAGCAGCAAAGGCCAAGTGACTGTAGCTTTACATATGGCACAAAAACTCCCTCTGTTCCCTCTGCACAGTGTCAGATGAGTTATTCCAACTACCAGGGTTCTGCCAAGCGCAATTATAGTGGATATCCAGGCCCACCCCATTCAGCCATACAGCGAGGGGAATCTGGCCCAACCTCACCAGGTGGAAGTTATATGTCATTGTCAAAGTCTAGCCCCTATTCCTTATCCTCTTCTCCGCCTGAGGGTTGCAGACAGTACACCTCTACAGCTCAGTGGGGATACAGACAAGGGGGAAATAACTGGGCTGGTGATGCATATGGTACTCATCAGTTTCATGGTTACTCTGACTATGGGGTAGCTGGAACTGGATCAGAATCCAAAGACATTCTGGACATCTCAAACTACACACCCCAAAAAGCCAAACAGCGCCCTTGCCCTGACACTCTCTCTGAATCCTCCTCAGATTCTTCTCACACTGGTGGAGGAGGGATGGGTGTTGTGGGGGGAGCATTTCGCCCAAGGGATGTTCCTATGCCTGAGGGTCAGTCTAGCCTTTCAAGCCTGGAGAAGCTAATGCTTGACTGGAATGAGAATTCAGCAGGCCCTTCTTACAACTGGAGTCAGAATGTACTATTCCAAGGGGGGGCGAAACCAGGTCGTGGGCGAAGGAAAAAGTCAGAGACACACAATGAGAAGGAAGCATGCTCTGTTCCCCCAGGATCACCTGCCAGCCCCCCTATGCAAGGGGGAGGGCCAAAACGTAGTGCTACAGGTGGTAGACAGCCGAGAGGAGGCAGGGGAGGCAGGGGAGGATTCTCTCCTTGCCAAAGAGATCGTCCACCACAGCCAAAAACCAAATCTCAAAAGCCTTCAGCCCCATCAGGGTCAGGGCAGATGGGTTCAGGGGGTGTATACCAGGAAGCACTGGACTACTACAGTGGAGACAGTAGTAGCCTGTCACCTCTCAGCCATGCTCCAGAGTCCTGTGAATACCCCTCTCCGTATTCTGTCCACACTTCTACTCCCTCCTCAGATGAGAGATTTGCTCATGTCTACCCTCCAGACTCTGCCTCTGTATCCCCCAGTTTATCAAATCAGTCAGATGCCCTAAAGCAGTACCCTAAGCCTGGTCCTCCCTCACAGACTTACGGGCATGCTGCCAGGACTTTTAGCCCAACCCTCTCGCCAACCCCTCGCCTCTTGCCACAGTGTGGTTCTGCCATGAGTCCGCATCGGGTCCCAAAAGACCAGTTCTCCCAGTATGATTCCCCCAGTTACAGTGGCTCTCCCTGCTGGTATGGGCAAGGAGGAAGTGTTGCTAGCAGCCCCCAAAACTATGAGGAACAGCGACCACAAGCAGTCTCTTTGCCCTCCCACAAACGGGACATGTCACTGATGGTCTCTGGGATGAGAGTTCCATCCCATTCGTCCTACCCTTCCCCTTTACAAAGAGGTCCGTCCATGTCAACTTCATGTGTGAGTGGGACTCTGGACTCTTCCCCTCAGCATGAAGAGATGGGTTACCATGGTAACTTGGACAGCTATGCACCCGTTGGACACCGTTATGCACCCCAGACAGCCCGGGGAGGGGTACTCTGCCAGCTTCTTGACCAGCCTAGCGAAGAAGGCTTCACCGTCACCAGCCTGTAGTTGGAATTACCTTGGCATCCCTAAAGAGGTAAGATATTAATTCTGTGAAATGGTTCAGATGATTGCATTATGACATTGCTCAAGTAGATACTCGAATGCTGCCACAAACTATATTGTGATATAGGTTTTTGTCATTATGCATTGAGGCTAATCCTAACCCTCATTTGACTATTCTTTTTTTCTCTTCTTTTCTCGACAGATGAAATGGACAGTACCCTTTTCATATTTTTAATCTTTTTTAAAGGATAAGCTTTGGAAGACACTTACTGAGTTAGACTGAAGAGTTTCAGAGCTATGGACTAAATAAAGACTTCTCCAGCAGTGACAATCAAGATCCAAATCCATACACGTGGACACACACAGAAACACATGCACGAACACAAGCATACTTATGTGATCACAAAACATTCACGTTCTTGCATAGACTTTTCATACGCTGACTTGCAACCGCAAATGCACGCACAAAAAGACAGTCTTGCAAACTAATATTGCTATACAGCTTGGGCTAGGGACTTATTTAACAAAGAATGGACACTGCTAGTATCACGAAGAAACCAATTTGATAAAATGCAGGAACAACCTTGTCCCTTTCTTTCAGTGCAACTGTGCAAATGTGATTCACACATACCCACATTTCAGTGATGCCCAAAAATGAAACCAATGTGAGAGACCACACAAAAGGTTTTTGTCTACATCCTGATCTTGCTCCCTCTTTCTGTCTGTTTTAGTCTCAAAAGCTCCTCTGATTTTGTCACTGGGGAGATTACTTAATCCTAAAGGTCGGTCCACTCCTTCAGCATCTATAAATGGTGACTGCACAAACTCTGCCCTCTTCTTACTTTTAAGTTCAACATTTAAAAAAAAAAAAAACAGCATTTGTACATAAGCTACTCAAATGGTTCCATCACTTGAGGAGCTCACTGCTATGAAAACAACCGTATCTCAGAGTCCTGCTGAAAGAGACATGTTAAAGCAGTAATGTCATGACAGTGTTTTGGAACTGCTGTAAGGACACATGAGGGAAATACCAGTTTTATGTGGCTTTAAATTGTTCAGCTTGGGTTTGTGCAAGTACAGTTTAAGTAATCTTTTCTATCAGTGGCCTGGTCTGGTCCCACAGGAATGTGTCTAAATTCGATCCCTTCAACCGTCGCTCTGGATCTGCAGCATGGTCACTTTGTGCCCAACATCCAACTCTCATTTGTGTGTTTTTATCACCACAGGAGGACAGACACCCATGCACTGCCCCCCGAATGATGCTGTCCTTGTCAAAATGTTTAGAGGCCAGGGCACTTTCCACCCTGGATTTGAAGGCCTGGAACTCAGGGTGTGGACAATGCATATTCGCCTCCTCTTTTTCTTTCATCCCTCTGTTCGTATTTCTTGTGGTCCGCTGTGTCGTACAGTGATTTTTTGTGATGAAATATTGTATCTGTCTGTTCCATATACTGTATCTGAGGTGAAAATATTTAAATACACATTCTGTTCTGATCATTGTTTAATTTTGTCCTGCCTCTACTCTGTGGTTGGGGAAATTAAATGAAAATGAAAATGAAATGCGGTCCAATGGTGGCCAACAGGAAAATAAAAATACAATGGGTAATAACGTCTAATTATTATCACTAAAAGGTTTAACAAAATTTCAGATCTCATTCAGATGATAGTCCAATTACATTTGATGATAAAAACATTATTTGTCTTATGATTTATGAAAGAGGGTGCGGCATGAGCATGTTTAAACTGGATGGTTCTTTATAATGTTATATTTCATAACATTTCCTTTTAAAATGTTATCAAAACAGTTCTCTTTTTTTCTTGTGTGAGAGGTTTTGGTGCCTCTTTTGCATTCTGGGCCACGCAGCACCACTCAGGCGTTTGGAACGAGGCAATTGTGCTTTTGCCGTCAGACATTCGAACAGCAGCTCGGAGGAGTTCAGATGAGGACACGAGCAGAGATTTGAGACAGATGAAGAAAAGGTTGTATGGGAATTACAGAATTTATGGAAAGGAAGTTGAGTGAAGGAGGCCAAGAGAATTTTTTATTTGTGTGGTAGGTTTTTATAATGTATTTTTCATTGATCAGTTTTTATTTGTAAATATATGGTATTAGAGTGCGTGTATGTGGGGGAGGGGGTATGATACTTAAATTTCTCATCCTTTTGCTGCCCCACTGTGTTGAGAATGTGAAAATATTGGATAGTTACAACACAGTTATCTGCAACAGATCAACCCAAGGGACTTGCACATCTAAAACAAATGTTTGGCTTTTTATCTAATATTATATTTTAGGTCTACATAGATGCATGGAAAAAAAAGAAAGAGACCTACTTTGTTCACTATCAGGTTCTGTGCATTCTCTATTTTGAGTCATTTGCTCATATTTGTCTGGTTGCAGTAGTGTACTCCTGTTTCTTGGTTATTATTTTATGTTTCATTATATATGCAACAAAAATGCTCTTGGCATAACATGCATTAGATCGTCATATTGTTCTATATTATTTCACTGTCCATTTGCATTTACAGAAATGCAAAATAATTTAAAGATAAAATAAAAAAACAATGTTGGCTGCTTGTCATTCTAAGATCCAATCAAGCCAACATCATCAAACCAATATCAGATATGCATTTATATTTAAATGCAATTATTATGCACCTGTTCCTGTTGTCCAAACCAATGCTATACCCTATCCATCTTGTAAATTTTTGGGTCAGGCTTCTCATCCGTGTTCAACTACTTTTAGCTGTACAAGACAGCTTGTTTTGCTGCTTGATATTGCAAATTTATGTGTCTTACAATATTATTTTAACGTATTATCTTAATTATGAACACACTGGTTTGTGATGAAAAAGGATGGAACAAGTTTGCGTTTTCATAAAAGGTGGCGCCCCTGACTTAAGCATTAAAGAAAAAGTTGGTTTATTCTTCCTTTGTTTGTGGCCTAATGATATGTTCCAATTTCTTCCAGGGCACAAAAAAAGACTTCAAAAATTACTCAAAACATTAGCGTCCCCTTTAAAAATATCTCTTTAACATACAAGCTTGTTATCTGAATTATGGTTAAGTAGGACTTTTCATTCCCTAGTGAGATTGTCATATGTGAACAATGTTAATAGATCCTTAAAAATAAGGATAGCCAGGATATTCATAAGGATAAGGATATCAGTCCCCTGCGTTAGCTGTCATCAAATACTCTAAATGTTCATTAACAAATCACGTAAGAAAAACGCAAAAGCAGCAAGGGAACGTTTTTTAATGGGAAACCGACGTACAAGACACCCCTGACTAACAAGTCGATTTTAACGATTTGTTTGTGTTTTCTGTTGTATAAAGACACCGGCTCTACCGCAAATAGACCTTTTGTTTGCAAGGTGGATGTCGCAAAGTACCATTAGGGCTATTCCTGAGAGTTTTAATTGTTAGTCAGACAATAACTCAGATGCATTTCCCCAACTGCCCGATTTTTGTCATTTATAAAGATGAGGCACACTAAATTCCTGACCACTACTGTATAATAAAGTGGTCACTAGCTGCACATTACAGAATCCCAGCAGATGCAGTAAGCTACGTCACGAGGCTATTACTCACCTACTGCATTATGAATAGTGGCAATTTGGACATCCTACTCATTTGACGCGGTGTTTTTGCATACTACACTGTAGTATAGTAGTGAATGTGTTCCCGCGTGTGGGTGGTGTGTGTGCGGGTCTGTTTGAGTGTGAATGAGTTTGTGGGGACATTCCACTGACTTCTATTATCTTTACTGCTCTAATTTCTGTCCACTAAACATCACGCAAACCGCTTTAGTACATTATTTAGTACGTCTATTAAGCTGTTTTTCCTCGTGGGGAAATTGGGAGGTGCAGGCAAACACTGACTCACGCTTACTGCTATTTGTTGATACACTGTCCAGCCGTGAGCTTTCGATCCCAGTGCCCTCAAGCCAGAGAGTCACGGTGGCGCCGACTCTTCATTTCTGTTGTCTGCACTCCCACAGGTCACTACAAACTCAAGAGAACTGAAGTATGGCCGCTTGTAACTTTAGCAGATTGAGAAGCGTTTCCCACCGTATATTAATTATGGGTCTGCCGGTGCTACTGCTAGTCCAACTACTGGTAAGTTTAACGGTGCCGCGCGCATATAGCAGCAAGAGCGGTGACGAACCTGCGTTTCTCGTCATAAGCATAAAGAAGAGTGACGGATCAGCGTCGTCTGGGGTTAGAAAAAATGAGCGGGATTTGGAAAGCGGCGTGTTGGGTCTTTGGACCGACGAGGATTCAAGACTTACAGGATATCAGGACGAAAACGAGCTTGAAGGACGCCAGGTAATCGCACATTCGCTAGAGATTCAGGTAACTTATTATCTTGCAGATTTAGGTGGAGGGTCTTCCCGACATGCAACTCAGAAGAAAATAAACTGTTGTAGTAAACTGATTGAATTTCAGTATGAATAAATTACCCTGTTGTCACTTTATCTGGAGGGTCTGGAAAACATATGTTTGACTTGGCAAAATAAACGGAGATCCCTTCTGGACAGTTTAACATGGAAAAATTCTAGAAAAAATAAGTCTCTCACTCTCTCCCTTTCTCTGTTAGTCTCGCTGTCCGCCCCCACCTCCCCCACAACAGTGAGTTCCTCAGTGAGTCATATCCCCTCTTCCTCTAGTCTAGTGTCTCCATGGTTACTAAACAGGGTTGTTGTATGTTTTGGGAGAGGCTTCATTTCCAACAGTCCAGGTTTAAAAGTTCTGTTTCTTTTGTTCTCACTCATATAACCTCTGGTTTCAAAAGGGCACATTCTGTGACCCCAAACAAGCTGCAACTTCTCTTGCCTGAAGCGCTGCGCACGCTCAGATTTTTCAGTGGCTATCGAATGCCTGACCCTCCTCCACTTCATCCCTGTTTGTACGTTTTTTTTATGTGCATCTGAAATTTGGCCAAGATGAGGGAGAGCTTTGTGTTTGTGTGTTTGCAGGCCGCGGGTAGAGAGCTGATACTGCAGCCGTGGGCATCAGAACAACCGTCGTTTGGTGCAGAGTTGCAGCGTCTCACCCAATTCATCACCACAATAGAGGTACACCAACATAATGTTCGTTTCTGTTTCCGTGCTCGATCGTGCTTACAGCTGTCTTACGTAACACTATGCGACTGCGTGTTATAAAAATGGACTGTCACTTCCAGAGCGACATATCTGGATCTTTTAAGGAGGATCTTTTTCCTGTCACACTCTGCAGGTGAACTGCTCTGTGGTGCAGGGTTCAGAGGGGAATCGATCTACACACACTCCTGGTCACTCAGATGTTTTGTGCATCAACCACTGGAAGCGCAAATGGGGTTGTGTGGCTTACTCATTCAGGTAAACATATATGGCCCAGATTTTGTATGTATGCAAATTGTATAATATCAAAGGTACATATTTCTAGTAATTCTCATTATGTATTTTCAGAAAGTTTTGGAATATTTGTCCTCTTCCCAAATTTGTCACTCCTGTAACACATAATGTATAATTTAATCAGAATGGTTATATTGACCTATTAAGATTTTGCTTACATCTTCCTTGTAAATATTTTTTTTTCTATTTTATTCTTTTTTTCAAAGGTAAGTCAATAACAATTACATTTTTTAACAACATTTTAAGTGTAGTTTATGAGATTTGTATTCTGAATCCAAATTTTCTTTGCAAAAGGCAAAAAGTTGAACATACTGATTTCAACCAAACATTATCATAACATCTTAGTTGATCTTTCAATATACTTTATCTTTGACAAAACATCCCATGTTTCAGTAGAGACTGCATATTTTCGGTAGTGGCAGTAATGTTTTGGTAGCGACCACATCACATTACAGAATTTTAACCCACATACTAAAATACTACTAAATACTAAACATGCTAAACATTTGCAGAACTTTACTAAAAGTTTGTTTGTTTCCCCCATATAAAGGATTATGTGTTTCCTTTGTGACTACCAAAACAATAATGACATGTTTCGGTCGTGACTGTTACATTAGTGACAATTTTATGGGATAAGACCCCAAAAAACTTAGATATCACTACCGAAACTTTACCAAATGTTTCAGTCAAGACTGTTTCGGTAATGACAATTTTAGATACTTTTGAACCTAGCTCAAAGATGCTAATCAGCACATGGTTAGCTAGCACAGTTCTGAACATCTGTACACATATAAAAACTAAATGTTATGGAATAACTCCCAAAAAAGTGTTTAATTATAGTGACATTCTTTAAGGTTCCACACAGATTTTTCAGACTTTTGGACACATTTATCTCAAAATGATGGGTCCTATCTACTCACCATGTAGCTATGAGAAAGAGGGACACATAAATATTTCCTAATAAATAAGGGGTGTAGTTAAAATCAGTCTCAGCCAATGTACTAAAATATACACTGTTTCAGTAGTGACATGAAAATGCGGGACACTTTAAAAAAAAAAAAAAAATTACATTTTTACATTAAAAAATCAAAAAGATATTTTTAAAAACAACAATGGAATAAAATGCTAAAATTATTTCAATATTATTTTCATAAATTTAGAGGTTAGGGTTTGGGACAGCCACCTCCCAATTGCAAGTAACCACTAAATGATGATTTTATGTATATTAAGCTTACTGATATTTTAAGTATTATTGTGGGTTTCAATAGATAATAAAAAGGATCTTAGTAAACATCTAAGGTTTGAATACTTAACTGCTTTTTAAATGAATTTTTTGGTTGCGGCACAGCAGTTCTGTAGAATGGCCCTTATATTACGTTACAGAAAAAAGTAAAACCACAAAATGTTTATTTACTTGAAGTTTCCCCTTAAAAAACACAAGTATGGGAATAGTGACAGATCTTTGTTTCCATATTGTGATGCACATCCAAATGAAACGGGTAAAGGAAAAAGAAACAAATGCAGGATGGGGCCTTGTTCTATCCATCAGTTGTTGATTGAATGGAGGCAGATCTGAATACAAGCCTGCAGTCTATAGAGTGGGTTTCAGTCGGGTTTCTCAATAAGCGAAAAGATTTTTAATGATAATTTGTAAATCTTTAAAGACAGACCTACTTTGAGCTACAAGGCTGTTAATAGATGCTTTTGTTGAAGCTGTTAGCCCCTATTATTTCAACTTTTTTATTGTTAAATACTTTAATATACTTGTGTAAAGTATTTGTTTAAAATACGTGTTTAACAGTGAAATTCCTGGTGCCAAATCCCATGATTATGCAAAAAAACAACACCAATCAGAGAAGCAAAACAAACCATGCCAAAAAAAACTATTTTGCAATAAATGTGAAATATTGGGTTTTCTGTATACATAATTAACATCTTTAGGTTAATAGTTTTATATTTATCTATTATTGTTATTTCATACACAATGTTTCATGGGATAGTAGTTCTTTCCTTCACTGAAGCCATTAAGTACACAGTCTTGTACTTTTGTCTTTTGCCTGATTTTCAAATACTTTTTGCTTCAAATAAAATTTTGTAATCATAGCTGGTTGGTTTGATTCATGGCTTTTAACTATTAAACAAAGATTCTTTATAAAAATCCCTATTCAAAAAATGAATAGGAAAAGCCAAGGCTGCTGAAAGAGTGGGTGGGTTGGGCAAAATTTAAGCTGAATAAATGATTTTAGAAGTCTGGCAGAAAGAAGTTATAATTTCAGCAAATTAATTAAAAACTCTAAAAATGAAAAATTAAAAGGTCAAAAAAGATTGAAAATGAACCATATGCTCAATAACATACATTTAGAAAATAGATTGTCTGACAATGTTAATATTCCTGTGTTCTTGCTATGAACACTAATTTTTGAAGTATGTATAAGGTAGTACTTGATCTAACAGTGTCTTCTGTTTCAACTTTAGGTATTCTTTTAAAAAGCCAGCACATTTGAGACCTGACTTGTTTATTTCAAAGAATGCCGGTCATTTAGGGATCCCTGTTTCTTTGTTAGGCTGAAAGGGTGGGATTTGTTGAATATAATCTTTAGAAAAACAAAAAACAAAACAAAGCTGAAGGTTGTCCCAGATTCTGTAGCTGTTTTCTTCAACATGTCATGACTGATGCAGGGAAACCGTAATTGGTTGAACTGTTCATTGGGATGTTTCAGCCTGTTTCAAATGACTGGAATCTTTTGTCTGTATCTTTATAGTCTGGATGGAAAGGATGCTACATTTTTAGACACAATGTTGCATGCGGGGTGCGAGGTTCATCGGTTTGACCCCAGCAGTCGAGGCAGTCGAGAGCCTGCATCTATTAAGAATCATCGTGCTTGGTTAGACTGGAGAAATCCACGCCGTCATGCGGGCCTCGTGGGTAATGTACAACACAGGCTGCTTGACATTATGGACTCCCTGGGCCACACCATGGTACTTACACCCAAATACACTCATTCTAAGATTCTGTACTACAAATCACGTATAATTTCACACTTGCCATCCAGTGCTGAATCAGTAGTGAATCACCTCAATTTATGTACTTAAGTCTGCGTTCACACATGGGCGTCATTGCAAGAGTGACTCATAAGATGAGTTGCACTTCAGGGTATATGTGTATTTAATCACCAGTCATTCAATAAAAACATTTCAAAGTAATTCAATTTTTTTTTTTTTGAAGTGTAATCTTTTCTTTTTGGTTGCTCCCATAATGTCACATTCATTTAGTGTCTGTTTATGTAGGTGGATGTCCTGCGTATGGATTTGGAGAGCGCTGAATGGCGCATTTTAGAAAGCTGGATTAAGGATGGAACTCTCAGAAGGATCAATCAGCTCATTCTGACCATTCATCTGCAGTGGGCGGGGTTTGAGGTGGATGGTGCCGAAGAGGAGGTGGTGCGTTTCTGGTACAGCGTACTGAGAGCCCTCCGCATCTCAGGACTCCAACTCGTGCATTCGGCACATGGCCCGGGACACATAGTGCTGAGACACAAACTGGCCGAGTCACACAGCTCATACACACTCAGCTGGATCAGGACAAGCGAACAGCCCAGATAACCTTGCAAACGACACTTAGATGCAGAAGCAAAACTCTAATTCAGTAGAGGACTTTAAACTTACAACATTGTCGTTTAGTGAGGTTGAATTGTAGATATACATACAAATATTCATAACATTTAAAGAGATGAAGTTGCATATTAGTATTTTGTTTCTTTCCACAAGGTATGACATGCCTTCTAGTGGTTGTGAACGGTACTGCAATGATTCAACTCTGCATTGTGCGCACAATTAAATCTATGACGATGTGTCATGTTTAATTTAAACGTCAGTTTTATACAACAGGGCTACGTGCAATATTTTACAAGTGCACTATTTTATATGAAATAAACTACATAATGAAACGAGTTCATTAGTGTTGTGTCCTATTTGTTTGTCGGTGACTAATGAATTCTTCCGCTGCATTTGCTAAAAGCATGCTAAAAGACAAATCACGGGTATTTCTTGATCTTTTACCACTTGTGGCTTTTTCCTGCCCTGAATTTCGCCATGTTTCGGATTTGTTCGGACTGGCCCGACGTTTAGGAATGTTGATTAGCCCTCCCCTCCGTGTAGAAACTGCGAACAGATGTTTTCAGGCCGCTAGGGTGGAGTTGCGCTTTCAAGATTCCAGTTTCCATATCCGCCCTTTTTCTGTGATTGACGGACGCGTCAGCCAATAGAATGCTTGGATTAACCCGCACCGTCCAATGAAAAGTTACCAAACGCGGGACAGAGCTGTCGCTGCCATACAGCTCTTGTTACAGTACTTGTAGACATTTTGTCGGCTTAGAAAATTATGGACGGCATTAAACTCAGGAAATGGTACTGCTGAGGTAGTTCAAAAGCCAGAAGACGTCGGCATCTAAGGCCAAATCTTTTTATATATTCAGGTAAGACTGAGAAGTACTTATATGTGCGTAAAGTTTTAAAGAGTCGCAGTTGGGGTGGCGAGTTGACAGTATGTAGACAGCTAAAGCTAATCACTTCCTGCTCTGTACAGACGCCTCAGAGTGTTTAGGCCTCGGCTACTAGTTTTTTGAACCATTTTAAACAATAGTGACAAATAACCCTATGCCAGTTTGATATCGCCACAGCTTTAACTTTTGGGCTGGAAATTCGTTCACTGCGAACAGCTTTGATTTGATCTTATCTTGTCACAAACAAAGTTAGGCTGGTATGTTGTGAACTGTAGCCTCCACTCCCTCCCAATATAGGAAGTCTGGTGGGTGAACATTTTTTTCCTTTATACACAGACATTTTTGTGAATGTAATCAGAATTACATTTAACTTAAAATTGGGTTCAAATGTGTAAAATGATTTTTATCCTGTCTATACACTACCAGTCAAAAGTTTTTGAACAGTAAGGTTTGTAATGTTTTTTTTTTTTTTAAGTCTTTTTTGCTCAACAAGCCTGCATTTATTTGATCCAAAGTACATCAAAAACAGTAACGTTTTAAAATATTTTTTACTATCTTAAATAACTGTTTTCTATTTGAATATATTTTAAAATGTAATTTATTCCTGTGATTTTAAAGCTGAATTTTTAGCATCATTACTCTAGTCACATGATCCTTCAAAAATCATTCTAATATTCTGACTTGCTGCTCAAAAGACATGTATTGTTATGTTGAAAACAGCTGAGTTTTTTTTTAAAGAATAGGAAGTTCAGTAGAACAGCATTTATCTAAAAATAGAAATCTTTTGTAACATTATACATGTCTTTATCATCACCTTTGATCAGTTTAAAGCATTAAAGTGATCAAAAAAGTAGATCATTAAAGTGATCAAAAAAGTAGATCATTAAAGTGATCAAAAAAGTAAAAGATCAAAAATCACCTTTGATCAGTTTAAAGCATTAAAGTAAGTAATTTCTTTCTAAAATTTCTATAAATGCTTTCAAATGGTATAGTGTATGATGTTACTAAAGCTTTTTATTTAAGATAAATGCTTGTTTTTGCAACTTTCTATTCATCAAAGAATCCTGAAAAAATGTACTGAAGTCTCTTAAATATTAATAATAATAATAAAAATGTTTTTTGAATAGCAAATCAGCATATCAGAATGATTTCTGAAGGATCATGTGACAATGAATACAAGTAATGATGGTGAAAATGTAGCTTTGATCACAGGAATAAATTGCATTTTAAAATATATTCAGATAGAGAAGAGTTATTAGCAGAAATAATTAACAATATTGTTTTTTTCTGTATTTTTGATCAAATAAATGCAGGCTTGGTGAGCAGAAGAGACTTCAAAAAACATTTAAAATATTACTGTTCAAAAACTTTTGACTTGTAGGTTATATACAGTGATTCATAACATGGTGTAACGCTATGACTAATTTGTAAATGGATCACATGTGACCTTTTAAAAACAGATAAAACACATTTTAAAATAACATTCCTGCAGAATATAAATAGTCTGAAGACAAGAAGTGTTGCTCGCTGGGGTTAATTGCAGAAATTGGGATGTAAGTTGCATCTGGGTAGAAGAACCACAACAGCAGTTTTGGTTCTGCTTTGGACACATATATGGCTGTTAATGAGGAAAAAAAAGCACCAGCCCATGTTATAGATTCTTCCAGCCCAGTTAATGACAGAATACATAATGCATTGGACTTTTTTTTTATTTATTTATTTTTTTTATTTTATTTGTCTCAAAGAGGAAGGTGACAGATAAGGTCCCATCATGCCTTTGGTGACGCGGAACATCGAACCACGACACCTCTGTCGTCAGTCACTGCCAAATACGATCAAGAGTGAGCTGGAGTGTGTGACCAACATCACACTTGCCAACATCATTCGCCAGCTTGGATCACTTAGTAAGTGTTTGTGTAATGGTGTGTATACTGAAAAAAAATCACTTGTGTGTTGCTGCTTTTAAGCTGTTGTTTAATCATAGGCAAGTATGCAGAGGATGTGTTTGGCGAGCTGTTTGTCCAGGCCAGCTCGTTTGCCGAAAGGGTCAACACGCTGGGAGAGAGAGTGGACAAGCTGCAGGTCAAAGTCACCCAGCTGGACCCTAAAGAAGAGGAAGGTAAGAGACACTGAGTTATACGCAAGGAGTTTCATTATAATAATGTGGCGTGTTAGTGATATGTAGCTTCGGTTTAATAAAATCTTTTTTTGGACCAAACTGGTGTGCTACAGAAAATAAATTTTTAATTCTGCATTTTGATTCCAGGAAAGTACAACAGTATTTGTTTTATTTTGTTTATTTATTTAATGGGTATTTAATGGGTTTTGTTTTCTTTTTTTCCGTACCCAACTATTTTGTTGTTCTTTTGTATTATTATTTATTTATACACTACCAGTCAAAAGTTTTTGAACAGTAATATTTTTAATCTTTTTTTTTTTTTTTTTTTTTTAAATGAGTCTCTTCTGCTCATTAAGCCTACGTTTATTTGATCCAAAGTACTATTTAAAATAACTGTTTTCTATTTGAATATATCTTAAAATGTAATGTAATCTAGTCACATAATCCTTCAGAAATCATTGTAATATTTATTGTTAGTAGAATTTTTTTCAGGTTTCTTTGATGAATAGAAAGTTCAGAAGAACACAATTTATCTGAAATAGAAATCTTTTGTAACATTATAAATGTCTTTATCGTCACTTTTGATCGGTTTAAAGCGTCCTTGCTAAATAAAAGCATTAATTTCTGTAATTTCTTCCTAAAATTTCTATAAATGCCTTTAAATGGTATAGTGTATAATGTTACAAAAACTTTTTATTTAAGATAAATGCTGATTTGTGGGTATTTCTGTCCATCAAAGAATCCTGAAAAAAAAATCAACTCTTTTCAATATTGATGATAATAATAAAAATGTTTCTTGAACAGCAAATCAGCATATTAGAATGATTTCTGAAAGATCATGTGACATTGAAGACTGGAGTAATGATGCTGAAAATTCAGCTTTGATCACGGGAATAATTTACATTTTAAAATGTATTCAAATAGAAAGCAGTTATTTTAAATACTAAAAATATTTCTCAATATTAGTGTTTTTGCTGGATCAAATAGAAGAATTCTTTAAAAACATTAAAAATCTTACTGTTCAAAAACGTTTGACTGGTAGTGTATATTTATTTTTCTTTTTGTTTTCTGTATTTTATTATTATTTCTCTTGTTTATTTCTAATGTGTTTTTTTTTTTTTTTTTGCATATTTAAAGGTATTGTTTAGCTCTTATGATTTATTATTTTATTTTATTTTTTAATTATTTGATTTTCTTCTCATTTACTTTTCATGTGTCTTTGATTTTACTCTAAAAAATAAAACGCCTTATATTTTTTATTTTGCAAACCCAAACCACATCTGTTTGTGGTATGAAAACTGATTAAAACTTTTATTTTTTTTAAATAAAGGTTAAAGAAAGTTGAACTGTCAGGAGTATCTGATGACAGCTCTGAGGATGGTCATAAAGTTACTTGTTTTTAACCAATAACTTTTATTTTTCTAAAAGTGTTGCACCTTTTCTTCATGCAAAATCTGTTTTTTAATGCGTTTCAGTGTGAACCATCAATTTTGAGTGTAGGGATGCACCGATACCACTTTTTCTAGTACTCGCCCGATACCGATACTTTTATTTTTGGTACTTGCCGATTCCGAGTACCAATACCAATATTTTAAAATTTACCAGTAAATTTGTAAAATATTGGGTACGGAAACAAAGAATATGTATTAGTTGGTTAATTTTATTTATCAAATAGATACACTCAAACCAAAATTTATTCAGATACCTTTTCTCACATTATCAGATGTTTTTCACATTATCACATTATCATAAACAGTGTCCTGCACCCACTAGTAAAAAAAAAAATATATATATAGATCAAAAATTAGGTGGTGTATATCTGGTGTCTGAATAATTTTTAGTTTGACTATATATCCCTTAGTTTTTAATCTGAAACATGCTGCTATTTGGGCTATAATCTAAAGAGACTCAAATAATGCAGAAGCACTCATGAAGCAAGCAAAACATGTGCAACGCGCTCAAGTACAGTACAGCCTAACACGTTTCACACAGACTGCTAGTTTCACTTTCGTCGTACAGTCGTGTCTGCTTAAGGTTAAAAATAAATGAGGTTTATAGTGAATGCCTCTATAGGTTTTGTTTCATATTTACGAATTTGTTTTAATCCAACAGATGCGTGTGCTAAATATGTGAACATCCATGAAGATCACGCAACAAAAAATCTCTCTCTCTCTCTCTCTCTCTCTCTCTCTACCGTTAAATAATTTGTGCATTGCTTTACTTACTTGTTTTTGACATATCTGACCAAACTACAAACTTAAGTCGACAAGCCGCGCATCTTCGCCGCCGCGCGCTCAATCCATTTTGCGTGCTTTGCCTTTACAAGGGTTGATACTGAATGTTTAACATTATATTATTTGCATACATATACTTTGTAGACATCCTTAATTTCTAATGACTCCATTCTGCTCTCTCTTGTTCTGTTGTCGGTGTTTCTTTGCCTGAATACGCACTTGTCACATGCTGTGTGGTATCTGCCTTTGGTATCGGGGCATTTTAATGAGTACGCGTACGAGTACAGGAGCTCAGTATCGGGCCCGATACCAGTATCGGTATCGGTGCATCCCTATTTGATTTCATATGCTTTCTCATACCTCTCACTGTAATGTCCTACACATAGTGCAGTAGTATGTCTAAAGCTGTGTCTGAATTCACTTGCACTTGATGAGTTCAGTAAGCATCATGTCAAAGGCAGAGGCAAAATTAGTGGTTTCCCCATCTTGTTCCCTGTATCTCTTGGCGTCAGAGTGATTACTATGGCAACACAGATTTGATATAATCACTTGAAAAATGACAGTAGCCATAAATATCGGATCCATGTGCAATATGAACAAAGCCTTAATTTGTGGTTTTTCGAAAATATGAATTCCAAATGTCATTATCTTTCTTTGTTCTGTTCTTTTCCTTTCTCCAATGTTTGCTTTCTCGTTCCAGTTTCTCTTCAGGCAATTACCAGCCGCAAAGCCTTCCACTCCAATTTCATCCAAGATCAGCAGCTCTTCATTAGGGTGTCCCTACCGCAGCCTATCCACGAGACCTATCTGACGTGCAGCCAGCCACCCCCACTCAACAACCTGAGCTCTTATAGGTAAACACACCGTCGCATCTAACCTCCATGTTCTGACCATATAAAATCTGAATAACATAGTATTTGCATGTAAAGGTGTATAAGGTGGTTAAAGTGTTTTCTGTTTTCCAGGGAGGATGGTAAGGAGGCTCTGAAGTTCTACACTGACCCGTCTTATTTCTTTGACCTCTGGAAAGAGAAAATGCTTCAAGATACCAAGGACATTATGAAAGAGAAACGCAAACACAAGGTGGGACATGAGTATGAATCATGCTTACACATGTACAGCAACATCTCAAAATACCATCCGGAATGCATGGGCTTCTGTAACCGTGTTTAATTTTGTGTTTATTGAGAGCAGAAGAAGAAAGATGACAACCCTAACCGAAGGAACCTGAACCCACGAAAGATCAAAACCCGTAAAGACGAATGGGAACGCCGGAAAATGGGGGAGGAGTTCGTTGTCCCCAAAAACGATACCATGGGGTAAGAAAAACTAGGGCCAGGCTGACTATCCATCTTTTTCTTTAACGATGGGTGAGACTTCTAGTTCGTTATCCGCTATAGGGAAATAATGAGAAGAATAACAGTGAAAAATAACTGTTTGTACTACAAATCAGCGTGTTCATAATTTAATGTATAATAATATATTAAAATAATACCAGTTTGCAATTTGCAGCAAAATGTGCAGTTTTGTTCAGCTAAAAATAGCTGGATGCAGATGAGACCAAAAGCCAGACCCATAAAGTTTACAAATGGCTGCGCCCACTTGTACAGGAAGAAAAAAGTGGACATTTTTAACTTAATTTTGATGAACCAGTATTGATTCTTAAATCCCAAGAATTTGTTTTAGTCAGTTCTTTTCGGTTGATACTTGAAGTAAAGATTATTTGAAGCACATCTCCCATCCAGTAACTTTAATAAGTTTCATGACAGTTGATTTGTAAAAAGTCTGAGCTTTCAAATTCTTTCAATTTTATACCAAATTCAAACCATAAATGTCATTTTGATGCTCTTTTATGGCGTGACAGATCTTTGTAGCCTCTTCCGTTCAAGCGGCAGTGAACTGATCATCTCTTCCTCTTTACTAGTTATGTTGAAAGAAACAGTACAGCTTACTGTAATATATCATGTTTCATGTAATCACTCAATCAGTGTTTCAACCGTGGAAAGACAGCTGGTGAACAGCATGTCACGTAATGCCACATTTACCTCAGAAAAACCATTCAGAGTTCATTGCTTGTTACTTAGCTAGAAAAAAAATAACTAGGGAGAACCCTGGGTATTATGACATGTATGGCTTAATATAACATAAATTATGTTTCTAACTGAAATGTATAGTAGAAAAACCATGAAAGATTTACGTTAGTGAAAAAAAAATTGTTTTATACATTTTGGACTATGGGGGGTGCCATTATGATGTGAAATGGTTGCACTTGGTGAGCTACTGGTGATACCTATTGCTATTTTTACAATTCAAAATGATTCAGAATACACAACTCTGAAAATAAAATACTGATATGTTGACCACAGCACTGAAAGAACTAACAGATGGCAATGGATGTAAGTGTAGGCTTAAACCAAATATCATACCATGATTTTTCCCACAAGGAGTCTAAACGCCCTGGATATTGAGTGAAATCCCCCTATAATCCAAAATATGTATAAAATAATGTGGATTTTTTAAAATAACGTAAGTTTTTCATGGATTTTCTGCTACGTATTTTAGAAAGAGACATCCTATGTAGAGTTGGGTATCATTTGAATTTTATCGATTCCGATTCTTACAATTTATAGTTTTCATTCCAATAACATAAAGTCAATAAAAAATTAAGTCAAACATTTTTATTCTGTATTTTTACAAAGCTTTCTGTTGCAGCTAAATAACATGAGCAAAAATCAGCAGCCTACAGAACACTTAGGCCTTTTGCCTATAGTTTTAACAAAAAATACAGCAGCAAAAACAACTAGACTAATATAAATTTCAAACATTAAATGATTAAAGACAAGTAAATAGTCAGTAATAAAATAGGAACAAGCAAATAAATGAGCAAAAGCTGAAAGTACAACTAAACAAATTGCAGGTACAGAAATTTAAATCAAAGGTTTTTATTTCATAAATAAAATATAAATATAAATATTTTATTATAATTAATAATTTATTTATTTTTTTGTTCTTTAAATTAACATTAATGACAGGCAGCACGTTTATTAGGTTGCTGTCTCTTTAACACCGAACGCATGCAGATCTAAAAATACTGTTACACATGCATTTTCTTTCTCATCTGTTTACTTTCACTTTCGACAAAAAACAGCTGTGTTGATGATGATATACTGACGTATTTTTGCACATATTCTGCATATTCTGCAGTGGAAATTCATTTGAGAACGAACACAGGCCGGGAACCCACACTGCTGTTCATTGTGCTCGTGCTTTAGAAGTGTGCGCTTCTTTTCCCTCCTGAGCTGAAATCATTTGGTTTTAAACTTTAAAATCACATTAAAATGTGAATGCATCGTTAAGCGTAACCTAAATGCACACGTCTTATCGAATACCCAGGGTCTTCAAAATTTGGAACCGGTTCTTGATACCCAATGCTAATCATATGTTATATTTTATATTACAAGTCCTAATATTCAGAGTTTTCGTTTAAGTAAATTGGCATCTACTCTACCTGATGTGCAGTATGTGCAAATTGACATTACGTTGACTCAAAATCGAATTGGATTGTGAAATCTGGCATTATCCAGCCCTCTAAAAATAGCATGCTGCATAATGACTGTTATAGGAAATTATTGATATCTATGTGTAATATTACTCTTTGTGTCTCTAACAGCAACTCTTCAGAAGTGTTGAACGGCAGTATTGGCTCTGGTGATGATGGATATAATCACTCCGATAGCTATTTGGAACAAAGCACTAACTCCTACAGCTATGATCCCGGCTCTCCTCTCCCACCTCCAATGCAAGAGGACTTCCCACCGCCACCACCTCCAGACATGCCGTGAGTGTCTCGAAATAGCTTGTCTTCTGTTTCTGTCTTGTTGAGTTTCAAGTGCAGATTCATTTCTGAGCTGACAAGCGTCTATCCTCTCACAGGTATAATGATGTATCTGGAGGTCCTCCTCCAAAGCGTGGCAGTCTTTTAAGCCCCAGCCATCCTCCTCCAGCTCCGCCAGCCATGCCTACTTCTCCAGGCCGTCCAACTGTGGCGCCTCCTCTGGCACCGCCACCACCTCCACCTCCCGGGGGCATGATCCCACCTCCACCACCTCAAGGTTTCGATTCGCCCCCCTCTCCTCCTCCATTCTCCGGCAATGCCGTTTCCATCCCTCCTCCACCACCCATGGATCCCTGTGTTCCAGCTCCTCCACCACCACCCATGGGAGGTGGACCACCTCCTCCTCCCCCTCCACCTCCTCCTCCAGGCCCTCCTCCACCCTCTGCTCCAGCCCCACCTCCCTCAGGAGGAGTCTCTGCACCCGCTGCACCTAAAGCCCAGCCTGCTCCAGCCGCAAGCGATGGTCGCAGTGACCTTCTTGCAGCTATCCGTCAAGGTAACATACCTAGATACATTTTCAAGTTCTGTTTAGTCAGATTAAACAAATATAACAATGTAAAAACGGGTTCTCCCAAAAATGAAAATTCTGTCATTGATTACTCACCCTCATGTCGTTCCAAACAAGACCTTTGTTCATCTTCATAATTCAAATTAAGATATTTTTGATTAAAAAAAAACTGCATAGACAACACAACGCAAAGAAAGCACTTTATTTATGTGTGTCACATGGTCTATCAGAAATCATTCTAACATGCTGATTTTACCTGAAACAGATCACTCGTTTACAAGCTTTTCTGATCATTTCTATATTGGAAATATGTAATGCTTCTTAAAATCTCTGAGCTTGCTGTATTTGTGTCTGTGCTTGTAGGATTTAACCTGCGTAAAGTGGAGGAGCAGCGAGAGCAGGAGAAGAGAGATCACATGGGCAACGATGTCGCAGCCATCCTGTCCCGCCGCATTGCTGTCGAGTGCAGCGACTCCGAGGATGATTCATCTGAATTTGATGATGATGAGTGGTCTGACTAAAGCTATCACCCCGCTCTTCGTCATCTGTGCGATGACATTAAAATCATTCCTTTTAGACCTCACACTTCTCATATTACCTGTTTACCTGCAGTGAGGCCAAAAGCAAATAAGGGGAAGAGGGCCAAACATTGTGTGTGTGAGCGCGTGTGTGTCCAGAGGGTTGAGTCTAATCTAAATGAGCGAGTGAATTATTTAGTTGATAAGCCTTCTTCTGTTTCAGAGCGCCTGTGCCTCTGTATAATGTGGCCAAAGGTAAATCGAGACTGTGTGTGTGTGCGCGTGTGTACTTCCATATTTTCCTCTTCAGTATAGTTTCTGTTAAAATCCCACGATTTAATATTACTTTGTATTAACTAATCAAATAAAGCCTTCATTACTGCCAAGACTAGACACACTTTATAATGCAGATATTTAAAATAGTACGATGTTTTGTGTCTATGATAGTTCTTGCACCTTGTAGGATGAAACAACGTTGTATTTCAGTGCAGTATGTATTCACGCTCCGTGACCAAAAGTCGTTACCTGTTTAAATGTCATCCGGCTGTGGTGTTTCGCAGCCCTCAGGTCTGACTGAATGATGTTTGTGTCAGCCTTACAGTACTACCAGTAGTTTTTTCATTGTTCAGTCCAAGTGCCTGCTTCATAATGCCTGTTGTTTTAATGCCAAAGTTTTAGAAATGATGCAAGATTTTTTGAAATCAAAGAAAAGTGAGATTGTTTTATTTGATGTATGTGGGTAATTACAAGAATTTTCTATCAGCAACTGAAATAAAATCTTATGTATAATACTGTCTGGCTGCTGTTACAGATGTTTCATAAGAGTGTGTATAGTGTGTGCATAGCTGAACTTTTTGCTACATGTTAGAGCTTGCATGTGCAAGGGGTTTTAGAGACTGTACTTCAGCATGCCAATTATGCTGCTTCAATTGAAGTAAACATTCACCACACAGGTGGTCTTGAGATTCATTAATAGTTTGAAAAATAATGCAACAGGCCAGCCTCTAATGACTTTGTTTTCAGATCATCTACAATAATTTGATATTAGTGTTTATACTTTGTAAACGAGATTTTAAGACAAATCCAAAGATTTAAAGCACATTCACTAAAGGTGAAAACTGTAATGTTGTAATATTTAATTGTTCTAATTCATTGAAAATAGGTAATTCCATGCTACAACTATAATGACACAGAAACGATATCACTGGAACAACTTTCAGAACATTTTGGTTTTTTTCGTTTCAGAATACAATTTAAGATACTTCTGATGAAATCTGAGAGCTTTCTGACCCTGCATAGAGAGCAACGCAACTACCACGTTCAAGACCCAGAATAATAGTAGGGACATCATTGAAATAGTCTGTGACTATTTCAATGTGTGAATGAGTGAAGACTGACAGAAGAGAAGAAATTGTTGAATAAAGTCATTATTTTTGTTTTCTTTGTGCACAAAAAGTATTCTTGTAGCCTCATAAAATTAAGGTTGATCCACTGTCACATGGACTATTTTAACAATGTCCTTACTACCTTTCTGGGCCTTGAACACGGTAGATGCGTTTCTGTTTATGCAGGGTCAGAGAGCTCTCGGATTTCACCAAAAATACCTTAATTTATGTTCCGAAGATGAACGAAGGTCTTAGTGGTTTGGAACGACATGACGGTAAGTAATTAATGACAGAATTTTAAAGCGGTAGAGAACAAAACGGCAATGTACAATATAATAAACAGAATGTTATATGGGTGTTGGGTGTGGAATGCTGATATTGTTATATTTATCAATGTTGGTGTGAACTGGCCTTAAGTGTCCTTCATACTCAGTCAGCAACACAACCTTGCAATTGGTAAAAAAAAAAAAAAACATCTGCACAATAAAAAAGGCACTTGGTGGTTGATTTTTACTGTGGGTTAAAAACCATGTAACTTAATTCTAGATATTTATTTTGGTATCATTAAGATACTGTTATAGTTACTTTTTAAATTTATTTTACATTTTATTCGTTTTTTTAAACATCCATTTTTTAAAAGAGGACATCGGATGCAAAATTCACATTTACATTGTGCTTGCATATAAATGTCCTAGCAGTGTGTGGACACAACCACCCTACAATGATAAAATTCCATTCTTTTTTTTAATCCCCCCAAAACCTAAACAGTCGTATTAAATCAAGCTGTTTTGAGTTTCTTAGTATGACGTCATACTGATGAGGCCCTGCCCACGACAACTGACGGTATGCATTGACGTCACTTTCCCGCCGCGACACGCCCCCTCAGCCAGACTGAGTGGCTAAAGAGCTTTCAGCGTGAATGGATTTAATAGGGAAGATGCGAAAACGCGAGTAAAACAAACGATAATCAGTTTAAACTAAAGCAGCTATAATGACAACAGTGGCTCATAAGCAATGCGGGTGTTTTGTAGTTGGATGTAAAAGTGAATAAAAAACTTTTCTCCCACATCAGAGCCACTGAGGACGCATTGGATTTGTTTTGTTTTTGATGATAACGCGTCACCTAATGCAGCTAAATTCGTTTATGTCTGCACGAATCCACGAATTTACTCCAGACTGCTTTCTGAACCAGGGACAATTGAAGGTTTTGCTAAAAAGTTAAAACTCAAGGATGGAACAGTACCCACTCTTCATGATCCAGCTGCACCTCCAGAAGAGGTAAGTCTCACATTTTGTATTTTTATGATTACTTTCAGATCGCTTTTCCTCTTCCATGGAAGTGAGGGGTCGTGTGTGCAGAGCTCATTATCATTTAAAGAGACATGCACCGAAATGCGTCGCTGTGAACAGTTATTTTTGACAAGTTAAAGGCACAGTATGTACGTTTTCGCCGCTAGAGGGCGCATATTCAAAACATTCGGGTAGAAATCATGTTCATGGATGAGCTAATTAAGACTTATTAAGGTCACAGTAGTATGAAGCAAGGTGGGGCTGAAATTCATGGAAATGAAAACGAGGATGCTGGAGTGATTGCTAATGAAGGATGAGTGCGATACACGGCTCGAAAGCAGCAGAACTTTTATTGCGCCACAGTTGAGCGTTTCCGCTCCCTCCAGTCATGCTTATGTAGGAAAAAGCAGTGCTATTTTATCATACTAGATACATTTGAGTGTGTTGAAAGTTCTGTTATAATACTACTCTGTACGTTCGTCACCTGTCTAATAAAATTCCTAACATATTAAAGTGTCTTTGGGGTTTCCATGTTTTCTACTAAATAAAACTGGAAAATCAAGGTTGTATGACGTCATTGGCAAGGACATGGTCCGTTACATTAGTTAAAATTGCTTATTTTTCTGGATTTAAACATTCTTCGAAAAATTTGGGATAATATAAGCACATAAGGTAGCAAAATACATAACACTGTTCTAGTGGTTTTTGGATATTTTAATTAAAAAATCTTATATATTATGCCTTTAAAACGGGTGTTGTTTTACACGATCATTAAGGAATTTTAAGTTGTTACAGACATTACAGACATTTCACAAAGACCCTAAAGAACCAACTTGTGGAAAATGGGCATCCGATGTCTCCTTTAATATATTCCGTATACTTTCAATTTTAATTTCAGTTGTAGTTATTTTAGTTCAAATTTGACATGTTTTTTAATATTTCATTTCAAGTAATGGAAGTTTTTGTTATGGGTTTAGTTGACCTTGGTTCATAGCCAATTATTTGGGTTAATATTTCAAATAAATCATGATTTAAAACCACACATTTTTAGACTTCTAATATGATAAAATGTTTGCTGAAAAAATACAACACATGTACAAAAGTTACAATTTATTCATTATAAACATTTTCCATAAAACATCTTGTTTCAACAATAAAACATTCATTCTTACATTTGGACATTTTGTGCAACATTAATACATCGTAAGTGCAAACAAGACATTTATGAAGTATAAAAAACATCAGTCAGAATAACAAATGGCAAATAATTTGATCATTAAATACAAACAAAAATTCAAACACGTTTCAGCTTAAAAGTCAAGTCATTGTTGTAAAGTGCAAATGATTTTGATTCCATCAGTAAACTCTGAACTTCAGAGGATGTAAAATGAGGCACAAATCTGAGACATTAAAGCGGACAGGAGGGTTTTCTGCTTGAACCCTTTTAGTTGGCACCTAGCTAAAAGGATACAGTGGCAGTCTTCTCAGTATAAAGTAAAAAAGGACACACACAGTTACATAAATCCTTTTTAGAATTTAATAAAATGATTCAGATTAGCTCAGGTCACTGACAGTGGTCATGTTAACATCAATGAGAGGAGAGATTTGGCAACTGGCACAGTGATATTCCCAAACAGGAACAGACATAAAACATGAACCGGAATCTTGTATGGCACCATAGAATCTTCCAAAGTGTTCAGCTGTGCTTACAGCACATAATGTCAGACATCACTAGGAGTGTGTGTATTTTTATTGGGTGTGTTTGGTAGACAACAGCAGCAGGCCTGTCGCAGCACTCTCTGTATGTGTGTGTTTCTGTAGGCATAGATCAGAGGATTCAGCAGAGAGTTTCCTGTAACCGGAACCAGTGTGGCATAAGTATACAAAGCTGGAGACGATCCATCGCCCAAGAGACCATACAAGGCGAAGGGCATCCAGCAGCTGGCGAACGTGGCGAGGATGAGGGCGAGTGTGTGAACCCGACGGCGCGTGTGCGTGCGTGCAGATGGTAGAGTGTGTCTCTGAAGGGCGATTTGGTGCGAGTGGCGAAGCACGACCCGGCAGATACGGGCGTTGAGCTGCAGCATCAGAGCCAAGGTCAGCAGGAACCCGCCGCACAGGGTCGCCAGGTGCACTCGGGTCAAAGGGCGAAGAATGCTGCAGGAGTCTTCATCGTGCAAGCAATTCCAGCCCATGGCAGGGAGGGCACCTTGAAGACCTGCAAGAGTCCAGCCGACAGCCAGAGCGCAGCGTGTTTGTGTGTGCGTGCGGCGGGATCCATATGTTAGCGCGCGATGTAGTGAGAGGAACCGGTCCAGGGTGATTCCCAACAGGGAGAATACGGACGCGCTGAGTGCGCTCACCAACAGACCCACGCTCCCCAGCTCTAGAGCTTCTGAGTATACGCACCGGCGAGACAGGAAATGCAAAAGCAGTCCCACCCCTGCCAGGAAGTCCGCCCAGGCCAGGCTGCCAATTAGCAGGAACATAGGCGCCCGCAGAGATGACGAGGAGATGATAGTGGCCACGACGATTGCATTTTCACAGCAAATCAAGGCTCCTGATACACACAGGGCCACATCCCATGGAGTCATTACTGAGGCCTCCAGGGGTTTAGGAGGCACATTGGAAGGGGTGAGTTCCAGCAGTTGGTCCATCGCCAAGATGACTTCTAAGCCCACTTCAGAGTCGTTCAGGGCCATTTCTGTGGGAGAGGGAGAGAAGATTTAGTCACGCAATCCACAGCACAGTGACTGTCACATTCTGTGGAGCACTGCAGCTCCCACGCTCCACTCCAAGGCCTGACCTCATAATGACATGCAGAGTAAGATGAACAGCAGTTAACAACATCTTATTCAATCTGACATCCATAGTCTGCACACTACAAGCGCTACTGAAGATGCTGGCAAGGGCAAAAGCTAATGGAACACTTTTATTCTCCAAATGCATACATTGCACATTTGATTTTTTTTATTTATTTTTTAAGTTTGCATTACAATTACAATACACTTTTAATGTAAAAAGAGTATTTACTTGTGAAATATGTAAAAAAAAATCTGCAATAAAATCCTGTTACATAATGTAATTTAATAATATAATATAATATAATAACATAATATAATTAGTTCTGTCAACCAATAATCACACTTAATTGCATTCAAAATAAAAGTTTTTGTTTACATAATATATGTGTGTGTACTGTGTATATTTATTGTGTGTGTATATATAAATACACACACACACATGCATGTATATATTTAAGAAAAATATGTTGTTTATTTATTAAAAATTATTATATTTATTATATTATATTATATTATATTATATGTGTATCATGTTTTATTGAAGAATTCTTGGATGTATTATAACTAAACATTCTTTCTTACATTAAAATCATACTGTAATTGTAATGTAAATGTTAATTTTGGATGCAATTAATCACGATTAATCATTTGACAGCACTAAATATAATATATTACAATATAATATAATATCATTCAAAGGTTTGGGGATGGTAAGATTTTGTAATGTTTTTAAATTTTGCTGCTTTTATTTGATCAACAACTATAAAATTATACACTTAAAGTTAGTTAAATTGTTATAAAATAACTGTTTTCTATTAATAAATTTTCAGCAGCCATTACTCCAGTTTTCAGTGTCACATGATCCTTTAGAAATCATTTTAATATGCTGATTTGCTGCTCAAGAAGCATTTCTTACTATTATAAGTGTTGAAAACAGCTGCTGCTTTTTTCCCTAAAATTATAAATTCGTCAGTTTCTATATTAATTTAATACAACAAAATGTCAGTATTTCGTCTATCTGTATATTTACGTCTTGGTTTGGTTAAGGTTACGTTTTATGATGTTTATTAACTGCATATCGCATTATTTTAGTGTTTTGGTGTCATGTGGTATTTTGTACTGGTAATGTGCATGTGCAATGTTTTTTTTGGCATCCATCATCCAAAACTGCAATGTGAGTGCAACTCACATCACGTTGCATTGTCATTAATATTAATTCAAACATACTTGCAACAATTGCACACAAGTCATTTCATAATTTCAATAGGTTTGTAGGTTTATAAGCAAACTAGATATTTCTAAGTATCCCCTGGATCCTGCAGGGTTAAACGTGCGACTGGTTGGGAATCACCGTTTTGAAGTTCAAAGCAGATTTGGGTGTTCTTCAAGCGGACTGATATAACAGTCAAGGTTAGGCTACGTAAAATATACGAGACCCAAAAATACCATCCCGTAATGCCTCACAGAGATTTTCTGACAGCAAAGCTACTAGTCACACAAATTTAACAAGACTGACGGAGTAGATAAAGAAGCATAAAACAGACTTACGGAAGCTGTGGAAGATTGCAAAGCGGACAGTTCTTCACGCAACCATCCAACTGAAGATCTCTTGGAGCGAGCGCTGAAAACTGAGCCCGAGCTGCCAGGGAAGAACCGGGGTCCGCGGTATTGCAAATCCAGTTCTTAAGAAAAGATATCTTGTTCTTCTTCCAAAGCGAGGTTCCTTCGTAGCTCCGCTGTATTCGGTCTTCGATCGCTTCTGTATAACACTCAGCTCCGATGGGCTGCGAGCTATACCTTCACCGATTTCCCTCTGACGTCAGTTACGATGATGAGGGGCGATTCTGCCCCGGTCGACCAATCAGGAGACTCCCAGGGACACCAGCCTCTGTCGTACTTTCATTCATAAAAATACCGCATTCTTGCACCCCGCCCACTGCGACGGCGGGAGAGAGGACAAAGTGTAATCAATCTGCCTTGTTAAAGGCAATCCCTGCGTGGTCCAAAATACACAGGGCCTTCATAAAAAATCACTGTGATACACATTTAACTAGTAAACTTATCTGAAAATACAAAGAGCTGGCCAAATCAAGCGTGTGATTTTGCAGTGTCCGTGAACGCGTGAGCGAGTTTGAATGTGAGCGTGAGTCACTGCTGTCCATGGTGCTGAAAAACTTGCTCGCTTCGTTGAGTATGACGTAAGTTGTGCCGCACTATTGGGGTACGTGGCACAACTCTACGATTATTAATTTCACCTCCACCGTGTTCATTTATGACCTTGTATAAGTGACAAAGCTAAAATGTACTATGTCGCAAACAAGCAACTCGCGCACGCGCATCTGCCTAATGTACCATTTATTTTTAACTATTCAGATGATTGAAGGTTATAAGTATGACATAATTTCCCTGCAGATGATGGAGGTTATGGCGCTTCCCGGCAGATTTGGTGCGTAGGCGTCGCAGTGCTCGTGTGGCTCTGCATTTCAATGAAGCAGGTGGGCGAGCGCTACAATACTGGGGAACTCTCCTGTTCTCTATAAAAGGGCATACGCTTCCGGTGGTCACCAGCTGGGGATTTTTATAAGCAATGCTCCTCTAAAGCTTTCCGTGGTCGAGCAGAGTATCTGTAAGTGTCAGCTGAAGATACTGAAGAATTTATTGAACAATCCATCTTTAAGAACTGCTATGATTGACTAAACTGAGGGCTTGTTGGTAAAAGACAGTCTACAATAAAATAATAAAAATACATTTAAATTAACAGTATTATATATTATTTGATATCACTCAATCAACCTGAATACATTAGTGTACACCAACAAGACTAGATTTTACGGATCGGTTTGAACAACCTCTGAGGAACCAAATTTCCCTTAATATTTTAATACAGAAGACGTTTGTATGCTTAATACATCCTGCAAGTTTCATAACCTAAAATGTCCCCATCAATAAAAAGAAACATTTATGTAATAATCCTCAGAAAACGGCTCGTTTTGGATCCGATTGGACAAGGGGATGTCACCCAAGCGCAGTCGTTTGCATAAACACTGCCTCCAGAGCAATACGTCGACATAGGCATAGATATGTATAGACTCCCCATTTGACCTCCATGACCTCCTATGTATAGATTCCCCATTTGATTTCCAAGCACGTGCGTCCATCATCTTGGAACGGTCAACTTGACGTCATTCACCGTATAGGTTTGCAGACCTATAGTTAATGACAGATTACTACGGTAAATGACGTCAAGTTTACCATTACAATATGGCGCAAGGCTTACGTATAGCAGCCTATAAAAACAGTCGGTAATGAGGCATCTACGTATATACATCTATGGACATAGGCCACGTCCACTGACGTTCAGTCGCTTAACGGCTGACACTCGGTTACACTGAATGTGAGTGTTGTGTTGCGTCAAAAACAACTAGAAATTACAATCACTGCCTCTATCTTGTCTACACTGGATACAGTAAACAGATGTGCGTTTGCTTTCTCACACAGTCCACACGCACAAGTCTGTCCTCAGTATGACAAATGAAGTGAAAGAACGTTCGCTTTGACGCGTTTGGTTACAACTCGTTCGCGTTTTTGTATAGATATCAGACAGGTCCCAGAGTAAAAGAACAAGTGAATGGTTTATTTTTAATAGCATCCCCGGGTGATCATGTCCTTGAGGTTTACTTATAATGTTAATAAAGTTTTTTTGCACAAAAAAAAACTAATAAATATGTGGAAATATGATTATTTTCAATCCTCATTTTGACCCTCTGTCTTAAATGACCTGTTTTAAGGGGAGTGTCCTTTAAGGCTTGTTAGGAATCGGCCACTGTTATGATTGGCTAACGGCATTGCATTGGAAACCATATCAAAGCCCCCTCGCTACTGCGTGTGAGTGTTTTGACAATATGATCAAAATAAAATGGTCATTTCCAGACAAAGCATTATAAAAAACATTTACTTATCGTTTATGATCCAGCTGCAGTCTGATCTAGTACCACTTCATCTTTTAACAAATGTTTCTTTGTGAACTCTTCATGACACTGTGCCTTGTTTACAAAACAAAATACTCTGAGCAATCCTCAGAAATGATCCGGGATGCAATTAAATATAAACTATCAACTTATGCGTTACGCTGGGATCCTTCTGGTATCTGTACAAAGACGCGAACGAGTTGTTTAAACCACACACATCAAAGCGAACGTTCTTTCACTTCATTTGTCCTATTGACAACAGACTCACATTGCATTTGTGCATTTGTGTGCTGTATCAGGTGTAGACACAATAGCGGCAGTGATTGTAATTTCTATTCGCTTTAAAAGTGACACTTGCATTCAGCATAATCAAGTGTAAGCTGTTAAGCGACTGAACGCCAGTGGGCGGGGTCTGTGGTGAGAAGATGACTATTGGTTGATGTTTGCTCTGGAGGCGGTGTTTATGCAAACAACTGCGCCCGGGTGACGTGGCCTTGCACCTTGGATCCAAACGAGTCATTTTCTGAGAGTTTGATGACGAGGACATTTTAAGTTATGAAACTTGCAGGATGTATTAAGCATATAAAGACTCTCATGTCATGACCCCTTTAAGGAAACTGCACCATGTTATGTGTTTCTAAATGCAGCTAACAGCTTTCTGGCTAACAGCTTTTCCACAAATCTGTTTTGTAACAATCACCATTGTACGTTATACAATAAAGCACTATTGGCCTGATGCACTTCATGTGTCTCCACCAATCAAATATACAGCATAAGCTCATTTCTGAGGTTCAGTATGTTTGATTCTGTGAGATTCTGTCAATGAGAATTGGATTTTTAGAAATAAGAGCACAGACACTGTTTAACATTCCGCCGTTGTATCTCCTTGAGCTCCTTTTTGGCGGGAAGTCTGTGTGCGTGTGTGGTGGGGGGTGTACTGCGGAATTTCTCCCAGTTACCTAATATCTGCAGAGCACATGCGCGGCTTTATCTCTCTGCACCTAGTTCTCCCTAGAGGAGGACGCCCACTCTCTCTCTATTCACGTGGTTTGGCACTACCTATTGATCTGTCTGTGTGTCGTGAGACATTACAAAACGTTCAAGGAGTGATGGTGTGGGTTAGGGAGATTCTCAGCGGGTTTTAATTAAACGTTGGGTAGGCACTGAATTTGTTGCAAAAACAAATGCTGACCTGATTTGCATTGATCCCTGATGTGGCAATGATAGCAGTGACTACTTCCTCCTACATAAGCATGCGTTCCCGCACCTACACATATGCATTCCGTATAGCATCAACTCCTCTGCTTTGTTTATTATGCTGCGACTTTTAATTAAAATTAAAAAATGAGCATTCAAGAGGACAGCGAGGATGCAGAGGATTTGAGAGATAGAGAAAGGAGACCTTGTTATGTAACTATGCCAAACTATGGCTCTCTTGCTCTGGCCCTGTTGTTCAATGAAGTGTTTTTCCTGGCTAAAATATATTTCAAATGTGCAATAATTATATTGAACAAAGCACAGCTTTCGTTTAAACCTTCAAATGCCAAAATACACTACCAGTCAAAAGTTTTTGAACAGTAGGATTTTTAATGTTTTTTAAAGGAGTCTCTTCTGCTCACCAAGCCTACATTTATTTGTTCCAAAGTACAGCAAAAAGTCAAATTTTAAAATATTTATACTTTTTAAAATAACCGCTTTCTATTTAAATATATTTTAAAATGTAATTTATTTCTGTGTTCAAAGCTACATTTTCAGCATCACTCCAGTCTTAAGTGTCACAATCCTCCAGAAATCATTCTAATATACTGATTTGCTGTTCAAGAAACATTTTTTGATGTTGTTATTATTATGATCAATATTTAAAACAGTTAAGTACTTTTTTTTTTTCAGGATTCTTTGATGAATAGAAAGATCCAAAGATCAGCATTTATCTGAATTAAAAATCTTAACATTATACACTATACCATTCAAAAGCTTGAAGTCAGTATCATTTTTTTTTTTTTGGGGGGGAAAGAAATTATAGAAATGAATACTTTTTTAATTTAGCAAGAAGTCTTTAAATTGATCAAAAGTGATATTTCAGGAGTGATATTTCAAAAGTCTATTTCAGATAAACGCTGTTCTTCTGAACTTTCTATTCAACAAAGAAACCTGAAAAAATTCTACTCACCTGTTTTCAACATAATAATAATAAATGTTTATTGAGCAGCAAATCAGAATATTAGAATGATTTCTGAAGGATCATGTGACTGGAGTAATGATGCTAAAAATTCAGCTTTGAAATTGCATATTTAAAATATATTAAAATAGAAAACAGTTATTTTAAATACTAAAAATATTTAAAAATTTTACTGTTTTGATGTACTTTGGATCAAATAAATGCAGGCTTGGTGAGCAGAAGAGACTTCTTTTAAAAAACATTAAAAAATCCTACTGTTCAAAAACTTTTGACTGGTAGTGTATATTACAAAATGTACTTCAGTGGAGCAAGAAAATACAAAATACTGTACATTTTCGGGTAAAAATGAAATGTATTTTATATAAAATATATGGCATCCACACAGGCTTTTATTCTTTTACACCACAATGCTTTATCTCAAATCCTTTTCTAGGCCACCATAGAGACAGACAAGCAGAAAGAAGGTCAAAAGAACCAGTATGGACATGCTGGTGACTGTTTATAATGATTTGGTGCAGGAGACCTGCATCTTTTGGGAGTGATGTGTGACAAATGTCTGCAGTCTGCTTGTGAAAAGCAGAATATCTTCAGTGGTGTGGATATCAAGACTGGTCATTTGCCATTTGGTTGCCAAGTTACCTGTCTCACATTACACACCTTCCAGTCTCGCTGAATCAGAGGCCATGACGTCAACACACACACACACACACAACACATGCTCCTCACAGTTCACAACGACCTTTGTCTGGAGGACACAGACATTTAGGACTGGATGTTAGCTTGACAGGCACGTGTGCATTTATGACTTCTACTCTAAGTTTTTTAGTTTCAAGCTTTCTGAAGTGAGGTAAAGCATTCGGGTTTCTCAGTTCATCAGGTGTTTTACTTCCAGCTTGTTGGTGTCTAGTGCTTGCATCAAACTTTAGTTGCGTTATTGGGGTCAGCGTTTAGCAGAGTAAGTCTGATTAGAAAAAGTTACGATTGTTAGACTGATTCAGAGCTAAATAGTGTTTCATATGCTAAGTTGTTGCTTTATTGATAACTTAAGTCAACATTTCTTGTTCTAAATGAGGAACTTTGTGCATTGTGTTCACAGTTTACAGGTGGGATTTTTACAATTTTTTGAGGATGAGGTGTGTGTGGGCCGCACTTTGTGGAACTATACTGCTAATGCAGGTTATTATAACCAATTCACAAACTTCAGGTAAGTGTCAATACAATAATGAGCTTGAATATCAATGCTTATGTATCTTAACCTTAAAAAATATACATTTTAGCTTTTTTTTTTTTAGCTAAAATGTTAACATTCTGCAAATCTAACCTCCTTTTATTTCTGCTCTTATGTGTCTTAGCCGTTATATGATTATGAATTATATAATTATATGATTCTTTATTGTTATTTTAATCATTTTATTTAATCATTTTTAGCTCAGAATTTTTTTAGATAAATACAAACTTTTAAACACCAACCTAATCTATGTAAAATCTTATTTATGAGTTTTGAGAAATCAGTTTTTGTTGAATTTGTCCACACTAAGGAAAAAGTGTCTTCTAGTAGATCCAAAGTCTAGTTTTAACGCTGCATTTAAGTACTGCTGAACAACACTTAAATTTATTAAGAGATTCATATGTATTAATTTAGAATAGCACAGCATTTCCCTCTCTCAATGTGATTTATCTGTAAATTAGCTGATAACATTTCTAACTTTCTCTCTCTATCATATGTGAGTGTTATGTGAGCAGGTGAGAATATAAGCTTACATCTTTTATCTCTTGATGGCCTGACAGTTTCGCCCATTGGAGACTGTTCTCAGTTTGACTCGTGTAATGGCTGCATCAGCGGAGACCCGGCCCTCAACCTGACACGCTGTGTGTGGCAAAATTGTAATGACGGTAAAAGAACACATGTAGCTTATGAGTTTCAATGTATTCTCCTGTGCAATGTCTATGTTGTTTGTGCACACACACACACTTACAGAGGATCCCACTGACGGACATGTGATCCTAGCCATGGAGAGCGATCTCAGGAACAACCCGGTGAATTATTCAAACGCAGGCACACGCGCAGTTACAGCTGCCAGCCTCACAGACATCAGTCTTAGTAAATAATTCAACACCATTATCTACCCTCCTGGAAATAAGTGTGAGGAGACATGAAGCGAGAGAGAGAGATGTTCAACAAGAAGCAGCATCTTTTCGTCTATTCATGCACTGTTGCCAAGGCAACCAACTGTGTAACGCAGTCTCTGTCTCTCTTTCGTTTAAACCCATATCTAAAATATAACTAGGTTTACATGCTGACTGTGCTTGCTCTGTTTGACACACACACAACTATTTCAATTGGGACATTCCATAGACTATTGTTTTTATATGCTAGTTGCAGCTAGTTATATTTACTATAACCCAACATTAACCCACAGCAGAATTTTTTTAACAATTAAAAAAACCTTTCATTTACTGTTTTACAAATGAAGATGTCACTTAGTCAGATTTAACTTACTTCTGAGGTCCTAAACTAACCCAAAATATGATTGTGATTTTATAAAAGGGTTATTCTATGTAAGGCCCGTAGCCACGGGGGGTTCGGGTGGTTCGAACGACCCACCCCATCCAGCCAAAGGTCCACAATTTATGTACGTTTTTTTTTTTTTTTTTTTTTTTTTTTTTTTTTTTTTTAAATCAACAAGTGTTCTTTTAAATAACGAATTTTTAAACCCATAAAAAGTATTAAATACTTTAATTAGTATAAGAAAAGTCTAAATTATAATTTCAAGAGGTCTTAAATTTGGAAAGACAAAAATCGCGTTATGGATAGTCGTTTGAAGCGCGCGTTATCCACTACAGATCACAGTTCAAACAGCAGCGGAGCGTTTACTACAGCAGATGCGTTTACTCGCGATCAATAAACAGCGCTGTGAGATCCAGAGTGCAGCGCTTGAATTCGGTGAAGAACACAATGACACGGCGATTTAAACAGATGAAACAGCGCTGACTAACAGGAGAAAAACTGTGCGCAACGATAGTCAGAATCATTTAATATGGATTATTTTTACTGTAACACTGACTGCACTATGGTATTGCGGCAGAATTGTGGTACCTATCGAAATCTTGCTTATTCCATATTAATAATTCTATTTCTGCAGGTCTTTAAAAAAAGTAACAAAAAGCCTTAAATTTGATTTAAAAAAACGCTGCATAAAATTCCTTTCTTGATATTTGTATTTTGAAAAGGAGGAAAGAGTGCATAGGGCTCAGAGGTTGAAAGGGGCCCAAAAAACTCAGCGGAAGGGTGTGGCATGGGTCAAGGAAGAACACAGTATATTCTGACCAGGGGCAGTTCTAGAACCTTTTTTTCAGACTGTCATCAACCTTTTTGTTTGTTCAATTTGCACAATGAACATGGGTTGGATCTCTTAATTTTGAGTTCTTAAAATACACCAAATGAATGAATTTCACTTTAAAATGTATAAAATTTTCTAAACAATGTGTTCATTTATTGCATTAAAATGTCGTTCATTTAATTAACTAACTTATTGCTTTAGGTATTTGTGTATATTTACTGAACAAGGTGACATCTTGGTAAACAGTTTGACAACATTGTAGTAAATATTTTTGGTGAATACAAAAATCATGCTTACTAAGATACTAGCAGACATGATAATACAGCGCAAATTGGTGAATGAGTAGTCAACAAAATGAAGTATTTTAACCTCATAGTTAAATACAAAATGGGTGGGAACTGAAAAGGTCCACTTTTTGGAAAAAAAGAACCCCCTTTCCGCTAGGCTGGCTAGTACGGTTTCACAAAATAAAACAGAGCAAATAAAGTGTAATGATATTAATAAAGAAACGGTTGTAGTTGCAACAAAGTGGTTGCCGAACAACACACAGACGTAAACAAAGGCGTATGTTTGTAGAGTAATTTACAACATTTTAGGCTGCGTTTGCCATAGGGCATCTACTCTATGGTTGTACCTGTGTGAATGGTCATGTGACATGCGTTTTCAGTTGTGTAGTGTAGACGGAGATCGTTTCTGAAACGCAGAGAAAATGCTAGTGTAGACTAGGATAATTTTTATTTTAAAACGCAGTTTTAAAACGAAAACGCACTAGTGTAAACAGGGCCTTAGAACGCGGCTCAACCAATCAGAATCAAGGAACGGAACTATCCGCTTTATAACAAAGCAGTAATCCCCAAGAAGCCGTGGTTTACAGTGAATTTCTAACAGCTAAGGGGCGTTGTTAGGCACAATGTGAAGCGGAGTGCCTGCAACCCTCTTAGCTGTTATAAATTCACTGTAAGCCACAGCTTCACAGTGCTTATAAAGCGGTTATTCCATACACGTAGCAAGGTTTCACGAAATAAAACAGAGCAAATAAAGTGTAGTGATATTAGTAAAAACATTATTCTTCCACCAAACAATGTAGTTCCTCAGAAACCATTGTGGTTGCAACAAAGTGGTTGCCCAGCAGCACACAGATATAAACAAAGGTGTATGTTTGTAGAGTAATTTACAACAGCTTTGAACACGACTCAACCAATCAGAATCAAAGACCGGAACTATCCATTTTATAATTTACGATAAAGACCACATTATCATTTATATACGTTATATGTTTATGCTAGTACAATCATATTTTGGGCATAAATAGGTCCTCAGAAGTAAGCTCAGTCTGACCAAACATACTTTTAGTGACATCTTGTAAAAACAGTAAATTAAAGGTTTTTTTTTTGTTAAAAAAAAATTCTGTTTGTTTTTACGTAGTTTGTATGTATATTCGAATGCAGTCCATTACTGAGAAGCAAAATGGTGTCAGCATTTAAATGACACCAAGCAGTAAAACTAGTTGTTCAGCAAACCAGTATAATTATGATAGAATGGTAAACTAAAAGTAAAATGATAACAAAAAACAATTTGCAGTCTTAAGCAGCATAACAAAAGTAAGCCTGTGGGCGAGACTTCCGGTTCATTAGGGAAATAACAAGAAGAATAACAACGTGCAGTAAATCAAAAACTGTTTGCACTACAAACCATTGTGTTCATAATTAAGATAATACATCAAAATAATATGTAAGACACACCAATCTGCAGTATTAAGCAGCAAAATTAGCTGTTTTGTACAAATGAAAATGGCTGGACGTGGAAGAGACCGAAAGCCTTGCACATAAAATTTACAAATGGCCGCGCCCACTTTTACAGCAAAATAAGGTACAGTACAATAAGGTATTCGAGCGCATGGAAAGATATATCAAAAATACCAGACCACTGGATGACGCCATAGATCATAGCCAGGGGTAGCGTCATATACAACTTTCAGAGGAATGAAAACGAGGCGGTGAGGGATAGAAGTACAGTGCGTTCAGTGGGCTGTAATTCAACGTAATTTTTTTTCTTCAGCTGAACGAAACATTTTTCTGGGGGAAAAAAACTGTCAGCAATAGTTTTGAAAGTTGTTGTGAAAATTATGTGATCTATGACCTTTATGCAGTACGTGCCACTGTAAAGCCTGCAAGTCTATTCTTCACAGACCCGTTTTCATCCGCATTGAATGTCAGTATTATGTATTTCATTTTCAGGAAATGACACAAGATGCATGTCTGACACCGACGACTATGGAGGCTGCTCTGTCTACAATGAGACTGGCATGTGCCAAAGTGAGCAAAATAAATGAATAAATAAATAAAGATAATCATTACCTCTGTATGTTTGCAAATGAATGCATGTGCTTGCTTATATGTATGCTTTGTTTATTGTAGCAGATAGTGGGTCTACTGATGGTGGTGGCAAAGGTGAGGTATTTGAATTTCACTGTACAAAACTTATCATGTCTATTGTTGTTGTTTACTAAATTCTCTTTCTCATTCTCTTTCATAACACACTCGCAAAAACAGATACAGGGTCAGGCCCTAATTTCTCTCAAGCATCATTTGACCTGTCCAGCTTCATTGGAGGAATCATCCTAGTGCTGGTGTTGCAAGCTGGGGCTTTTTTTGCCATGCGCTTCCTCAAGACAAAAGACAGCTCTTATGAAACTATGTAAGTAATAATCATTTATTAACCAAAATGTGAGCTTTTTTTTTTTGATGAATTTTGCCCTTCGATATTTAATGCAGTGTGTACATGCAGAGTATGGATAAGTCATTTAGTGTTTAACTGTTTTTCACCCTTCTTTTACAGTGATCAACCACAGTGAAAAAATGAGTCATGAATGGGAGAGAAAATTACAGAAACAAAACATAAAGAACACCATTGGAGAGAAGTCTATAGACGCTGTTTTCTCTTTTTGCTTGTCCTAAATTCTTACCACACTGTAAAAAAACAATTTGTTGAGTCAATTTAAAATAATTTGTAACCTGGCTGCCTTAAAATTTTAAGTTAAGTCAACTCAAAAAAAGTTTATTCAACTTGAAATGTTAAATTATACTAAGCAACAACTTAGATATTTGAGTTGAATCAATTTAAAATGTTAAGGCAGCTGGGTTACTTACCCATCTGTTAAGTTTAGCAAACACCAAATATCTAAGTTGTTATTTAGTACAACTTAACATTTCAAGTTGACTGAACTTATTTTAGTTGACTGAACTTAAACTTTTAAGGCAGCAGGGTAACAAATTATTTTAAGTTGACTCAACAAATTGTGTTTTTTTTTTTTTTTTTACAGTGTAGCCTGTTAATTGCTTTGGTTAAATCACCAGTTCTTGAATGTGAAAAGACAATGATATAGACATGTGGCATGACAAATATACTAGGGAATTATTCATTATTGAGCATGGGTTTATGATTGTCTCTTGTGGAGTGAGCTCTTATCTGTTTAAGGTGATTTAAATCTCTGGTTTGGCTCTGTTTCTGTATGTTAGTTTGATTTGAAAGATTGTTTAACTAGTTTATTTAACATGTTGAATAATTGCATGCCCCTTTATCTGCTTTTTATTAAATGCTATGTTTTGTAGATAGTTACCTGGACTCATGTAGCACTGAGTTTGATTGTAAAATGAAGCAATAAACTAATTAGACTCTGGGATGTTATACAGTGTTAACCCTGTAGGTGTCAGTAGAACTACATTTTTAACTACCTAAGCTGCTCTGAGCCTGGAGGATGCATGATTAAGAAACAAATTACAAGAACATTTTGTGCTTTTGATGAGATCTTAAAGGGTCCTTCATTTATATTCTCTTTAATCAACTTTAAACATAAATTTCACCAGGCTACCTCAATTTTACAATCCCTTCAAGCATCGTATACTAATAAAATGTTTTTTGTTTTTTTTTGCAGTTCATTATGTTATATGTGTATACTACAGTGAGAACATAGCTGACAGTTTTTACTATCAATTTAGTATTACATATTTTACTCTGCACACGACAGTTTGAATTTTAAATTCTCAAGTACATGTGCTTCTTACATTACGCTCTTTCTTTCATTCTCTTGTTTTAGATTCACAGACACAAAATCCACACACTCACCATGCTTATGCATTCACACACATTCAAAACACATACTCTCACATTCACACTATATTCTGTGAAGGTGGTTTTCCTATAGTGGATTCTGGCTGTAGGATTTGCAAAATGACTGAGGAAACATTGCTATCATGATGATACAAAACTGTAAAAATTCTTGTCTGTCACCACCCTCTATTGAAACCACTGTCGGAAATCAGCACAGTTTGAATTGAAAAAAAATACAGAGGAGAGAAGATTGATGTGACAACATTAACAACTCATGGTTACACTTGAAAATAGATGTATGAGATTACATGTGCAGGTGATTTCCAAACAGCTTTATGTAGGAGAAGAAAGAAAGATGGCCTATATCTGGCCTGTGGCCTTTAACTAGCAAGGCAAAACTCAGACAGAAAAGACATTTTCAACCCTACAATTCGTAGTCACACAGCTTCTCTTTCAGTTTCTTGTACTTTCAGATGTGCAGATGTCTGTTGTTTTTGCTCAGTCTGTGAGGGGGTGGGGTGTGAGAACTGTTTGTCTAGACGAGAGAAAAGAGCATAAGAGTGAAGCGGACATCTGCTCTGTACTGCTGCTAATAAGCCACATTCTGTAAACACTGTAAACACATTCTCTCTGACTATTGTTCTTTGCAAATCTTCAACACCAAAAGGTACTCTTTCAGTCAAATTAAAATCCAACAAGGTTTAAAATAAATGGCATCAAGCTGCATTAGTCTTATGTTATAAGGAGACAGAAAAATAAATTCTCAGTTTATGATAAATAATCTCAGACGATCCAGAATAGCAATTAGCCAATTCAGAGAGTATGGTGGCTTCTGCCGCTTCGGAGAGTTGAGGTATTGATGCCAGAAGATAGACTTTATTATCAGAGATAATGAAGCCGAGAGACTCTGCAGAGAATCTGTTAACTCTGTGTCTGCACGCTCTATATAGGTTTCCATAAGCAATACATATCATTTAGGCCACTATGGCTAGTCTATATCTCCTCATGTCAGCATAATAATAACAACACAAAGAGGTCTCAGTTCATCATGTCAGCACAAGATCATCACGTTTTCTCTTAACAGCATCATATTTGAGCACAAACAGTTTAAATATATGACTCAAACCCGCAACCTTTGGGTTACAACTCCGACTCTCTAACCATTAGGTTAGGACTGCCCCTTTGTATGCTTGATACACAAACAACCACAAGACAAAGTCTGATAATAATAATAATAATAATAATAATATAAAAACCAATAAGTGAATCAAATAAGCATAAAAGTTGTAAAAGCAAAATGAAAATGGCATTAAAACATAAATCAGATATAACCCAGGATGTAAGTAGATAAATAAGACACTCTGAAGGGAAAAAAAAATATCTGCAGAACGCAAAAAGTCTTATAAAATGCATTATCATTTTATAGTCTGTGCTACGTGACAGGAAGGACCAGGAAATTCCCCACTGAACCCCATCTTAAACATTTCTTGCAATGTTGAAACATTCTTGCAAATACTTGAGGTCCTTGTGCCAGTGTTTTTCGTCAGCCAAATAGAGTACTGTATAAAGCGATTGTAGTTTTAACACAGTTTAAGAAATGGGCATGTAATGAAATGTCTCATCTGTGAGCATCAACTTCCTCTTAAGCTTTTAACAGCATTTTTTTAACTGCTAGGTCACAAAACACACATAGATAGATAGATAGATATACAGATAGGTAGATATACAGATATACAGATAGATAGATAGATAGATAGATAGATAGAAAATGAATGTATAATGAATATATGGTATACAGTGAACAGTGATATTCTGAATATAATGAGAAAGATAAAAGTTAAAAATTTTGCACCAGGCACAGCGAAAAGAGAGTTACTCTGTTCATTATCTCACTCAGATAACATTCAAGGACAGGACCTCAGTGTCTGGTCTTAAAGAAACGTGAAGAAGATGTATTTGCACCACATATAAAACTATTAAACACAAAAACAATAAGAATTATCAGGCAGTTTCCACAAAGGTGCCATTGTTTGCATTAACTGGCCAATAATCTGTGCTGGAATAAGACTCTTTTTTTCTTTTTTTTTTTTTTTTAGAGAAACTGGGGAGGATGGAGAAGACTGTGGTCAAATAATCTTTGAAGTCGACAAGTCACACTGCATTCTTGTAGACCAAAGTTGTCAGACTTCCGGAGAATTCATTACAGAGTTCATATTAGGGCACCAAACCTACCAATCACTCTCAACTTATACTGTTACCCAAATAAAAAAACACCCAATCAAATTCACAACTAATAGCACACAGAGGGTGGGGGTGGAGTGAAAACTGTTTTAGGACTTTTATTACCCTTTGTTTGGGCATTTAGGACTTGTTTAGGACATGTTTAAGGCTTGTTTCAGACTGAAAATTGGAATGTTGCTGATTTGATGCCCATCAACCTGAGACGTGCTCAGACTGACTGCTTTGAAGTTAACATACTCAGTTTTGTGCATGAGAGACTTCATGCAGATTCTCATCATTTATGTAGAATGAAACAACCAATCAAGCTGACAAATCTGAAGGAGGTGTAAGAATGTATATGTGTTAATGGATTGATCTGCATGACCCTAGACATAGTTGGTCTTTTTGTGTGGGGGTTCAAAAGCATTCCTCTCTTTGGCCAGACCCCCATTTACCTCTCAGATAAAACATGGTGTGAATAAACACGCTTAAGAAGTCTTTGATTAACTATAGATCATACAGTCATGGCCAAAAATATCGGCACCTTTGCAATTCTGTCAGAAAATGCAACCCTTCTCTCAGAAAATTGTTGCAGTTGCAATTGTTTTGGTACTCACGTTTATTTTTTTGTTTGCATTGTAACAACACAAACAAAAAAAAAGAGAGAAGAAAAGTCAAATCTGCTATTCCACACAGAACCCAAAAAAATGCACTGGACAAAATTATTGGCACCCTTAACTTAATATTTGGTAGCACCCTCTTTGAAAAAAATAACTGAAATCTATTGCTTCTGGTAACCATGAATGAGTTTCTTACACCTCTCTACTGGAATTTTGGACCACTCTTCTTTTGCAAACTGCTCCAGGTCATTCAGATTTGAAGGATGCCTTCTCCCAACTGCTGTTTTGAGATCTCTCCACAGGTGTTCTATGGGATTCAGATCTGGACTCATTGCTGGCCATTTCAGAACTCTCCAGCACTTTGTTTGTAGCCATTTCTGAGTGCTTTTTGAAGTGTGTTTCGGGTCATTGTCCTTCTGGAAGACCCATGACCTCTGGTGGAGACACAGCTTTCTGACACTGGCCACTAAGTTGCACCCCAAAATTCTTTGGTAATCATCAGATTTCATGATACCGTTCGCACAGTCAAGGCATCCAGTACCAGAAGCAGCAAAACAACCCCAAAACATCTTTGAACCTCCACCATGTTTGACTGTAGGGACTGTGTTCTTTTCTTTGAAGGCCTCATTTCTTTTTCTGTAAACAGTGCCGTGATGTCCTTTACCAAAAAGCTCTACTTTTGTCTCATCTGTCCACAGTACGTTCTCCCAGAAGGACTGTGGTTTTGTCACATAAGTTTTGGCAAACTCCAGTCTTGCAGTGGGTCTCTTACCCTAGATTTTTCTCCTACCACCCTTTTCATTCAGATGGTGACGGATAGTGCGAGCTGACACTGTTGTACCCTGTGTCTGCAGATCAGCTTAAATTTGTTTGGAAGTTAATCGGGGTTCTTTATCCACCATTCGAACAATCCTTTGTTGTAATTTTTCATTCATTTTGCTCTTTCGTCCACGTCCAGGGAGGTTAGCTACAGTGCCATGGGCTGTAAACCTCTTGATGATATTGCGCACAGTGGACACAAGAACATTAAGATCTCTGGAGATGGACTTGTAGCCTTAAGATTGTCCAAGTTTTCCCACATTTTTTTCTCTCAAATCCACAGACAACTCTTTACACTTCTTTCTTTTCTCCATGCTCAGTGTGACACAACACAAAGGTTGAGTCAACTTTTCTCCATTCTAACTGGTTGCAAGTGTGATTACTATATTGCCCACACCTGTTACTTGCCACAGCTGTGTCTAAACACAAATTACAGGAGCATCACATGCTTGACAAGCAATAATTTCTTACAATTCTGACAAGGTGCCAATAATTTTGTCCAGTCCATTTTTGAGTTCTGTGTGAAGTTTTATAAAGTTTGACTTTTCTTCTCTGTTTTTGTATGTTGTTGAAGTGCAAACAAAAACAATAAGCACATGAACACCAAAACATTTGCAATTGGAACAATTTTCTGAGAGAAGTGTTGGATTTTCTGATAGAATTGCAAGGGTGCCGATATTTTTGGCCATGACTGTATACATATAATAATATAATTTGATAGCTTTTTCCCAACAGGAGAGTTGTACCATCAGTTTTTTTTTTTTTTACCAGTCTACCAGTAACACATTTCTGTGTTAGAGTCCTGTTTCCAGTTCAAACTGTGTTCATGTCACCATGTTCTTGTCCTCTTGTCATTATGTTTTGCCTGGGTAAGCAAGACTGAAAACATCTGTGTCTTAAGAACAGAAAAGAGAGAAGTGGACCAAGCCTCAGAGACAGACGAAAGAAATGCTCAGATAGGTTTATAATGTACTGTGTGATTAGGTGAAAACATAAATTTAGATGAGGAATATATACACACCCACACATTTTGGAAATTCTTGTACTGAAGCCAAGAAGACTTAATGGCAGCAGCAGTAATTCTTGTCTTTAATCTCTTTCTGAGAAGGTCACGTTGGCCTTCAGAGAGACAACACAATACTTTTGGATAGTTTATCACTTCCTCAGCCTTGAAGGGGAAGGAGATCACACAGCAAAACACATTATAAATGAGCAAAAGCATGCTTATTATTGTGAAATGTAAAGACACGATTTAAAAAAAAAAAAAAAAAAAAAACGAAAAATAATGATATGATACCTTACATGTATAAAAAAAACATACACAAAGTGTGCAGCCATTGTTTGTATTTTTTTTTTTCTAGAGTATTCAAATTCGTTCACATTTAAATGTTTTCATTTTTTTTAGCTCTTAAAGGTCTACAAAAGTTCAGTTTCCTCATTCTTGGTTTCAATTCATCAAATATGATTTACGAACTTTTCAGTTCATGAATATTCATGATGCGTTGCTGACGTGTTCATGAATATTCATGACCTTATACACACCTCCAAACCACGCAGCACGCATTTACACCTCACTAAAGAATAAAGTACAGGTAGGCAAGCAAATTATCAATTTAACTCTTTGAAAACCCACTTTTAAAACATTTTTGTTTGTTGAGTCAGAGTTTTTATCGAATGTAATAGACAAGCTAATCGCACGTGTTTGGATGATAGCAGGCACTCTCTCAGAATCAGACTAAACTAAACGCGGTCACACTTTAAAAACACTTGATGTCTTTTTTTCCCCTAAGGATGACAATATCGATTGCCTGTCGGCGGTTTGTTGTCATGTTGTGTTTACAGCCATTTTGTCTCCGTTAATCAACTGAAACTTTAATAGTTATGATTATGAGTCAAACAGAATACGATGGGTTGCTATTATTTTCTGACGGTTGCACTCACTAGACTTGCAAAAGTTGTAAGTAAACATCATATGTTACGTTCGCAATGGAAACTACTTTGTGCCTACACAGAACTACACAGTAGAAAGAGTATAACAATACACATTATCAAAGATTTCATTCAGACATTGCCTCACTGATAAGAGAAAATTGGCTTATTCCACTCAGTATATACACATTGTAGGATGTTAGTATGCTATTCTGAACATCCATGTGGAGAGTTTTGAAGTTTATCCCATCTAGACACTGTACTATTTTTTCTTTCTCTCTTTCGCCCTCTAGTTGCTTCTGTGTTTTTTGGTTTATTGTCTTCTCAGCAACCCAGTTATGTTTGCTAGCAATGGCCCAGGTTTGTTCTGTCTCAGTTTCTAGCACACTCCTCAAATTATATTTTACCCTAGTTGTCCCTTTGGTAAAATTGTACTGTATTGCATTCCAGGGTGCCATAGTCACCTGTACAATTCCATACGTTCATATCTGCACAATCCGAACAGAGCACAGCCCATTATTGGTAAGAGAAGGTCCAACATCTAAGATGATTTAGTCCTTGGAGTTCATGAAATGGCTAATATCTATTTTGTGTGTGCATTTGAACCTGTTTGAATGTTTCAGGTCTGAGCTCTATCACTGAGGTGTTGACATATAATCAGCCTGCATTGTACTTTTGTGATGTCTGCGTTTTGAGAATAACCAAGGCTGATATCAGAAACCACATCATGGGCAGCATTCACAGATATAATTACATTGTAAGTTATTGGTTTTGATTATTTTTTTTTTTTTAAAGATTTTCAACTTGACATGACAGATTCTTGTGTTTTCATTTTATTTAAAGTAATATGTGACCCTGGACCAAGTAGCATGGGTATATTTGTAGCAATAGCCAACAATACATTGTATGGTCAAAATTATTGATTTTTCTTTTATGTCAAAAATCATTAGGATATTAAGTAAAGATCATGTTTCATGAAGATATTTTGTAATTTGTGATTTTCTCAATATATAAATTTGTGTATATATATTTTTTGCACCCTCAGGTTCCAGATTTTTAAATGGTTGTATCTCAGCCAAATATTGTCTTATTTTTATTTATTCAGGTTTCAGATGACCTTTAAATCTCAATTTTAAAAAACTGACCCTTATGACTGGTTTTGTGGCCCAGGGTCACATATGTCAATATATGATTTACGTTTCTTTCATCTTTTATTACGTTGAGTCCATTTATTAAGTATGTTTGGATTTTTTTTTTATGTACATTTACAATTATGCTTTATTAAGTTTAATTTTCTTATGTGCATATTTTTGTTTAGATTTAATGCATTGATTTACTCTTTACTGAAGGATGTAGAAACTATTATATCTTGTAGCTTTGAAACTGCATTCTTTTCTACTTCTCGTGTTGTGGTTAAATGCACATTTTATGAACTACTTTTATTGTCTTCTAATTCTACTTGTAGCGGTTTTCTTGTGTATTTATGTTTTGGAACTTCCCATAACAGAAATCTCATCATGCTCATGGGTGGACATCTGATACAGACCTGACTCTTTTGGCTCGCCCTCTAATGGATATCGCAAAAAATGTTGAAAAGAAGGAGGGAACAGGTGACATACAGGTAAAAAAAATCTAAATCATTTTGTTACATAATTTTACATAATAAAACAGTCTCCTCACTAACCTTCCAATTTGTCTGATAAGGTTCTGAGTGTGGATGAAGTCATCTACAAGGAGATGACATCATTGCCTGTTCCTGATGGTCTGTCTTTTATATCTTATCTTATCGCTCCAACTCTCCTTCATTCAACACTTGTGGAAAATAGCTGTAATTAATGAAAACATTACGTTATATGTAGCTCTTTAAAGCTGCAGTCTGTAACTTTTAGCGCTCTAGTGGTTAATAAACAGAACTGCATGCATCTTGTGGCAGTGCTGCATGCTACTTCTCTCTGTTTATGTCTATGAAGAGTCATGCAGGTACTGGGCTACTCCGCAGCAGTTCCTACCAGAACCAGTCTAAAATAGTCTGAATATAAAAACTTATTATAGGTGTAATGTAGTGATTCAGGATAAGCCAAAATCATGGTTTGGAAAATGGATTCATGATGTACTCAGTTATTGTATAAATTCTGTCAATTATTAACACCAAAAAAGTTACAGACTGCAGTTAAGACCAGTCACCTCAGAAATATTTATCTGCGTTCATTTTCAAATATGTTGTTTGAAGCCTGTTATTATTAATTTAGCAGATGCTTTTATCCAGAGTAAAAAGGCGCTAAAAGACAGTTTAGTTAACAGTTAAAGGAAAGAGAACTGCTTAGTGGCACTTGTCTATCTAAATTAATGATTGATGCAAAATTGAATGAGATGAGTTCAGGCAGGCAAAGTCTTTCAGTAAAATTGTAATTTATTAGGGATAAACATCATAACTCATAAATGATAACCATTACTAATGATAATAATGATAAAAAAGTAAAATCCAAGAAAAAGATTAAAATGGATACATAATTCAAATTGAATATATATTCTGTGAAACATCTTCAGAAGTCAAAGACAAAAGCCTTCGCACATACGGTGAGAGCAGAGGAAAAAGAGAGAGGTGAAACAACAGAGGCATAGGTGTATATAAATATATACATGTTTCAGATCAAGACAAGGTCACGCTGACAAGACCCGAGATATGCATATTGTGGTTTTACACCCTTCAAGCAGAAACAGCAGTGTTAACATCCTTCAGATATCACTTCTACAAACACCAGTTCCTGAAAAGAACATCTCATACCACACAAAGCAAATTCGTAAAACATCCTTTACATATAAAAAAATATGATTGAAAAATGTACCAAAGATCCCTTTATCATAACAAAATGTACTTTTTAATGTCAGAGAAAAGAAAAATATACTACATCTATGGAAAATAAGTATAAATACTGACTATACGTGAGTAATGTACGACAATGATATGAATATAGAACTGGTGCGACAAAAAGAATTAAAAAGAATAAACCGTAATGAATAACTGAATATGGATATGAAAAATAATAAAACAGAATATTCCACTACATCAACAATCATCACATCTTCTTTCCTCAAATGTCTTAGCTTTTGCTCAGATGAAGACGATTAAGGATCAGCAAAACTCTAATGCACTTCATTCGCTTGTATATAACAGCCTGTCTGAAGGTATGCATACTGCAATATGTCTGATATGACTTTAAGGATTAGTTCACTCACCCCTGTGTCATCCAAGATGTTTATGTCTTTCTTTCTTCAATCGAAAAAAAATGAAGGTTTTTGAGGAAAACATTTCAGGATTTTTCTCCGTATAGTGGACTTAATGGGGATCACTGGGTTTAAGGTCCAAATTGCAGTTTCAGTGCAGCTTTAAAGGGCTCTATAAGATCCCAGCCGAGGAATAAGGGTCTTATCTAGCAAAATGATCGGTCGTATACTAAAAAAACACAAATGCTTGTCTTGCAATAGCTCTGTGATGCACATCCGTGCTTCACGCATTACGTAATCATGTTGGAAAGATCACGTGCGCTTAGTTCTTTGTCTGTGTACTCCGGTTCAAAATGGTTGGATAGGGCAAAAAACTCCATCTCATTTTCTCCTCCAACTTCAAAATCATTCAATATTGTTTTACTATTTTTTTGAAGGGCGTTTGACTTTCTTTGCACATTCGCTTTTTTAAACACTGGGTCGTTTTGTGGTTAAAAAATATATAATTTTTTATTTTTTGTTTTTTATTTTTAGAAAATAATGAATCGTTTTGCTAGATAAGACCCTTATTCCTCAGCTGGGATCACGTAGAGCCCTTTGAAAATTAATTGAAACTGCAGTTTGGACCTTCAACCCGTTGATCCCCATTGAAGTCCACAATATGGAGAAAAATCCTGAAATGTTTTCCTCAAAAACCTTCATTTCTTCACGGCTGAAGAAAGAATACTGTAGCAATTAGATATTAAAGTATGTTTAGTGTATTCTAATGTATTTATATTCTGTGAAAGGTAATGAAACCAGTGTTCAAGGGCAGCAAGAGTCTGACAATATAAAGGGGACTGCACAACTTCCGAATTTAGGATGTTTGGTCCCAACACAGCGTGTATCTGCAACACCATCGAGGTCAAAGTGTTTAAGTATGATTGAATCTCAACAAGTCTCAACCAATCCAACACCAAATCCAACGCTCCATAGAACTGCAGATCCTGTTAATCCATTATTCACATGCCAGGATGGATCTACACCTCAGAGTCTAGTGGATTCTCATGTTTCATCTAGAATACCTTTTCTACAAAGCTCCCCAGCTCCAGTCTTCAGCCAGCACATAAATCAGCATCAACCTGTGATCCCAGACAGAAGCCCACAAAGATATATAATGCCATTTGAAAACCAGTGTTTAAATGAAGCAAGGTCAATCTCTGTCATAACACGACCAAGACTTTGCCAGAATGACATTGTGCATGCTGGTGAAGATGATGACAGTTCTGTCCAATCATTTGGAGTCAGTTATGAATCACATCCACTGCACCTGGCCCAAGTCACTCCATATGAAGTCCAGTTGCAAACATCATCTCTTTCATTGAGCCATGTGGTACCAGAATTAACCCAGGATCTAACCAACAGGCTTGGATTTTTCAGGAATGAAAGCTCACCTGATAGTCCAGAGCCTGTAAGAGATGTAGAGATTGTTATCAAGCAGATCAGAACCCAAATGCTAACAGAAGTACTGGAACCAGCTGCAACACATGATTTAAGTCAGTGTCATGATGAGTCTAATTCACAGGAACCGGAACCAATCAACACCAACTGGGAAGCACATGGTAGTGTACTTCATTTTATATATATATATATATACATATAAATTGAAGTCAAAAGTTTACATACACCTTGCAGAATCTGTAAAATGTTAATTATTTCACCAAAATAAGAGGGATCATACAAAATGCATGTTATATTTTATTTAGTACTGACTTGAATAAGATATTTCACACAAACAATGTTTGCATATAGTTCACAAGAGAAAATAATAGTTGAATTTATAAATACGACCTCATTCAGAAGTTTACATACGTGATTGTTACCGTGTTGTTACCTGAATGATGAACAGCTGAGTTTTTTTTCAGTGATAGTTGTTCATGAGTCCCTTGTTTGTCCTGAACAGTTCCTGCTGTTCTTCAGAAAAATCCTTCAGGTGCCACAAATTCTTTGGTTTCTTAGCATTTTTGTGTATTTGAACCCTTTCCAACAATGACTGTATGATTTTGAGATCCATCTTTTCACACTGAGGACAACTGAGGGACCGAGGGATATGCAACTATTACAGGAGGTTCAAATGTTTACTGATGCTTCAGGAGGAGAAATGATGCATTAAGAGCTGGGGGTTGAAAACCTTTGAACAGAATGAAGATGTGTGCATTTTTCTTATTTTGCCTAAATATCATATTTTCTTCATTTAGTACTGCCCTTCAGAAGCTGCAGAAGATACATGTTTCCCAGAAGACAAAATAAGTTACATTGGCTCTGATATTCAGATTTTAAAAAGTTTACACCCCCGGCTCTTAATACATTATGTATCCTTCTGGACCATCAGTGATCATTTTAACTTTCTGTAATAGTTGCATATGAGTCCCTCAGTTGTCCTCATTGTGAAAAGATGCATCTCAAAATCATACAGTCATTGTTGGAAAGGGGTCAAATACACAAAAACACTGAAAAAACAAAGAATTTGTGGGACATGACACTTTTTGAACAACAGCGGGCAGTTTAACTGTTCAGGACAAACAAGGGACTCTTAGGAACAATTATCACTAAACAAAAAACAGCTATTGATCATTCAGGTAACAACACAGTATTAAGAATCAAGTATATGTAAACTTTTGACCCGGGTCATTTTTATAAATTCAGCGATTATTTTCTCTTATGTGAAATATCTTATTCAGGTCAGTACTCAATAAAAAAATAGCCTGCATTTTGTATGATACCTCTTATTTTGGTAAAATGTAAACTTTTGACTTTAACTGTATATAAATATCATTTTACTTGGTGTTTGTGTAATTCTCATTTATATTTACAGAGGAGGCTCAATCAGACACCTTAGCAGAAGACACCTTTAAGTTCTCACAAAGCCCAATTGCCCAGTCTGCTCTTACTCAGACTCCTTCTGATCAGTTTCAATCAATGGAAGATTTTCTAGAAAACTACAATGGTCAAAAGCCTCTTATCGGTGAGTGTATCCGCATACTATGTAATCTAGCAAAATAATCACATGCAAAAGATTATGCATTGATTTAAATTCACTGCACCAAACTGTGTGCGAGCATGTTTGTCACAGGTCTACAAGCTGTTATCAAGTGCCAGAGTGTGGATGGGAATCCACCTCCATGCTGTTACCTGTGTCAGCTGTGTTCAATGAAGCTGAAGAGGAAAAAAATATTCAGCCATCTGACTGGCTGTGATCACCAGCGAAACTACTTAGTAAGTGTTTCTTTAGGTTGTGAAACTTATGAATCGAAACTTATGCAATTGAATTAGTGAACTCTCCTTATCTGTACATAACACAATTTTTCACAGATTTATTTTTCTGTTCACTTCCCAATAGGAAACTGTTTGAGTTGATTACTATTTTATGCTTCAAACTGACACCATATTTCTATTGCTATCTCGCCATATTGCTGCTCACACGAATATCTTCATGACGGCAGAAAGTGCTCCGTCCACAGCTCTTGCCTAAAAAGCGTAAACACTGCAACACAAATGAGATGCTTGAGAATATTGCTATCCAGCTGGAGAAAGAGGACGGAAGAGGACGTATAAAGGTACTACCTTTTTTTAAAGACTTATGGGCATTAGATGTGATTGTGCAGAGCTGTGTGGTAAATTCATGTTGTTCTAAAGGTGATGAGGTTGTCTGCATGTCTCATAAGTGAGGTGCTGCAGAAGGATTATCACTGGTGTGAGTACAGCACATCAAAGCACATAATACATAATTGTTTTACTTCATCAGTGAGGGATAAACCTGTGTCACTACGAGATTTATAATACGCACCATTTCTTTATCAAAAAGGCATGAAGGTGTTGAACTGTGGAGCCGATGTGGGGTGGAGATCAGGTCTGTTGTCTTTCAAAGAAGGAACTAACAACACTACAGGTGAGTAAATATGAGTGTTCTATAGTTCTACAGAATTGGTCCGAAGTCAGAGTTGAAAACGTTTTGGGAAAAAAATGTGTTTGAACTTCCCGAGATCGAATCCTGCCTTGTGGATCCTTCCTGATCTCACCCCCTTTCTCTCTCTCCCACTCACTTCCTATCATTTCTCCACTGTCCTGTTGTCAAAAAATCGACAATTTTAGTTGTGGGACAGCAGTTTGCACCAGATCTGTAGAATGGCCCATGTTTTTAAAGTTTCATTAGAAGCTGTTTGCACATTGCCATTAAAAAATGTGATGAATACATGAAAGTTTTTATGTGAAGCCTCTTTAAAATGGAGAAATAAAATGGAAAACTGATACTTTACCCTAAACAAGCACTCTTAAAAGGGGAAATGTGCTCATTTCTGGGTAGGGATTATAAATGGCACCAATAAGATAAAGAAAAATAAATTAAATTAAATTACATTAAATTAAATTAAATTAATAAACTGGATATTGAGTGCCTTATGATTTTTTTCTAAGGGTTTCATTATTTTATGTAGTATTACTTCTGAAGTAAATGCATTTTGTTTGAAGAATGTTTTGATATTTATACTGGAAAGCAAAGTAGAAATAATAATTAATAAAATTATTACAGGCAGATGTTGACAGATTTTCTTGTCTTTCTCAAGGTCCCAGTCAGACTCTTAAATGCCCAGCAGAGTCTACGCTGCCCCCTTCTGATAACAACACCACAGGTCAGTATATATGTATATTGAATTTATTTATTTATTTTTTTATATATATAATGGTGCCCCAATAGTCTAAAATGTATAACGATGTGGATTTTTTAAATAATGTAAATCATTCATGGGTTTTCTACTGCATATTTCAGTATGATACATCATTTACGTTATATTAAGCCATACAAGTCTTAATAATCAGGGTTTCCTTTAAGAATATGTTTCAGAAAATACACCTTGAATTAAGTCTAATTGTTTTACCCCATTGGTAAATCCTTATTTTTGATTTAAGCATAATTCTAGCAAAATTTGTGAGGTTGCCACTGGGGTAAGACTGAAAACTACATTTTAGGTTTTATTAAAATAGAGAAATAAAATGGAAAAATTCAAAGTTCTGTCATGAAAGTCTAGATGGCGCAGTCCGATATGTCACTCAATATGACATAATGACATCATTATTTACATGGCATAGCTGATTGTCTTTTTTTGTATCAGTATCCTATAAGCTGCTATTTTGTTTAAGAAAAATATATATATTTTTTTGCTATTTTTTTGTTTTTGTATTTGGAATATTTCTCCTCAAGTAAATGAATTTTGTTTTAAGAATGTTACAAGCAGATTTTGTTATATTTTCTTTTATTTCTCAAGGTCCCAGTCAGATTCTTAAGCGTCCAGCAGACTCTGTGCTGCCCCCTTCTGATGCATGGCCTTTTGTAGCTCCTGATGGAGCTCCAACCCACCAGATGTCCAAAAAAATGAAGAAGGGTCATCCTAACAAAGCAATATGTACAAACAAACTAAAGGAGCCTGTGTTTAAGGTAAGCCTGTCACTGCAGGAGGGACCTGTCATCATTGAGAGAACATCTTTAAGAGACACAACCACAGTGGCGCCCGAGATCGAAGACCAAAGCCTTACGACCACATGCACAGACAATGATGCACTGCCTGTAGCAAATAACACACATTCTGAAGTTCAAATGTGCATTCACAGCTGTATGTACGAGGATCAGTTCAGGAATCCTGCTCATTATGCATACCCAGGGCAGTTTGACCCTTCTCAAGTTATTCAAAATGTCGAGCCTCCTCTCAGACCTATGAACTGTGGTCCAGTGGATGAGGTGGTCACTGTCGCGTATGCTGATTGGCCGGTACAGGACTGGTCCTGCTATAACAACCAGTGGATTATGATGAGGCAAAACAGCGTTGGAAGTGATCACTATGAGTGTGGAAGTTACATACAGTACTAATGAAAAAGAGTCTTGCAGCAGCACATATAGTTTGAGCACTTTTGCTGATAAACGATTTAGCAAAAGTATTCCGTCCAAACAATTTTGTTTAGTTTTTCAGTATTACAGTACTTTTCAGTATTTTTTTTAAACAGCCAGGTCTTTGAAGTTAGTAAAAGATGGGATGGAACCATCACCGAATTATTAAACTCTTTTTAGTAAACTCAAAAAACTTGAAAGGGCTTCTACTTAATTTATAGATCTTGTTTGTGCTTATCTTTAGTAGTGCAGAATAATATTCAATTTGTCAAAAAAAAAATAAAATAAAAATACGTGCTTTACATTTTTTTTTTTTTTTTTTTTGTTCAAAATATAGAGGATTTTTCATCAGTATGATTAATTTAGCTTCCTTCGTCAAAAAGACATTAATTATTTGTTAGTTACTTCCTGCCTTAGTGATGCAGTTTCAATATATATGTAGTAAAATTTTAAAATTGCATTGCTGTGTCACTTAACAGACATAAATATTCTCTGTTACAGGGATTTTGTAACCAGAGAATATATATATCTGTTAACTTGCAATCATTAACTTTGAATTAATGTTGAACAACATATCATTGTTTCTGGTGTACTGTACTGTCACAACTTACATCAACAAGAAATACAGACAGACATGCATACATTAGTGACTTTACAAGAAAGATTCCTCTCAGATTTAAAGAAAAAATGTTTATAGACATTCATAAGATATATGGTTGTTGTTTTGGTTATACATGTGAAATGTATGCTGCCTTTAGTTCAGAAGTATGTGAATCTACGAGAGTCACATGCAGTTCAAGTTTGTTTTTTTTCCCTTGATGTGTGAAATGTAATCAAGTTGCATTAATTAATTTAGGGAGACATTCAACAGTGTTGACTGTTTAGTTCTGTTTAATCCAAAAATGCTTTTTTCCTCAACATGCATGAACATTGTTGTATTGTTCATTTTGTTTCTTTCATTTTATACGGGATAAGTTAGTATTGTTGTTAGACCAAGAGTACTTATTTTTAGAATCAGCCAGGAACATTTTGACAATATTTCTTAATTTTTGTTGTGGCTGTAAGAATTACATTTAAAGTCCATGTTATTACAAGTGTTAATATAAAAAAAAGTATTGTAATTAATTGTTTTAACAGCAAATTCCTATTTCTTTAATAAAATTCTATTCACAAATCTATAGTCTGAATTGTGTGATAATGCACTAGATATTTTGTACAGCAAATTTTTATTTGTTATACTGATCCTGGACCACAAAACCAGTTGTAAGTATACACCCGTATATTTGTAACAATAGCCATCAATACATTGTATGGGTGAAAATGATCATTATGGCAAAAATCATTAGGATATTAAGTAGAGATTGTGTGCTATTAAGATATTTAGTAAATGTGTCAAAACTTTGATTAGTAATATGCATTGCTAAGAACTTAATTTGGACAACTTTAAAGGCGATTTTCTTAATATTTTGTTTTATTTATTTATTTTTCACCATCAGATTTCACCATCTCAGCCAACTATTGTCCTATCCTAACACACCATAAATCAACGGAAAGCTTATTTATTCAGATTTTATTCAAAATTCACCCTCATGACCGGTTTTGTGGTCTAGAATCACATTTATTTATTTATTTTTTACAGTACCGTGTTTTCCCGGGTGATGGCGCCAAACGACCAATTTACAACCAAACGGCGGTTACGTGAGGTGGAGTGTGACTAGAGTTAAGTAAAGTGTGTAATTGTTGCTAAATCAATATTTATTTTTAATTTATTCAAAACTTAACTTATCACGTAATTTCTATTACACCGACATTTAAATAAATCGGGTTTTTACGAAAAGAGGACCAGAAGTGGTCAACACAACAGCAGAACGTTCAAAAGACAGATGCTCGTGAACAGCTGTTAAATGTGCACGAGCCGAGAAAGACCTGCCAACTGACTTTTGAAGACCCGCGTACAAACAAACACATCCTACTCAATATATTTACCTCACAAATTTAGATATATACATATATTTTTTACTGTTTATCAACTGGCGTCGAAATGAGTGTGATACTTGGTGGGTTGTTGTTTTGTGTGTTTTTGTGTAGAGGTGTTGACTAGTTAGCTAAGCAGGTTGAGTTTGATTTTCAAGTACTACAGCTTGCTAAAAAATTGTTTTGTACAGAGTCATCATTCAACATTGAAGATATTATAAAGACTCCAGAAAGCCCAGGTATGACACGACTCATTAACGAGCTAATCTACTCATTATTTTCTATTACTTCACATTTTATAATGTAAGTAAATTACAAAATAATCCTTCTAAACTGACGACTTTACTTCTCACAGTTTGCCCTATTATATAGTGAGGGCCTAACCCATAAACCAGAACTTTTATCTCTGTCCACTCAATGGGATTTAATGCCTTTGTGTTTCTTACAAAACATTTGATCTTTTTTTTTTAATAGTCAGGAGGGCAGAGCCGAAACCAGCAGAGCTGTTAATCAAACTCAGGAAGCTGCAACAAGGTCATTTGGCCACTGTGAATCAGTCTGTCAATCAGAGTTTAAATCAACACCTTTTATAAAGAAAAACAAATTTACAACCATATATTGATTTCAGCCAAGAAAAACCTTGAAGATGAAGTGAAGGAAACTATGCTACTTAGATGTGCTAGAAAGGAGGAGGAAGATGCATGTATGTATACACATTACAGTACCGATCATTTAAATGAAAAAGTTATACAGTAAAGATCAGTGTACTTTTTTTTGTTGTAGTAACTGCTGAAGGCCTACAGTTGGAGGCAACAGTGAATGAAAAGGAAGGTACTCTAGTCTAAAACCAAACAATGAACCCATAAATTACATTTAGGCTGTGTTATTGGATATATTTACTGTGTTAACGTAAATACTCTTGTCATAAGAGTTAAACAGATCTTTGCAGCTCAAATGTGAGGACCTTCAGCTAGAGGCACAAAGGTAAGCATACGTAAATATCTATATAACACTTATGGGTGTTTAGACTCTGAACTACAGCACTTCATATGGAAGCTGGTCACGTGAATCACAGCATGAGTCACCTTAACACTGGGCTTTGGTCTCAGGTCAGTGAGTCTTTTAAAGGGTGTGTATTCACGCGATACCTTGCACAAATCATTTTTAAAATAGGATGACGTCAAGAGCAGTATTTTGTCATTTTTATTACGTGATGTCAACAGAAATGTTTGTGAGACTAGATGGCCATCATTTTATTTATGATCTAACTTGTAAAACTCTAGGGAGCTTGAGCAGAACCATCAGAAGGAGGAAGTAGTAAAGCAGTACTGCTTTCAGATCCAGGAGACCAAACTAAAGCACAGAAAGATTCGGTATGACTATTTTAAACAGCGAAGGGAAATAGTTTAATAGTTGTTGTCTTATTTTACATAATGAAATTTAATTTTAGGATGAAGTTTGAGAATCAGCTTCAGCAATTCATGGATCAGCATAAAAGCCTGTCCACCGTCTTTGTAAGTGGCCTATGAGAATGGATATTAAACTAAAAGCAGCTGAGCTTTCTTTATTTGTAACTGTAAAATGGAAACTGCTTTATTCATTATAGAACAATAGCATTTGATAATAGCTTTTCTTCTTCTTCTTTTTTTCCAGACTCTACAAAGACTTCCAGCAGAAATACAGTCTGCAGAGTATACCACTGAGCAGCTGTTGAAGGCTGGTACGTTTTATTATTAATTTTGTTCCATTGCTCATTTTGTATGGTCTTCTCAAGTACAATCAGTGTGTAGTTGCAGGAATAGTGTGCCATTTAATGCAAATCTGGTTTCATTCAGACGTAGAGGTCAAATTAGTCTAGTCATTTTTCCAAAATGACTCATTTGGCCATTGAACAAGGCAGTCGCTGAATTCAGAATAGCATATTAGTATACTACTCTGCTGAATAACGTTACGACAGACATATTAAGAGTAGTATGCTTTTCTGAATTTCCTAAGGCTAGAGTACTTGCAATGATGGGAACACACAGGAATGTAACCTCATACCCAAGTGTCTGTGGACCTGGATCTGAACTCTTAACATTGGACCTTAAACAAGAGATCAACATCATCCTCAGAGTAATCTGATACTTTCCTGTGTGTTTTATGTGTCTGTTTCTACAGAGCGACAGAAGCTGGAGCAGTTGACCAAGCTTCCGGAAGGGTTAAGCCACACCCAAAATGCAGAGATGCATATGGACGCTTGTGAAAAAGCACCATGAATATCTGAAAGAGATTTTGCGAACTTGAGCTGAGTATCTAATACCTTCCAGCGAATATGGATTTTACACGGCTTATGTATTATTTTCCGTTTTGTTCTATTGTTCTAATTTAACTCTATACTTGTGAACAAATACTGGTATAAACCAATATCAAATCATCCCATACCCAGAATATAAAAGTTTCTAAACCATTTATTTAGAATTTATAATACACAATAAAAAAAGTTTGTAAACAAGTCTAAATTCCCCAAGATTTGCATTTATAAACAAAAAACGTACTAATGACACGCTTATCAAAATTCAATTCCATCATACTTCTAGATCAGATATTCCTCATTAGATCCACTTCCAGTTTCCACAAATCAGTCCTATGACACATCCAGAGGGCACTCTGGGAAATCTTTGGTGTTCAGTAATACCGTTCTGTCTTAATTAAATTTTGCATTGACAAAATACAGGCTAAAGCCCAGTCCTGAGAGTATCTTTATCAACCTAATATTTTACAGTTTCTCTTGACAGCACAGTTCATGCAGAAATGTATACGTGTAGTATGTCTGACGCCATTATACTGCAAGTTCTGATTGCCAGTGAAGTAAAATTCATTTAGCTCCACTCATATCGCTTTCTCAGCTTTCAATCCACATTCTTGTTAGCACACTGTTGATAGAGAAAAAAATGAATGAACAGGCCTCCTTTCGTTTTCATACATCCCTTACATACTTTCCAGTCATCTCCTGACAGTTTCAGGTTCCATAGTTTCTATGTTCCTTGCCTTCAAAAGTAGAAGCGTTGTCTACCAAGCATCTCCATTTTCCTTTCTGCCTATGATGCATTGGCACAGTCACCACCAAAGCATAATTTCAGCATGACGTGTCCTGGGGCATTTATGTGGTTTACTTAAAAGAGGGTGTGTTTTGGTGCCTTCAGAGTAGCATATCTCAGCTTCTGCCCAGACACGTTAATTTCCTTTGGAAGTTGGAAACTGTACAGTTGTACATTATGTAGAACTATAAGGTCGAGTAGAAAAAGAAATTTCTAAGAAAAGCCTTTTGAAGCTCAAACCCTCCGTTGGCCTGATTTTTGTTCCTGTGTTCTGCAGAGATGGTGTGTGATTACTGTAATGAGGTATGCCCTGATGCCTTATAAGGGCAAGTGAATCATCTGCGGGCTCAGATTGGCACAGAGCGAGGAATATTCCTCCTGTTGCAGCAAGAATCCTCATATTTGAGGTTGTGCTATTTTCGTGGTCTGTTTATGAGATCCATAGACCATGTAGATTATTAGTCATTTAGCAGACACTTTTATCTGGAGCGGGTTACTTGCTTCTCTATGTTTGGTACATTTATTTTAGTATGGTATCAGGTTCTCTTTACAGTTCTCTGTGAGGAATATTTGGCCCCTTCATCCATGTTTTATCCCAGGTTATTCCCCATCTGTTGAAGCAGAGTGACAGATATGTGAGTGAAACATCCTAATAATCTCTCATCCATCAACCCACAAATAGTACAGGAGATTCTGTGATAGTCTATTTGATTTATTTCTATCATGAATTAAAACAGATTGCAGACTGCAAACAAACTGATATTTAAATTAATATGTTGATTTAAATCTTAAAGGTTGAGATTCTGAAATTCTAGGCATACCAAAAAAAGTCAAATAATAAATTAACATGTAAAAGAAAAAATAGAATTTGTTGATAAATATACCTGGACATTGAAAGGATAGTTTACCCAAAAATAAAAATTCTGTGATTAATTACTCACCCTCATGTCATTCCAAACCAGTAAAACTTTTGTTCATCTTCAGAACACAAATTAAAATACTTTTGATGTAATCTGAGAGCTCTCTGACCTTGCATAAACAGCAAGGGTCCTACCACAGTCAAGGCACAGAAATATAGTAAGGACGTCGTAAAAATAGCCATGTGACATCAGTGGTTCAACTGTAATTTTATGAATACTTTGTGTAAAAAAAACAAAAAAACAAAACAAAAAAACAAAACACTTTTTACTTTATTAAATTTCTTCTCTCCCGGGACAGTCCGCCACCACCCTTTATTTTTTTTCTTTGGGCACAAAAAGTATTCTTGTAGCTCTGTAAAATGACGGTTGAACCGTCAATGTCACATGGACTAACCGTCAATGTCACATGGACTATTTTAGCAACGTTCTTACTACGTTTCTGTGCCCTGACCATGGTAGGACCCTTGCTGTCTACAAAGGGTCAGAAAGCTTTCAGATTTCCTCAAAAATATCTTAATTTGTGTTCCAAAGATGAACGAAGGTCTTGCAGGTTTTTAAACGACATGAGGGTGAGTAATTAATGACAGAATTTTTGTTTTTGGGTGGACTATAACTTAAAATGCTACATTTGCTCAGAATTGATATACTTCATATATAAGATATAGGCAGAAATAAAATAATAGTTCACTACAAATACTGTACAAGGATCTCATGTGATTGATCTAATCAGACTTTGCTCTGCTTTCTCTACACTTCCCTGGTCCCAGCAACACTCTTCTCGGTTACGATACAGTACCTCGAAACGACTGTAGACTTTCTTTTCTTTACGCATGCTCTCTATTCTCTTCAACAGATTATCCCTCTCCTGTGGGTTGACTTGAGGTCGACTGAACCGGCCCCGGTTTTGAAATTGGTTGGATGAATTGGAAACTTCTTCTTTCTTGTCCCCCTCTCCTTTCGCACACTCTTCAGTCTGCTGTCTATTCTTCTGGCTGTTTGCTGAGATTTGCTCTAGGATCACCTTGGTATCATCCCTGAGGTTGCTGCTGAATATCACATTTGAGGTAGAGGACTGATAGCGTGATGGAGTCGGTTTAGCATTGGGTTTGCTGTTCTCTACTGTGGTTGAAGATGATATGGATTCAGATGGTTTCTCTTTGTCTGAGGGCTCCTCTTGCACCTCAGGGACTGTCTTCATTGACTTGTCCTCTTGAGAGTTGGAGACTGAGTGCTTCTTTTCTCCCTTTGGCCCAAGGAAACCCTTTAATCTCTGTGTTTGTTTCTTGAGGAAATCAAGGGCCTTTGTATCTTTGCCATCAGAATTGCCAAGGCTTAGGGAGTTCAGGCTTTCTTTGGACTCTGCACGAGTGATGCCCGATGAGCTGAGGCTGCGAGACTTCTTAAGCTCACTCTTTTCAGCATCTGTTGCATCCGTGAGAATCTCCTCACCGCATGAGATACGACGCTGAGCAGACTGAGAGGGTTTGAATGGTTTTAAGAACTTGGGTGATGGGAAAGGCCGAAGTGACTTAGTTGGTTCCTTAGCGGGCTCTTTCTTAGATGCATCAGCTGTGCTTTCTGTAAGAGTCTTGCTGTTTGTGAGTGGCCTGTCTACACAGACTTCAGAAGGTTTGTTTGCAATCACCAGGCGCTGTGGTACAGGATCTGTTAACGTAATTGTTGGCTCTTGTCTCTTTACAGTGGACTCCTCTGAAGTAACAAGGACATTTGGAACTTTGTTTGCTGTATCAGAGACGTCTAGCTTTTTTATGGCTGCTTCTTGACTTTTAGCACCCAAATCTAACTCTAATTTTGAGATCTTTCTCTTTTCTTCCAAATCTTTGAAGTACTGAAGTCTGCTTGCTGGATCATTTATGTTTAAGGAAGACGTCTTTTGTGGAGATCTCAAAGGCTCCGTTGGCTGTGTAACTTTGTTTTTCTCAGGTTCAGGGTTGTCAGGTTTCTCAGGCTTGATAGGCTCCTCTTTGACATCTTTGATCGCAGTCAGATCTCCCGTTGATGCAGTTTTACCATCTGTTTCATCTGCTTTTTTATGCTTATTCCAGTCAAACGGCTCTCTTGACAGTGATCTCCTCTTCTCCAGAATCTCTGCCACAATGGATGAGTATCGAATAGGCTCACTCTCATTGTTATCCTCTTGTAACTCCCCACCAGGCTTAGCTTGTGAGGAGCTATGTTGCTCCAGCTTTGAGGAGCTGAAGATTAAAGAAGATCTTAGTCTTGAGCTTCTTTGCAGCATTGGGTTAATTCGAGATCGGAATGACTCGTGCTTGGTAATGCTGATTTCCCTTGATTCCCTCGGTTCTGAATCCTTCTCATTGTCTGTCGAAGATGCTAGTGATGAAGCTGAAATGGCTGGCTTTAATGTGTCAGTACTTGTGAGACCCAGATCAAAGCCAGTATCTTTCACTTGATTCCTATCTTGTATGATGGGTTTACCATAGCGTGGCCGCAAATCAAGAATTGGCTTATTCGGACGCTCTCTCACATGAAGACCTGGTCCCTCTGAGCCATAAAGTTGTTGCTGTGGCTCATCAAAAGCATCTGGGCCCATTGGCTGTTGCAGGCCTTCCTCTCCTGCATCTTCATAAGCGCTGAGATAAGAGTTGATTCTCCAGCTTCGCAATCCCTGCTTCACACTGGGGTCCTGGCTCTGCCGTACCTGCTCTCCAGTGGAGAACAGCTGCTTGTGGTCTGGAGGATGTGGCTGAGTCGGCGAAGTCTGACAGGCATATGCGTGGCCCGCAGCAGGCCTCTTGTGGGATTGTGGACCGTACCGTCCCCCTCCTGAGTAATGTTTTTCTGAATCACTTTTGAGGTCAGCAGAGGATAAAACATTTAGATTCCCTGGTGCTTCAAGTTCAGGAGGATATCCAGAATCAGATTGTTGATCTGTCTGGTACATGCCGTAGTTAAGCCGGTCGTAGTGCCCACGCTCAGAATCCGGTCCCATGCCCTCACTATGGTAGTAATGTTGTTCTCGCTGGTAATGCGACTCCATCTCCTCCAAGTTGTTCATTACACGTTGTTTCATGAACTGCCGAGAGGAGCCGTAGGTCTCACGGGTGCCCTCGGCGTAGCTATGCCTTTTAAAGGCATTAATTTCCAGCTGCCTGGAGGCTAACATTGAGCGTCCGGGATCCAAGAGTGACTGCTGCATCCTGAACTGCTGTGATGCATATTTTGTAACTTGCATAGGACCTGCACCTGGTTCAAGTGTATGGCGAAACGGGTCATCTCTCCTAAAAGGTAGTATGGAGTCAATACGATCCCCAAATGGGTAACCCGTAAGTTCAGGCTGGCGAAGATATCCTCTGGGATTCCTTAGTGACTGAGTCCTTTTTAAGCCAAACTGGTTGCCCAGGTAACTACTTGTACTGTCTTGTGGCATGGGTACAAGGGCATTTTCAACAACAAGAGGCTGAGACTGAGCGAACAAGATACGAAACTCCTCATCAAATGTGGCAACTAGTTCTCCAAGAAACAAATGGGCAATGCAGCGGTGGATCTTCTCAAAAGACCACATAAAGCTGGAAGAGAGAAGGAAATATGTTTAGTGTCATCTGTGTCACATACCAAAGGACATGCATTAGTTAAATGTCACTGAGCTTACCTATAGTTTCCACTGATCACTGCTCTGCAGTCTGTCAGAAGAAAACGGTCCATCACTTGACCTTTAAATGATTTTCCTGTGCGGCAGAAATAGGTAATGCCTGCCACTGTCCGTACCCGCATCATCTGAAACCATTAAGTCACCATTAAGCATTTTCTTAAAACTCAAATTAAAACTTGGGCAAGTTGATGCAACTTACATGGATCATTTCCAGGTTAACTTTACAGCTTGCCACCATGTTAACAAAATGATGAGCATTTTGCTCATCCAGCAGAATGTAGACAGGCACATGACGTGCTGCAGCATCCAAAAGATCAGCGAATATATCAACATCTGTAAAAATATCCATCACTATTGCAATTACCTGTTAGAGAGAGGAAATAAACATGAAGTTATCAGTAAGGAATGACCTGAGTTGCCAATTAAAACCAGTCAAGTTACAAGACATTACATACTTTAATTATACACTTTAGTATACTTTCAAATTCAAGTCAAGTTTTCTTAAAGAACTAACTGATAACTTACTGAAGTCATTGCAGAAATGCCCTATTCACAGCCTGCCATGCTTCATTTATTCCATGAGCAATAACAGGGGAGTTGCTGGTCATAGTCTTAATGTCTTGTAAGTATACATCACTTTAAACATATGTTTAGGTAAGATGTTTTTACTAAGGAAAATGCTTACTGATGTAATTTACAAATTCGAAAGCACTAACCTGATGAGCAGCTTTGATGAGTCGCCGGGCCTGTTCCTTAATGCTGGGCCGCTCCGGGTCAGGGGGGTTTACCAACATTGTGACCTCTGTGGGCCCCACAAAACTATGTTGCTGCAGAGGCCAGCCAAGATCTAGTCCTGGTGCATCCAAGTCAGAATGCAATGGCCAGTAGGTGTCAGAAGACCCATCCTGATCTATTTCTCGATATGGCAGTTCTGGTACATTTCCAGCACTCTGTGGTGAATGCACAGTGCTTTTAATATGCTCAATCTCTGACCTTGATAAAAAGTCAACTATATTAGCACTTTGTAAAAAGTTGTAATAGCCTTCAACGTCTTCCTCCACCAGGGCATCAATAGCCATGCGGTATTCTTCTCGGTAATGCGGGCGCAAGTAATTGGGATCCAGGGGGTTGTCGCCCAATGAAGAACTCTGTGAGCGACGGGCCATGGTGGAGCAGGGAAAACAACCTGAAAACACAGTGTTTCACTAAATAAGCATGTGGAATTTTTTCCATTATTTCTACCAACAATAAATCTTCCAGGAAGTGTTTAAATTTTAGTACTGGAAACATGTTTGTTGTAATTGTTGTAAACAGCCTTTTAGTACCAGGATACAATAACAAACAGAACACACTGTATTTGGGACTTTTTTATGATTTACCATACAGAAGATTCAGGAAGCACAAATTCTGCATGCTAAGTCAGAGTTTTAAATTTGCATGGTACATGTTGCATAACACCCAAAAAAGTAACCCAAAAAAACATACTACTTCGTGCTATTATAGATCGACCTGCTGAAAAACTAGCTGCTTGTCTCACTGTGTACATATGAAATTCCTAGCTGTTCTGTGATCTTCCAGACAATGACCCCTTAGCAAGGTTAGGCCCCAGTATGAAGGTTTTTGTAGGTTGTAGGCACTTGTGCGCATTTGTTTGTATTTTAGACATCACTATGGAAACACTGTCAGCCTGTTGGCGAGTGACTCATTGTGGGCAAGAGGGGAAATGAAAAAAACATCAACCAAAAGGGAAAAAAACTCAAGAAACATGTGACTGAATCAAAGAAGGGAGTGTTTTGCTGATGAGCTTGTGAAAGCGACTCGCTGAGTTAACTATGCACGTTAGAATCAGACTTTGAGCAGGTCATAAATTAACTAACATGCAGTGGCTGATTCATAGCATGTGCATTATATAATGTAAACACCCATATGTACAGGAGATTCTTCAACACTAGCTAACAGAAATGTTATTGGAATGTATCTATATAGAGATATTTGCATCTACTCATGACTAGTCATGATAATTATCGTTTTTTTCTAATCTAATCTGAAAGCTGCGCTGTCAGCATGTTTCTCATATGAGAGTTGACACCCAGACCAGTAAATCATGTTGGAGTGGATTCAGCCAAGAATACCAGACAATGCACTGCTTCACTGCTAATGTCTAAACTGAACTTTGTTTAAGCCTTTAGTCTTTATCTACTACAGTGATTGACTGATAATACTAATAATTCAAGTTTATGTGTATTGGTAAAGAGACATGTTATGAAATTACATTACGCCAAAGCAGAGAAACTTTATACCTGCGGGTTTACACTGCATGTGCCAATAGTTGCATAAATCCGCTTTACTTCTTGAGAAGATGTACTCATGCACATGTCTGCCGGACATCGCTCATGTACATACATTCTTTTTTGATTGTAGGACAAGAACATAATTAGAAATTACCTAGGCAGAAAATGCTTTACATTCTTGGGATAACCTTAACAATAGGCAGTGAGACTGACATATAACAGGTAGTCAGTGTTTCAGTAGCTTACTTGTTGCTATAATCCTAATTATTTTCAGCCAACAAAAAGATTTTTTTATAACCTTTTTTTTTTTTTTTAATGAACTTTAATGACTATTTTATGAATATTTGGCTTATTGTGAAATTCTATTACATGTCCAGTTGCAACTAATTATATGTGATATTCACAGGCAGGATAAAGGATAATTCAGAAATACTGAACTACTCTTTTTATAAACATTTTATAAACAATATTTGGATGCTGACTTTGTTTCATGTCATGTTGGTTATTTTCTAATACTTTGGTTCTTTAGTTTATTTATTGGTATTGGCCAATGGCTATTTAACTGTGCATACTCATTTCCTCCTAGATTAACTTTGCCATCACCTAGTCCTCACTTACATAAATATTTTGGTAATACTTAAAAAAAAAAAATTACTAATTCTGTTAAATCTAATCTTTGCAAATCTCAATGTGTGATTTTTTAGATTGTTTATAATAACGTTGTGACTAAATTCAATTTTAGCTTTTAAAATTGATTGATTTTAGTAGGTTGTGGTGGTATTTTTGTTTAGACAAAATAAAGTAGGATTTAAAGGGATAGTACACCCAAAAATGACAATTCGGTCATTACACCCTCATGCCGTTCCAAACCTGCAAGACCTTGTTCATCTTCAGAACACAAATATTTTTGATGAAATCAAAGAGCTTTCTGACCCTGCACAGACAGAAACGCAACTGACATGTTCAAGGCCCAGAAAAGGTAGTGAAGACGTTAAATAGTCCATGTCACATCAGTGGTTCAACCTTAAATTTATGAAGCTACGAGAATACTTTTTGTGCACAAAGTAAACAAAAATAACTTTATTTAATGATTTCTTCTCTTCTGGGTCAATCTGCTACCAGTATCGAGCGTACCATGATGCACACGTGTGGTGCTGCTAATGTAGAACACACTTTCACTGTGCCTTGTTTACGAGCAGAGAAGTGCGCATGCATGCATCGTGGTACTGTCAATAATGGTGCCTAGATTTGTTGAATAAAGTCACTATTTTTGTTTTCTTTGCACACAAAAAGTATTCTTGTAGCTTAGTAAAATTATGGTTGAACCACAGATGTCACATCGACTGCTTTAACGATGTCCTTACTACCTTTCTGTGCCTTGACTGTGGTGGTACCCTTGCTCTTGGATTTCATCAAAAAGATCTTAATTTGTGTTTTGAAGATGAATGAAGGTCTCGCGGGTTTGGAACGACATTAGGGTGAGTAATTAATGGCAGAATTTTATTTTTTGGGTGAGCTATCCCTATAAATTTCAAACTTTTTTCAGTTATTGTCCATAATATGGAAATACTTATAGGGTTGTTGGTATCAGCCATAATATTGGTGCTTTCTTAATTCTGACATTCTATACATAAACACTCTTTTTCTCAACTCATATCCAACACTAATGTGACCCTCCATATTCCCTTAAAAGTCCAATGTTTGTCGATCTAAAAAAGACCACCAACAGGTTTTAGATCAGGATTAGTATCTTAGGCCTACATGGAAATCAGGCTAGATTCACCTAAACTCCCATTTCAGCAACTGATCTATTACTAACAACACCCTCTTAGTAATTTCTCTCAAAAAAAAAAGAAGCTTCGTGTTTCAACAAGTGAAAATGTGTCTTATAACTCGGGCCCAACCGAATGTAGGGAATTATGAAATATGACAGAACGCACATGTCTGTTCATGGTGTAATTTACTTGGGCCTCACCCACAAAAAAGAATCAGTGCAAGTACATGGATTTACATGGATTGATAATTTAATATTTAGAGCTGTGCAATGTTTTAAAGACCATGGTGGCATTGTAAAGAGACCAGATCCTGAACCAATCCCTTACCAAAGTCCTACTTGATAACAAAAGAACAATTCTGAGCACCCAAGGCACTGAACAATCACATTTCAAAGATCAATAGTAGGCTTGTACTCTAATAAAATACTTATGATTTATAGATTTAATCAAGTTTATGAAAAGATACGCTATTATTTTCAGCCAGCTGTCAAAGCTTCACTCCATCATCTTCAAAGCGACTGTTCAAACAAGTTATATAATTCTCAATTGTTTTAATGTTTACTTAAAAAGTCCTTCAAATGGGCTGCTATAGTATATAGAGTATACACAATTCCGAATCTCTATCAGATTAAAGTGTAAACAACGTTTAAGAATAAAAATAGCTTTCGGTAGAGAAGTTTCTGCACTGTCAACGGTCACACTTTGTTGCTCGAGTTTTTGAAAGTTGAGACTCTTGCGCTCGTTCTTACCTTTACGTTTGGAGTTACTTGCAGTCGCCGGTAATGAAACTTTTTTCCGTCCCGAAAAAGTCGGCTATTTCACCCCCTGTTCAGCGAACGCATCCGCGGTACATTCCTTGTGTCGGTGAAACCCCACCCAGTGCTATTCAGCTTCAAGGCGAAAACCAGCCCTGGCGAAACCTGTTCGCGTTCGGCCGAGTCCTGCCCGCCCGAACGTCTCAGCGCCGTTAAGATAACACAGCACTCGGTTCGTAATGAACGACTCAACCCTTTGAATTTCAGTTGTGAAACTCCTCCCAAACATCGCCGGCGTCACCGCTCACCTACAGGAGACAATTACAGCACAACTGACAACTATAAAGCCGAATGCAATACGGATAAAGCCGAATAGGGCTTTTACGGCAGGCTTTGTTGCAGTTGATCTATTTGCATAACCGACCAAAAATGTACAAATTTGCTCCGTGCAGTTCCACGGGTGCACTCCATATCCCAGCTCACCCCTCTCTTCCTCTTTCCATATCGAGCAGACAGACAGATGGTGGATTGTTACTCACAGGACAAAGGCGCACCCAGGTTATGATCACACTGTTGAGTTTTTTTTGTATGACCGGTATAGAAGGTAAATTATTCATTAATAATTCACGTTTCTATAGAATAACGTGTTTCTGAAGATCGCATCAAAACAAGTTGCTGTGCACGTGATGTGTAAACAACAACTTTACGAAAGAGGGCCATCTTAAAATCATAAAAGTTAATATGTGCTGTTTTTTATCACAGGATTTTTCCAAACATCAAATATCCAGTCATTTCCTTTTTTTGTTTTTTTTTCCATAAATATTATTTAAATATTTTGTATACTCTCTATCTAAACATATTTAGATTTTATAGTGTACATTATTTTATATACAATATATTTTATTACATTTTACATATTTTTCTGAACATTTTCACTTAGACTTATATATACTGTAGGTCTTAAATAGTCAACATTGGTACAATGATTTTATGTGACCCTGGACCACAAAACCAGTCATAAGTGTCAGTTTTTCAAAATTGAGCTTTATACATCATCTGAAAGCTGAATAAATAAGCTTTCCATCGATGTATGGTTTGTTAGGATAGGACAATATTTGGCTGAGATACAACTATTTCAGTATATGGAATCTGAGGGTGCAGAAAATTCAAAATATTGAGAAAATCGCCTTTGAAGTTTTCCAAATTAAGTTCTTTGCAATGCATATTACTAATCAAAAATTAAGTTCTGATATATTTACAGTAGGAAATTTACAAAATATCTTCATGGAACATGATCTTTACTTAATTTCCTAATGATTTTTGGCATAAAAGAAAAATCTATAATTTTGACCCATACAATGTATTTTTGGCTATTGCTACAAATATACCCCAGCGACTTAAGACTGGTTTTGTGGTCCAGGGTCACATATAATAAACAACAGATTAAAGTATTTAAACCATTGAAGATGTGCGGAAATATCTGCACCTATTCTCTTTTTTAAAAAACACTTTCTTTAATATACACCAATATACGTTTTAGCACTTGTCCTACCTGAATTATTCAAAATAATCTAAAAAATGCAAAAATTAAAGTAAACTTATAAAATAAATCAGCTTTTCGGAGTGTAAAGGTCAACCATTAGAAAGGACTCCTATATCAGCATTTAATCACATTTTGTTTTAAGATAAATACTTAAGGTTAATATATTTTTAAGTGAGATCAAAGTACAGTTTGTTATGTCAAGGCATCTTGAGAGCAATACACTACATACTTTATGAGGCCGTAATGATTATTGGTTGCTTTATTGCAGATTGTAAGCAAGAGCGCAGTACCCATGCATGCTAGTATGTGCAGGGGTGGAGTAAGTCAGAGGATTTTGCCCCACCCTAGAAAGGAAAAGACTTTAAACACATCCTCATTTTGCCAGACTTTCACCTTTACTGGTGTAGGGAAGTTTTCTTAGAATTCTCTGAACTGAGTTCATTTGCGTAAGAACAGATTCATGTTTCCTTCTTCAGGTTTATGATTGTGAGATTGAAACTGAACGCTGTAAGCCTGTCTGTATTTGACTGCACTTAGCAACTCAGGTAACTCAGGTAAGGGAGGGTGTGAGAAAGGGTGCGGCCCTTCGAAGAATGTGCCAGCACAACTGAGGGATTTTCACCACGCCTAGGACACGCTCATTCCTCTTACGCACATACACACCACCAGCATACTTACCTTTTCTTTCTGTGTACATAACCTTCACCACGTTCACTTGAGGTCACACAAATCGCATTTCAAAAAACCATTACTTGTACCACGGATATGGCTTATGCAAATTTGAGTTGACAGTTGGAACACTTTCACACTCAACATTCAGCCACATTGAAACACTTTATTCACTTTAACTTTTCCAGTTTCAATTGACCGTAATAGGTGTAATATGTTTCCAGCAGTGTAAATTTAGATCTATAAACAATAGGGAAAAAAACAATAAAACTTTAAAATGTTTATATTATATTTTTATGATTTAACCCTCATGTTGTCTTCAAGTCATTTTGACACAGAGAGGATTTTCTTTTTCCTCAAAGTGCAAGTTGTATCAAATTGGACTAAAACTTACAGAATTTTTTGGTTTGAATTTAGTTATTTATTTTTTTTATTTGGTTAATTTTTCCACTTTTTAGGATCTTTTTCTCACCTTGTTACACGGTGTCTACACTGGACATGAGCGGTGCGTTGCAACAAAATACTGTAGAACCCCTTATTATCAGTGACGCTGTCTACACTTAATGCGGGACGGTGCGACACGACAAATCCCCAACAGTAAACTGATGCCACGTTCCATTTAAGAAGCGAGTCAACAGTTTCAGATGCAGTGTGTAAACCTGACTGATACAACGTGAGGTTGTACTTATTTTTCAACGTGCGAAAATTTCAGACAAGAATTTCGGACTTAAGGTCCTTGCACACCAAGTCCAAAAATTTCATGTGTTTTTTTCATATTAGTCAAAATTAGTCACTCACTGAATGTCACAGTGGCTCAGCATTTTCCAAACACCTCTCAAAATGCTTGCTATGGACATGAAAAAAGCAGAAAATAGAACCCGATTCAAATTTTTTTTATAATAGATGAAAGTTTTGGAGGCAGTGTGTAACCATGATTGACAATGTGAGGGTATATATTTTTAATGTGTGAACATTTCTGACAAGAATTTCTGAGTCTAAATGTTTCGCATGCATCTTTTCGTATTCGTCAAAATTCGTCATGCACTGAACATCACGGTGGCTCAGAAGTGTCAAAACACCTCTCAAAATGTTTGCTACGAATGTAAAATATGCAGAAAATTTAACCTGATTCAAATTTTTTTTTTATGTCGGACAAAGGTTTCCAAAGCAGTACGTAAATGTGATTGACACAACGTGAGATCATATTAAGTTCTTAACGTGTGAACATTTCGGACATAAGGTCCTTGCACACAGAGTCAGAACTTTTTGCATCCATTTTTCATATTTGTCAAAATTCGTCATGCACTGATCGTCAAGGTGGCTCAGAATTGTCAAAACACCTCTCAAAATGCTTGCTACCGATGTGAAAAAAGCAGAAAATTTAACTTGATCCTCATTTTTTTTTTATGACGGAGACCGTGATGTTCAGTGCATGATGAATTTTGACGAATACGAAAAAGCGCTTGCGAAACGTTTAGTCAGAAATTCTTGTCCGAAATGTTCACACATTAAAAAAATACAACCTCACATTGTCAATCATGGTTACACACTGCCTCCAAAACTTTCATCTATTAAAAAAAAAATTGGAATCAGGTTCTATTTTCTGCTTTTTTTGTGTCCGTAAAAATTTCTTTAAAAGTCTCAGAGGCAGCGTGTAAATGTGATTGACACAACATGAGGTCGTATTTACTTTTTAACTTCTCGCACACTGAATCCGAAATTTTCGTATGCGTCTTTTTCATATTAGTCAAAATTCGTCACACACTGAACATCACGGTGGCTCAGAAGTGTCAAAACACCTCTTAAAATGCTTGCTACAGATGCAAAAAATGCAGAAGATTGAAACCGATCTGTTTTTTTATGACGGACAAAGTTTTGGTGGTAGTGTGTAAACGTGATTGACAATGTGAGGTTGTATTTTTTTTTTTTTACATGCGAACATTTCGGACAAGAATTTTAGACTTGAGGTCCTTGCACACTGAGTCTCCAAACTTTTCGCATGCGTTTTTTGTATCTGTCAAAATTAGTCCTGCACTGAACATCAGGGTGGCTCAGAAGTGTCAAAACACCTCTCAAAATGCTTGCTATGGATGTGAAAAAATGCAGAAAATTAAACACAATCCTATTTTTTTAATGACGGACGAAAGTTTTGGTGGTAATGTGTAAACGTGATTGACACAATGTGAGGTTGTGTTTATTTATTTAATTATTTTTAAAGAATTTTTGGCATTTCTTTGACTTTATTGTGACAGGACAGATCATAATTGACAGGAAGTTAAGAGGGAGGGAGGATCCAAAAAACCGATCCAAATTTTTTAATGATGGCCAAAAGTTTTGGAGGCAGTATGTAAACGTGATTGACATAACTTGAGGTCAGATTTAATTTTTTTAAAATAATAAAAAGAGTTAAAAAGTATTCACACGAAAAAAAAGGCTTTTTCACTCAAAAACTGAAGTGCTTAAGGTCAGATTGCTGAGGCCTGTGACCAATCAACTCTAAAAAGAAAAACTAAACCTGTGCTAACTGAAAGAAAATCCAAGCTTTGGTGATAACATATCATTTTGCCATTTTTGACCAAATAAGGATTTTCAGCACAACACAAGTTATAAAATCTAAAAGTCTAAAATAAGACTTTCCGCATGATTGTGGCTTTCAAGCTGAAGGGCCTTTTGCTATTAGCACAAACAAAGATCCACTTCTCAGCTAAAGGATTTTATCATGAGTAACCAAGCTAAAATATGTTGAGAGATCATTTGAGAACATTTTTCTACAAACTCTATCTTGTTTTATAACCTAAACGAGTTTTAGCATGCCAACAGGATCTGGATCCATCAATCCTCTGTGGAGTGATCTTTAAGACAGCGCTCTGTTTTTCGAAACAAGGTGTCCTTTTGCTGTCTGGCTGAGTCCCACCCACAATTCCCCTCTCCTGCTGTAATATCACACCTGTGTATCATGTGACACAAGGCAGCTCTCTGTAGCCCTTAAACACACACAGACGCACATAAACAAACTTTCATTATTCAGAGTAGTTATGCATAGTCTAAACCGAAGCTTTCAGTATTTTTTACTCACATGTGCATTTGTAATCACCACCACTTTTTATTTTTTGGTACATAATTTGTCAGTTGCATATGTCACAGTCTCGTTATAGCCATTTATATGAATAAATATTGAATGTATCCATTCATATGTCGTCTATTTGTTTTGTTTGTGTTTTTTTAATCATTGTTTGAGTGTGTGACACATCGCTGTTACATTACCCATAAACTCAGGTGGTGTGTGATGTGATGTTGAAACTCGTAAAGTAGCATATTTTCACATTAAATGTCAAGTCCCCGAAGCTATAGAGCCAATTACAGTTGAATACCTCAACTCCTTCAGTAGTGGTGTACACCTCAGGCTGTGTCTTGTTAAATTGTACTTCATTACCTCATCCACCAGTCCATGTCCACCACCCAACCCAAACACACAAAGACAAACAAATCAGCCAAACCAGTCTGCTATCTTGAAACGCTGTATGCACCTGAATTCCATGAATGATTCAGAAATGGTTGGACATTAAATTTAAGAGCGTTAATGCTTATTAATGGACATTTGAATGTTTAAGTACAGGATAATTATATGTAAGACTCATGTGATTATTTACACTAAGTGTCCAAGTTAATCATGTGTGGTGTCCGTGCTATATACATGTGATCTAATTTTATTATATCAGCCAAATGCTTTAAATAGGATTAGGTTGTATAAGTAGTAAAGATATTTGCATGACTTGTAATAGTACACATTCATGTCAGTTTAGCTAGTATTTCTGCAGTTTATTGTTGTCAGGTTTTCAAGTAAAGCAGCTTTCAGTGCACTATAAATAGTTTGACTCTGGTTCGAGTTACTAGGATTATCCTTCATAGATGACTAGCAAAAGGTCAGATAAAATGTTTTGTTATCAGTCAACCAGGATAGTTTTTTAGCTTCAGACTAATTATATCCAGTTGGAGGATATCAAACATGATTGATATTTTCTAAAGCAATAAGCCCCATCAAGCCGTGGTTTACAGTGAATTTATAACAGCTAGGGGTTGTTGTTAAATCCCCCTTAGCTGTTTTAAATTCACTGTAAACCACGGCTGGACGGGGCTTATTGCTTTTATAAAACGGTTATTCCATATACGTAGTAAGCTTTCACTAAATAAAACAGAGCAAATAAAGTGTAATGATATTAATACAAACATTATTCTTCCACCAAACAATGTAGTTCCTCAGAAATGGTTGTGGTTGCAGAGCAACACACAGATGTAAACAAAGGTGTATGTATGTAGCATAATTTACAATGGCTTTGAATGTGGCTTAACCAATTAGAATCAAGGACCAGAACTATCAGTTTTATGCAGTGTTGCCAAGTCTGTGATTTTCCCACGGAATTGGGCTACTTTAACACTGTTGCCGCAGGTTGTTTTTGATGTGCGCGGGTTGAAGCGACCCCAATAATGTCATATTTAGCCCCTGAAATATTTTGAAAAATTTACCAGGGGAACCCCAACAAAAAAAAAGTGTACTTTATCCTCTGTACCGCGATTTGTTTTTTTTGTTTTTTTTTGGAGGGGGACGCAATGCTCATTATGGCCGCAAAACCCCAGTTGCTACAGATACAGTCAGCGTTCTGAGACGTTTTTTGAAAAATTTTTTTTTTTTATTGGAGCATAAGGAACAATATTTATGAGGCAGGTGTTGTCAGATTTCATAGTTGATTTCAAATATAAAATTTAATTGTAAGCTTGTTAAACAGCTTTGGAGAATTTGATGTTTCTCCATTCAAATAGATCTGCACTTGCCTTCCGAGAGGCGTTTCAAAGATGGCCGCTGAGTGACTTGCCTTAAAGGGGCTTTGGTGAAAACCTGGCAACCCTGTTTTTATTCACCTTTTTCCTGAGTGGCACCATGAAGGATTCTAACTTCTGTTTGGGTGCTTTCGTGTTCCAGGTAGGAATCTGTGATAAAACGGGGTAAAAAAAAAAAAAAAAAAAAGAGAGACTGAATTGAAACTTTTTCAATGTAACTAAATATAAAAATGTGCACAGGTTTAACGTTATATTATTGGCTTGGAAAATTTGACTAGAAACACCAGAGACCGGTGTTCAAACAAATAATGCTACCTATCAGATTATGCTACCAACACTGTCTGTCGTCTGTTTTAATGGGAGGTAGCAAAATCTGACAGGGTAATTAGCACAAATCGTCAACACCGGAAATGTAAAGCACCACTCGGGTCAGACAAGACCTCAGCGTTCAAAAAAAAGTGGATAAGCCGTTTTTAGAACACATTTTGTTTTCATTTGTCAAGAGTCTCCTAGCAACAAGCTGCATGTTTCTGCATGAGTTTGTAGTGTTTGGAGCAATGTGAGAGTCTGGTAGTGTATAATCTTCAGTTGTGTAGTGTTTGAGGGCCAGTTTTCCTTTGTCACTAATTACAAAGTCGGTAAGTGTATGATACCTAGTGTTTTAAAAATTTGTTTACAACTTAAAATAAGTCGTGTAGTGTATTCCAGGCTTTACTAGGGGTTTTTCAGTTGAATTCTTTTAGTCTAGCCAGAATAAAATAGAAGAATGACCCATCCACCTTCACAGAAATATCATAAGACAAAATGTATTCTGCAAAATCTACTATCTTAGCTCACATTAACATAGTATATGTCAATTTGACTTTTCACACTTTTGTATTCAAATCCTAAAATTTCAGTTAAACATCTGTATTAAATTAAACAAATGCAGTTTTTACCCACCTGTTTTTTTTTTTTTTTTTGTAATTTGAAAAAAATACGAATTAGCAGCATTTGATTTTCCAGCTGTTCAAATCAGAATTTCAAAACCTTTCATTTTTTATTATATTATTTATTATCCTTTTTATTATTATTATTTTTTAAGTTGTTTAATCTTGTAAATAAGTGTATGCCCATCATCAAAAGCTCACTAGTATTTTCACATTTGTAAAAGTGATACTTGTTAGACAAGGACAACATTAATCCAGCAACGTTTACAAAAAAAAAAAGTTCTGCAAATGTTAGCATAAATGTTATTTATACATTAAACATGGGCTATTTTTTATAAAGGCTTAAAGGGGTCATCGGATGCTAAGTTCACTTTTTCATGTTGTTTGAACATTAATGTGTGTTGGCAGTGTATGTACAAATCTACCCTGTAATGGTAAAAAACCATGCAGTGGTTTTTAATTAATCCGTAAAAATAATATCCCCTTTTTCAAATCGAGCTATTCTCAGATGCCTGTCGTTGTTGCGTCACACCCACAGAGGCCGCTCCCACGATAGTTGATTGACATGAGCGTTTTACCTCAGATCAGCTGCAACAGTCCGACCTCCATGTTTTGATGCCGGAGCAGGGATGTAAGTTAGACAAGAACTGAGCGATTGAGGTGTTGTGTTGCTGGATGTAATAATGAACGTAGTGGTCGTCATTTACTCCCGACATCTGAGCTGCTGAAGATGCAGTGGATTATGTTTGTTTGTGAAGGGAATGCGCCTCCCGATCTACATATATCCGTCTATGTTCGTGCGAATCATTCGTGATCCAGCTTCACTTACAGCAGAAGTGAGTATAAGGTTTTTTTTTTTTTTATGAATCTTTGCAATCGTCTTTCCTAATAATGTGCTAGTTAGCAAGTTCAGCGGCTAAACGTGGCTAAATCCACAGAGAGAAGAGAGGGGCGGGGCGAGCAGTTTGCATTTAAAGTAGCCTCGACCTGAATGGGATGATTTTTGCAGAGGTAAAAAGGGTGTTGTTTTACACTACCATTGAGAATTTTTAACCAAAGTATATTATAGACTTTTCATTAAGACCCTAAAGAATCATATCAACTTGTGGAAAATGGGCATCCAATGACCCCTTTAAGTTTGTCCAGTGTTTCTTAAGCATTGTAGTACTTGTTTCAAAGCATTCAGAGAACATTTAAAGTAATATTCCCATGATGTTTAGAGGGGGATAGTTCACCCAAAAATGAAAATTCTTTTATTAATTACTCACCCTCCTGTTGATCCAAACCTGTAAGACTTTCGTTCATCTTCGGCGGACAAGATATTTTTGCTTTCTGACCCTGCATAAACAGCAACAAAACTGACAAGTTCAAACAGCATGCGTCATGGTACTCTCCTGAATGCATGAACACAGAAGAGAAGAAAGTGTTGAATAAAGTTGTTATTTTTGTTTTCTTTGCACGCACATAGTATTTTCGTATCTGTCAAAGTTAAGGTTGAACCACAGAAGTCACATGGACTATTTTAACAATGTCCTTACTACCTTTCTGGGCCTTGAACGTGTCAGTTGTGTTGCTGTCTAAGCAGGGTCAGACAGCTTTTGGATTTCATCAAAAATATCTTAATTTGTGTTCTGAAGATGTACGAAGGTCATACGGCTTTGGAACGACATGAGGGTGAGTAATTAATGACAGAATTTTAATTTTCAGGTGAACTATCCATTGAAATGAAAAAAATGAAAGCATTTCACTAATGCTCTGATAAGGAAGAAAATAAAATGTTTTTAAAACTTTAAAAAACCTTCAGAAATGTATTTTCTAAAAATTACTGGAAACATTATCAAAACATTTTAAAAACTTATTTAACTATTATTTAATTTGGAATATAGGTTTGACTGGTTATTAAAGGTGCTTTTAAAATGTATGTATAAAATGCTATACCTGACAAATTAGCTGAAACACACCTGTCTCAGTGACAGCCCTAGGCTTTGTAAACCAATGCAGGTGTATGATACCTTGAGAAAGCTATCCAATAGCATTCCCATTTGTCTCAGTGGCAGCCACTCTGCTGACCCAGGATGTCCTGAAAGTGCTTGATTTGCATTTTCCCATCTTTACTCATTGCCTCAGTTCCAGATGCCATTTTCTTAATAAGAGGGGGAATGAATGAGTAAACTGAATTTTCATTTTGAGGTAAACTATTATGTCACAATAATGTAATGTCGTCAGGAAAAACCTGCTTTCCCAAAGTCATTGTTATAGTAAATTCACTACTCAAATACAATAGCCGGCCCTGCCACCGGACATGCTTTTAATCTCCTGCTCTGTTCCTTTCACAGTCATATGTAAATTTCCTGCTGCAACACTTGACCACTGGCATCTCAAACACAAGCTGTATGACAAATGCAAAGTATGCAAGGTATACCTACACAAGAACATGTTCCTTGCTGGTCTGAGGTCATCATGTCACAAGTGACAGAAGAATATTTAAGCTTCAAGTTGTAAAGCGGATCAATTCACTTGAGAAACCTGTACTTTTGAATACACAGATGGCTTAAGGGCTGTTTTGATGTTACTGATATGGAGCCCTGCTTTGACCCCTGACCTTGATGATTCTGGATCAGTTCTTCAAAGCGTCCAGATACCAAAGGGCTGTAAATCCTTTGAAGCAAGCAAACAGTGAGTCTTTTGGTCCTTGCAGACAGATATGACATCACTGATAACCAATACCCCCTCCCCCTCACCTCAACTCATTCATGTCTGCTGCCCCAGATATTTCCTCAGGACATGCAGCATTCTGTCAGCTTCCTTTTTATACTTCCAGGATATGTCTGTTTTCGCTATAGCTTGAAGGAAATGTATGGAAATGCTCTGTTTGGGAAGACATCCTCATTATTTTTATCATTCCTGTTTTAGAAAAACAATAAAGTACTTCAAACCATGAAACAACACAAGTGAAATATGAATTACGTAGTGTGCAAAATGTAAATGAATCACAACCATGTGTTTTTTTTTCAAAAGCCACCCTTTGCCTAGATTACACACTCTTGACATTCTCTCAGACAGTTCATGAGGGCACTGCTTTTTCTTTGCTGTCTGCTTCTATAAAATTGTTTTAATTTTATTTTTTCTGTTGTATTTTTGTCGTAGATACCATTTATATTTGTAACACAGCCCAAAATCCAAGTCCAAACCTTTACTCTGTTGTTTTACTGTGTGCACTACCCATCAAATGTTTTTGAACAGTAAGATTTTTAATGTTTTTTAAAGAAGTCTCCTGCTCGCCAAGCCTGCATTTATTTGATCCAACATACAGGAAAAAACAGTAAAATTGTTTACTATTTAAAATAACTGTTTTCTATTTGAATATATGTTTAAATGTAATTTATTCCTTTGATTTCAAAGCAGATTATTTAGCATCATTACTTAAGTCACATGATCCTTCAGAAATTATTTTAATATTCTGATTGGCCTTTAAAAAAAAACATTTATGTTGATGCTGAAAACTGTTGAGTAGATTTTTTTCAGGTTTCTTTGATGAATAGAAAGTTCAGAAGAACAGCATTTATCTGAAATAGAAATCATTGGTAACACTCTAAATGTCTTTATCATCACTTCTGATCAATTTATAATGTTTTCCAAAAAAAAAAAAAAAAAAAAAAAAAAAACCTTGACTCCAAGCTTTTGAATTGAAGTATAAATAATGTATTTTCAGTTATTTCAGATAAAATGCTGATCTTTGGATTTTTCTATTCATCAAAGAATCCTTAAAAAAGGTAATAATAATAATAATAATAATAAATGTTTCTTGTACAGCAAATCATCATACTACAATGATTTCTGAAGGATCATGTGACACTGAAGACTGCAGTAATGATGCTGAAAATGTAGCTTTGATCACAAGAATAAATTACATTTTAAAATTTATTCAAATAGAACGCAGTTATTTTAAATAGTAAAAATATTACACAATATTACTGCTTTTGCTGTATTTTGGATTAAATAAATGCAGGCTTGGTGAGCAGAAGAGACAGCATTAAAAACATTAAAAATCTTACTGTTTAAAAGGTTTTGACTGGTAGTGTACACGAATTGCATTTTACCCTCTGGTATTTACATTAAACGGGGACAGATGGAGGAAAACAGACCACAGTCAGTGTTTCCGTGTAGTGCGGTGTTCCATGTGAATCTGTTTAGATCTAGAGCTAAAACCCGCAAATAAGAAAGACAGCGCTCTCTGGTGTAGTAAAATGAAATCAGCAGTATGATTATTAAAATAAACATAGTGCGTACCAAATAGATAATAAAATAAAATTAAATTAAATTAAATTAAATTTTGTCTACGGTTAGAATTAACCGTAACCAGTGTTTTTTATAATTAGTCTCATTAAAATAAAGCCATAATTATGCAGTTTATATAAATTTATGTGAAAAAACGTATTAAAATAAATGCAGTTTTACATGTCAATTTTTATACATTTAAGGTATAATATATATATAGGTATAATATATAATATATAAGGTTTAATATATATCCTAACCCAAACTATTAGAGTTACATTTAAATGTTAAATCTCAGTTTTACTTATTTATCTAAAACTATGTATTTCCTAAGATTTATACATTTATACATTTTCATTTATAATATAAAGCTACGTTTTTGTTATGTTTCATATTATGTTATCTCGTGTTTCAGGACATGAGAAATTAAAAACCGGAAGTGACGTTTCAGAGAATGTTTTCGGCCATGTTTGTGAGTGGCATCTTTATTGCTTAATTAAATAAACAGTATTATTAGAACTCTGTTATACCTCTAAATCTATTGATAACTTTATACAACCATAACTATCATTAAAATTTCAGTTCTGTTATACGATCAAACGCTAAACTTTCAAAATGACAACTCGGTGTGCGGGGCGGAAATGCGCTGGTTCGCTGCTGTGAGCGCTGGTCTGTTTCCGTGTGAATGTGCGATTGCGAGAGATTAACGACCCAGATTGAGATGAAAACAGGTGCTGCTGCTGGACGGCTCTAATGTCATTTTGCGCTAAAGAAATCTGACTGACGTTGAGCAGGTGAGTGACATTATTTAATGCTGCTTGTCAACGTGTCGATAAATACAGAGTCGAGCGATGATGTTCGCTCATTCGTGAGTTATTTCATATCCAGTGGTAACCAACACTGAACAGCTGTTAGCAACCTGTCATTGGGTTCGCCACTGGTAATCACCGAAACCTGCCGTGTACGCCCGAGCTTTAACCAGTTATACATGAAAATCAGCAAAAACAACACTGTCAACGAGATGTGACATTTTGGGGTTACAAATGCAGAATGCAGCTGTGCGCAATGAACGTTTCCAACTTGCAGGTGAACGTTATATTTAAAATCGCATTTAGATTCTGAACTGACATGCCAATTTTGAGTATAATTTAAACAGCGGTGGTGATTAAAGTCATCTTTTAAATGATTATCTGTTCATCAGCATCATTTTAGGGTCGCTCAGTTAAGTGACATTGCTAACTCAGCATGCGGTTGTAGGGAAAATAAACCCCTAAGGGTTTACCACTAATGAATCCGTTTACCCAGTGCACTACTGTATTTATTTATGCGATGACAGTTTGCCAGCCCGGATCTTCACACTCTTTACACCTGCTCGCTTCCTTGTCTCGTTCACATACCCGTTTCTGTCCTAAAATGCGACGTGTCATCTTTAACTGTCATGTAATGTTCGCATCACAAGCACGACGCTCTTAACTAAAACTTGGCTGACAGACTTGTCTGTCCCTCATAACATCAAAACCAGTGTGTTCTGATAACTCCCTTGGCGTTATGAATGAACGACAGAGATTCATATAAACCAGTGTCTAATCAATGTGTTAAAAGAATAGTTTATTTCTTCTATGAAAAAAAGCAGCGTTACAGCTTCAGTCACCTTTCGCTTTCATTGTGTGTAAAATAATGCCGTGACAATGAAAAATGACCGCAGCTGTCAACCAGCTCCAGCTCCTTTTGTGTTTCACATGAGATTGCAAGTCACAGGTTTGGAACAATATGCGTGTGAATAAATGTCAAAATCGTCATTTTGAAAACTAATCTCTTTAACTATTCATTCCTTTGCATCCTGATAATACCAGCCATTGATTGTTTGTCCTTTTGAGAACTTCTCACCTGAATGTCGCATTGTTTAAGTAATATAGTATGTCTTGAAACAATACCTTTTTTGAGATTTGATATTTGGGAATGTTAGTTTTCAAATGTCAAATGCTGATTCACTTCATTATAAGCTGTGACATTTTTTGACTTTAAAATATTTTGCTTGTGCATCTATGTAATAGCTTCTATATGTGACCCTGGACCACAAAACCAGTCATAAAAGTAAATTTGTTTAATTGAATAAATAAGCTTTCTATTGATGTGTGTTGTTAGGATAGGACAATATTTATCCAAGATACAACTATTTGAAAATCTGGAATCTGAGGGTGCAAAAAAATCAAAATACTGAGAAAATCGCTCTCCAAATTAGTTCATAAATTTATTACTAATCAAAAATTAAGTTTTGATTTATTTACGGTAGGAAGTTTACTAAATATCTTCATGGAACACGATATTTATTAAATATCCTAGTGATTTTTGGCATAAAAGAAAAATTGATGATTTTGACCCATACACATATACCCATGCTACTTGTGACCAGGGTCCAGGGTCACATATAAAAGTTATTATATAAATATACAAGCAATATACAAGTTTTCTTTTGTGTTTATTCATTTATTAAATGTGGCATCACCAAATAATTTTATTTTAGATTTCGGAATCAGTAAATCAAAATAATATTGGGAAAGTTTGAATTAGATTAGGACATGGTATTAGATATAAGTTTGGGTGTTGATATAACTAAGATAATATTTACAGGCTTTAAGTTGTTTAATATGAGTTTGTGATAGAAATCCCTGTATTTACAGAGTGCTGTGGTGCCATGTGGCTGTGGCTTCAGGAGGTGTTTGTGTGGACGACTTTTCATCTGTCTGCTCACATCTCACATTGTTTGCTTCCCGGTATCGCTGGGCTTTCTGTATTGTAAAGGTATGACAAGCATTGTACAAGCATTTGTAAAGTTGACTTAAAGGGATTGTTTACCCAAAAATGACAATTTTGTCATTAATTACACACTCTCATGTCGTTCCAAATCCGTAAGACCTTTTTTCATCTTCAGAACAATTAATTCTCCTGCACAGACAGCAACTCAACTGGCACCTTCAAGGCCAAGAAAGGTAGTGAATACTTTGCATACTTTACGTTCACAAGAGTATTACTACGTCTGTTTGTGGTGCTGCTCTCTTAGTTCATCTCTCTTAGTTCATCATCTGTATTTTCTTGTTCAAAGAAAGGCTGAGCAAAAAATTGCAAGTCATCCTCTCTGAAAAAACATCAGACATGTTTACAAAGTGTTTTATGTACGGTGTGTGTCTTCCTCTGCTTATAAACAAGGTCCAGCACATCCAGGTTCTACGTCAGAACACCAGCTCTTGCATCAGTCCTTATTTTTGTTTTCTTTGTGCACAAAAAGTATTCTCGTAGCTTCATAACATTACGGTTGAACCACAGAAGTCACATGGACTGTTTTATTGATGTCCTTACTACTACCTTTCTGGGTCTTGAAGGTGTCAGTTGCATTGCTGTCTATGCAGGGTTAAAAAAAACTCTCAGATTTCATCAAAAATATCTTAAAGCAGAAGTTCACTTCCAGAACAAAAATGTACAGATAATGTACTCACCCCGTTGTCATCCAAGATGTTCATTTCTTTCTTTCTTCAGTCGTAAAGAAATTTTAGGATTTCTCTTCATATAGTGGACTTCAATGGCGCCTACGAGTTTGAAGTTCCAAAATGCATTTTAAATGCACCTTCAAAGGCGTCTAAACAATCCCAGCCGAGGAAGAAGGGTCTTATCTAGCAAAACGATCTTTTCTTTTTTGCAGTTTTGCAGTTTTGCGTTTTTCTGGATAGGACAGTGGAGATATGACAGGAAGCAAGTGGGAGAGAGATGGGGGTGGGATCGGGAAAGGTCCACAAGGTGGGATCCGAACTCGGGACACCTGAAGCGCAACTGCACCATATGTTGGTGCGCTGCCCACGAGGCTATCAGCACCAACACGATTGGTAATTTTCTAAATAAAAATTGTTTTAACCTAAAATGCTCGTCTTGTCTAGCTCTGCATGAACTCTGTGTATTCCAGTTCATCTAATTTTCTTCTCCAACTTCAGTCATCCTACGTCACTGTTTTACCTTTTTTTGTAAAGGGCGTTTGATGATCTTTGCATGTTCACTTTGCAAACACTGGGTCGGTACTTCTGCAGCGAGGAGAAAATGAGATGTACATATCCTTAACTGTCTTGAACCTTGAGTTCACGCAGAGCTAGACAAGACGAGCATTTGCGGTTAAAAAGTATATAAATTGTCTTTTTTTTTTTTAGAAAATAACTGATCGTTTTGCTAGATAAGACCTTCCTTCCTTGGCTGAGATTGTTAAGAGCCCTTTGAAGCTGCGTTTAAACTGCGTTAAATTATCTGTAAATTTTTGTTCTGGAAGTGAACTACTTTAATTTGTGTTCTGAAGATGAACGAAGGTCTTAGAACGACTTGAGGGTGAGTGAATATTTTTGGATGAGCTATCCTTTTAAATCAAACTAATGTGTGTTGTAGACTAGGCTTTTGTTTAATATAGGTCAGGTGAATTGGCTTTATGATTTGTGTGTTTTTCTTTCCAAGATCCTCGCACTTCCTTGGAAGATGCCCAATGTGGAGCCAAGGATGCACAGGTGGAAATGGCCCGGCCAGTTTACCTCACTGTACCTGTTCTGTCTGTGTTTTCTCTGCTCAGTCTCTGGTAAGCAGGTCTCATAGATTTTCAATGGCAGAAGAATGGTGAAAGTAGACTGTAGAACAACATTAAAAAATATCAAAACTAAAAACACTATTCAGCATCATTAACCGACTAGTAGAATGTTGGACAAATAGTCAACTGTTGTTAGCGTGTATGAGTATATATTGGTGACTTACTGTGGCCATGAGTGATGGCACTGATTTGGAAGGAAGCATAATGGACACTTTGTGTTCCTTTTCACAAAAGGGGGAAATCACACAACAGGCCCGTAGTTCCCCACCCCAAAGAGAAACTGCACGGGTGGGGCTGTGTCTTGCAGTTTGAGTTTCACTGCTAGCCCATAATAAGCAATCCTCTGTTGTCATGGTTACAGTCTTTACACACAAAACAGTGTCTATGAAGGAATTGAGAAAGGGGGTGGATGTCTAACTCAACTCTGACTTCCTGAAACTTGTCAGAGCAGACAAGTTCAACGTGTTAGTGACTTGTATGATAAACAGTCTTGTCTTGTGGTGGCATGGACAGACATTATTTCCCGTCGTATCAAGGATAGATGCGAGTCTGCATGCATGAGTTGTCAATAGCCTATTGCTTCGCAGTTGATCTTATGTGGGAAATCTGTAAAATTAATAGATTTCCATATCATATGAATTGTACATTGTTTCCAATATATTGGCCAAAATGAGAGATTTCAGTATTAGAAATCTGTCTATATTGCAAATATATTTGATTGTGTATGCTTATTACCCCTATTTTTAGACTTAGATTACAGTGGAAGCCTGTTTCCGACCACTGAATAAAAAATAAAAATAATCTCACAATTCAGATTTTTTTTTTTTCAGAATTGCATGATACAAACTCGCAATTCTGACTTTTTTTTTCTCAGAATTGTGAGATATAATCTTGCAATTGTGGGTAATAAAGTTCATACAGAATTGTGAGTTTGTATCAAACAATTCTGAGAAAAAAGATGTAAATTTGCAATTGTGAGGAAAAAGTTGCAATTACTTTAAAAAAAATTATATAAAAAAAAAAAAATTCAGTGGCAGAAACGGGCTTCCATAGATTGCATTTAATGTCATCTAATGCTCATTTAAAATTTTAAAAACAAAAATAATTACTCAATTTAAAATATTTAATTTATTTTAATATTTGTTATTTTAATATTAAGGATTTTTTTTTATATTTAATTTAATGTTTATAATGGAAATGCATTTTTTTTTAAATATTGTGAATTATAACATTGTGGCGACTAAAGTCACTTGTGACATTTAAAATGAGGGATTTGATTTAGGCCTATTTATTCAGCGTTTATTTAGACAAAATAGTGTAGAGTTTAACACATAACCTAACAAGTCAAGTCAAGTCGAGCTTTATTGTCATTCCGCCACGTGTGGACATACAGTGGAACAAAATGTCGTGTCTCACAGGACCACGGTGCTACATAAATAAACATAAATATGAACATACATAAACTAGACATAGAAACAATTTTTTAAACCTATACATGTAACTATACATATACCATAAATAATTGACTGTACATACACTTAACCTAAGAAAGACAGACTATACAAGTACTTTACATAATAACTGTGCATGATAATGTGCAGAAGAGGTATTTAAAGGTTAAGAGGCAAATAGTGCAATATGATTTGTGGTGCATTGACAAGTGAACATTTGACTGTTTACTTGTCAATGCGCCACAAATCATATTGCACTATTTGCCTCTTAACCTTTAAATACCTCTTCTGCACATTACATCACACATTACATAACATTTAAATACCTCTTCATACAACACATAAATGCAATCGCAAACTCAAAACAACTATATGCATTATAAAGATGTGGTAACTAAAATCACCTGTGGTATTTAAAACAAGGAAGTTGTTTATTTATTTGTTGATATATTCATCTATTTAGACAAAATAGTGTAGTATATAAACATTTATCAGTTATTGGCCATACAATTAAAATAATTTAATTATAAAATTAAAAAAAAAGTTGTTGTTGTTTTTTTCTGATATCCCCATGCATACATCCAAAACACTGATACTTTATTGCCATAGGTTTGTCATGTTAATTAATACTTTCTCTTTCTTATGCCTGTTTTCCCCTGATTAACATTTGTTTTTGTGTATGTCTCTTTTCCCTCTCTCAGGAGTTTCTTCCAGCATATGCACAGTAACAGGCGGTGTACTGGGTATCCACTGGAGCAGCATCATCGGCCTGGGCTGGCAGCCGCTGGCAGTGGACGGGGGAGGGCCTCGGTGCTGGGAATCCTGCTGTTTGAAGCCCTCCTGCGGTGCTGTGTGGAGTCTCGGTGGAAGATGTGTATTACTGGCCTGTGGTAGAAAAGAAGGCTGCTCCATTACCTGGCTTCCTCAGCCACATAGAAAATCTCTGGGGCTTCTGCAGGAGCTGAACAGGAGCATGGGCAGGAAACCTCGAAATGCTGAGGATATCAGAGTAATCAGGGAAACAGAGCATGTAAGCTATATTAAATGATCTCAAATGACTTTAACATTGAATCTCATTTACAAATAAGTGCATAGAAATATTCCAATAAATGTGTTTCACTGGAAAGATGCATATGTTGTTATAATGGTCATTCTAATGTTGATGAATCCACATTATTCAAGTTAGTAAATGAGACCCACTATCTTAAAGCACAAAAACTGTTACTGTTGTTTGCAACAAATGTATATTGTTCAGTATTAGGTATTTAATTTTGTGCATTGTCATTTCCCATATTTTTACATGTAGGCCGATTGATGTAATCTAATGCTTGTTTACAATTCATTTTTTAAAAAGGAAAATAATTATTTTATTTCATTTAATACTTAAGTTAGTGCTGTCAGACAGATTAATTGCAATTAATCGCATCTAAAATAAAAGTTTGTGTTTACATAATATATATGTGTATACTATGTATATTTATATGCATATATTTGTATTTAAAAATTATTATAATTATATGTGTATATATAAACAAGCATACATGTATATATTTAAGAAATATATCTAATATATATTTATATGTAATATAAATCAAGATATATAACAAAATTAATAACACTTATAATAGCATATATATGAATATGCATTTTTATACTGTACATTATAAAATCGTGGTCACTTGAGGCATTTAAAATTATGGAGTTTTTGACTTATTTAAATAAATAACAAAATAGTATATAATTTTAATATCGCATCAAAAAAGAATACCATTTTGGATTATTTTTTCTATCACCTACTGCTCATTTAGAGTTAATTATTAACAAGCAATCATTCAATATTTATTTTTTTAATTAATTGTTTATTTTTATTTATTTAATATATTAAGTTAAATATTTAATAACAATAGTACATTTATTAATATGCATTTTTATGTTGTACATTATGTTGTGGTGACTTTTAAAAATGTATTTATTTTAAATTATTTTGACAAAATAGAATAGAAGTTTAAAATCACTGCCCTGAAGTATTATTTTGCAGCATATCACTGTGAACTAACTGATATTTAACCCTCACAGGAAATAGAACAGGACTTGTTAGTGAAACCCACAGCACCACTGACCACATCCAATATAACTGTGCATATAACTGGTGAGACCACCATCCAGTCCACCAGTGGCAGTGGACAACAGACAGCTCTCTCAGCACCCGAGTATAATTCAACACTGGCTGCAGACACTGTGGATCATTCAGCAGTGAACAACAGTAATCAGTCACCACAGTCCACGTCTGACACCCGTTCCGTGACTCCACCGCCAACACCAGCTGGTACAACATACTGCTCTCTATAACTGTGTTATCATACTGTATGCATTTACAAGCGGTCTTATGAGTTTTGCAAAGTAAATGAAAACGAAGCAGACTTGTATGTGATCTGTGATGTGTGATGAAAACCTTGAGTATTGTAATTTGTTTTAAGTAACAGTGCGAGAGCTAGTTGTCTCTGCTGGCAAAAATGTGGAGGTCACTTTACCACGCAATGAGGTGGAGCTCAATGCTTTCGTAGTGCCAGCGCCCCCTTCAGGTACTGCTCTAAATAAGCCATTGTACTTAGTTCTTCCTTTATGGCCTTTTGTATTAATTTCTGTTCATTCCTTTAGGGGCTAACTATGCCTTCGATTGGCGTTTGAGGACGCATCCAAAAGACTACAGTGGAGAAATGGAGGGTAAACACAGCAAGACGCTTAAGCTCAGTAAGGTACATAAAACATGCATTTCTTACTCTTTAATTATCTGCAAGGCTTGACTATTATAAGCTTTCCTAATATCCCAAACAATGTTTTCCTTAGCTGACAGTGGGCCTCTATGAGTTTGAAGTGGTAGTGGATGGTGACGGTGCTCATGGGGAGGGATATGTCAACGTTACTGTCAAACCAGGTAACTTTAGTATTGATGTACCTGCTAATTGTACTGGATTCAGTTTTCAGCGCACTGTTTGGGCAGCCCGTATAAATGTCACATAAAATATGTATAAATCCTGTGCTTCTTGTTTTCTATAGAGCCACGAGTGAATAAGCCACCTGTTGCAGTGGTTTCTCCGAAGTACCAGGAAATCTCTTTGCCTACAAGCTCAACTGTGATTGACGGCAGTCGTGCGTATCAGATTTATTAAACCAATAGTTTTATCCTTATTATAATGTTTTTGAAAGAAGTCTTTTATGCTCAACAAGGCTGCATTTATAAAAGAAATAATATTGCAGACAATGTATTAGAGATGTAACGATATCAAAATACGATACGATAATATCTTGATATAAAGTCTATGATGCGATATTTATTGCGATATTTAAATAAAAAAAAAAAAAAAAAAGACAATGAAGGCTTTGGGGGCGGGGCAGGCAGGGGGCGGTGTTAGGTGGGAAGAAAGTGTACATTTTTATTTGTTTATCTTTTTATTTGTGTTATACTGTCACAGTGTAAATTACATTCACACACTGGTGTTTTAGCAAGCCGAGCAAATTTGAAAATAATAATAATAACAATGACAGTAATAACATATATTGTAAAACAAATGTAACTGTAAATAAATGAAAATGAATATTTCATAGGTATATTATTTTTGCTTTACACAACAGTAGGGAATTTACAATACTTCTTTCCTAATTTCTACACTTGAAAGGCACATTTTGAATTTGGACTGCAGTAATTTATACTGCACTTTTAAGCTTTTATTTTGACGGAAAGTGCAGTAGAGCTTTTATTTTGACAGAAAACCCCAGCCTCAGTGAAAACAGGCTTACAAAAATGCATCTCACTACAAATCTAGTGAAATGCTGTAATCGTCTGCTGCAGAAATGAAGCATAACTAGTGGCCGCTGAGTTGGCAAATGTACTCTAAACTCATAGCACATGCAGTAAACGAATTTACTGCATTTACTGTGAACTGAGCCGTTCTGAGGCGCAGAAAATACCAGATCACGAACTGATCGCCTGAACAAAAGTTGAAACACGCAGCAAAGACAGACTTGATGAAGGGATTAAGCCATATTGTGCTTTCGGTTTTAGTTTGTTTGACAGATACTGTGCCAAAGCATAATGGCCCAAAACACAAATTTAAAGACCTTTTATGTTAGAATAAAAAATGTAAATATATTTTAAAAATCTACACTTTTTGCCCGGAAGACTTATTGTTTTATATCGTCATGTGACCACAATAATATCGAGGCAGTTTTGCTATCGCGATACCACGATATTGTTAATACCGTTACATCCCTACAATTTATTGATTGTGAAACTAACTAATGGGAACATCAAAATAACACACAAATGAAGTGTTTAATATAAGTTCTATTAAGCAGAATATCAGAAAAATCTTTAAATATCCAAAACGTGGTGGCAAAGTGTAACTAATGAAATATCTGTGATCATAAATGTCTTATGTTTCTCAGAGAGTACTGATGATGATAAAGTGGTGACGTGGCATTGGGAGGAGGTAAAAGGGCCTCTCAGAGAGGAAAAGGCTTCGGGTGATACTGCTATTCTCACTCTCACCAACTTGGTTCCTGGTAACTACACCTTCAGGTATGTCTTATCTTATCCAGTGGTGGATGAAGTACAGATACGTATAATAAAATATTATTCCAGTAAAAGTAAAAATGCTCCTCTTTCAATTTTACTCGAGTGAAAGTACAAAAGTAGCTGATTTTTTTTTTTTAATTTACTTAAGTTAAAAAAAAAAAGTACTGATAGATTTATTTTGATATTTTATATAGGCTACTTAATTGAATTTTATATTAGCACATATTTTTTTATAATCCTACTGCTTAAAATACCTGGGATTTTTCCCAAAATAACCACTATATGAAGTAAAAATACATTGTTGTTGTTGATATGGGCTATGTTGACGAGAGTGATGTAGTAATATTTACTGTGAAGCTTACACTGCGATATACCTGAGAGAAAACAGATTTGACCATCTAATTTTCACCAGTAAGAAAAAGGTGTTTTAAAGCTTGTTGTTTTGCATAATGTTATACATGATACGAGAATGCCTGAGGTTAGCAAGAACATTTTAGGGAAAATATAAATATATTTTCATAATGACTTTTTCCTTTCAAACATTGTTTGTGTAAACAAAGGAGGGCATCACTTCCCACTTTAATAATTACTGTAGTTACCATGTTCTGAACATCACATTCTTTCTTTTTCCCTCGGATGTAATCTATCTAGTTGGTTGAATAAAAATATTTGGACTTTATAGTTAAAAATTACTCAACTTAGCACCAGCAAGCTTGTTCGCTAGACAGTTAGCATCAGCTAACAATATTTACTCATTTTTAGTATGGTTATGAATAAACATATCTGTCTACACAAACAATATAAAAGTTTACACTGTTATAAAAACAATATAAAAACAGACGTCACGTAGGGCTAATTGCATAGCATTTTTATAAAACTGCTAACGTTACAGCAGCGGGGAATATGAACGTGGATGATTTCTTTTGTTCAATCTGTTATTTAAATTTTCTGTTTTTTGACCTAAAACATAGAGACGCTGCTTAAACAGATCATCCTTTACAGCAGATGTAATTCACAAACAACAGACAGCTTTTATTTTTTTTTATTTTTTTTTAAGATTTATTTATGGGCTTTTTATGCCTTTATTTGGACAGGACAGTGTAGATTAGACAGAAAAGCATTGGGTGAAGAGAGAAGGGAGTGGGATCGGCAAAGGACTATGAGCCGGGATTCGAACTTGAGTTGCCGTGAGCGCAGTTGCACTGTATGTCGGCGCACTAACTGCGAGGCTATTGGCGCCAACAACAACCGACAGCTTTGACCTAAATATGATTTTCACTTACAATAACTAATCCTAAAATTTGACACAAATTCGACCTAAAATTCGACATAATAACATAACTTTTTGCAGCATCAGTCGCGCACACGCTCGGATCTCCTGGTTCTTACTTGTGAATTCAGTTCACTGGAGACTCGCTCTAAACGGATCATTTGAATCAATGAGTTGCCGACTCAATGTACTTAAGTACATTACTGCCCACCACTGATGTTATCTAATCATTTTGTTAGTCTCTAGACCTCAGCCAGTACCAGGCAAACCAGTCTGTCTGCATATATTTAAAGCACCCATTTTTTAAACTCCTAATATTGTTTTATGAGTCTCCTATAATAGCCTTACATGCATGCAAGGTCAAAAAATGCTTTAGTTATCTCCAAATATGTGTTTAATATCACCTCATTTTCTAGCAATTCTCAAACGATTCATTCGAAGCATTTCAAAAGATTCATTCTCTCTAAACCCCTTCTTTCCATGAGCCTACTATGCTCTGATTGGTCAGATGGTCCAGTCTGTTGTGATTGGTATACCATGTACAGTGCGTGTCAGAAATGATACGCCCATTTTCATAGTTCTATGTTTTGTGCGCTTGATAGAAAATATAAACATTTATTTTTTATCATACTTACAGCTTGTGATTCAGTGGAACCATCTGGTCCAAATAGAGGATTTATTTATCGTGCACTTTTGGCTTTATAACTTTGCAGATTGTTTACATTCACATGAGATAGCACAGATAGCACATGTACATCTGCAAGATGTCTGTTAAAGATTTTTTGATCTGGAGAGCATCTGCTGTGTACAAACATCTGGCAGACATCTGTAAGATGACAGTTTTGCATGCATTCTAAATCATAAACATCTTAAAGACATCTAATAGATGTCTTTTTGACATTTGATAGAAAACGTCTAATAGACGTATTGCAGATGAGCAAACTACGTCTTGCAGATGTCTTGCAGGCGTCAAATAGACGTTTCCGAGATGTACGTGTGCTATCAGGGATACAGCTACACTGCACACTGCATGAAAGGCAATATTGAAAAAAGGCATAATAGAGGCACTTTAACACTTGAGTGTGTTTGGAAAGGTTGTTAAGCTACATCTGTTTTTCCTCCAACAGTCTTACAGTGACTGACTCGGATGGAGCTCAGAATTCAACCCAAGCCATGTTGTTAGTTAACAAGGCCACGGACTACAGACCTACAGCTAATGCTGGACCTAACCAAGTGATTACATTGCCACGCAACTATATCACACTGTATGGTAACCAAAGTACTGATGACCATGACAACCTGTCCTACGAGTGGTCACTCAGTCCTGAAAGCAAAGGCAAAGTGGTCGAGATGCAAGTACGTGAGAAAGACAATGCTATTTTGAATGTCATTTATGTTTATTATGTTTTATTATGTTTGAGTGGATTAGTAAACACACATTTGTCTTCTGTAGGGTGTGAGGACGCCCATTCTGCAGCTGTCTGCCTTGCAGGAGGGTGACTACACATTTCAGCTAACCGTCACTGACTCGTCTGGCCAGCAAGACACAGCTCAGGTCACTGTCATTGTCCAGCCAGGTATCTTTTAAAAGACAGAACACTCTGATTCATATTTAAACTGTACATGTATTTTGAAGCTGCTGTTTGTGCTTGAGAACACTGTATGTGAAATCCTTCCAGAAAATAACAAGCCACCTGTAGCGGATGCTGGTCCAGACAAGGAGCTGACGCTGCCTGTCGATCGTACCACGCTGGATGGCAGCAAGAGCAGCGATGACCAAAAAATTGCTACGTACCATTGGACAAAGACCAAGTCAGTTGCACATGCATGTTACACACTTTCCCTGCATGTATATTTATAATTAATGAACTTAATGTACAAAATATAATTGTTTGGACTGATCTTAACGCATTAATTTAGTACAATCAGTACTAAATTAACATACAGTACCATTGAAAAGTTTGGGTTCTTAGATTTTTTTTTTTTTTTTTTTTTTTTTTTTTTTTTTTTTAAACAATACATTTATTCTGCAAGGATGCATTAAATTGATCAAAAGTGACAGTAAAGACATTAATAATATTATAAATGATTTCAAATAAATGCTGTTCTTTTGAACTTTCTATTGATCAAATAATCCTGAAAGTACTGTATCACAGTTTCCACTGAAATATTGAGCAGCAGGACTATTTTCAATATTAAAAATATTTTAAAAAATCTTGAGCACAATATCAGCATATTAGAATGATTTCTGAAGGATCATGTGAATCAAGACTGGAGTATATGATTGCAGAAAAATAAATTTGTATTGAACATTTATGGAGTGTGAAAATAAATCATACAAGTTGTTTATTTTGTTTAAAAATCTCATAAATGTATGAGGTGGCAAGGGAGGCCTTTTACCCCAGACATGGGGTAAAGGCACACAGTATTGATAAAAATTCTTTAGTTAAAATAATGTTGTTGTTTTTTTTTTTAAATAATGTCTAAGTTAATACTTGTTCAAAACAATCACCTTTAGCAAAGTTTGTACTATTTTCTTTTAATTATTTTTTGTTCAATAAATATACTGTCATTAAAATGTAAATATAAAAAACATTTTAAAATACAGAAACAAAATTATTTTGAAATGTAAAGATTCTGAAAGCATTGAAGGAGATCCTGTAATAATTTAATATAGATTTACAGTAGTAACAACAAATGATATTTTATTATATGATATGATTAAAAGCATGTTTTTAAATATGATGGTTTTATTCTAAACATGGTGATTATCCCTTGATGGACACCCAGCATAATATATGATATTTACCATCTGAATTTAACATGTCAACAAATGGAGTCAGCCTTCTATTAATTAATATGTTAATTATTGTGTCTTTTAGCCCCAACAGCAAGGGTGCTTTTTATCTCAAATACCAAAAAATGCTGTTTTAATTATCTTAAAACTGAAAATCATTTAGAAGACCTTTGTCTCAAGATATATTGAATAATTTTATTGATTTAATTTTGCTACCTAAATCTACAACATTTTTTAAAACATCAGATATTAGATCAAGTATGCACAGAATTGACTTTATGCTGCTGTCTGTTATCGTGTCAAGAATCAGCCAATTTTCCGGGTGTATGTTGAAAAACAGATGTTTTGGAAAGTGCCATCTAGTGGTTTAGAGGGAAATGATATCAAAGCCTCCTTAAAGGAGAAGTCCACTTCCAAAACAAAGATTCACATATTATGTACTCACCCCCTTGTCATCCAAGATGTTCATGTCTTTCTTTCTTCAGTCGTAAAGAAATTATGTTTTTTGAGGAAAACATTTCAGCATTTTTCTTCATATAATGGACTGATATGGTGCCATAATTTTGAACTTCCATAAGGCAGTTTGAATGCGGCTTCGAACGATCCCAGCTGAGGAAGAAGGGTCTTATCTAGCAAAACGATCACTTATTTTCATAAAAAAAAATACAATTTAAATACTGAAATCTTGCTCATCTTGCCCTTCTCTCGTTGAACTCTGTGTATTCTGACTCAAGATAGTTAGGGTATGTCAAAAAACTCCAATCGTATTTTCTCCCTTAACTTCAAAAATTATTTCAAAATCATCCTACATTGCTGCAGAAGTACCGACCCAGTAACGTGTACATGCAAAAAAGATCAAACCCCCTTAACAAAATGGTAAAACAGTGATATAGGGCGATTTTGAAGTTGAGGGAGAACATGAGATGGGAGTTTTTTGACATACCCTAACTGTCATGAACCGGAACAAAAACAGTCCAAGCAGAGTAAGACAAGACGAACGTTTGACATTAAAAAGTATATAAATTGTATTATGTTTATGAAAACAACCGATTGTTATGCTAGATAAGACCCTTCTTTCTCAGCTGGGATCATTTACAACTGCATTTGGGATCGTTTGAGGCCACATTCAAACTGCCTTTTGGAAGTTCAAAATTGGGGCACCATATCAGTCCATTATTTGGAGAAAAATGCTGAAATGTTTTCCTCAAAAAACATAATTTCTTTACGACTGAAGAAAGAAAGACATTAACATCTTGGATGACAAGGGGGTGAGTAAATTCCTTGTAAATTGTTGTCCTGGAAGTGGACTTCTCCTTTAATGTCTAACTTCATCACGTAATTAATTTAACTGTAGACTCATAGTTGCATTTCTTAATGGTGTCACAGGGGCCCAGAAGGGGTGAAAATTGATAATGCAGACACTGCAGTTGCCGTGGTGACCGGTCTGCAGGAGGGCGAGTACATTTTCACATTGACAGTGACAGATGAAAGGAGCCTGGAGAATTCTGACACAGTCTCTGTCATTGTGAGAGAAGGTGTGTTTCCTTAATTAAATCCAGGCAGGTTTTAGACTTTGTTCAAGGACTTGTTCTTGCAGTTTATGAGGGCATGTCAACCTGTTCTGTGGTTGTCTGTCTGTAATATTAGAACGATTTTTCTTTTTTAAAATAGAGGATGATCAGCCACCAGTGGCCAAAGTGCTCTCCAGTCCTCCGATCACTCTTCCCATCCGCACAGCATTTCTGGATGGTTCTCGATCATCAGATGATAAGGGAAGCATCAGCTACCTCTGGACCCGTGAAGACAGCAGCCCGGCTGCAGGGGTCAGTAGAGTGAAATTCATACTGGCCGTTTTCCATACATTCAAATGACATTCATAGCTCTGTTGAATATTCAGACAGTCACAGTCTTTGTTTACTACTATGTGGTAGTGACAGAACAAGTGAGACCAGTTAATTTGGTCCAGTTTCTTTGTTTGTTCCTCCTCCTGAAGGTGGAGTCACACATCAGGACCACAGTGATTGGGATGCCATTGAAATGTGATCTCTCTTTTTTTTTTTTTTTTACTCTTCTAGGATGTCCTGAATAACTCTGACCACCAGGCAGTGCTTTTTCTTGGTAATCTGGTGGAAGGGAAGTACACTTTCACCCTGACTGTAACTGACAGTAAGGGAAAGACCAGTACTGACAGAGGCACTGTAGAAGTTCGACCAGGTCAGTGTTCATGTAAAAGATAGTCACATAAAACTAATAATTTTAAAGGAGACATCAGATGCCCATTTTCCACAAGTTGGTATGATTCTTTAGGGTCTTTATGAAATATGTGCAACATACTTTGGTTAAAATGTCTCAATGGTCGTGTAAAACAACACCCATTTTACCTTGTCAAAAACAGCTCTGTTCACAGCGAGCCGTTTCATTGCATGTCTCTTTAAATGAGTGAGCTGCTGCGTACAACTGGCTGAGGGCAGAAATATGCTAATATGGGACAATCTGTCAGCGGTCGTGGGTGGGGTTTGAGCATTATAATGTCATCAAAATGAAAATCAAAATGGCTTGATAATTAAGACTGTTTAGGTTTTTGAGAATTAAAAAAAGAGGAGTGAATGGATTTTTATCATTGTGGTTGTGTCCACACACAACTAAGGCACATTTATATGCAAACACCATGTAAAAGTAAATTTTACATTCAATGTCCCCTTTAACAACATTGCATTAACATATTTCAATATGCTGCTAAAGCTCTAAAACTTTATCATAAAGCTCTTTTTGGTCATATGTTGCAGTTTATGCTTTTTCTTTGTAATTATTATTTTAGGTTTAATTTCTAACATTGATGTAATTTCATGTGGTTGAGTTCGGTCAAAAAATAAATGGAAAAAAAGACTAATTGGTTCAAAAGAACTGACTTAAAAATTTGATTATAACATAATTAGATCACAACTATTAGATGCCTAAAGAATTGTTTACTTTATTCATTAATACTTGAAGGCTACATGCTATTGTTTAAATGTAATAATTATAACAAAATTTAAAAGGTTTGTTTAATAGTGTTGTTTTGGCTGTGGTATGGAATTGGTAATGGAAATTGAACTTCACTGGCATTGCTATCAGCCACTGAAATTTTGGTATTGTGAGCCAATAATAAATAACTAAAAAATATTTAATGATATCCTCTTACTGTTCCTCAGATGTTTATGAGCGAGACTTGGTGGAGCTGATCCTGGAAGTTGCTGTGGCTCAGGTGTCCCGCAGACAGAAGGATATGCTCATCAGGCAGGTTGGCGTCCTTCTGGGTGTCCTGGACAGTGACATCACAGTGCGAGAGATTAGCGCCTTCAATGAGCACAGGTCAGTCCAGATTATCCCAAGTTCAGGCTTCATGGACAGTGCTAAACTTAATGCCCACCTCCACAGATCTGATTAAATTGTTTCACAGCACTAAAAAAAAAAATGCAGGAGAATTTCTCATTTTACTCAACCATAGTGTCATTAATTAAAATTCAATTAAATTCAATTCAAGTTTATTTGTATAGCGGTTTTCAAATCATTGCAAAGCAGCTTTACAGAAAATTATAGTTTCTACAACATTTTTAGTAGTAGTAGCTTACTAGTGGTGACTGTCAAGTTGACGTACATATGGAAGAGATGTTAACCCAAGCTAAAGAATAATAATGTAATAATAATAACCAAAGAAACATTGGTTCTGAAATGTTTAAAATCATGCACACTCACATGCTCTATAACGATATCAAAAGCTGTTTTTTTTTTTTTTCTTCCATATCCACCTTTTTCTTTAACACGGGAATAAGCCTATGGACGATACTTCCGGTTCATTAGTCGCTATAGGGAAATAACGAGAAGAATAACAATGTGCAGTAAACTGTAAAACTGTTTGCACTACAAACCAGTGAGTTCATGATTCAGATTATACATTAAAAAAAATATGCTAAGACACCAATTTTCAATATCAAGCAGTAAAACATACAGCTAAAAATAGCTGGACGTGGTTGAGACCATAAGCCAGACCCATAACATTTACAAATGGCTGCACCTGCTCTTACAGGAAGAAAAGGTGGATATTTTACATATATATGATGATTGTACTTACTTTTACAGCACTCGCTTGGTATTTCTGGTGTCTGGAGGTCCTGGACGACCTCCGTTGGCTGGCCATAGTGTCGCTATGGAACTCCGCAACAAATTTCGGAAGCAAAAAAATGAATTCCTTATCTTTAGGGCCCGGCGAGTGGACACAGTTAGTGAGTATTCATTAGATGCCTCATTAACTCATGTTTTTATTACAGCAGTGCCCAGCACTGGTCTCTTATCGACTGTCTGATCTTTCCCTAGTCTGCCAGCTGAACTGCTCCAGTCACGGGGAATGCGATTCCTTTACCAGACGTTGTGTTTGCCACCCATTCTGGATGGAGAATTTATTCAGTACTTATTTTTGGGACACTGAGAGCAATTGTGGTGAGCATACGCTAAGCACAACATTGTGGATTGAAGCTGTTTGTGAAGTTAGGTCACATGAGGTTTGATGGTCTGTTTATGTTGTTGGATGTTTTTTTTTCCAGAATGGAGTGTATTATATGTGACGATAGCATCGTTCATGATCGTGGTTGCCATAGCGACTGTAATATGGGGTATTGTGTGCTGTTGTCGAAGGTAAGGGTTATTCGAGAATAAAAGTCCTGATAATTTACTCACCCACATGTCTTTCTTCAGTCGAACAGAAATGAAGGTTTTTGAGGAAAAAATTCCAGGATTTTTCTCCATATAGTGGACTTCAGTGGGGATCAATGGGTTGAAGGTCCAAATTTCAGTTTCAGTGCAGCTTCAAAGAGCTCTACACGATCCCAGCTGAGGAATAAGGGTCTTATCTAGTTAAACGATTTGTAATTTCTTTTAAAAAAACTTGAAAATTATATGCATTTTAACCACAAATGCTCATCTTGCACTAGCTAGACTTCATGCATAACATAATCACATTGAAAAGGTCACACGCAGGGCCTAAAATTAACACTCGCCAAGTGCCAAATGAGAGTAAAAATCAGTGTTGACGAGTATATGTAACCGTGTCAGTCGCCTGGTTGGCAGGTAAAACTTTTACGAATTATAACAATGCAATGTAGTTAGATCAACAGCCAGTTTTTAAGGAGAATCACTGTTTGTGACGTAAGCAAATAAAATAATCTTTTCTGAAGACAAAATCATTGTGACTGGTTAGCTGTTTTTCATAAGCAACTGCGGTCCGGCAGTGCATTCCAGGAGCGGTGCATCTGCAGCAGTTTAGCAATCGTTTCCACACAGAATCTATTTGTGCTGTGCTGGACATACTGAATTAAAGTGACAGCTCATCGTTTGCACTAAATATGAACATGGATTGACATGAAAATGTAGTAATTAGACTGTGACGAGTGGGGCGGGGCCGAGAGCCGTGGGAACGGAACAAGGCCGGTGGAATATAATGATAATGAGCGACACCTGCGCCATTCACCGGTCTCGAGTCCCACGGAGGAGCTCCGGAAGGGTAAAAAGAGGAGCGTCGACAGTGGAAGACGAGAGAGGACCGGGCCTGGACTTTATTTTGTGTTTTCTGTGGGTTTAAACAAACCCAAAAGTAAAGCGGCAGCCCCTCACGGACGACTGCCGCTTTACTTTTGGGTTTGTTTAATTTATTGTTAAAGTGTTTGAATGTTTGCCGGTTCCCGCCGGAGGCATTCAAGGTGAGTGGCGCAGGTGTCGCTCATTATCATTATACTCCACTGGCCTCGCTCCATTCCCACGTCTCTCGGCCCGGCCCCACTCATCACATACAGCATAAATGCATATAAAGTAACTGCCTGTTTTTCCAAAATTAGTTTCATGACTGGTAATTTTTCTCACATCACCGGCCATTGGCAGGTGTAACAAAAAGTTAGTTTTAGGCCGTCATGTGTGACGTAGGTAGAAGTACCGACCCAGTGTTTACAAACCGATAATGTAAAGACTAACAAATGACCTTTACAAAAAAGGTAAAACAACAATGTCAGATGATTTTGAAGTTGGACTAGAAAATGACATGGAGTTTTTTGCCCTACCCTACCTTTTTGAACCAGAGTACACGGATGAAGAACTAACCATGCGTGACCTTTCCAACGTAGTTACGTTATGCGTAAGGTTGTAGACACGCATTGCAGAGCTAGTGCAAACAAGCATTGACATTGTTTCACTAGATAAGACCCTTATTCCTCGGCTGGGATCGTGAAGAGCCCTTTGAAGTTCCACTGAAACTAGGATCTTCAAACTTATGATCCCCATTTAAGTCCACTATGTGGAGAAAAAACCTGGAATGTTTTCCTCAGAAACCTTAATTTCGACTGAAGAAAGAAAGACATGAGCATCTTGGATGACATGAGGGGTGGGTAAATTATCAGGAAATTTTCATTCTGCAATTGAACTAATCCTTTAAATGGATGATAATCTGTTTATTTATCAGTTTATTTATTTTTGAATCAGTTTATTGTTCATTAAAATTGTGCATGTTGTCTTGAACAGACGGAAAAGTAAGGTGAGACGAAAGAGCCGCTATAAAATGCTGGAGGGGGACGATCAAGAGAGTCTGGAATTACAGTTACCAAGACCTGGTAATAAAATTATCCATTTGAAGATAATTATGTGATCCTTTTAGGGATGTCAGTTGCTGAACAATATTATGTTTAATTGTTTTTATTTCTTTATTTTTTTTATTTTTTTTTTTTAAAGCAATGATGCATTAAATCAATCAAAAATGTCAGTAAAGATTTTTACATTATTACAAAATATTTTTATTTAAAAAAATATATATAAAAATTTATTTGTATGTTTGTTTGTTGTTGTTTTTTTTTTTTTTTTTTTTTTTTTTGGACTATGAAGAATGTTTTGCACATAATATTACGCAGCACAACTGCTTCCAACACTGATAATAATAAGAAATGCTACTCAAGCATGAGTATATTAGAATAATTTTGTGCAATCATGTGTCACCCAAGACTGCAGTAATGGCTGCTAAAAATTCAGATTTGCCATCACAGGAATACATTACATTTTAACATACATATATAAAAAAATAAAACTGTTATTTTAAATTGTATTAATATTATACAGTATTACTGTTTTACTGCATTGTTGATCAAATAAATGCAGCTTTGGTGAGCATAAGAGACTTTGAACAGTTGTGTACAAAAAGTGGCTTTAGAAGTCAATATATTTAGTGTATTTGGATTAATATTAATAATTGATTATAAATGTATTTTATATAGTTATAGTTTTATTTATAGTTTTATTTATATATATATATATATATATATATATATATATATATATATATATATATATATTTATTTTTTTATTTTTTTTATTTTATTTTTTTTTTTAATGTTTGTACATAAATGAAATTGTTCAATTGACAGCCTTTGTTTTTTTTAAAGGGACAGTTCACCCAAAAGTGAAAATTCTGTCATTAACTACTCATCCTCAGGTCATTTCAAACCCGTAAGACCTTATTTCATCTGCGTAACACAAACTGAGATATTTTTAATGAAATCCAAGAGCTTCCTGACCCTGCAGAGGGCCTTGAGCGTGTCAGTTGCGTTGCTGTTTATGCAAGGTCAGAAAGCTCTCGGATTTTATCAAAAATATCTGCATTTGTATTCTGAAGATGAACAAAGGTCTTACGGGTTTGGAACAACATGAGGATGAGTAATTAATTAATGACAGATTTTTTTTATTTTTGGGTGAACTATCCTTTTAACCATCTGATTATTTTACTATATGATACATTCTCCATCGCAAAGATATTTCAGCTTATCCCCGTCTTATTCCTCCAGGTCGCTTGAAGCCAGTTCCTGCTCCCACATCTTCTGCACTCATGCACTCCGATTCTGATCTGGAAAGTGATGATGGCCAAGCGGGAATCCCCTGGTCTGATCGAGAGCGTGGAAAACTCCTGAAACCCCAAAACGGATCTCTGCGTAACGGCCAAGGTCCTCACAAACCTAAAAAACAAAGAGAGGAGCTGCTTTAGCATATAGGCCAAACCTCTCGTATCGCCCCAATGCACTGTTCACCCCTCATCCACGACACATGTCAATGACTTTAATTCAGGAGGGACTTGCAGGATGTCAGGAATGACCTCTGCACCTGCATCCCTGGGTTGAATCGCAGCCCAGTCTGAGCCAAAATGAAAATGCATTAAAACACGAATGGTGGAAAATGACAAAAGGTCAAATCTGTAGAGCCATGCACCTCAAAAAGACAATGAGAATGTACCTGCTTCACTGCAGAGAAAGACGAGCGATATATGTGCCAGCGGCAACTGGAAAGGGTTGGGAATTTCAGAGTAGCTCTCTGAGAAACTTTTCCCAACCAGAATGTCACATCTCACCGCAGATAACTGAGCCTGCCTCACTGTCCCCTTTCTATGAAGCTTCCTGATATGACAGGCAGCCTGTCACATCCAAACACTGCCTGGCATGTCTATTAATTTGTATATTTTTACTTGTGGTAACAATGCAGAGATTGAGTCCTATGGCACCAAATAATGCCATGTTGTATGCATGAGAAGCCAAGATTTTGCTTCCCACAGATTTTTTTTTATGGTTTGCATGTATTAAATCGAGATGCGTGTGCTACTCTGCGGTCTTGCGTGGCTGAATGTCAAAGGTGCATTTATGCCCCTTTGCCACTTTTAAACACCAGCAAAAGTGACGTCTGCAGCATTAATAGCCATGTTTGTCAGGAGTTTGAAGAGGTGATATCGTACACTGGAAATTGCATTAGATGTTGCACTGGGGCTAGTCGCATACCCCCTCTGGTTCTGGAGAATGAATATAACAGGATGGGGTCTGGCTGGCTTACTCAAACCGGAATTAGCCACTAGTCAGCGAATCATGTTTTTGTTGCACTTGGTTTGCATTAGTATTGAGTTTTTTGATTGTTGATTCATCAGAAATCATCACTCGGTTTTAAGGTAGTTTCATCTCAGCCATTTGAAATGAGACACTCCACTTCCAATGTTCGTTGGTTTGTTATGAAAGAGCTGAATGTTATCTAGACAATGTGCGTGTGTTTTCCCCCCCCACATGTCTGAGTCTTGCACATTTTAAATGCATGGGGGAAAATGAAGGGATTTTTTTAATCCATGCTTTTTTGTTGCTGTTTTTAGTGAAGAATTCCCTGTTTCATGTGACTTGTTCTAATAACTGGAGTAAATAAAAAAACATATATTTACAGCTGTCTTTTATTTTATTGTACTTGATTTCTGTTCTGAATTTCACCAAGGCCTCTTATGATTGTACACAATTTTATGTAAACCTTACCTTAAAGGGCAGTGTTTTAGAAAAGCAGTAAGCAAGAACCAAACCACATTTACTGCTTTAAATGGAGCTTGACTCATCTGAGACCAAATTAGATTCCATCTGTATTTTTATTTTTAATTACTGTGATCTAAGTGGATGACCACATGATTTTTCATCTGCAGTCAAAAAAAAGTGCACAGTTGAGATCAAAAGTTTACATACACCTTGCAGAATCTGCAAAATGTTAATTATTTTACCAAAATAAGAAGGATCATAGAAAATAAATGTTATTTTTTTATTTAGTACTGATCTGAATAAGATATTTCACATAAAAGACGTTTACATGTAGTCCACAAGAAGAAATAATAATAAATTTTACATAATTGTACTATAAGAGGTACATGTAACATGCATAACAAGGGCACTGTAAAATAAACCAAAATTCTGAAAATTAGTTTGGAAATGCCCCAGTTTAAAGCACAATGACCAACTATTGAAAACTGTCCATTTATTATTAGCCAGTGAAAGCTGGCCACTTGTAATTCCATGCACTGTTTTGTCAGATCAAAACTGTGGCATCCACACTTCCTGTTTGGCCAACAAGGCTCTGTACTGAATCCCAGACTTCTTTTCCCCTCCGGCTCTAAAAATATTGTTGGCCAAGACTTCAAAACTCTAAGTGAACAAGAAGTAAAACTGAGAAAAAAAAGCACTTTCATTATTACACAATTATGTCACATTTCTTATATGTTAGACTGTGGGAATTTGTTACATGAACATTATATCGACACACCTAGACCGAATGATCTCATAACAATAATAAACAAACACATAATCGTACTAAAATCTACATTCTTCCTGTTCCTGTTTCTCTCTTTTTCATCACTCTATCATACACTCGTTCTCTCTCTCCTTTGTCCTTATAAGGAAGCGGAGCAGTTGGTGGAGTTTGGGCGGAAACGGCGCGCGGTGACAGCTGGGAACTTCAACACGCTCATACAGGAAGACAACGCAGACGGGGAACCCGTAACACACCCATTCAGCATCAAAGACTAAAGCCAGGACCACTGTAACATTTCTCAGACGGCGACGGTAAGGAAAAAAGGCCGAATGCATTGCCTGCATTGCTAGATATCTGTGTTAAGCGACTTGCCGGCGAAATCTTTTCTAGACACAGCGCGCCGCTGCGCCTCAGCGCAAATCATGACAACTGAAACGGGCATCGCTCGAGCATAATATTGCCAAAAGCGATAAATTCTCACAGTGGCAGTAGGCCTTATGAATAAAACCGCGTTTATCATACAACTGCATGTTAGCAGATTGCATAACAGCAGTGTAATGCGTCGGGTGGAAAAGTTCCTGATCTTGCAGAGCTCAGCGCCCAGTGGTGGCAAGTGAGACTCGCTTGTGCGAATCGGTTCTTTCGAGCAGTTCATGTCGAAGAACCGACTCAAATTCAGTGATTCTTTTGCGTCATTACGTCAAACACTTTTAGTAAAAAGAACCGTTTCGCATGCGTGTTTATGAAACTCTCGTTTGACCAATCCAGTAATTTTACTTTTATTTACAGAATAATATTTTGCTAAATCGATTTAAATCATTGGTCATCGTTTTAAAACTCATTCATTGTGCTCGGTTTTAGTGTTTGAGTTGTTTACTCGAAAACCGTTTGGAATCATTCGGTTTAATTAATAAATTATTAATCCAATTCTTGTGAATCGGTTCAAGTGATTCACTGAAAAGATCCGATTGAGAATCGCTACAGCGCAATATAGGAAGTGGGGCGGGCGTGAAGTGCAGGAAATCTGAACGCAAGCTCATCGCGATTGCTACATTGTTTCCGTCTTCATATTATTTTCTATAAACAGTCGCTTTGTATTGTCTGACTGAACGCTCGCCCGTGTTGCCCGGCTGGCCTGATTATTCAGTCAAATCAAATCACATCACATCAAATCTCTTGCCTCGTATCCTATTGCAATCCTATTAATGCCTTGATTGTTTGTCAAGACAGACAGTGGACTATTGGTAGAGTTGTGTATGTATGTATGTATGTATGTATGTATGCATGTATGTTTGATGAATGTGGCACATCTCACCCAGCGCTATGCCGAGAATGGATGTGATGTGGCCTAGTTTTATTAGTCCTGAAGCATAAATGACCTGTTTTTATGTCCAGGAGCACAGCTTGCACCCTTATGCTTGACGTTTCAGTGTTCCTTCTGAATGTACTGTAGTTTTCTTATCTTGTTTTTATGTTTATCTTTAGGGTGTTACCTGGAGAGTTTAGAGCAGGTGTAATCCAGCGCTTTTATACTGAAGCACAGAAACTACTGCCTTTAGTGTGTCATAAGCTGGATTTTAAATAAACACCCACTAACTTACACAATAAATATGGGTGAAATCACCTGTTCACCTGAATGTGAAATCACATTCACAGATAATGTCCTCCAACCAGAAACCTCAAACTTTAGAAAAGTGCAGTGCAAAGAGGGTCGTACACAGAACAAGAAGTGCCACGTCTTTAAAACGCATCATATTTGAAATTACAATGACAATTGTTTTATTTTTATTGTTTTTATGGTAATCACAAATAACGATTGACTTGTAAAACAAAGCTTTTGATTTGCTGATTTTGTAATGAATTTGTGTAAATCTTAGCAGTGATTTTATTAATCTAGTTTAAGTATAATGGCTTGGCTGTACGTTTTTTTTTCTTGGCTGGTGAGTGAAAAAGTTAATTTCAAACCCAAGTGATAAGCAGTTTAGATCTGTGAGTGGCTGTTTCTTTATTAATTGCCTCCTCGGTCTGGTTTTAAGGAGAGGACATTAAGAACTGGTCTGAAATTGTTTACTCGAGGCAAGACAATTTGACTACTCTGATTTGAATGTGAATATTTTCTTACAATCCGAAAAAAGGGGAGAAGGGAAATTTGAATCTAGTTTGACTCTAATGTGCTTGTTGAAATTCTGTATTTTTGCATTTGCTTGTGTGTTTTTGTTTCCTCAAAGGTGAATGTGCTTCTGTGATTTTATTCCTGTGTGATCAAATGTTTTGTTCATTCCAGTTGCCTGCACTTTTGGAAACAACAGCCACAGCTGTTTGTGGCCACAGAGGAGTCTGTTATTATTTATATATAACAGTATTGTTAACTAGCCATTTCTCAGTACTAGTGCAATTGAATGTATCCAACATGTACTTCACTGTTAATAGTTTTCCACTACAGTTATAATGCAGTCTTGGGAAATTTGCGATTCCTGAAGGAGTTACAAATAAGTGGGATTTTTCCCTCAGGATTTGGTGCTAGCTCTCATTAAAGGCAGGTGATTATGTGCTCTTATGGATACCTGTTCAATTCCCAGAAGAGTCATTCAGGTGAAAGGAGGAGTGAGTCTGTGAGCCAGATTCATGTATCAGGTTTCAGTTACGTAATGTTACCTGTTTGGTGTATATGTGCATGTGAAGGGGCAGTAAAAAGGGACTTGCCCTTTGAAAGTTGCCCAGAGAAGGCAAACAAGACCTACTTCCTCCTTTCTGTATCTTTAGAGGTTTGGCACATTTTTCTTTCCTCACTTGCAGATTTTTTTTCTTCCTTTAGCATTTTTGTGGGACAACATGTTATGGCACGTCCTGCATTCTGCAGATTGTGCATCCATGTTTTCCATCTGTTGACTTTTTATGTACACGCCTGCTGTTGCTCGTCGTTGTAGTCAAATTGCAAATTACAAAAATATCCTTTAAAGTTGGCATGAAATAAAATTCACCCTGTCTGTTTTGTAAATGTTTGTAATTAATCTAATTGTGAACAACTTGTTTGCATTTTTTAAATATATTTACACTACCACTAGAAGTCTACCATTTATATAATCCAAAGCACAGCAAAAACAGAAAAAATTGAAATATTTTTACTAATTAAAATAACTGTTATATAAATAAATGTAATTTATTCCTGAGATTTCAAAGCTGAATTTTTAGCATCATTAATCTTTCAGAAATCATTCTAATATTCTCATTTTGATGCTCAAAAACATTTGTTTTTATGCATTTATATATTGTGTTAAACAGCAGAGTAGATTTTTTTTTTCCAGGTTTCTTTGGTAAATAGAAAGTTCAGAAATCTTTTGTAACATTATAAATGTCTTTATCATCACTTTTGGTCAATTTAAAGCATCCTTGTTAAATAAGTGTTAATTTCTAGAAAAAATTTATACTGACGCCAAGCTTTTGAATGGTACCGTGTATAATGTTACAAAAGCTTTTTATTTCAGATGAATGCTGATCTTTCTGTTCATCAAAGAATCCTGAAAAAAATGTACTCAACTGTTTTAAATATTGATATTAATAAAAATGTTTCTGGAACAGCAAATCAGCATATTATTTAGCTTTGATCACAGGAATGAATTTAATTCTAAAATTTATTCAAATAGAAAGCAGTTATTTTAAATAGTAAAAATATTTCCCAATATTACTGCTTTTGCTGTATTTTGGATCAAATAAATGCAGGCTTGGTGAGCAGAAGAGACTTCTTTAAAAACATTAAAAATCCTACTGTTAAAAAACTTTTGATTGGTAGTGTATTTATTATTTCTTTTAGATTTAAGTTTGGTTTTTCTTAATAAAACCATCTTGATTTTTCTGGTAAAATGACTTCTCTCTTAAGACATATGCTAAATTTCTCCAATCATTTTGAAGTTTGCTTAAACCTTCCTTACTAACAATTGACGAAGTTCACAATCACATCTGATTATGGTGATTTCTGTAAAATTTCTGTTTTTGCAATCACTGAGCTGTCTCTTTCTCTTTCTCACCGATCAGGCATGGCAGAGCTGGCGGGTCTAGTGCAGCGTTTGGAGGTGGCTGTGGGCCGTCTGGAGGCCATGTCCTGTTCTGGGGGTGGAGGTGGCTCGGCTGCTGCATCTGGAGGTAATAAGAAAAATGCAAACCAGATATGTCTGACAATAATTGGCATTGTTTAGCGCATTGGAGTTAAAATTTTGAACTTGGGAATTAAGCTTTGCTGTGTAAAGCTTAATCATGTAGTTTGTTGAAGATGCATGTATTACCTGTACTGTACTGTTACTAAAAAGCTTTTAGACTTGCAAGAGAATATCATAATTATGAGTGGGATATCTTTTGGCTAAGCCCTGTAAATTACAGTCTTAGAACTCTGAGTGCATAGTGTAACTCTGGCACTGGAACATGTTTGCAGACAGACTAAGTGCTTGTTGCTGGAAATGTTGTATTGTGTCTGGTTTGGATATGGTGTAATTCTGTTTCTCTTCTCCTTAGTGGTTGCAGTGTATGTTGATGCCTATGACAACTTGATCTCTGGCCCTGTGGCTCAGTACGCTGCCCTCAGTCAGAAGATAGGGGGTGACGTCCAAAAGCATGTGCGTAATGTGGCACTGTCATTATAGCTTCTGAACACTGGCACACATTGATAAAGACTTCACTCAATGTGTCTTATCCTTTGTTTCGTGTCATAGGCTGAGATGATGAAGCAGGCCTTTTCCTGTCAAAGACAGCTTCTGGTCACTGCCTCCAACTCTCAGAAACCTTCTGATGTAAGTGTCCCTGCACCATATGGTGTTAAATGTTAAAACAGGGGTGTGTTACGATGTGTGATTTGACATTGAGTTTATTGCCAAAACCAAAAACACACTTACAGAATGCACTTATACATGACTAGTGATGAGGTCTGCTAGGTTAAACTAGTGTGCGTGCACATTTAGAGTGTGTTCTTTTACTGCATGATTCCGTGTATTAAAATGCTTTTAGAATTATGAATTTCATACAGTTAATTAATGTCACACAAAGAGTGATGTTTTTCTTTAAAAATCAGCATTACAAATGTGATACTGATTTTATATAACAGTTCAATAAAAAGTAAGTTAATATCAAGAGACGCATTTTAGACACCATATTGGTTATTTTCGCTTTATTTTGTCAACAAAAATCATTCCAAACACAGCCACAGCACTGTTTTGTGTCTCTGAGAAACATGATGTTTCCTGAATGAATCAGCCATTCAAATGATTTGGTTCAATCGCAATAAATCTCGCTTAACAGTGACTTGCTGCCACCTGTTGCTGGGTTTAATTTCACATTTAAAGTATCTTTTCACTTTAAGTAACGTTTTATGTTTAAAAATCAAAACATTAATAAACCCTTTGTAATGGCAGGTTAAAGCATTCCATGTCCCTCTAAGCTGCATTAAAGTGTAAATGCATCTAAATTCCACTTCATATGCAACTTCTGCAAAGATGAATTTTGTTGATACTGATTTAATTTGTTTGGTAACAGCCTAAATCTATTATTATTATTATAATTGACTGATTAAATGATTAAATTGACTGACTGATGCACACTTTTAGAAAAAATGGCTTTATAAAGGTAAAAATGCTCATGAAAGGTAATATAAACTTATTGGAAAAGAATCATTTTTATCACTGCTGTGAACTGACTGCATAGAATATGAAAAATATAAAAAACTTGACGAGTCAGCTGTCCACAGTAGTCCCTAAGATATCAGCACAATATCACACTATCAATATCACAATAGCACAATATCACAATATCACACACTATTATCTAATTATCATTATCAATAAAATCCCAGAAAATCGAGATTTCTTTTTTGTCGATAACGCACACCCCATGTTAAAATAAGACTTGCTACTGCAGTACAGTTTAAAATTTTGGGGTTGGTATGATTTGATGTTTTTAATTAGTGTTTAATTATTGTCTTTTATGCTCAACAAGGCTGCATTATTTTTATCAAAAATACATTAAAAACAGTAATGGTGTGAAAACATAATTACAATTTTAAAAAAAAAATGGTTTTAATATTTAAAAATGTTATAATTTATTCCTGTGATGGCAAAGATGAATTTTCAACAGTCATTACTTCAGTCTTCAGTGTCACATGATCCTTCAGAAATCAGTCGAATATGCTGATTTGGTGCTCAAAAATTCTTTTAATGTTAAACCGTTTTGCTGCTTAAAAAAAAGTAGTTCACTTCCAGGACAAAAATTTACGGATAATTTACTCACCCTCTTGTCATCTAAGATGTTCATGTCTTCCTTTTTTCGGTTGTAAAGGAATTATATTTCTTGAGGAAAACATTTCAGGATTTTTCTCCATTTAGTAGACGTCAATGGTGCAATGATGCAGCTTCAAAGGGCTCCGAAATGCTCGTCCTGTCTAGCTCTGCGATGCACATGTGTACTAGGTATAATCCGGGTCAATACTGTTAGGGTAGGCTGAAAAACTTCTTCCTTGGCTGGGATCGTGTAGAGCACTTTGAAGCTGCATTTAAACTGCATTTTGGAATTTCAAACTCACGGGCACCACTGAAGTCCACTAAATGGAGAAAAATGAATTTTTTCCTCAAGAAATTTTTTTTTTACGACAGAAGAAAGAAAGATAAGAATATCTTGGATTATGAGGGTGAGTAAATTCTGTAAATTTTTGTTCTGGAAGTGAACTGTAACAATGATGTGAATAGAAAGTTCAAAACAACATTTGTTTGAAGTCTTTTATAACATAATAAATGTCTTTACTGTCACTTTTGATCAGTTTAATGCATCCTTGGTTAATAAAGATGTTAAATTTCTTTAAAAAAAAAAAAAAAAAAAAAAAAAAAAAGCTTAACAGAACCCAACGTTTTATATGGTGGTCTAACTTTGACTCCATTGACATTTATTATTTTTGTATAACATTTATAACATTTTCTCATCTCATTTGTCTTTTTTTTTTTTTTTTTTTTTTTTTTAAGTCTGCCCTGACCTCTCTGCTGGCCCCCGTGTCTAAAGTGATCCAGGAGGTGCAGACGTTCCGTGAGAAGAACCGCTCCTCACCTTTCTTCAACCACCTCTCCGCTGTCAGCGAGAGCGTTCCCGCCCTCGGCTGGGTTGCCATGGTGAGAGGGTGGAGTCTGTGACTGTCAGCAATTCAATTCAATTCACATTTATTTGTATATTTTCACAATACAAATGGTTGCAAATGAGCTTTAGAAAATGAAAGCTTCTAGATTACATTTAGGAGTGGCTTATCAGTAGTGACTAATTCAAGGTGATCATATCCTCCTGACTGCCAGCTATGGAGTTTTGTCCTCTGTTTATTCATTTCTTTCAATAAGCATTATCCATTTTCTTTGTGAATGTGTCAGGCACCAAAGCCAGGGCCCTATGTGAAGGAGATGCAGGACGCTGCCATGTTTTACACAAACCGTGTGCTCAAGGATTACAAGGAAAAGTATGTGTCTGTCTGTGATGTGAAGCACCTTGTCTGTACACCTGCAAGATGGCATATCGGTCATTTATCCTTATCGTCTTATTTTTAGAGATAAGACGCACGTGGACTGGGTCAATGCCTATGTGGCCATTTGGACCGAGCTGCAGGCCTACATCAAGCAGCACCACACCACTGGACTGAGCTGGAGCAAGACTGTGAGTCACATTCTTGTGTGTTCAGTTTGTCTTCTGAAAGTAAATTCCCTAAATATTTAAGCATTTTGGTTTTTAACAGGGTCCGGTTGCTTCGGCCTCTGGAGGTGCCCCGAGTGGAGGAGCACCAGCCCCACCTCCCCCAGGTCCTCCACCCCCCATGGACTTTGACAAATCATCAGGTGGAGACTCTGGCCCATCCAATCGCAATGCTCTCTTTGCCTCCATCAACAAGGGAGCTGATATTACTAAAGGTATTAAATGCATCCCTAACTTAATATAGTACTACAAATGGATTTGATGTTGTTTGGGAAAATGGATAGGTTCAAAATGTGTCCAGTAAAGCCTATAGTGCACAAATCATTCAATTGCACTTTTATTGCTTTTTAGATGATGGAAGTTTCATTGCTAAAGCATTAAACAGTCCTTTTGACTGACTGGAAGTGATGCAGATTGTTCCACTTGATGCACTCTAATGGGAGCATCAGTGTGTGTGTATATATATTTATAAAGGTCAATGCAGCCTTCATGATTAAAAAAAAAAAAGAGAAAAAAAAAAGGGCACAGTTAGTGCACTGCCATGAGGCTGTAGGGTATCTAATTTGTCTATTATTATTATTATTATTATTATTATTATTAAATAATAATCATTATAAAAGTGTTAATTTAGTATCACTGCGATATGTTCATGTTTTTAGTAAGTCAGTAATACATTTCTGAATTATTTTTTTTTTAATAAAATTTTTTTTTTAATGTCTAAATGTTTTAAATCTTATTTCAGTTTCATTTATTTTGTTGTTGTTAAAGTTTTTCTGTTAAAGTTTGTCTTATTTTAAGTATGTTTTATGGTTTAATCTTCTGTTTTAGTTAATTAAATTAACCCTGATTCTAACAGATTTATTTATTTATTAGTGGTAAATAATTTATAGTTTAAATAGTTTTTATTTCAGTTTTATTTATTTTATTGCATAAAGTTAAGCTAAATTTAAAAAGAGGAATGTTGCCAACTACCTAATTATTATTATTATTATTAATAATAATAATAATAATAATAATAATAATAATTTTATTTTATTTTTTATTTTACGTCAGTTAAAGTTTCTCTTATTTCAGTTTTTATATTAATTTTTTATGGGTTTACTTTCAGTTTTAGTTAACTAAATTAACCCTGATTGTAACAGCTGTTTATTTATTTATTATTAAATGATAACCATTATAAATGTTTTAGTATCATTGTTATACTATTAATGTTTAGTATTTTGAACCAGTTTTTATTTTTATATTTTCAGTTTTCATTTTAATTTTATTTATAGTAATTGTTTGTGTGTCATTATAGTTTTTATTTTATTGGATTTTTATTCTTTTTTCCAGTTTTTTTTTTTTTATTTTATTATGCAAAGTTAAACTAAATTTAAAAGAGGAATGTTGCCAACTACCTACATCTTTAGTTTTTTTTTATATATATATATATATATATATATATATATATATATATATATATATATTATACCTTAAAGTCTCTTATTTCAACTAACATTTTTTTGATGGTTTTAGTTTAACTAAAATAACTGTGATTGTAACAGCCGTAATAAATTATTTATTTATTATTAAATAACCATTATAAGTGTTTTAGTATCATTGTTATACTAGTAATGTTTTAATATTTTAAACCAGTTTTTATTTTATTTATTTTATTGTCTGTATAGTTTCATTTTAGTTTTATTTATTTTATTACATAAAGTTATATAAGTTTGTCTTACTTTAAGTAACAATTTTTTTTTTTTTTTATGGTTTTAGTTTCTGTTTTAGTTATCTAAATTAACCCTCATTGTAACAGCTGTAATTTATTTGTTTGTCTGTTTGTTTGTGCATTTGGCAAACAATTTTTATCCAAAGTAACTAATTTTTTAAATACTTAAATTTAATTTGAAAACTACGCAACACTGTTCCCATCCCTACCCATACAAATCATGGGTCACCACACAATCTATAGGTGATTAGTAGAAACTCAAAGTCAAAATGTCCCTTGTTCATCAAGCTTATCGGTTATTGTTCCACGCAGAAGGCTGAACTCAGAGGAAAAAAAAATCCAACAAGTGAAGATTGAAAACCAAAAAGTGTATATTTTATCAGCAGTTGTGTTCCCTGGTGCAGGAATTTATTAAAGACTTGTCTTTAATATCCCTGTTTTCTTAACTCACTTTAAGGACTGAAGCATGTGTCTGATGACCAGAAGACCCACAAGAATCCTGCACTCAAAGCCAAAGGAGGTCCTTTGCCTTCTGGACCCAAACCCTTCGCTGCTCGTCCCACAGCAGCAGCCAGCCCAGCCCGAACTCTGCCCCCAGTGCTGGAGCTGGATGGCAAGAAATGGAAAGTGGTGAGTGAGTCAGTATGCCGCTTACAGTCTGTATATGTAGCTAAAATTATTTTTGGAAATACCATTTTGAAAGGTATTTTCCATCTCAATCTTAGATATGTTTATACACCCCAATAAAAAAACTTCTAAGCAAAGATGTGCTGTTTTAGTATTGGACTAAACATAGACAGTGGAATTTTGGGAGTTTTTGTGAAGACACAACACTGTTTGCTCGGTTTGTTTAACTACTTCTGCTGATTTTCTCTTGGGCTTTTTCCCCTACAGGAAAATCATGACAATGCTCATGGTCTTGTGATCAGTGACACAGAACTGAAACAGGTGGTTTATGCCTTTAAGTGCAACAACAGCACTTTACAGGTGAAGGGGAAGATCAACTCCATTACTCTAGGTATGTACACACTACCTTTAGTTCCTCCTATTTACTTTGTTTTTATATAGGTAGAAAGGTGAGACCTAAGTGTGTTGTTTTGTTGTTGTTTTTTCAGATAACTGTAAGAAATTGGGTCTTGTCTTTGACGACGTTGTGGGCATTATTGAGGTGATCAACTGCAAAGATGTTAAGGTCCAGGTGTGTATACTTTAAGCATTAAAAATGTGTTATTTTTTTTTGTTGTTGTTTTTCATTTTCTTTTTGAAATTAGATCCTGAATGAAAGCTTATTTCTGCCACAGAATAAAAAAATAAAAGCTTATTCAGATTTTTTTTTTTTTTTTTTTCAGAATTCTGAGAAAAATAGTTTGTGTATCAAATTTTTTTTCTTAGAATTCAGTTTATATCTCACCGTTATGAGGGGGAAAAAAGTTTGAGTTGTGAGACATAAACTACTTTCTCAGAATTCAGTTTGCATTTCAGTTTTTACACTGAAATAAAAAAAAAATATATATATATATATATATATATATATATATATATATATATATATATAAATATATATATATATATATATATATATAAATTAGGGCTTGTTCAAAATTTGTCAAAATTGATATAAAGTCAGAATGGTAAGGAAAAAATTCTGAATTGTGGGATTAAAAAAATCTAAAAGTCAAAAAAAAAAAAAAAAAAAAAAAAAAATATATATATATATATATATATATATATATATATATATATATATATATATATATATATATATATATATATATATATATATATATATATATTTATTATTTTTTTATTTTTTTTTAAATGTGTAAAAGCACTTTCAACATTTTTCTTTTTAAAATTTCAGTATGTGTTAAGGTAAATATTGCTGTTTATTAAAATGTATTAACATGCTGATACATATTAATAACACTCCCCCTTCTGAACTAATACAAATTAGTGTTTTATTAACATCAGTCTTGGGTGATCTGATCACATTTAATCAGGCACGATTGATTGTGACTGCACATGTCCTCTAAAAAACACTTCTTAATTTTAAGCTCATCACATATGCAATCATTTTGAGCGCAATGATGGTTATATGAAAAGGTTCTTCATCACGGATGTCTTTTAAAAAAATATGAATTTCAATTAAAGGTATATTATATTAAATTCTTAAACAACTCGATATCTTAATACTGCCACTTTTTCTTTCTCATCACTCTTTGCCTCTGCATCTATTTCTGAGTCATTGTTCTTCTGTTGATTTTCAGGTTATGGGTAAGGTGCCAACCATCTCCATCAACAAGACAGATGGCTGCCATGTGTACCTGAGCAAGGACTCTCTGTCATGTGAAATCGTCAGTGCTAAGAGCTCAGAGATGAACGTGCTGGTGCCCCAAAAAGATGGAGAATTTGTAAGTGATGAAGCGATTCGTCTACAATTACAAAGATGATTAGAATAAGCGTGAGTAATTGCTTTTCTATTGCTGTTTTATTCCAGACTGAGCTCCCAGTCCCTGAACAATTCAAAACCGTATGGGACGGTAGCAAGCTGGTCACCACAGCGACTGAGATTGCAGGATAAAGGACCATCCTGAGCGAGACCACCCCCATTGCAATGTCCTACCTGACTGACCAACGAGCTTAAACTACAATGTAGAATGGAATGCCAACCAGGTCCACTCTCCTATCAGCCAGTCACAGCGGCTATCATATCTTCCTCCAGCTAGTGACGTGACTGCTTGCTTATCACAAGCACTTGCTCAGTCAGCGGCAGGGCTCCATTCTCTTCTATTCCATTGATTTAAAACATTAGCACTTGAAATTGATTGCCAACAGTTGAGGTGTTTTCATGTATTTTGTTTCGTTGTTGTCTTGCAGCCATACTAAGCAAAATAACGTGAATGGCCAACATGAGGAAGCAAGTCATTTTAATCATATTTTGTATTTTTGGTGTCATTAGTTTGTTTTTCATTTTCAGATACTTTGGTCAGGAGGCAGGTGTTTGGGGGGGTCATTTTGTTTTCTTTTTGACGTATGCAATTCAGATCTGAAGCACATAAATGTCCCTCTTCAGACCACCAACGCAGAGATTTACTGTAACTTTAATTTTTTGTTTCTAGGGAAAATTAGAATGAAGATTTGTGTCAAATCATAGAGGACGAATTGGCGACTTACAGGATCATAGTTATATTTCCAATCGTGACTGAAACTGTTTAAAAAAAAAAAAACAATAGTTGCTTTAGGAATACTCATTTCCCTCTTGATTTCATATTCCAGATCACATGCACATTCCCTGTAATATAAATAAATGATCATTCCATGGTTCATGACGGAAAGGTGTGGAAAGCGTTTTGATGTCTTGAGTGTTTTTGGCACAAACTGGAGAGGAGGCAGAGAAGGACACGCAGCGTAACGTTGTGATGCTCATGGTACATGTTTGACATCTGATGACCATCTGCTGTACAGATACTGGATTTACATGACTTGTGTCCACCTCTTGCTCTCAACACATGCTTTAACTAGTTTAACTTTAATTCCAACTTCTTAAACTTTACTTTCCATTATATTGAGCTCACAAGTAAGGAATTTCTTTTGTATCGTTTGTCTTTTTGTCTTCATTTGGCCGAGAATTAGTACTGGAGAGCAAACATTAAAACTGTTGCAATAAATAACATCACTTTTTTTCTGAGTCTTTGATGTGCTTTGTTGAATATAATTGACATTTCCAGCTTTCTTGCATTTTATGGTGTAACTAGAAAGGTGATGTGGAACATTAAGGGTTTGCAGCCATATTGGAGATACTCTGATGTAGACAGCAAGGACAGCACAGTTAATGTACTACTGAATACATTGTTATGCTAATTGATGCTGTCTAAAGCGGTACAAAAATGTGTGGAAGCTGCTAAATCATATTGAGAAGGACTTAGTAAGCAGGAAAGGGTGCAATATTTTGACAAACTGAAGTTAATAGGTGATAAAAAATAAGTATGAGCAGTATTAAGATATTAGCCTAATATTTCACCTACCTGACAGAAAACCACAAGAACAAACACGAATGTTGTCAAGATTCTTGCCCTGGGAATCCTGGTTCAGTTTGGCCAACCACAAACGCCTTTTGTTCCTCAGACAGTTTTTGCACTCTTCTCCTTGATTTGTTATAACTTCAGGCAGTCTGTAATACTCCAGATGTTTTACCGGTTAGTACAGCCCAAAACATGACAAATATTGAGCAATTTTAGCAACAACAATCAGTAAAATGTGCGAGTTTCGTTCAGTTCAGTGGCATTGTTTACGTTCAATGCCGCCAATATGCCCGACTGATGACGTCGTGGACCTTTCTCACTTTTCAGGTGTTATGCCCCCTCACCCCAGATTACTACCCCTCTAGTATTGGTAGGTTTAGCGTTACGTGTGGGGGAAGGGTTAGGATTAGGCAAATCAGGTATTGATTTCAAGGAGAGGGGGTAATAATTTGGCAGGGGTCGAAAACGGGCACAAGACTGATGCCGAATTTACCGTCCGTCCCACAGACTCGCATTAAAAACACCCTCGCATTAGCGTTAACTAGCTTTTTGTAACTTAATGAAAAGGTGATCAATACAAAGTATAGTGTTATAATTGTACATACATTTTTTTAAAAATCAAAATATGAAAAAAATCAAGGATTTATGATGATGATGATGACCGTTAAAACGCGTCATCACAGTCTTTTGAAAAGAGTCCCATGAAACCCAGAATGTGCACAAATAGTCCAATATTCGATCTCAATATTTGGGTAAACTTGGAGAGCAGTGAATGGGAGAGTACCACAGCTATATATACCCCACGACAGTGTTTTCACAACTTTCAAAAATAATAAGAAAAAAAAAGACGTTGTCAAATTTATCCTGCATTAGAAACACCTACGGATTAGCGTTAACTAGTTGTTGTTGTTTGTATTTTCGAGGGTTTATGATGCTGATTACCGATTAAACACGTCATTACAGTCTTGTGAAAAGGGTCCATTATTCAAAAAAATAAAAACACTATTCGAATTTGACTACTTGTAGCGTTCCTGGCCGTTAATGTAGGGAATCCATGATAAAGGCATGTTCATGTTAGCCATCCTGAAGTCAGTTATAACTACTGGGCGCTGGGTGGCGCTGTGGAGCATGTCGACAATTTGATTGTATTTGGTCGTCTGCCTCGCCAAGTTTGGAATTTTAAATCAGATTTTCAACAATAAAAAACAGAGATATAACGCCTCATAAACTGGTTCAGAAATGGTGACAGACTTTTTTAAGAATAACATCTTTCTCGGTTAACATAGCCTAATTTAAATAAATATTCGTTTTTATTAACCCAAATATTCGAATACAATACTTCTGAAAAGTGCCGAACTCTAATCAACATTTATAAGACACACACAGCTGTTAAACAGTTTGTGTGTGTTTGGTTTGTAGATATTGGTGGGGACTTACATACACACACACTCATGGGACTCGTGTCATGTTGGGCACCTAAATTAAGGTCCCCTTAGGTACAAAAGCTTATAAATCATACAGAATTCGTTTTTTTGATAAAGTAAAAATGCAGAAAGTTTCCTGTGACGGGTAGGTTTAGGTGTAGGGTTGGTGCAGGGCGACAGAAAATATGTTTTTTACAGTATAAAACCATTAAGCCTATGGAAAGTCCCTACAAGGATAGCTGACCTTTATTCAAAAGTGATGGTACAGAAAATGTACAATAGCAAAGTATGTTTTTGATCAAATAAATTCAGCCTTAGTGAGCATAAGAGACTTATATAATGCTCAAGACCCTAAACTTTTCAACAAATGTAGGAAAAACACTAACAAAAATACGTCTACACATAGGACAAAATAGACGTTCTGTTATCAGAAACTGTCTGCCTCAAGCTGTGGCACCAGATTGCATATATTTGTTTTGCAAAGTATGTTTACGTCTGATGCATTATAAAATTAGTCTCTAATTAATTACACAGTATACTCTTCATGTGATTCATAAATAAACACCACATAGAGTTTTATAAGATTTATTCTGTGACAAAAATGAACTGAAAAATGTTTTCTTAAAATCACAAGTTAAACAATAAGGATGATTTTCTGATTAAATCAATCAAATAAAAATCAGATCAGTGCAATAAAACAAGCAAGACTGGCTTCATTTCTATATAAGACTCGGAATCAGTAGTTATAAGCATGCTAAAGTTAGCCGACACTGGATTGTGTGTGAGTGTGCGTTCCTCATTAGGAATAAGTGTGTTACTGTATTTAGCGTAGGTAGGGAATTAAATTGTCATTAAACCACTCTCGGGTGAACTGTAGGTGATCTCCATCTGTGGCGAGGAACACAAGCTTCCCTGCCGAGTCCATCGCTGCCAAACCCAGGCGATCCTGCCAAAAAAATAAAGGTAGATAAATCCCTATATATACCTAATACAAGGCAAGGTTCAATTAAAAAGGGAATATGGAAACAGTATCATTCATAAAATAAATTAATGCAGGTTATAAAGTGTTACAAAGAAAATAACAGAAAGCCAAAAAATACTCCGGTTCAACGCAGATAATAAACAAGAGGAAAAAGTTTACCTCTTTATATATAGCACTTTCCTGCAGCGTTTCCAGCTCTTTACCTTGACCAGGTTTATAGAAGCCAAACCACTGATAAAGACAGTTCAATTAGTAATAGTTCAGTCCTCTTCTAAATATAAAAGCGAGATTTCATACTGTTGATGTACCTCAGAATCCACAGGATCTACCATAGTGTCCTGCAGGAACTTAACCATGACAAACTTATTCAGAGACATGAGATTCTTCTTGTAGGTCTCATTCACCACCTGACAGAAATAACATTAATTTACACCACATGCACAAATAAATCTATTTTTTTATTATAATTTCTCTTTCATCCTGAGACTCACCCGTTCCTGATTGACGTCAGCAAGGAAGAGGCTGTGCTTTTTATACAAGTCATCATTGAGGGGATCGTGCCAGTATTGTGCCTGCACCAAGCTGAAATAAAATGACAATCAATTTGCTTGACTAGTGAATGTTCAGATTAACAGTCATTGTGTTTCTGAAATGACAAAATGGCCTATTGAGAAGACAAAAGCAGCTGTGCACACACTGTTTTTGAACTGCATCGGTGTAGGCTCCTGAGTTAAGCATCTTGCGAATCCAGTCACAGATATGAGAGCTCTCACCAGGACAATGTGGAAGACCAAACACTCCTGTTTGAGAAAAAAAAAGAGAATCATATATGACAAAAAATGCATGTTAAAAAAAGAGACACGTTTGAATCGTCGAGTTTAGTCACTCAAGATTAAAACATAAATATAATTCTTTTAACAAAAACATTTTATTCTTATTAGTATTATTATTTTCACTTCTGTTTATAAACATTGTACTGCTGTGACTGCAAATGCCGTAACCTCAAAATATTCCAAGTAACTTTATCTTTACTTGATAATTCAAAATGGTTACATTTCCCTTATGAAATCGAAACATGGTTGCTGTGTAACCACTTTTAGGAACAAATGTACTGTTAGTTTCAGGAAGTAAATCAACCAGTGAGGAGAGCACATGTGTCATATTACCCTGATGCTGTCCACCGACTGAGATGAGGTTCTTCATGGGGGGATCTGGACAGCGCTGTGCAACCGCTCGCCTTACATTAAACAAGACAGAAAGGTAAAACGACATGATTAGTCTTCTGATAATATTTGCATGGATTGGTTTGAATAAATAACCACTTACAGAAACTGCCCTCCCTGGGAGAAGCCCATTGCATTGTAGCCTCCCTTCAGTTTAGGGTCCTGAGCCAGTTGATTACACACAAATGACACCTGCTCATTAACATCCATAAAGAAGCCATTTTCAGTGTCCTGTAAAACAAAAATCAAAATCAGATCTTTTCATTTGAAACAACAACAGGCATGAGACGAATTGAGGATATGGACCTGTTTTACCTGTACGACAGTCTTGCCGATCATCAGGGAGAGCACATATATTCCTGGGACTTCCTCTTCCACCATCTTCTTCATTGCACCCATGCTCAGTGGATTGCAACAACTGTCTCCTGCAAAAAGATGAACAAATAACAGTGAAAATGAGCAATTATGGTAAACTCAAAACATCACTCAGTAGGTGTGTTTCTATTAATGTGGTAAACATGGTTCTAGGTAATTTCACCAAAATGATGTCATTTCCATAGGTCATGGCACTACAAGGTGTTTATTAGAGAAGCAATTTAATGTTAATATTATAAATAATAATCATTTTTCAATCACATGTTGTGTACTGCAGATCATAATAACCCCTACTGACAAAATATGGATGAAATTAAAAAATGAGAAGCTATTTTATGGATTTGTGCATTATTATTAAGGAGAAATGTGATATACAAACAAATGGAATGTCAAATAATTCGATTTTTTTTTAAATGGTGAAGATTCACTTAGTACATTACCATTCACTAGTTTAGGGTCGATTCAATTTTTCTTTTTAAAAGACATTAATATTGTATTCAGCAAGGATTAGTGTTGCCACAATACCAAAATTTTGACTTTGATACGATACCTGACTAAGTAGTATCACGATACTACTACTGACCCGATACTACGAAAAAATATAGAACAACAGGAAAAGTACTTGAATAATAGATGATCCAAATGGAGGTCATAATTATTTTATCTATTAAAACAAAGCATTTCATGCCCCCTTAAAAAAAAATAAATAAATAAAATAAAATAATAATAATCACATGCAAGTGCCACTACACAGGATTATGGTGAACAACTACCAAGCCTACAGGTAGAGATATTTTCTATATTGGTAAGTTAGCTTAAAGGATAAAGCCAAATCTCATTTCATAATATAGTAATTTTATTTCACAACAACAATTTATATCATGACATAGTCATTTGTTTGTTATTTTTATTTTAATAAGAACCTAGATGCAAGTAACAAACTAAAGGACCACTATAACAAAACAAAGACACAAATAAAATAAAGAGGGACCTATAAAATCTGTATTATTTTTTCCTAAATTACAATTTAATTTTCTAGACTCTATTTTAACGGTTACATTAAAAAAATTTTATCAAAAACCATGTCTAATTAATTGAAATCATGAAACTTGCAAAATTTAAACAAAAATACATGTTTTTAAGGCCCTATGAGATACGTTTTATTTTTTTTTCTCAAATTCAGTTTTGTTTGTGAATCTCTGTTTTTCCATTAATTTTCTCTATTAATTCTATTTAATAATTTTATTACATTTTAATAATCAAAAAATAAATTTTATATATATATATATATTTTTTTTTTCTTTCTCAGAAACACTGTGCTGTGCTGTGTATTTACAATTTTCTGGTAAATAAATTCTGGTAAATATTCCTTAAACATTGTTTTAATAATATTTTTATTATTAGTAGTAGTACTATCTTTACATTAAGTAATATATTCATATATTTCTGACTGTCAAGTTAAACCCAACTTTTATTTTGACGCGTTTCTGTGAAGACCTTTAGGGTCTTCATTATATGAAGATAGTTTTCCGCAAAAGAAACTGTAAAATGCTCATGAAGTGACTCTTAGAGCAGTTCTAGAGATTATGTTCATGTACTCGTATATTGAAGCGGCAGAGGCTGAAAACACCGCAAGTGTCACGTGTATGTGTGTAGTAAAGAAAGCTGCGAGTCTGCGCCATTCACTAACACAGACATGCAGAAATACGCCTCTTATTAAAATACATTCTTCAAGTATCGGTACTAGCACCGAATCGTACCGTTTTTAAAAGCAGGGTCGCGATATTTTTTAAGTACCGGGATATCGTGTAACACTAGCAAGGATGCATTACATACATTTAAAAATTCCTGAAAAAAAAGATCATGGTTTCCACAAAAAAATATGCAGTCTCCAGCCTTTTTATTATTATTATTTAAAAAAACAAAAACAAATTTGATTTCAAAAACCGTGTTATATGGGCCATTCTACACAACTGGTCCAAAGTCAGAGTTGGAAATGTCTTGGGGAAAAAAAAATTTAATTTTCTAAAAAATTGTATGTATGCAAATTGTATAAAGTACAAGGTACTCATTTCTAGTAAGTGTGCAGTTAATTGTCATATTGTATTTTCAGAGTTTTAGAATATTTGCCCTCTCCCCAAATTTGTCACTACCAAAACACACACAAAAAAAAATAATTAGAAGGGTTATATTGACATATTAAGATTTTGCTTACATCTAGATTGTGAATATATTTTTTGCCATTTTATTAAAAAAAAAAAAATTCAGAGGAAAATCCATTACAATAAAATTTTTAACAGTATTTCAAGTGTATGAGATTTGTTGTATTTTGAAACCATTTTTTTCTTTGGAAAAGGCAAAAAGTTGATCATACTGATTTTAAAGTTAAGGATTCATTAGATTGCATATACATTGAACCATACATCATAACATCCTAGTTGAATTCAGTATTTTTGACAAAACATCCCATGTTTCGGTAGTGACAGTAATGCTTTGGTAGCAAACATCACATTACAGAATTTTAACTTGCATACTAAAACACTAAACTTAAAGTTACAAACAGATTTCATATTCAGATTTTTGAGAAACAAAAACTGCTGAGCCCATTTGATGGTTAGTGAGTGTTTGTGTGTGTGCAAAACAAAAAACTGCAAGATGATGCATTTCAAAACGTTAGCGTAAGCCACTGTATACACAAAAACCTTTTTGTAACGTGACCACTGTATATTACCCTAATGATTCACATTATTCAACGACTCCGGCCTATTTATTTGAACAGGTGTGGATGTGATGTAGACAGTGTCTCACCCATGCCGTGCCATATCACCAGAGGTACTGTGGCATTAATGCCCCACGATGATCCACACAGCAACAACAGACACCCAGACACAGCGATGAGGCGAACAGCCGCTGATAAAGCCATACTTGAATCCGAGCCTGAAGATGTGAACATATTTACATCCCTTTTAACAGATTATACTTACAGGAAGGGAAAGCATTATGAGGAAGTGAATAAGTAAAGTCGTCACCCACAATAAATTGTGTGGGTTAATTCTGCGCCACACAATTTTAAAATGTCAAAAGTATTTATTCAAGATGCACAACAAACAAAAATTAAGAACATTACGAAACACTTTCATAGCAACTTAACGATTAATGGCCTTCGGTATCGTCTCCTTTAATATTTGCGATTATACAGCCTTGATATCGCTAAGCTAGAAACAGATATACACACGTTTATAAATGTTATATATGTTAGAAATATACAAATATTTTAATTATAGCCATTGTGCACTTACTGTGATAACTTTCTGCTCATTCAATCACATGACACACGAAAACACCGCTGACGTCAAACAAATGCGTCCATGGCTGCAGATATTAGATGTGTATATCATAGCATTAAACCTGTCTATAGACATCTGTACAGTCAGTCGGTCCAGAGTGTTTACATTATGATGTTTTCCAGCACGGGGAAGTCTCAAGATGTCATGTGATCAACACAGCTGCAGATCAGGCAAAACAAGAACTGTGGCTCTTTTGGAAAGCAACAATAGTGTAAAGCCGGGTCAGCACTAATGTCTCCCGGTAAATTAAACATTTACCATTTATAGAAGTAATTAAAACGGTTTGTGTGGTTATGGCAGGGTTGAAAACGATTTTTTTCTTCTAAAGCATCCAGCGACTGAATCCAACATCTGTTTATGAATCGTATTAATGGTAAGAATAAATAACGCAATGTATGTCAAACTTTGTGTTTGTATAACTAACATTATCTGTGTATATAACGTAACATGAATTAAAATGCAAAACTTTGTAACATGTTTTTACATTAAGCTAATGTTTTCTCGCTTTTTTATTTTTTTTTTCATGAGATGGGTCCAGTATAGACAAGTAGAAGGACCCTAAAGTAAAGCTCTTGAAGAAGTGAATTGCATCTTTATTTTCTCCAGGGTTCAGGTAACGTTACACAAGATAAAGAATGTCATGGTCACTGATGCTGTTGACATAAAGATGTTGGATGTTGCTGATGTCAGCTGATCCGTTCTGTTAACCTTTGTGCTTGTCGAATGTTATGTTAAGTTACTGTCATGTGCTACGCTAGAGATAATTGTAATTTGTATGGTATTTTATATTGTCTATAGCGCTTGGACATTTTCAGCAAGGTGCTACAAGAGGTTTGGGCTTCCCGGTAGATGCAGTCGACCTCTGAGTAAGTATTTTATTTTTATTATTTAATAAACTTAAACTGCTAAACAAGAAATATTTAAACCATATTAAATGAGGAGGCAGATGGACAATCCTAAAGATGTAATAGTATTTGAAAGGAATCTGGAAGGTCGCAAACAAAAAACATTTTCACATAATTTCCCTGGAATTTTTTTTAAACATTATATAACGACAGACATATTTGCTTAACGAAAGAGGAAGAGGAAAGAGAAAGACTCAATAGAAGATGGGACTGATGATCTCAAACACTGATGTGGAGAACTAGACAGAAATTTATGAAAACTGAAATGGGTCATTCCGTGTCATCTCAACCAGAGGTCCCCCCGGCTCAAATTTTTGATTTTGCTTATATTTTTATAAGGAAAAATATTAGCAAGGAAAGGAAAGGAAAGATAGACATGTATAGGAACGATAGTATAGTAATGAAAGCAAAAAAATATTAAATCTCATGGATGAATATTTACTGAGTAATCCACTATTTTGTAGAGGGAGGTCAAAATGAATCACCTTAGAGTCAAGATACAGGTTTTTTCAAAGTTTGCATGCCTGTAACTCAAGAAGTATTAAAGATATCTTAATGCCCTTTTAGCTATTGAAACTTTCCTTAAGAAACTTTCCTTTTGGTATCTTTATTTTTAATGCCCTATGAGATTCGGTTCCAGAGATATTGAAATTTCAGTATGTCTTTAGGAGTAAATTGTTAAAATGCACACATTTTCAGTACTCAAAAACCAAATGTGGATCAGTTTGAAAAAATATGATACTTCTTTTCTTTTAAAGTGGAATGTCTGAAGAACAAATAATGTTAAAACTAGAGATGTATCTCGCTTCTTTCTGTCAACTGCCATAATTATTCTTTTCCCAAAGTTTGCATGCCTATAACTCAAGACGAATTAAAGATATGACAATATGATTTAGAATCTTTTTGTTAATAAACTTTTATTTAGGAATCTTAATTTTCAAGGGCCTGCATCATTCAGCCCCAGAGATATGGGAATCTCAATGAGGCTCCATGTCCAGATTGTTAAATGTTAACCATTTTCAGTGGTCAAAAACCAAATGTTGGTCACTTTGTATACAGCTGATACTTATTTTAAAGAACAATGTCTGAAGAAGAAATGTTGAAATTAGAACTGTATTTTGTTTCTCTCTACCAAAACAATTGCATAGAACACACCTGTTTGAGTGCTGAAAGTGCATTGAAATGGTCAAGTTGAGGCACATTACCTTGCTTTCTGTAGTCTATTCATAAGATTCTATATTTGAATCAGATGGATTTGGAAGAATGGATTATGTTTATTTTAACAGCTTCTGAAGCTACCAAGAGTTTAAACATGCAGTATTATAACATGTTTGAAACAAATCCCACACCTTATAGGGAAGTGTGGTTGCAATAGACCAAGATGTGCCTCACCTGGATTAATTATTAGATCTGGATTCATTATTGTCATAAAATAAGAAACATAGTCATAGATCAAGTAGTACCTACTGCTAAAGGGGAAAAATTGGGCAGATTCACTGATAGTACCTCAAACATTTAATTCTCTCATACTTTAAATAATTAACACTGGGTAATTCTGAACCCTAGGAAAATGGTAATCTTATTTTGCATTGCACACTGTTCATACTTTACCTAAAAGTTAACAATTAATCCTGTTCATTCATAATCTGATATGTCACACTGTACAATCCTAGTCACTGGGTTACTGTTATTATTCGCATATTTGCATTGTAAACACAAATGACTAGATAAACACAAAACTACATTTTTGACCATTGAAAATGGGTAGGATACTAAATTTGGAGCTGCACTGAGATCTTGATGTCTCTTGGATTAAACACAATTGTTTTGCAATTGCAATTGTTTTGATAAAGGGAAACAAGATACAATTCTAATTTCAACATTATTTCTTCTTCAGACCTTGTTCTTTAAATAAAATATCTATCAGCTGTACACAAAGTGACCAACATGTGGTTTTCGACTACTGATAATGGGTAATATTCAACAATCTGGACATGGAGCCTCATTGAGATCCCCATATCTCTGGGACTGAATGATGTAGGGCCTTGAAAATTAAGATTCTGTTTATGAAGAACTAAAATGTAAAATCGCATTGTGATATCTTTAATATGTCTTGAGTTATAGGCACGCAAACTTTGGAAAAACTATATTTATGGCACTCAGACTGATATGTTCAGTGCAGTTGTTTTGACAGAAAGAAATGAGATACATCTCTAGTCTTAACATTATTTGTTCTTCAGACATTCCTCTTAAAAGAAAATAAGTATCATATTTTTTCAATTTGACCACTGAAAATGTGTACATTTTAACAATTTACTCCTGGAGCCATATTGAAATTTCTTGCTTGTTAAAAGCTCGTTAAGATTATCTAAAAGGGCACTGAAATATCTTTAATACTTCTTGAGTTACAGGCATGCAAACTTTGGAGAAAAAGTGCTGTTTCTCCATTTTTGAATGGTCATCATTGGCACATGATGCAACAAAGATTGCTAAAGTCAACATATTTTACCAACAGAACTACTAATCTCTGTGTAAAAATAAGATAATGATGCTGCCATCTTTCTGAAGGCATTTTACCCCCCTATAGCTTGACTCTGAATCTAAGGTGAAAATTGCCATTTTGACCACCCTCCACAAAATATTGGATTACTTAATAAATATTCATCCATGACATTTAATATTTTGGCTTTCATCAGTATACATGTCTATCTTTCCTCAGAAAAAAATATTAGCAAAATCAAAAATTTGAGCCAGGGAAGTTTTTGAAATTTGACACGGAATGACCCGGTTGTAAATACAGCATTGATAAAACAGCGAACAAAACACAAATAAGATCAATTGCATTATCTGAAAAGTTTTGCTTTTGTTTCAGGATTTGTGGATGTCATACTTAATCTAACTCAAGCTCAGTCCAAAACGTACACTTTGATCCACGATCATGGCACTACAAAACGGTTATTCCATTAACTCTACCACGGACGACCAGGATAGTGACACTGCACCACTTCTAGAGAAGGAAGTGAAAAAAATCATAGGTTAGTCTACAGTTTGACCCTCTTGCAGTTTGTTAAATATCTGCATGAAATGCAGTGGTTTGTTTCATGTTTTAAATGAGCTTCGTAGGTCTTGTCACACACATGCTACCATTCAAAAATTTTGGGTTGGTAAGAATTTTTTATGTTTTGAAAGAAACCACTTACCAAATCAACTCACCAATGCTGCATTTTTTTTTTAATAACTTTTGTAGATTAATATACACTACCAGTCAACAGTTTTTGGACAGATTTTTAATGTTTTTTAATGAAGTCTCTTCTGTTCACGAAACCTGCACTTATTTGATCCAGAGTACAACAAAAGCAGTAATATTATGTAATATTTGTACTATTTGAAATAACTGCTTTTTATTTGAATATATTGTAAAATGTAATTTAATTCCAGTCTTCAGTGTCACATAATTCTTCAGATATCAGATATTTCTTTAGAATTTCTATAGAAATCAATACTTTTATTTAGCAAGGATGTTTTAAATTTATCAAACGTGATGTTAAAGACATTTATAATGTTACAAAAGATTTCTATAATAAGTGTTTTTTGAGCAGCAAATCAAAATATTAGAATGATTTCTGAAGGATCATGTGACTGGAGTAATGATGCTAAAAATAGTTAAAATATTTCAGAATTGTGCTGTTTGTGATCAAATAAATGCAGTAACATTAAAAATCTTACTGTTCAAAAACTTTTGACTGGTAGTGTATTTTAAAATGTAATTTGTTTTATCAATGTTGGAAATAGTTGTGTTGGAAATAGTTGTGTTGCTTAATATTTTTGTGGAAACACAATACATTTTTTCAGGATTTAATGCATCCTCAATAAATATGAGTATTCATTTCAGCTCTCACCTTAAACCTTTGAATGGTAGTGTACTAAGTGACTGTAATCTTAACTAATGTTTGTTTGTTTTTTAATGTGTAATTATTTGAAATTTCAGAGTGTGTTTGTATGTGTAACAGTGCCTCCCAAATGCTGCTCTGTACGATGCAATCTGGCTGTTATGATGTTCTTTGGCTTTGCTGTGGTCTATGGTCTACGTGTAAATCTCAGTGTTGCCATGGTTGCTATGGTTAATGGAACCAGTGACCAGTCACCATCCAATAGCAATGTATCAAATGAGTGTCCAGTACCCCCCCATACACTTGACAACAACAGCCAAAGTTTAGAACAGCCAGATGGGGTAAGAATAAACTGCATGCAGCTTTTCATGCACTGAACTTGGTGCATCTGCACAAACATGTATTTTAATAACACGTAATACTTGTAATACTTTTTAATACTCTGTCCTTGTCATATTCCTCTCTCTTTACTTTTCTTTTCCTAGATTCCAAGATACCCATGGGATTCCAAAACGCAGGGAATGCTGCTCAGTGGTTTCTTTTTTGGATACCTGTTTACTCAGATCCCAGGAGGTTACCTATCAGGTCGCTTTGGAGGAAGTCTGTTCCTAGGTGGGGGTGTGCTTGGAACAGCAGTTCTCACTCTCCTCACTCCACTGTCAGCAAAACTTGGAGCCAAGTGGCTGTTTGCCTTGCGTGCACTGGAGGGATTTGGGGAGGTTAGAGGGCGTTTGTAATAGCCTAAAAATACTCCACAGTGATGTTTCAAATAGAGAATGTCTGTATTTGAAACAAGTCTGCATCTTTTTTGTCTAGGGTGTGACTTTCCCTGCCATGATGGCGATGTGGGCCCGATGGGCTCCTCCACTGGAGAGGGCTCGTCTGATGACGTTTTCCGGTGCAGGCTCTAGCTTTGGTGCCTTTGTGGCTCTTCCTCTCACTGGCTTCATCTGCCATAGTCTGGGGTGGCCAGCAGTCTTCTATTCCTGTGGTGAGAAAAAATAATATTTAAATTATGAATGCTTAACAGTTTGGGATCTGTAGGATTTTTGTGTGTTTGTTTGTTTTGAAAGAAATTAATAGTTTAATTCTACAAGGATGCATCAACTTAATCATAAGTGCAAGTAAAGACATACAGTTGAGTTCAAAAGTTCACATACATCTTGCAGAATCTGCAAAATGTTAATTATTTTACCAAACTAAGAGGGACCGTGCAAAATGCATGTTATTTTTTATTTTGTAATAAGACCTGAATAAAATATTTCACATAAAAGACAATTACATATAATTCACAAAAGAAAATAATAGTTGAATTTATAAAAAATGCCCCATTCAAAAGTTTACGTACACTTGATTCTTAATACCGTGTTGTTTCCTGAATGATCCACAGCTGTTTTTTTGTTTAGTGATGGTTGTTCAGGAGTCACTTGTTTGTCTTGTAAAGTTAAACTGCGTGCTGTTCTTTAGATGTTCTTTATGTGTTCTCCTTCAGATCCCACAAATTCTTTGGTTTTTCAGTGTTTTTGTGTATTTGAACCCTTTCCAACAATGACTGTATGATTTTGAGATCCATATTTTCACACTTGAACATTTGAACGGGGTAATTTTTATAAATGAAACTATTATTTTCTCTTGTGGACTATATGTAAACATCTTCAATGTTAAAGATCTTATTCAGGTCAGTACTAAATAAAAAAATAACATGCATTTTGCTTGATTCCACTTATTTTGGTAAAATCATTAACATTTTGCAGATTCTGCAAGGTGTATGTAAACTTTTGACCTCAGCTGTGTAATATATGAAAATACTTAACAGTCCTTACTCTTGTCTTCATATTTAATGTAATATAACACCATCATATCTTGTATATTGGTAACACTTTACAATAAGGTTCATTAGTTAACATTAACTATTTTAGGTAACATGAACTAAGAATGAACAATTCTTCTAAAGCATTTATTAATCTTAATGTTAATTTCAACACTTACTAATACATTATTAAAATTACATTGTGTGTGTTAACATTAGTTAATGCACTGTGAAGTGACATGAACTAACAATGAATGGCTGTATTTTTATTTACTTCCATTAATAAAGATGAATAAACAGTGTAATAAATGTATTGTTCATTTCATTGTTTGTTCATGTTAGTTAATACCTTAACTAATGGAACCTTATTTTAAAGTGTTTACTGTAGATTTTATATTCAAACATATATCCATTAAAGTGTTTTTACCACCAGGTGGTGTAGGATTCCTTTGGGCAGTGTTTTGGTTTATCTTCGTGTCAGATGAACCTCGAACTCACCCAAGAATTAGTGACAGAGAGAAATATTACATAATTAACTCCATAGGTTCACAGGTATGAACTCATTTTGATCTCATTCTTTATTCAAGTGAATAATTCATGCTAGAAAAAAAAATAAAAGCCAGCATGATGATATGCAAATATGTTATTAAATTTAAAAGGAATCATCAAATAACATGAATTCCCAACATGTCTTCCTCTCCATAAGTAACCTGAGGTTTGGATCTATTATGTTGATTTGGTATTTCTCTGTTTTTAAGGGGACGGCACATGGTTGGTCAGTGCCTATATTGTCTATGATGTTATCTGTGCCTCTTTGGGCCATAATCATCCCACAGATGTGCTCCAACTGGTCTTATTACACTCTCCTCACCTCACTTCCCACTTACATGGACACTGTGCTCCACTTTGATTTGCGACAGGTGAGGCAATCAGGATATTTCGATTAAATCAGTCTGGTTTATATGCTGTCTCTTACTCTATTTCATTTTGTTTTGTTCAATCAGAATTCGTTCCTCTCCTCTCTACCCTATCTGGCTGGCTGGCTGTTCTCAGTGGGCTCAGGTGTGCTGGCAGACAACCTCCTGGAGAGGGAGCTCCTGAGTGTCACAGCTGTCCGAAAAATCTTTACTTTCCTTGGTATGAATAACAAATAAATATCTAATAGAGAGAATTTTAAAACCATTTTCCATTTATTTGCAATAGAATTTTTTTTTGTAAAATTATAAATGTCTTTACTGACACGTTTGATCAGTTTAATGCATCCTTGCTGGATAAAAATTTTATTTTATTTTTTTCAATCCTACTTTCCCAGACCTTTTAATGATCACGGTCACGATCACACGTCACTGTTTCAATAAAATTATTAAGAAGCAAAGTTTTTAACATTGATAATAATAATTTAATTTTTCTTGAGAAACAAATCATCTTATTAGAATGATTTCTGAAGGATCATGTGACACTAAAGACTGTATTATTGCAGTTTAACTGTGACTTTATTAATATTTTGGTTTTGTGTGCCATAGGTCTGTTTCTACCCGCTGTTTGCCTGCTCGCTGTAGGCTTCACGGGTTGTAGCAGTGTGCTGGCCGTGAGTTTACTCACTTTGTCCAGTGCACTCGGGGGATTCAGTGCTGCTGGTGTCTACATTAACCAGATTGACATTGCTCCACGGTACAAAACCAAGACTGTCTGGATTATTATATACAGAGCTGTTCATTACATCAATTTCTAGGCCAACCCAGAAGGCTACTTCACCTTTTGTTCCCTTTGGGTTTTTGAATTTTTAATTAAAATAACGTTTTAACATACTAATTGTCTTCTGGGTTATAGGACTACAAACTGAACAGCTTGTTTCTAAACCTAAAAACAATCTTTACAAGCTTCACTTTTATTACAATAGTTATATCTCCTCCTGTGCTCTTTTCTTCCAGGTATGCGGGTACACTTTTAGGAATCACAAACACTTTTGGGACCATCCCTGGAGTTCTTGCACCAATTGCTGTGGGTTACCTGACCAAAGATGTAAGTTGGTGTTTTATACCTTGTGTATCACTGCGGTTGTTTAAAAGAATTCATCAGCGAACGTTGACATTTTTATGTGTTCTCCCTTCCTTTGTTTTCCGAACAGCACTCGGTTACAGGATGGAGAAACGTGTTCTGGTTGTCAGCAGGGATTAGCGCTTTTGGAGCAATCTTTTACGTGATCTTTGGCACTGGAAAGATTCAGAGCTGGGCCAGGATAGATGAGGAATCAAACACGGAGGATACACACAAACATTCCAGTTGACCAAATCAGACGAATATTGATACTTAACACACACTGCCAGGCAAACATTTGGACAAACTTCATACCGTTTCATGATTTAAAAGACAAATATAAAATATGCCTACTTTATAATTTCTTTTTAATAAATGGACCTGATAGTGACATTTTTTTAGGTCACTACATAATTCCAATATGTGATATTTTATAGTTTTGATCACTATTAATGTGGACTGTGATAGTATTAATTACACTTCATTCAGGGTTTTAAAGGGAGCATTTGAAGTGCCTTACAACATGTAGTTTATTAGTCTGGCAATATTTTATTCATTGCTGAACAATTCAGAGTTAATCATAATACAATGCAACAGAGAATTCAGAGTAATTCCATTTCTTAATGTCATACCGTTCAAACAAGTGTAATTTTTGTTACAGTGGTGAAACTAAACTGATTCAGGGGTTTTATCTAAATGTAATTACATTTGAAAACACTTATTAATAAGCACTTTAATGCATTAACAATGAAAATGCCTTGCTTTGTGGTACGAGTGCTATTCAGGTAATTTTGAACTTGCTAATTAAGTAAATAAACGGTGTCATTCAGTTCAGCACTTGGCCACTTTATGTTTTCATGAAAATCATAATTTGTTATACTTTTACTAGCAGATACAGTTCATATGTACTGGAACAGGCCAGACGTGGAACATTAATGTTTATTTGAAACACTCAGAGAGTCTTACTTGAGTCTCAATGGCCAGTACTTTTTTTTTTAAATGCCTTGAATATCTCAATTGCCCAGTATTACTATTTCATATTCATTTATAATTTTGATCATGCTCAATAAATACAATGGTATTTTCACAGTACAGAGTCCTGTTCTATCTGCTTGTCACCACCTGTTGTCTGTTCTGTAATATGGATGAATAGATCATTAGTTAAACATTTGTATTCCTAAGTGCGATTACATAATAAACAACCTCACATTATTTTAATGGCTAAAGTGTAAATATTGCATGAGGCTTTACATAGTATTGGAGGGGACTCGATTTCTCACAACAACGGCCAGCAGATGGCGCATCACAGTTGATAAATAGCTAGATTATAAGAATGACTCTCACATTTTCCATCAGATAGTACGTTTAAATGTCACATATCTTAAATTTGTTTATTACTATAACTAAAGTCAAGGGGCAATAATACCACATATTTGAACAACGTAACTGCCTATGTCAGATAAGCTTCGACACGTCCACCTTACCTTAGCACTGCTGAGAAAACGACCCGGATGTACTTGGTGAATGCGGCAAGATCTCACGTGCTTATTTACATGTATGACACTGATGTAAGCGTCACTGGGCGTTTTAACCTTTTGTTTTATTAATATAGTGCTAAGTTTGACGTAATATATCGATTTTATCAACAAGACAGCGAATCTATTTAATTGTTTTAGGTTAGTTTCTTTAATCGCTCCTATCGTTGTAAATGCACCCTTTCCATAGTTTAAATAAGTGTAAATGAGCAATCTGTAGTTCATGACCATGAGGACAAAAATACGACTGGTAGAGCAATAAAATAACCTTTCTCGTGTTACACTTTTACTAGCTGTTCAGAGGAGCAAAGAATTTGCTCTATGAACTTGATCTTGCCCTGTTGCATTGTTTATCAGATGAGTCATATTTTGCTTTTCTGCTTGAAAGACGTAGTCGAGGAAACCTATTAAGCTTATGTGTGACCTGGACCAGAAAACCAGTCTTAAGTAGCACGGGTATATTTGTAGCAATAACCAACAACACATTGTATGGGTCAAAATGATCTATTTTTCTTTTATGCCAAAAATCATTAGGATATTAAGTAAAGGTCGTGTTCCATTAAGATATTTTGTAAATATTCTACCGTAGTTATATGTTTAGTAGTTTATGATTAGTAATATGCATTGCTAAGAAATGAATTTGGACAAGGTTAAAGTGTTTCCTCGATATTTTAATTTTTTTGCACCCTCAGATTCTAGATTTTCAAATAGTTGTATGTCGGCTAAATATTGTCCTATCCTAACAAACCCTACATCAATGGAGCTTATTTATTCAGCTTTAAGACAAAAGTTGGACCCTTATGGCTGGTTTTGTGGTCCAAATGACCCTGGACCACAAAACCAGTCATAAGGGTCAGTTTTTCCATTGATGTATGGAATATTTGGCCGATATACAACTATTTGGCCGATATACAACTATTTGAAAATCTGGAATCTGAGGGGGCAAAAAAATCAAAATATTGAGAAAATCGCCTTTAAAGTTGTCCAAATTAAGTTGTTCACAATGCATATTTCTAATCAAAAAATAAGTTTTAAAATATATTTACGGTAGGACATTTACAAAATATCTTCATGGAGCATGATCTTAACTTAATATCCTAATGATTTTTGGCATAAAAGAAAAATACAATGTATTGTTGGCTATGGCCACAAATATACCCGTCCTACTTATCCTGGTTTTGTAGTCCAGGGTCACATATATGAACTGTAGGTCTTTAGATGGGTGAGATTTTTAAAAAACTAAAAAATTTATTTTATTTTATTTTACTAACGATAAGCAATATCTCGCTCAGCAGCTGTGAAGTGAATAGGAATGACTTTCTTTCATTCATGGACATTTGCATTCTCACCAAAGGTCTGAGACGGACCCATGGGGTTCTCACACATGCAGATGTTTGTTTCCCTGACCCCCACCCATTTGCATTACACCTTAGAAATGCATAACACATGGAGAGGATTTGCAAGTGTCAGTTTGTTGCCTTGAGGGGGAGGTGGAGGATTTCTGCATTTAAGTTTAATTGTTTTGATTTGTTGTAAGAAACCTATAATTTGGTTTAATATTTATGACTATATTTTCAGTTTCATTAAATACTTTTTCATTTACTTTACATTTGCAGATATTTTGGTCCAGACTGACTTGTCATTCAAAGCAGCCAAATTTCACAAGTAAACCATAACATAAAGCTATCTTGCAGTGAGGCCTGCTCTGTGTTTGAGCCTTCAGGGAAAAGTTCAGGCCTTTCCCTCTGTATTGCATGACTCAACACTGTTCCCATGCCAGCCACTGACGCTGATTCGTGGCACACATTCCCCATGCCCTCCCCCACACTTGTTGAGTGTCTGAGATAGAAACCAAATGGCGGTTTATCTGGACAAATAGATATTAAGCCTGTTAGCATTGCACTGCTACATGAACCAGGTAAACAGGCCAGACCAGACCAAGAGTCACTGCAGTATACAAAAAGACAAATGGTTTGAAACAGGGCAGGATATGCATGTGTTTTTTTTTGTATGTTGGGGTGGGACTTAAAGACAGCTGTGCTGTGAATAGTAATCATCTTTGGTGTGTGTGTGAAGAAAATAAAGAAGAAAGGTGGGGGGTCACTGTAATTTCACATAGTGAACTCATGTGGTGCTTTTTTTCTCAAATGCTGTGGAATCTATTTTTGATATATCAGTCATATGACTGGTTACTTACTGCATAATCCTGTTTACTTCATTTTAGGGGATTACTGTTAAAGAAGACCACGAAAATGATTGATGAGACTTTTCAAAAGGATTTGTTTGATTATTTGCTTGCTCTGTAAGTTTAAGTTTACTTAATCAGAGTTATTCAGTCTTTCTTATTTAGATTAGTTGTTTCCCAACTATCAAGTTGACTGGACTAACTACCTAGCATTTCATTTGATATTTCATTGTATTTCTTATTTCAAAATTATATACTGACAGCTATCACAAAGCGTGGTATACTAAGCAGTAGGCTACTGAAACAAAATTGCAATATTAAAGTAAAGCTATTTTAATATACAGTACCAGTCAAAAGTTTTTGAAATAATAAGATTTTTAATGTTTTTTACATTCTCTTCTGCTCACCAAGCCTGCATTCATTTGATCCAAAGTGCAGCAAAACAGTAACATTTTGAAATATTTTTTTGCTATTTAAAATAACTGTTTTCTATTGGAACATATTTTAAAATGTAATTTTTTCCTGAGATTTCAAAGCTGAAATTTTAGCATCATTACTCCAGTCACATGATCCTTCAGAAATCATTCTGATATTCTGATTTACTGCTCAATAAACATTTATTATTATTATTATGCTGAAAACAGCTGAGTAGAATTTTTCAGGTTTCTTTGGTGAATAGAAAGTTCAGAAGAACAGCATTTATCTGAAATAGAAATCTTTTGTAACATGTCTTTATCATCACTTTTAAAGCATCCTTGCTAAATAAAAGTATTCATTTCTATCATTAATTTTTCCCCACCCAAAAAAAATTATACCGACTCCAAACTTTTGAATGGTATAGTATATAATGTTACAAATGCTTTTTATTTCAGATAAATGCTGATCTTTTGATCTTTCTATTCATCAAAGAGTCCTGAAAAAAAGTACTCAACTGTTTTAAATATCAATAATGATAATAATAATAAATGTTTCTTGAACAGCAAATCAACATATTAGAATGATTCATGATCATGTGACGCTGAAGACTGGAGTAATGATGCTGAAAATGTAGCTTTGATCACAGAAATAAATTACATTTTAAAATATATTCAAATAGAAAGCAGTTATTTGAAATAGTAAAAATAGTTGACAATATTACTGCTTTTGCTGTATTTTGGATCAAATAAATACAGGCTTGGTGAGCAGAAAAGAATTCTTTTAAAAAACATTAAAATCTTACTCTTCAAAAACTTTTCACTCGTGTATATGTATATTTACACTGATATAAAATTAATTGCCATGAGTGAATCAGGACTAGGTTTAATTTATTTATTTTTATTTTTTCCTTTACGCAGTGTACAATGTGTTGTTAATTTTTGTGGACACAAATGATATTAAATTCTATTGTCCTCCTGAACCCACTTAATTTTCCCACACTTTATTACAACTGCTGCATTTAGAAAAATTGTTTATACTGTGTGTATAATTCATTTTTTAATTTATTGTCTGTTGACTATGCAAACCGTTGCTTGCATGAATGACAATGCCCAAGGACGATGACAACACCACTGTTCATTCAATTATGACTGATTACATTTTACTCAAATAGCCAGTCTTCTGTGTAATCTCTGCCTACAAGACATTCACTTATCTGAAGTGAAGTATCTGCAACCACTAGGGAAAATACCTCTATTATGTTTTTAATGTTAGATTTATGTTTTGCTTTAATTCAAAATAATTATATTAGAATACAAGTGTTAAGTCCCCTGTTTGGTTTTTTGACAGTAGCACTTTTGAGCTGTATGATCTTCACGAGTTTGTGTAAAACAGGATGATCATGTTCTCCAGCATAATTTGAAAATGAGCCAAAAAGCAAAGTTTCAGATGAAGCAAATATATCAGTCTATCCATACAGAGGCTTATACATGATCAATGCCACACATTTTAAATAGAATCTTAAATGGTTGTCCATGCTAGGAATTTTTAAAACTATTTATAACCAGGATTTTTTTTTTTTTTATTTCAAAATATTATTGAGGTCTCTGACTTTTAGACCCCACTGCGTGCTGCTTTGATTGTCACAGTATACGTCGCCCGACAGCGTCTGTGTCTGTGCTGCTGCTCTTGACTGAAAATAGCAGCTGTCGGGCTAGCATCTGTTACCTAGAGGAAGAGAGAGTTGATCGGAGGTTCAGGGGGAGATGCCAGAGGTTTGAAATAAGGCTATGAGGAATGCAAAGCATTGAAGATGGCACTGAAGGCCTGTAAGGCACCGAAAGGACTTGAAAATTCCCCACACCCGCAAAACAAAGAACTCTGAATGCATGAAATGCATACAAACTATGGGAAATTACACAAGTTTTGCTGCCTCCCATGGGCTTATGTTTCAAAATAGGATCTTTAAATCTCACTGTTCAGCAAATAGTCCTATCTGATTGCATTTAAATCTGAATTGATGAACCACTGGGTGGAGATGCATTTGAGACAATAGACCTGAGTGCCCTTATCAACTTTGGGCTTGATGGTAAATTGCTGACTAATTTACATACAGACTGGTCTGATCGCACGGTCTCTGGGGGTAGAAAGACTGGTTGTTTCTTAAAACAATAAAATAAAATAAAATTCAGTTTTCTTTACATTCTTCTAAAACTGTTGTGATTGAAAGCATGTGAACAAGACCGTGGGAATAAGCACAAACGTGAGAAAGAAATTAGAAAATGAACCACTTGCTGGCTATGCATATATTTTACAACCAGTAAACCCCTTTAGCTACTTCAGGATACTTCAAAACCACAGATTTAATTGTGAACTAGCAAACTAAATGTGATGGAGTGATTTAATTTAAACGAAATTCAATCAGTGATACATAATGCGGTCTCAGTTTTATAGTGATGATTGCCGTCATTCATCATAAGGAGACCAAAAATGCAAACTTGTGTGGTAAGCATCTTGTGACAACGTGAATTTAAATTGAAAAGACGTTTTGTAGTAGGCTATACGTTAACGTTCACGTTAAAAATGATTATTCGTGCTCTCTTATAGATTTGTTAGCTCGTTAAGCGTGGTGTATAATCAGTCAGATGTTTTCCAGTTATGGTTCATTCAACACATTTCAAATATTTGTAAAAATACGATTTCATACAGTCAAGCAGATGCTCTGTGAAACAAAGTAGTGACGTATGTTTGACGAGGCGGGGAGAATTTCACTCAATTGTGTGTGATTTGCGGGTCGATTGGGGAGGGAGAGGAAGCGGGGGGTTGCATACTAGTCGGTCCTCCTACCGTGTATAAATTCTCCAACCAAAGCGTTTTTCTTCCTCTTTCTGTTACCTGGCAAAGGGGAGCAGCAGCTGAGGAGTGATCTCTCAATCTTGGTAAGTTCTTTCTCTGTTGGTTAGGCCTTGCTTTTTAATACTGTCAATTATCGTCTTTTAGTGAACTTTTGGACAATTTTGAAAAAATTTCTTCAGGTTGATGGTTTCTAGTAATTTTTCAGCGTTGGTTCGTTACTCTGCGTGTTCTTACCACTTATGGTCTCTACAATGGCTTTCTTTTTGATTATGTGTTCTTAATTGAGGTTCCTTTTTAATTAGTAATATATTTAGAGGATATTTGGGGTTTAATGCCTTTTTCAATTATTTCCGTGAACGTTTATCTCTCAAAGAATGGGAACCGGGAAAAGAACAAAGGCACTGAGAGACTTGAAGTCGCGGGCCTGTTAAAAGCCTTACACACGTTCTCGCATCCAACAACTGTTATCAGTGACTGGAGAGCCAGATGTCTGCATCCTTATGGATTCCTTTCAGACATTTTGGATTTTTTCCTGTAACTTAATACCGCGCTACTCCAAAGAAACACGTGTCGCAGTTGCCTTATGATGAACTAGGCCGGTTCAAACTCGGGGCCATCTACCTGTTAAGAAATCCCCGCTCGAAAGTTTTAATAATGGAAAGTCTGTACGTCACTCATGCCTTTTTATTCAACTTGACTTTTCCTTTTTTAACACAGAAACTAATCAATCATGGGAAAGGAAAAGACCCACATTAACATCGTGGTTATTGGCCACGTCGACTCCGGAAAGTCCACCACCACCGGTCATTTGATCTACAAATGCGGTGGAATCGACAAGAGAACCATCGAGAAGTTCGAGAAGGAAGCCGCTGAGGTGAGAGTTTTAACACTTGTGCTGATTGTTTCGTGAATTTTTGTGAACCGCTTGCGGCACAACTCCGAGTAACAAGAGCCAAAATGGCGGCGGTAGCACGCGTTCCTGGGCTCAAGCCGGCTGGGTGTGGGAGTGGGCGGAGTTTAAGCGGGACTTGCTATGACGTTGCAGATTCTGTAATGGCGCCTTGTAGGCCGCTCAACATGTGCGCTGGTTCCATTCAACCTTTCAAGCAGTTCTATTTCCACTATTTAACTTCTCAGATCACTTGTGGTTCAAGCTAAAATTTAATATTTTATATCAAAACGTTAAAAAATGATTAAATGCCACCACTTAACTTTTTTTAATTTCTGTTTGCAAAACAGATGGGCAAGGGCTCCTTCAAGTACGCCTGGGTGTTGGACAAACTGAAGGCCGAGCGTGAGCGTGGTATCACCATTGATATCGCTCTCTGGAAATTCGAGACCAGCAAGTACTACGTCACCATCATTGATGCCCCTGGACACAGAGACTTCATCAAGAACATGATTACTGGTACTTCTCAGGTATGGCCACACTCCACCCATGCAGAACTGTGCTTTGACTAATATGTTAGGGTGAGGTTTGACTTAATGGATTTTTCCTCTCCTTCCAGGCTGACTGTGCCGTGCTGATTGTTGCTGGTGGTGTCGGTGAGTTCGAGGCTGGTATCTCCAAGAACGGACAGACCCGTGAGCATGCCCTCCTGGCTTTCACCCTGGGAGTGAAACAGCTTATCGTTGGAGTCAACAAGATGGACTCCACCGAGCCCCCTTACAGCCAGGCTCGTTTTGAGGAAATCACCAAGGAAGTCAGCGCCTACATCAAGAAGATCGGCTACAACCCTGCCAGTGTTGCCTTCGTCCCAATTTCTGGATGGCACGGTGACAACATGCTGGAGCCCAGCACAAACGTAAGTTTGTCTATGCAGGGATTGTGGAAAACGAATTCCATGAGTGGAAAAGCTTGTTCGGTGTGCTTGTCATCACATCTAAATTGACTCTGTCTGTTTTTAGATGGGCTGGTTCAAGGGATGGAAGATTGAGCGTAAGGAGGGTAACGCTAGCGGTGTTACTCTTCTTGATGCCCTGGATGCCATTATGCCTCCCAGCCGTCCCACCGACAAGCCCCTCCGTCTGCCACTTCAGGATGTCTACAAAATTGGAGGTTGGTATAACTTGTCAAATTTTTCAAGTTTAAACCAAAACGCTTGGATTTGGTTTTTAACGCTCTTCCAACTTTACAGGTATCGGAACTGTGCCCGTGGGTCGTGTGGAGACTGGTGTCCTCAAGCCTGGTATGGTTGTGACCTTCGCCCCTGCCAATGTGACCACTGAGGTCAAGTCTGTTGAGATGCACCACGAGTCTCTTGCTGAGGCCACTCCTGGTGACAACGTTGGCTTCAACGTTAAGAACGTGTCTGTCAAGGACATCCGCCGTGGTAACGTGGCTGGAGACAGCAAGAACGACCCCCCTCAGGAGGCTGGCAGCTTCAATGCTCAGGTTAGGCTTTCTCCCATCATCTTGGTCACCAAGTCACTTGAATTCCAGGGTTAATTGTGAACGCGTGTACTAATTTCTTTGTCTTTTTAGGTCATCATCCTGAACCACCCTGGTCAGATCTCTCAGGGCTATGCCCCAGTGCTGGATTGCCACACTGCTCACATTGCCTGCAAGTTTGCTGAGCTCAAGGAGAAGATCGACCGTCGTTCTGGCAAGAAGCTTGAGGACAACCCCAAGGCTCTCAAATCTGGAGATGCTGCCATTGTTGAGATGATCCCTGGCAAGCCCATGTGTGTGGAGAGCTTCTCTACCTACCCACCTCTTGGTAAGTTCATGTCATGCTAATCCACTCTCTTGCATCAGTATCGGTTGCTGCTTTTGTGAAGAACTTGGTGCTAATCGTTCTCCATCCACAGGTCGCTTTGCTGTGCGTGACATGAGGCAGACCGTCGCTGTTGGTGTCATCAAGAGCGTTGAGAAGAAAGTCGGTGGTTCCGGCAAGGTCACGAAGTCTGCACAGAAGGCCGCCAAGACCAAGTGAATATCCCTCTATCAAGCCGTTCCAAAGGTTGCGGCAAGTTCTTCCCAACCTCCTGGAATTTCTCTAAACCTGGGCACTCTACTTAAGGACTGGCTTATGCTGATTAAAACCCATCGGAAAAATTTTCGCAGGAAAGGAAACCAACTTGGATTTAAATGTGGCTCCATTTATTGACTGATAGTGCCTCTTTCAGTTGTTAAATTTGTGTTAATGGTTTAGAACTGCACCTGATGCCACAGTAAAATTTGGAAAGAAGCTGCTCAATAAACTAATAAAGGTATTAAAAATTGAAATTGCGCTTCGTCTCCTGTCATCAATGGGGAACTGGGGTGGGATTCGGGATGAGCAACTGTAATATGATTTGTCATGGTCTCGCAGCTGTTTTAACACGTGCTGCAGCCGGGTTTCTTCTACAGCGTGTCTGCTTTACTGATGTCTTCTCCTCCAATCGCAACTAGTGAATCCACAGCAAAGCTACCAATGGTACCCCTCATCTGAGCAGTATCTATGTGGTCTAGGTGTTTTTTCATATCCCACCCCTGTCTGAACCCGTATAAATTTAGACGGCCAGTGTGACTCGTTCCTTTCTCTCCAGTCTGCTCGGGGCTGTCTGTAGTGCTTGTAGTCAGGTAAGTTTATTATGGACTCATTTAATTCATACTTATGGAGTTGCTAGGCTATATGTTATAAGCTAAAGCATTCAAGTGCATTTAAAATATCAAGGCTGTCTAATTTTTCATAGTTACATTTTCAGGGTAGCTGGTTTGGACCAGGCTCATTTTTGCTTTCAGGATTCTTTTAAATCTCTACTACCTCTTTTCACTGACATGCATGTAGAGAGCATAAAGTTATTGGCAAAGCTGGAGAGAACATGGCTGGTGCTGTCATTCCAGTCCTTCAACATGGAGGACACGAAGTGAATAGAGGGAGGGGTGGGTGTTGCCAGATCAGGCAAAAAGAAGCTGGACTGGAGAAAAAATGGAAATAAGGCATTTGTTTAACGAAAAGGCAGGTTTCTAATTTAGTACTTGATAACGTATTATGGAAACGATGTTAGGGTTAAACGGTGTGTGTGTGAGAATTTCAACAGCTGCGGTTGATTAATCACAATTATTTGTGCTGTGTGAACCAAGCTTTAAGCAAACCTCCCCGAAACTGCGATTATATCGACTCGCGACTTTACAATCTCGTTTTATTATATAATACTTAAATTCTTATAGCATGCGGACATGGCAACCGATGGTGCGCGTTCACGCAGAGATTACCCTGACTGGAACGCGCGCACACGAGCCTGTTCGCTTGATTCGGTTTGACCGTTGTGAATTTATTGCCAAAATTCCTTGAATACTTTAAAAGACCGGGTAATGTTGGCGAAACTAAACCCAGCAATGTGTTTCCACAGTAAATTGACAACATGGGTAAGGAAAAGACTCATATTAACATCGTGGTTATCGGCCACGTCGATTCTGGCAAGTCCACCACCACCGGCCATCTCATCTACAAATGTGGGGGCATCGATAAGAGAACCATCGAGAAGTTTGAGAAAGAAGCAGCTGAGGTACGTCATTACAGCCGGGTGACTTCCGATGACTAATGTGTGTCGATGACAAGTATATTCTGGGCGTGTCTTATTAAACAACATGTGCTGTGAGCGACATCTACAGTTTAGTTGTATCGGACTCAGTCAGTTCTAAATGTACAAACTGACTGCCTACATTTTTTTTAATCCAAAATACAGCAAAAGCAGTAATATTGTGAAATATTTTTAGTATTTAAAATAACTGCTTTCTATTTGAATATATTTTCAAATGTAATTTATTCCTGCGATCAAAGCTACATTTTCAGCATCATTACACCAGTCTTCAGTGTCTCATGGTCCTCCAGAAATCATTCTAATATGCTGATTTGCTTTTCAAGAAACGTTTTTTTAATTTCCTTAATATTTAAAACAGTTGAATACATTTTTTCAGGAGTCTCTGATGAATAGAAAGTCAAATATCAGCCTTTATCTGAAATTAAAAGCTTTTGTAACATTATACACTATACCATTTAAAAGTCAGTATACATTTTCTTTCTTTTTTCTGAGAAAGAAATGATAGAAATGAATACTTTAGCAAGGATGCTTTAAATTGATCGATATGACTCTGATCATAGTGATGATAAAGATGATAAAGATATTTACGATGTTACAATAGATTTCTATTTCAGATAAATGCTGTTCTTCTGTACTTTCTATTCATCAGAGAAACGTGAAAATTGTTTTACTTTTCAGCAGTATTAATAATAAATGTTTTTCAAGCAGCAAATCAGAATATTAGAATGATTTCTGAAAGATCATGTGACTGGAGTAATGATAAAAATTCAGCTTTAAAATCACAGGAATAAATTACATTTTAAAATATATTAAAATAGAAAACAGTTATTTTAAATAGTAAAAATATTTCAAAATGCAAAACTGTTTTTGCTATACTTTGGATGAAAAAAATGCAGGATTGGTAAGCAGAAAAATCTGAAAACTTTTAACTGGTGGTGTATATGCTTGCATTTTTATTACAATATAATCATTTATGAAATGGAAAGAATTATGATAATTAAAGCAGTCCCATTAATGCATCACTTATAGATGTTATGTTTAAAAAGAAGTTCAATTGTAATGCAAGCTATTATTTCTATCTATCTATCTATCTATCTATCTATCTATCTATCTATCATCTTTTATTTGTATATATTATTATTTTGAACATTCTGTCTCACAAACATCTCAAATATGCCTGTAGATGGGCAAGGGCTCCTTCAAGTACGCCTGGGTGCTGGACAAACTGAAGGCCGAGCGTGAGCGTGGTATCACCATTGATATTTCTCTCTGGAAATTCGAGACCAGCAAGTACTACGTCACCATCATTGATGCCCCTGGACACAGAGACTTCATCAAGAACATGATTACTGGTACTTCTCAGGTAGGTTATTTTTTGTATTACAACAAACCTATCACAGGTTACTGTGCATAATGATTTTGTTGTTGCATTATTATTGTTTAAATATAAATTTTATGATTTTTTCCTCTCTCCTCCCAGGCTGACTGTGCTGTGCTGATTGTCGCTGCTGGTGTTGGTGAGTTCGAGGCTGGCATCTCCAAGAACGGACAGACCCGTGAGCATGCCCTGCTTGCCTACACTCTGGGAGTGAAACAGCTTATCGTTGGAGTCAACAAGATGGACTCCACCGAGCCTCCCTACAGCCAGAAGCGTTATGAGGAGATCACCAAGGAAGTCAGCGCCTACATCAAGAAGATCGGCTACAACCCCACCACTGTTGCCTTCGTCCCAATCTCTGGATGGCATGGAGACAACATGCTGGAGCCCAGCACAAATGTGAGCATCTGCTTTTTCCTGAATTGGAAGGGTTTCGTTAGGGTTTGTGATCATTGCATTTGTTCATGCTTTTTGTTTTGTATTTTCTTTATGGACAATAGATGAGCTGGTTCAAGGGATGGAAGATTGAGAGGAAGGAAGGTGCTGCCAGCGGTGTTACTCTTCTCGAGGCCCTGGACTCCATCCTGCCACCCAGTCGGCCTGTTGACAAGCCTCTTCGTCTGCCTCTGCAGGATGTGTATAAGATTGGAGGTAGGCATTTAAAACCAAGCAAGGTGACTGAATTTTAAAATAATTTTTTTTCATGTGACCCTGTACCACAAAACCAGTCATAAGGGTCAGTTCTTTTGAAATTGAGATTTATACATCATCAGAAAGCTCAATAAATAAGCTTTGGTTTGTTAGGACGGGACAATATTTGGCTGAGATGCACCTATTTGAAAATCTGGAATCTGAGGGTGCAAAAAAATCAAAATGTTGAGAAAATCGCCTTTAAAGTTGTTTAAGTGAAATTCTTAGCAATGCATATTACTAATAAAAAATGCAGTTTTGATATATTTATGATAGGATATTTACATCATATCTTCATGGAACATGATCTTAACTTAATATCCTAATGATTTTTGGCATAAAAAAATAGATCATTTTGACCTATACAATGTATTGTTGGCTATTTCTACAAATATACCTGTGCTTCTTACGACTGGTTTTGTAGTCCAGGGTCACATATATTTATTTGTTTTTATTTGTAGTTTTTGTTTTGCTATGTTTTCTAGTTTCACTTTTTGTTATTACATCAGTTTTAGTTTTTAGGGCTGCCATAGCTGATGTGGCAACTGGTGTAATTAAAAAATGCTTTCATTTTCTTTCTGCTTCATTTTCAGTTTAGTGTCATTGCAGTGATTCTCAAACAGGGCTTAAGAAAATTTCCAAGAGGCATCAAGATGACTTTAAAATAAGACAAAACAAGCATTAAAAAGCCACACTAACTAAATATATAAAGATATTTCTTTCTTCATTTGGTTCTTTCTTTAAAGAACCTTGGAAACCTGTAAATATGAAGGATTTCTAGATCTGGAAAAGTCATGTAAATTAATAAAATCTTAAAACTCCATGGGTGTTTTTAAAATATTTTAAGAAATCCTAATGCTTAATCCTTATCAAGTAATTCACAAACAGCATTTTCATGTTTAATGCAGACATTTTGTAAAAGCTTTATAATATCCACCTTTTTCCTCAGTGCGGAAGTAAGCCTATGGGTGAGACTTCCAGTTCATTATCTGCTATAGAGAAATAACGTGAAGAATAACAGAATGCAAAAAATGGTAAAAAAAAGTTTGCTTTACAAACCATTGTGCTAATAATGCATTAAAACAATATGGTTAGACACAACAATTTTCAATATCAAGCAGTAAAATGAGCTGTTGTGTACAGCTAAAAATAGCTGGACGCGGATGAGACCAGAAGCCAGACCCATAAAATTTACAAATGACCATGCCCGCTCTTACGTGAAAAATAAGGTGGATACCATGAATCTAAAATGTAAATGATTGTGCAGACTGTTGTAGTTAGTTTTGGAGTAATAAAAATAAATTTAGTACTTCCAAGTTATGTTGGTTTTATTTTTCATTCGGCTTAACGGAAGCAATTGCTACAGTTTTAGTTTTCATTTCCAATAACAACATGCCCTTCAATTTCATTCATTCACAATTTTTATGTCGGCTGTCACTCAAACATTGTGTTTCCCTCAGGTATTGGCACTGTGCCTGTTGGACGTGTTGAGACGGGAACTCTGAAGGCTGGTATGGTTGTGACCTTCGCCCCTGCCAACGTGACCACTGAGGTCAAGTCCGTTGAGATGCACCATGAGTCCCTCGCTGAGGCTCTCCCCGGTGACAACGTTGGCTTCAACGTTAAGAACGTGTCTGTCAAAGACATCCGTCGTGGTAACGTGACCGGAGACAGCAAGAACGACCCCCCTCAAGAGGCTGCCAACTTCACAGCTCAGGTTAGATATAAGTAATAGAATATTATCTGCATGATGTTCATAATATGAAGTGCTTCATTGTTTACCCTTCATTCTTGCAGGTCATCATCCTGAACCACCCTGGTCAGATCTCTCAGGGCTATGCCCCAGTGCTGGATTGCCACACTGCTCACATTGCCTGCAAGTTTTCTGAGCTCAAGGAGAAGATCGACCGTCGTTCTGGCAAGAAGCTTGAGGACAACCCCAAGGCTCTCAAATCTGGAGATGCTGCCATTATTCTTATGGTTCCTGGCAAACCCATGTGTGTGGAGAGCTTCTCTCAGTACCCACCACTGGGTAAGTATCATCATGAATGTTATTTTATTAAATGTTCTGCTTTAATTTGAACTCCTTACCATACCATTTCTACTTTTCAGGTCGTTTTGCTGTGCGTGACATGAGGCAGACCGTCGCTGTAGGTGTGATCAAGGCTGTTGACAAGAAAGCCTCCAGTGGTGGCAAGGTGACCAAGTCTGCTCAGAAGGCCGCCAAAACTAAATGAATCATCCCGTCAGACACCCAGCAAGCCTCATTGACATCCTACACTGCAATGTCTCAGAACCTGAGCACGGTTTTAAAGGACTGGCTTATGCTGATAAAAACCCACCGTAAAAGCTTCAGAAGGAAAGGAGGAAACCATGTACTTCTGAACACCTTAGGAGAAAACGATTATAAAAATAAACAATGATCATTCATCAGTTGTGCCATTATTATTTCTTGTCAAAGTCAAAGCATTATGAATGGGTTTTATTGTAAGTGCATTCATAAATAAATTCTTTTTGAACATGATAAATATAATTAAGATTCTTGTTTTTGAACATTTGAATTGTGAAACTTTCAGTGTTATTAACGTTGAAAAACATAAGCTGAAAGAAAATAAAATGCAAATATTAGATTTAACACTTAAAAAATATAGCTGATGTCAAAAGTTTACATCTGCAAAAATGGTAATTATTTTACCAAAATAAGAGGAATATATATAATAATATATAATATATAATAATATATATATATATATATATATATATATATATATATCATTTAGTACTGCCCTTCAGAAGCTACAGAAGATACTTACATGTTTCCAGTAGACAAAATAAGTTTAATTTACCCTGATATTCAAATTCAAAAAGTTTACACCTCTGGCTCTTAATGCATTGTGTTTCCTTCTGGAGCATCAGTGAGAGTTTGAACCTTCTGTAATAGTTGCATAAGAGTCCCTCAGTTGTCCTCAGTGTGAAAAGATGCATCTCAAAATCATACAGCCACTGTTGGAAAGAGTTCAAATACACAAAAATGCTGAAAAACCAAAGAATTTGTTGGACCTCAAGGATTTTTTGAAGAACAGCAGGCGGTTTAATAAAAAAAAAAAAACCTGTTTTTAAAAAAAAAAAAAAAAAAACAGCTGTGGATCATTTAAGTAACAACAGCTTTTAGAATCAAGTGCATGTAACTTTGAACAGGGTCATCTTTTTAATTATCTTTTTCAGGTCAGTACTAAATAAAAAATAACATGCATTTTGTGTGATCCCTCTTATTTTGGTAAAATAATGAACATTTTGCAGATTCTGCAAGGTGTATGTAAACTTTTGACCTCGTCTGTATATTTGTGGCAACTAACTGAAATGTTTAAGCTGAACTACTAAAATTACTAAAAATATAAAAATAAATAAAAACTAATTCAAAATGTTAAAACATACTATAACAGTATAAAAATAATACTAAACTACCGTCATGTACACACAGTGCAGTTTTTGGCTAAAAGATATTTTTGCTGGTAAAAAGAAAAGCAATTATTCATTCTTTTATTTATTAAAATTCAGCCAGCTGTTTTTAATTTGACAGTCTGTTGTTGTTGTTAAAGTCTCAAAAAACATTAAAGAAGACAGAAGAAATTTGCATGGAACAGCCATCATTCAAATGCATTTAAGCTGTGTGCCAACGCTTTTAAAACCTCTAAAGGTTAACCATGTACACCTTGATCAGGATATTACAAAAGCCTAAGGCCTTTGTACATAAAGATGTTGCTTTTAGCTGATACAGTACATCTGTACACACATCACCTGCTTCACACATGAACAGGTAAACATCAGGCATAGATCTGTTCCTTAAGTTTCGGTTTTACATCACTGGAACACAGTCACACCCTGAACCTTTTACTGTAAAGCGAAAGATCATGTGATGTGGCGGGGAGGAGCTTAGAATCAATATACTTGTGCTGTTTCTCTGTGTTAATAGATCAGATTGTCTAGAACAGGAAGTGGGTAAGTCTGGATTCATGCATATCACTGAATAGCACGCTTGTGAACAGTTAAATAAGTGTTAAATACATAATGTTTGGTTTTAGAGTATGTCACAAAGTGAACTAGCTTAAACAGTCCTGTAAGTTTTAGTAAGTGCAGTGAAATTTTTCTGTTCTTGTTGCAAAATACACACTTCAAACGTCTCTGAGGTTTTTAGCAGTTTATCATTTCTTTTGTTTTCTATTCCTTTTTTTCTAGGCTTTGGAGTTCCTGTTATGTTCTTACTTTTAAATCTTATGAAAGCCATAAAACAGGGTGTAAAGCTCTCTGGTGTTACACAACCATCTGTAAAACAATAATGATATCAGCATTGCTAGTTGCTAGTCCATTACTCTCTGTTTATGATTTTAATTGACATGGTTGTGCACGAGAAGATCTTTAAAGAAATAAGCACATCTAGCACATTGCCATTCATAATTCATTTGCATTTATACTGCATTCAAATTTCAGACTGGATCGAACATCAGAACGGAGGAGCAAACACTGTTTATCTGAATTTGGGACTTGCACAGCACAATTATGGAAAGTCAAAGGAGCTCAAGTAATGAGGAGGATCTTTACTATGCTGCTTTTTGATCTATAGAGAAGCAATACACTTGCTTATACTTGTTTTGTTATCTTAAAGTTGGAGATGATTCTTCCATTTTGCCCGAGCTGGACCGCTTGATCAGACAGAGAGGTCGAGATCTCCGGTTGCGTAAGCTTGACCAACAGAAAGCTGTGAAGATAGTAAACAATCTGATCGACAGCCTGCTGGAATTCCTGAAGAATAATGAAGAGCATCCCTTCTTCAGAGAGGTCTCAGTTCTCACCAGTGGCAGCTATTATGAGATGGTGAAGGTAAAAAAAAATTAAATGATAGTACTGAAAAATAGATAGAGTTGCCCAAGTTTGAATCAGATATTGCCCATAACTAAAAGGGATAGTTCACCCAAAAATGAACATTCTCTCATTGATTACTCATCCTTGTGTTGTTCCAAACCTGTAAGAGAATCATTCAAGTTTGGAACACAAATTAAGATATTTTTGATGAAATCCGAGAGCTTTCTGACCCTGCATAGACAGCAATGCAACTGACACATTCAAGACCTAGAAAGGTAGTAAGGACATCATTAAGATAGTCCATGTGACATCAATGGTTCAGTCTTAATTTTATAAAGCTATAAGAATACTTTTGTGTGCAAAGAAAACAAAAATTACAACTTTATTTAACAATTTCTTCTCTTTTGTGTCAGTCTTCGACGTACATGTGTGGCGCTGCTGACGCAGAAGCTGGCGTTCATAGCTTCATCAAATTAAGGTTGAACCACTAATGTCACATGGGCTATTTTAACAATGTGCTTAATACCTTTCTAGCCCTTGAACGTGGTAGTTACTTTACTGTCTATGCAAGGTCAGAAAGCTCTTGTATTTCATCAAAAATATCTTTAATTTGTTTTCAGAAGTTGAACAAAGGTCTTCCGGGTTCAGAATGACATGAGGGTGAGTAATTAATGACAGAATTTTAATTTTGGGGAGAACTGTCCCTTTAACATACACTACCATTTAAAAGTTTTAAGATTGATTGGTTTATTTATTTATTTTCCCCCTGAAAAAAATACTGTTATTTAGACATATTAAATTAAATTGATCAGAAGTGACTGTAAAGACGATTATAGTGTAACAAATTATTCAGTGTTCTAATTAACTGAACCCTTTAGATGTCACCCCCTATTTCTGAATAAAGACGCGAAAGTGCATTATCCAAACTTAAATTGTTTGAATTCTTCAACACTTTTGAATACAGACATAAGGTTGGAAGTCCTCCTACTTTTTAAAGTAGACAATCAACAGATTACAGAAGTGGAATCATTTCAAAATGTGAAAGTATCAAAAAGTTATAGAAGTTAAAATTTACTGTACTAACATTTTTGAATTTTATATAAATACGTATTTTACAAAACAGGTTTTACCCTAAAATTGCTATAAAATTAAAGCTATGTGTTTAAATAAGGTATGTACCAAATTTGATGTTGATATTAAAAAAAAATTAGTTTCCTGTGAGATTTCATTTAGGGCATTATACCACACCACAAACAGCCACCAGGTGCCATCCAAACTCCACTGAAACGTCTTTTTTTTTTTTTTTTTTTTTTTGATGCATTTTTCTGTCACAAAATATGGAATCTTAAGACTCGAGACCTTTCCGACGATAGGTATTTTGTCAAGATTATAAAAAGTTTTAATTGTAAAATACCGTAATTGACACTTGACACCTCCTCTAATGGTGAGGAGACCGCTAAAAGATTTTAAAGTACAATTTCCAAGGTAACTCAATGTCTGATTTCAATTGGGTCTTAACGGGATGATTTTTTTAATTTGTTTTAAAAGATTAGTTCACTTCCATAACAAAAATGTACAGATAATTTACTCACCCCCTTGTCATCCAAGATGTTTATGTCTTTCTCTCTTCAGTTGTAAAGAGGTTATGTTTCTTTGAGGAAAAACATTTCAGAAATGTTCTCCATATAGTGGACTTCTGTTGTGTCCGCGAGTTTGAACTTCCAAAATGTAGTTTAAATACGGCTTCAAAGGCTTTATATAATCCCAACCAAGAAAGAATGGTCTTATCTAGCAAAACGATCAGTTATTTTCTAAAAACATTTACAATTTACACACTTTTTAACCACAAATGCTGGTCTTGTTCAGCTCTGCCATGCACATGTGTACTTTGTGCACTCCAGTTCAAGACATAAAGTATGTCGAAAAACTCCCATTTCATTTTCTCCTTCAACTTCAAAATCCTACATTGTTGTTTTACCTTTTTTTTGTAAAGGGCATTTAACCTTTTTTTGCACGTTCACCAACAAGACAATTTTGAAGTTGGAGGAGAAAATGGCTTCTGAAAATTCAGCTTTGCCATTACATGAATAAATTACATTTTAAATATATTACAAAAACAGTTGTTGTTTTTTCCATTGTAATGATATTCAACAACATTACACTTTTTACTATATTATTGTATTTCTAATCAAATGAATCCAGCATAAGTCTTCTTTTAAAAAATGGTACCAAACTCAAACTGCTGAACGATAGTGTTATAATCGTCTTAAAGAACAAAGTATGACTAAAATTATTCATGAATCTTTGGAATAATGGAATGACAAACTATAATTTTATCACCAACAGATCAACAAGCCCAATGAGTTTGACATTATGCTGAAACTCAAAGTCCCAAGGCTTGTGTTGTCAGAACTGGAAGAATATCAAGGACTGTTTTATAAGATAAAGCTTTACAAATCCACACGAACTGAAATCCAGCACTTTCTTCTGGAAGATGGACTAACCGTCTCAGCCACCAAAATCAAAGCAGAAATGCAGCGCTTGGTCCGCAAATTCATTACCAGCCATTTTCAAGGTGTGTTTTACTGATCTGTTTCTCAACAGCATGTACACCATGTTTAGACAGCTTTTCATAAAATTTTACAATTCAAAAATTTTGGGGTAACATTTTTGTTTGTTTTTGAAAAGGCTGCATATACATATGCAGAATCTGCAGAATGTTAGTTATTTTACCTAAATAAGAGGGATCATACAAAATGCTTATTATTTTTTATTTAGTACTGACCTGAATAAGATATTTCACATAAAAGACATTTAGATGTAGTATAACTTTGAGATTCATCTTTTCACACTGAGGAAAACTGAGGGACTCATACATAACTATTACAAAGGGTTCGAATGCTCATTGATGTTCCAGAATGATACACAATGCGTTAAGAGCCGGGGGGTGAAAACTTTTGGAATTTAAAGATCAGGGTAAATTTAACTTATTTTGTCTTCTGGGAAACATGTAAGTATCTTTTGTAGCTTCTGAAGGGCAGTACTATATAAAAACAATATATTTAAGCAAAATAAGAAAAAATACACATATTCATTTTGTTCAAAAGTTTTCACCCCTGGCATCAGTGAGTGTTTGAACCTTCTATAATAGTAGTCCTTCAGCTGTCCTCAGTGTGAAAAGATGGATCTCAAAATCATACAGTCTTTATTGGAAAGGGTTAAATTCACAAAAATGCTGAAAAACCAAACAATTTGTGGGACCTGAAAGATTTTTCTGAAGAACAGCAGGCAGTTTAACTGTTCAGGACAAACAAGGGACTCATGAACAACTATCACTAAACAAAAAAACACAGCTGTGGATCATTCAAGTAACAAGACAGTATTAAGAATCAAGCGTATGTAAACTTTTGAACAGGGTCATTTTTATAAATTCAACTTTTATGTTCTCTTGTGGACTATAATGTCTTTTATGTGAAATATCTTATTCAGGTCAGCACTAAATAAAAATATCATGCATTTTGTATGATCCCTCTTATTTTGCAAATTAACATTTTGTAGATTATGCAAGTTGTATGTAAACTTTTGACCTCAACTGTATTTGATACAAAAACAAAGTAAAAGCAGTAATATTATGAAATATTATTACCATTTAAAACTTAAAAAAAAAATATTTTCAAAAATCATTTTGAATGAATTTTCAGCAGTCATTATCAAACTTCAAAAAGATAGTGTATAACTTTAAGACTATGCTTTTGCCACCCGTTCACAGGTGAAGGTTGGGTGATACAGAGAAATCTAGTAAATTCGCCGGCGGTGACCCTTGAATTTAAGCCGAAAGAGAAAGACGATGAAGTGATGTCTGTAGATATCGTACCTACTCTTGAGGTACCACAAGGTTGGCCACAAGCAGCACGGGCAGGTCCCAACATAGACAGATGGCTTGGAAAGAAATGTCGTCGCCAGTTTGTGAGTAAGGCTGTGTATTTTGTCCCAAAGAGACCAAAAGGAAGAAACCTCAAAGATGATGCCAAAGGTATGCTGGCACAATACATACTCAGTCATTACAAAAACATTTCTTTCCTTAGCATATAAAATTGATATATCTGAGATACTCATTTTCAGAGAGCTGGCGAATATCCTTCTCTCACATTGAAAAGGAAATGATGCAGTTTCATGGCAATAAGAGGACATGCTGTGAGGGACATTCCAATAAGTGTTGTCGGTATGAATGAACACTCATGTTTATAGTGGGTTATATCGTAGATTATTGTGTTGATGCGTCTAACATTTTCTCACCTGTCTTAGAAAAGTTTGCTTGCGGCTTCTGAAGTGTCTGATTGAGGGGCTGAAGCAGAAGTATCCCAAAGAGCTTGAGCCTCTGTGTTCCTACCATGGGAAAACAGCCTTCTTCCACGTCCTTTCAGACAGAGTGCAGGATTCCCTTTGGTCACCAGGCCAGCTATCCGTCTCCTTCATGAAGGTCCTTGGATACTTTGAGCGATGTGCACTAAATGGTTCACTACCCCATTTCTTTGTCCTCGAGCATAATCTTTTCTCCCCACCTGCATTTCCCAAGCGAGCTCTTGCATTTCTGACCAGTGTTCTGAGGGAGCAAAGAGAATTAGGGCTTCCTGTCTTGAAGGTGCCAAGTCCTACCACTGCTCTGGTTCCTGACACTGATGCTGTGAGTCACCCAGTCAGTGGCACAGACAGTATTGTTGCCTTTGAACGTTCTTTTAAGCATGTATATATATGCTTACTGGCTGTTATTGTGTGTGTAGGAATTGCATGTATATTTAAAAAATGAATGTTTTTTTTTTTTGTAATGCTCTCTGAATATGGAGAGGTAAACATTGTGCAATACAATATTACTTTAAAATAATTTTTTAATGAAAAGGATCATCCGTTGCCATTTGCTTAAATTATTTTGTGTTTTATCATAAATGTACAGGGAAAGCAGCTTTTGTAAACTCTCCTTATATGGAGCATTGTGAACTCTACAAATAAATTTATTTGCAGTGTCATATCATATTTAACATATTTGACAATAACATATTTCATTTCCATATTCTGACAAATAAAATTCATCAGAGAATTCTGAAAAAATGTACTCAACTGTTTTAAATCCTGAATAAATGTACTCAACAGTTTATATATATATATATATATATAGTTATTTTAAATTATTTTAAATAGTAAAACTATTTCACAATTTTACTGTTTTTGCTGTATTTGGATCAAATAAATGCAGGCTTTGTGAGCAGAAGATACTTCTTTAAAAAAAAAAAAAAGTAAAATCTTATTTTTCAAAAACTTTTGGCTGGTAGTCTGTATGAACTGGATATGAAGTCTGATTTCATGAACTTCTATTTTGCTGTGTTAAGGACCAAATTAGCAATTTAGATTAGGGATGGATTATTGTTCTTTAACAACAAACTGATTGTTCAGCTGACTAAATGTCTTTCTGAAAACAAAAACAAACAAACAACACTTTCAGTGGACAAACATTTAATAAAACAGTTTTAAAACATTTAATTTGCGGAAGTAACAAGATGTGAATATAGTGTGTGCCATTGTAAAGACTGTTAATCTATTCCTCACAGCCTGGTTTTCATCCATATTAAATTCAATACTGTGTTTAACTTGACTAAGGTCTGTGACCTAAAAGACAGTCCTCTCTGGACCTTAGTCAGAGTAGATGCAAATACTTTGCAGTGTAGACATGAATTCCAAATGTTTGTATTGTTTTAAGGTTATAAAGTTGTAGTCAAAAGTTTACATACACCAAAAATTATGGGCCCCAATATGGTTCAATAGAAAGATCAGATAGAAATCCCTGATAATGCATTCTTTGACTACGATTAAAGATAAAATTACCAATCCATGGAATAAGGCTGTGTCTCACTCCAAGGTCCATCAGGCTAAACTAGATTGTGAGTTGTGGAATGGTTCTGTCAACTACCAAACTGCATAGGGTCTAGATTTGGGTTGATGTTGTTCAAGATTCATTGCTCAACAAATTTCTCGCCATTTTTTGACAACTGAGATGTTAATGAAATTGGCCTCAGTTCCTCAATATTGGGGTGGGCGGGGGGGGATTTTGGTATAGGTACAACAGTAGCCTCTTTCTATTGTGTAGAAATAACACCTTCCGCAAGGGCGCTATTAATGATGTCATGAATGGGGTTGCTGATTTCACATGCAAACTCTTTCAATATTCTTGGAGGGATCATGTCTGGGCCAGAAGATTTATGACAATTAACGGAGGACAGTCTTCTATACGCTTCCCATTCTGACATAGTAGGCGAAGGTAGGGATGGGAGGTAAGAAGGTAAATCAGCACACTTAAGGGACGGGAGAGATTGGGATACCTTGACTAACTTTGTGTTGATCACATTAAAAAATCTTGGAAAATCTTGGGAATTAATTCCCGGAACTTCAATTCGATCCATCTCTTTCACAGATCCACACATTGATTTAATTCTGCCGTGCCAAGCCTTCGGACCCCTTTTTATTTTACCTTCCACTTTGGATTTGTAAAAGTATTTTTTAGCCACACATATTTCTCTTCGGACTTTGTTTCTGTAGAACCTTGATAGAGCACTTGATTTCTTCACTTGAAGGCTTTTTGTCTCAGACAGATTAAGCGCTTAATCTTTGCAGTGATCCATGGTTTGTCCAAGGGATACATTTTTACAGTCTTCATTGGAAAATGTCGGTCAATTTCAGGCAAGATAGTATTATACAAAGCATTAGCTTTTTCATTAGTACCTTTTACTTCATTTATGTCCTGCCATGACTAAGTAGTAATCTATCTCCCAAACTCATTCAGACCAGATTCTCGCATAGGTTGTATTACTCGCTTAATGTGCTGAGGGGGTCTTACTTGTGCTTTAGGGCTCCACGGGACACACATATGATCTGATGAACTAACAGGGGGGAGACTTTCAGGTTTCTTGTACACTGATTTCATGTTAGTGATAATCATGTCAAGAATCGCTTCACCTCTAGTGTTATTCTGGACAACCTTGTTCGTCCTGAATAGTTAAACTACCTGCTGTTCTTCAGAAAAATCCTTTAGATCCCACAAATTGTTTGGTTTTTCAACATTTTTGTGTATTTGAACCCTTTCCAGCAATGACTGTATGATTTTGAGATCCATCTTTTCACATTGAGGGACTCGACAACTGAGGGATATGCAACTATTACAGAAGGTTACCAAACGCTCACTGATGCTCCAGAAGGAAACACAACGCATTAAGAACCGGGGGGTGAAAACGCTTTGAATTTGAAGATTAGGGTAAAAGTAAATTATTTTGTCTTCTGTGAAACATGTAAGTATTTTTGTAGCTTCTGAAGGGCAGTACTAAATGAAAAATATATGATATTTAGGCAAAAATGTACACATCTTCTTTCTGTTCAAAAGTTTACATCCCTGGCATTGTTTTTCATGTATTTTGTATGATCCCTCTTATTTTGGTAAAATAATTAACATTTTGAAGATTCTGCGAGCTGTGAACTTTTGAATTCAACTGTATGTCAAATGTATTTACCAAGGTACACAAAAGTGCAACAAAAATTAACTGCTTTTTTTCTGTATACTGTACAGCAGGGATGGACTAAAAGAGTACAACATTGTTTTTTCAAAGATGTGAATAAAACAAAGATTATTGGAGTATGTTTAAGAAGAAAATACTATTTCAGATTTTTCTTCTTCAGAATTTCATGTTTAATTCAACAGAATATTTTTGTGAAATATTCTAGCAGTTTCTGAGTGGAAATTGTTTCTTCAGTTATTTTTCAGTATATAATTTGTTATTCTGAGAAAGTAAATATTTAAGTATTTAACTTTGTATTTTTGACCAAGGCACAGCTAGATGGATTTGATAGAGTGAAACTGAATAAACGTGTAGGCTATTACTGAATTGACCAAATAATTACATAATCCTGTATATATGTATAAATAATGTATCTTCTGTCCTATTGACAACTATTTTCCCTTCACCAACTTGTTCTCTTTTTACCAAACTTCGACTCTAATTTTGAAGTCTTTAAATATTAGCCTACCGGACGTTCGTCCTTCAGCGCGAGGCATGCTGGGCGGTGTAGTTCTGTGGACTCAAAATGCAGCATAAATTCTCTGCGCCGGAAGTATATCGTCCTCTTCTTAGTGATCAAACATGGCGGTGAGTACAGGAGAAATTGTGACCATGAAGGAGTATCATTAAAATCAACAAACATCTATCTGCTTGCATGCAATAAACACGTGAAGCACATCGTTATCAGTCCCTATTGCTGTGAAGTACAGAATAATGTCAGTATTTGTGGCCAGAATGATTTGATGCGGCAGATTTTGGCGTTAGCTTCAGAGTGTGCTGTAGTGCCGAGATGGCACGTCATTGACTAGCTTAAAGTTACAAATGTGCTTCCAGTACTACATTTACTTTGTTTTTGTGGAAACGACAGGGTCCGGATTAATAACCGGCAGCTCCGTTGTATGTAATGTTAAATATTGATCGTTTTTTGGCTTATATTGCCATGCTAGTAACGTTAGCTTTGCGAATGGTGGATATGTCCGGGCATGTTAATTTCGGACCCATGGCCATAATGTAGCGGCTAATAGTTTTTTAAGAGTTTGCCTCTTGTTTAGCACCTAATTTTTTAAGAGTTATGGCTTTATTTTGTTAGTTAAAGAGCTGGAGAGGTTTGTGAAGGAACCGCTTTCATGACCGCTAACTTTTGGGCTGTATGTGATTGTACAGGACCAGAGCGAGAAGAAGGAGAACCCCATGAAGGAGCTGCGCATCCGCAAGCTGTGCCTGAACATCTGTGTTGGTGAGAGTGGTGACAGACTGACCCGTGCCGCTAAGGTGCTGGAGCAGCTTACAGGCCAGACTCCGGTCTTCTCCAAGGGTAGGTGTATATTTCCATCTCTTTCTATCGGCTGTGTCTTATGAATGTGGATTTATAGTCCTTGGTGTTAAAGTGAAATTAAGTGAATGTGTCTCCCACCAGCCCGCTACACTGTGCGATCCTTTGGTATCCGTAGAAATGAAAAGATTGCAGTCCACTGCACTGTCCGTGGAGCCAAGGCTGAGGAAATCCTGGAGAAGGGATTGAAGGTGAGAGAAATGTTTGGTCTTTTGTGTGCTGACATTAGCCAGGGCTGTACCTCACTCATAGTCGGGTGTTGTTCATGGATGTTGTATTGTTTGTAAGCAGATGTTTATTTATGTGTGTTTTTGTGAAGGTGCGTGAGTACGAGTTGAGAAAGAACAACTTCTCAGACACAGGAAACTTCGGCTTTGGTATCCAGGAACACATCGATTTGGGCATCAAGTACGACCCAAGCATTGGAATCTACGGCTTGGACTTTTATGTGGTGAGTTGCCTTTTATTAATCCAAAAGGGTCACATTTATGCGTCTGTTTACATTACTTTACATTACTTATTTTGTTTAGAAGTTTTAGTTTTGAGCTAGTATTTTATTCTGCCACTACACTTGTTCATATGAATATCTATTATAAAACCAACAAACAAAAGTACTAATTTTAGGAAGGGCTTCCTGATATGCTTTAGGCTGTCTGAAATTAAAAGTTAAAGCAAATAAGCCTCAAATCTGTGATATACAGTGATTTTTAGAATAGCTAAAACAGAGCAGAGTACTAAAACCAGTAACAAAAAGGTAGTAATTTACTGATGATTACTAGTCAATAAATTGGATAAAGCAAGCAATGGATTTTTCACATTTCCAGATTTCTCAGCAGCAGAAGTCATCATAATTGGGTGAACTTCTACAATGGTGAATTGGAGACATCATCAAATATATTTTGCGTTGCCATTTTCTCAAAAATCAGAAGGGATAAACTTCATGGTAGTGTTACATTACTTTCAAAAAGAGGAGAAAAATAGACTGATAATAGCAGTTAGAGGGCAAAATGTCAAAATTACCTTCACTCCCATAGACATAGTAAAAAAAAAAAAACACTCCAGCAGTGGTAACTAGTTTTTTGTAATTTGATATAATGCCAAGTATTATAAATGTGTATAAAAATGAATAAAAAAACAGGGTTTTTGATGGCCGTTAAAACAAAGTATACAGTAGTCAACGTCAAAGTTGTCCTAAAACCAAACCAATACCTGTTCTTGTCTTAGGGCAATTTTTTTTTTTTTTAAATCCACTTCAAATGGTGAATACAGTAGTTCTTAACCGGTGTGTAGCAGAACGGTTCTTGAGCAGCGCACAGATGCTGTGGTTTAGTAATACTGATGTAAAAAGGTGACGGGTGAATGTATATGAGTATTTTATAATGGCTTCAAAAGCAGTTCAACCAATAATATTGTCTAGAAGTATCTATATTTTAACAGATTTTTTTATGAATTAGTATTGGTTGTGGTGCAGTAAACATGAAAGCTATCAACATTGAACCTTAATCTGTAATTTCATTGTTGTTTGTTGAATTATGAATAAGCATTTTTAATTCTGTGTTCACTGTAGGTTCTTGGCAGACCCGGTTTCAGCATCGCTGACAAAAAGAGGAAGCAGGGCCGCATCGGCGCCAAGCACCGTATCCGCAAAGAGGAGGCAATGCGCTGGTTCCAACAGAAGGTGTGTTTAAATGGCTTATACCTACATTGATTCAGTTCCCAAACACTCTGTTCAAGCAGATGTACAAAATTGTAGCTGGCCTTGTTTGCCTCGCCACACAGTGTACCAATCTTCCCTTTACATTTTAAAATTGATTTTGGTAGACCTACTTAATATGCCAGGACGGTTTGCTCTTTATGCACTGGTAGCTATTTTTAGAGTACACATTTTTAAATGATAAATCACGCTGTCGTTAAATTATGCGGGCTGTATTATTGATGAACTGAAGTGTTTTCCAAGGCAGTTAAAATGTTTCTATACACATAAGACTGTGTTTGAGTGGATATTCAGCGTTTTCTTTATTTCTAAATGTGCTTACACTTGCTTTTTTGTCTTTCAGTATGATGGCATCATCCTCCCTGGCAAGTAAAGGACCACCTTTTTTCCCCAGTTTGTAACAAACAAATAAAAGAAAAGCCCAAATGTGATGCGGTCCATGTGTCTTTATTTGTGTGATGTACAATACTGGTGTTGCTCACTTCACATAGTTTGTATTATTGTGGCATGCAAGTTCTCAGTGAAGATTATAAAATATGACTTGTTTGAACTTTATAGTAAGTCATTTAAACTGAAATATCAGCTGTGTTTATTTAGGTGGTACAAATTTTAGAAAGAGCTTGTCACTTCATATCCTTGGGTGTGACCTTTTTAAATGTAGAGCAGTGGTTTTCAAACCTGTACTGGAGGCCACCCCTGTTTTGCACATTTTGTATGTCTTGCTTATTAGATACGCACAAGTCAGGTCTTGCAGTCTCTGTGAATGAGCTGATGATTTGAATCAGGTGTGTTAGATGAGGGAGACATGCAAATGTGCAGAGCAGAGGTGCCTCCAGGGCAGGTTTGAAAAACACTGATCTGAACATTTGTGTGATGTGAAGTGCTTTTTGAAGTGCATGCATTTCATTACCAAGACACTAGCTTTTGACAGTTGGGATGGTTTGTGATTTTAATGTTGTAGTGAACGTGCTAAGGAAAGAAGACATACCGTTTGTTTTTCTTAAGTTTTATTCAGTGAAATCCCAGCGATCTAGTACTAGATACACTTCAGACTCTCCAGTCAGTCACATTTTTGCTGGTTCTTTCATAAGTTTTGTTTTATCATATACCATTATAGATAGTTGTTTCATAAATACCATTTAATATAACTAACCATTTAAACACAAATGGGTTAATCAGGAAAGATGGTAAGCATCATTTTTTTTTTTTTTTTAATTCATGACCAGTCTAAAAATCATGTTGGTTAAGATGTGTGGTAGTATTCATGTTCTTCAGTGGGGAGCATCAATGGTTTGGTGTCTGAGAGGGGGGGATTGACTTTGGATTGCACCTCCTTGCATATAAAAAAAATAAGTACCCCTGAACAACTTTTGCAGCTATTGGGTTTGGTTATTAAGAGCGAAAACTGATAATTAAAAAAACAAAACAATAAATAATGTGAGAAATAAATAAACTGATGCTACTTAATTCAGTACTACTGAATTAGCAAATTATGGTATTTTCAATAAAACTGTATGGCTCAATTTCTAAAAGTCGTTCACAGAAACATAAGCAGATACCTTACTAAATTCCTCGCACTGCAGAGGCTCTTGTGTAATGTACCTTTCACATTCTTTATAAGTGGGCCCTAGGTAGTACCATTTCCTTGAACTCCCTGTATACCTAATGCATCTTTCGAGTTTAAGAACAAGACTTAAAAACAAAGATTTCTGTGCTTTTCCCTTCATGTTGTTATTCTTTACATTCTACTCTCTAAATTTCCATTTCTCCTATACATCTCTCTCTTGCTCCCTCTTTTTTTTTTTCTACACTCAACTTTCTCTCCTTTCACCCTGTCTTTCTTGCTCTTTGTTGTTCCTCAGCTTTTCTTTCTCATGCAGTGTTGTGCTGTGTCACACTGCTCTGATCTTCATGGGAAGGTGTGTTCCGGTGTCTGCGGGTCGTGTGGCGTGGTGGCAAGGGAAGGGCGCAGCATGACACTCCCACTATGGGTTCTGGCAGATCTTCCACTGTTGACCAGCTGTCAGTGCCTGGGTCATAGCGTTGGACTGCTGACTTGTAACGTTTCTCCGCTTCGTTCCATCCACCTAGCAGGTACAGGTGATTTCCCAGTGGAGACATACCAGCTGTGCTCACTCCCAGGGGCAGGGTGGCAGCTCTGGTCCACTCCTTGCTCTCAGGGTTGAAGACCTCCATGGTCATCACATCAATGCGGACTCCGCCGGGACCAAGTTGGCTACCTCCTACCACGTACACCTTGCCACCTACTGTTGCAGAGCAGTGCCAGCCACGAGGTGTTTCCAACTCTCCCTGCTCACTCCAAGTGTCACTGTCAATGCTATAACGAATGACAGAGCGGGAGTAAGCGCAGTTAACATACCCACCAGTCACCAAGATGTCTCCCGACGGTAGGACAGCACTGGCATGGCAGCATCGTGGCATATCCATTGGTGTACGGAGCTGCCAAGAGTTGGTAGAGGGCTGGTAGCTCTCAATGGTAGCCAAGAGGCCATCAGTGTTGCGACCACCAATGGCATACAGACGCCCACCAGTGGCCACCAAACTGAAATGGGTACGTCGTTGGCGCATACTGGTAAGATGCAGCCAAGTGTTGAAGCGAGGATCGTATCTGAGGATCAGAAGGTAATTTGTGTCAAATCTGTGTATTAGATTTTAGACTAAGGATGTCTAATCTTGTTCCTGGAGGGCTACCTTCCTGAAAAGTGGCAACCTGTCTAGAGGTACCCTTGATTAGCTAGTTCAATTGTGTTTAATTAGGTTTGGGACTAACCTCCACAGCAGGGATGGGCAACTTTGGTCCTGGAGGGCCGGTGTCCTGCAGAGTTTAGCTCCAACCCTAATCAAAGGGTTGAAGCTAAACTCTGCAAGTTTCTAGTATGTCTAGTAAGAGCTTGATTAGCTGATTCAGGTGTGTTTAATTAGGGTTGGAGCTAAACTCTGCAGGACACTGGCCCTCCAGGGCCAAGTGTGGACACTCCTGGATTAGACTAACCTCTACAACAGGGATGGGCAACTTTGGTCCTGGAGGGCCACTGTCCTGCAGAGTTTAGCTTCAACCTTTTGATTAGGGTTGGAGCCAAACTCTGCAAGACAGTGGCCCTCCAGGACCGGAGATGCCCATCTCTGCTGTAGAGGTTACACTCAAACCTTTGATTAGGGTGGGAGCTAAACTCTGAAGAACAGTGGCTTTCCAGGACCGGGGTTGCCTATCCCTGCTGTAGAGGTTAGTCCCAAACCTTTGATTAGGGTGGGAGCTAAACTCTGCAAACCAGTGGCCCTCCAGGACCGAAGTTGCCCATCCCTGCTCAACAGTAACCCCAGGAGAAAGATTGGACCACCCCAGTTTTAAACTGATTGATAGGGTCTACTAATGACTAAATTACTTGTGATAACGTACCTGCTAAGGGTGCCAACAGCATGTTTAGCCTGGTTTCGGGCATCATTCTGATCTTCTCCTCCTGCCACATACAGGAATCCATCCATCACAGCTACACACTGGTTAAAACTCTTGGCTGGCAACTGAGTAAGATGACGCCATGTAGCCGTTCCCTCTCGTGGATCTCTCCAAAGCACCTTTGCATAGTAAAACAGGTAAGTAAGCAATCAAAAGAGAATCAAAAATTAATTTCTTTATGTAGACAGAACAGGCATTTTAGTCCTGCTCCTGGAGGACCACATTCCTGGCCTCCCAGACTAATTAAATCAGGAACACATAGCCAAGGTACTCCTCCAGAAGTAGAACTGGACATTTATGATATCAAGAGTATTACATGTCATGAACTTTGTCCAAAGGTTTGAAATTTCTTCAATATGTACCTCTCGACTTAAGGCACGCTCCGTTAGTGAAGGACGACCTCCAATGGTTAGAAGAGCATTCTGGCTTCCGCGAACCTTTGTGCGTCGTGACTGCAGTGTGTTCTGCTGGTAGGGCAGCAAGTGGTAGTTCATGGCATCCACCAGAAGACGGTGACACTGAGGATCTAACATCATACGTGCCACTGGCTGGATCTCACTAACCAGCTCGCTGGCAGGGATGGTCTCAAAACGCACGTGAGACAGCAGTTCTGCAGCATGTTCCTGCCTCTTTGGGTCAAAGTCTAACCACTTCATTGCAATCTAGGTTCCAAGAAAAGTTAAAGTGAGTGATCCATGTATAGTATCTAATTCAGTCTACAATATAAATAGCGTTCATCATGTACATATTTATATCCTTCTCACGACTCTAGCTATATCTCTTTTTACAGTATGTGCTGTGTTCGCTAACATATTTAGCTTTTGGGTCACTGTATAAATAGGACTTCCCAAGCTTTGCGAAACCCCTATTCCTCTTGCCCTTCCATCCTTCTTTCTTTACACTGACCTGAAAGGTGGTGACCTCTGAAGGAAGAGATAGGCTGTCATCTTGCAGGAAAGATGTGATCTGCTCTAGGGTGAGTTGGTTGAATTGGGTTGTCTCAGAAAATTGGGCAAAATTCTCTAGGATGTAACGTCGGGCGGCCTCACGGACAGGCATCAGGCCGTATGCAGCACCAATGTTCCACACGTACACACAAGTGTGCACATTCAGCTCGGCCATCAGGAAGTCCATGCACATCTGGAGAAGATGAGGGATTTGCAGGGTGCTGGCTGCAGACACAGTGCAGCCAATGGTGTACAGGGACATGTGCACACGGCCCAGGTAAGCAAATGTAATCACATTGGCAAGTCCTGAGGATAAATATAACACATACAGTATATGTTATGTTTATGTTATGTTTTTAATATGTATGCCAAGCATGATTCCAGTTGTTTGGGTCACTCAAAATATTGGGGACACTTAACAAACGCAGCTAGGTCTTCTACCCTGGTCCTGGATACATACTGTCCTAGAAATTTTAGTTCTAACCTGCTCCAACCCACCTGCCTGATCGATTCAGGTCCTGAATCAGATCCAGAATTATCCTGGGGTGCGTTTCCCAAAAGCATCATTGGTTAACTATGGTCACAAGTTCCACTGAGCTCTATGTCAATGACGGAACTTGTGACCATAGTTGCTTTTGGGAAATGCACACCTGAATGGTTGGTTCAATTGTGTTTGATGAGAGTTGGAGCTAAACGCTATGCAGGAGGATGGGTCTCCAGCCACACAGGTGAAGCCCCTGAGCTCAATAATATCTTTTAAGGCTTACCGAGAGGTGAGAGTGTAGGTAGTTCCAGTCGTTTGAGTCCAGGGTCCTTGGCCAGGACTTCACGAAGATACTGGCTGACTGAAGAAATAACTAGCTTGTGAACATCAAATGCCTTGGTCTTGCAGGCCATTTCCATGTCGGTAAGGAATCGTTCCTGTCTCATGCGGCTCAGCTCCTCCAGCAGAGCGGATCCATGGAGGGGGCGGGTGAGCTCACTGCCCAAGCCAAAACCTCGCTCCCCAGGTCGAATCACAGGGGGTGGCAAGGGCACCCCATTGAGCCGGTTCAGCTGCTCAATATTAAGAGGAAGCTCTAGCTTCTTAACACCGGGCTCTGGGACAACCACTCCACTCTCAACTGTTGTTGGTTCAGGAATAGACTTCTTAGGGCGTGGTGACTTCTTCTTGGGAGCCATTGTGATGCGTAGGCTGGTTAGAGGATAGCTTTTTATCAGTCAGGTCAACAAATTTTCAAACTGACAAATTCTGAGCCGATGATCACAGTTACCCAATAACACTTAATTTTGAGTGTCTTTTAAGGTTTTTACTGACAGACTGATTTTGAAGCTGTGACACTTTTATTGTATCACAAGAGCACTGACTAACCAAGATACTATATGGACAGACAGACGGACTACAATTGCGATTCCTCAACTAACAGTGGAGGAAGGTGATTGATCTGCGTCAGTGCACACCACCTGAAAAGAAATGCAATAAACATACAGTAAGTATGAGTTCAATAAATATCATATGCTTTATAATATCATAGTCAATGTGGATGGGTTTACACTTGATCTCATCTTACTCTTTTACAGTGGGAGGATATAATGCTGATTGACAGGTGCATGTGGTCTCATAGGGGAGTTTCCAAAAAAGATAGCCACGGTTATAATTTATTATAAGCAAGTTGAGTAGTTTAAAAGTAACATGCATATTTTTGTATTCCAAACTGAACAAGTATATTCCATGCAGTCTCTCTGTTGATATAAATGCATGAAAACCATGAAAACGAGGACACTATATACAGTTTTGTTACTAAATTTAATCATGGATGTAATATCCATTTGCACTGACATCTGACTTTTATTATAGGAGTCAGCATGTAGTAGAGAATGTGTTTATTCTTACATCAGTAATCCCCTCCCATTTGCCCGATATTAAAGTTAAATATAAATGCACACTACCAGACGCAAATATTTAGCCACGTAGCTTATACAGATCGCAGCATATGCATAAGTATAACTATAAATTTTGCCCAGCGTGCAATCAGCATATTGAAAATTTCAAGAAAAGACTGTTCTGTTATACTTGCATAACCAGAACAAAGCAGACTACCCATAGACAAACAAACAAGCATGATTGGACTGTGATAGACAGGTGTGCTTACATTTCTTCTAAAAATAATCCAAAGCCACATAGGAAGAATGGCAGGGCCTGTGCTGCTTAAATTACCCTCACACCGTCATCATTCCCTTCCTGCCCCCTCTCTCACCCCCATCTCACCTTAAAAATTTCAATCTGTGCCACAACACAGGTTTAGGTTTCAGATGCAGTTGTTTTCATTCAAGTGGAAATGCATGGATATGACTCAGTCGTGGTGCAAAGTGAATCCACCCATTTACCATGACAACCTTTTTCACCAGGGACATAGATACACAAAGGGCTGCTGCTTGAGTGCTATCAACAGGTGTTCAAAATAAAGGTCTAGTTTAAAAAGAAAAAATAATAACAGCATTAAAAAGCTATTAGTATATGATTTAAATGGGCAATTCAGTGCTTAAAAGCATGAATGTTAGGAATGTTTATGACCGCAAAAGGCAAAAATGATTTTGGCTTTTATAAACAGTGCCTTTTAAATTATAATCATGTTCAGTTCTGTGATGGAAATGACAGTGGAAATGTTGTTTTTAATAAAATTGCCTATTTTATGTCTTGCTAAGGCTAAAATGTTACAAAAATCAACCTTTTGTAGTGTACCATTTTTATGCAAACATTTTCCATCTTCACAGTTGTGTTTTTTCCCCATTCAGAATACTTTTATTCCTAGCTGGACCCTCAATATGGCAAGATTTACCATATGTTAAGGAACATAATTATCTTAATATGACCTTTTTTGATGATAGATTAAATGAGTAAATTGTATGTTGCTTGCCCTGATTTCATGACATTATCATTTGGAACAGATCTGAAGTTTTCTGCAGATGCTTATAAGATTTCAGGAGTGTTGCAACATAATGTCGGTCATAAAGCACTAACACGACTGTCACCTCTTATATTACACCACGGCAGCTGCTGGCCCTGCATGGCCTATGACATGCACACACAAAACCACAGCACATTTATAGCTACTTACAGCAAGGAGAGGAAAATTCTTGAGGGGAAATAATCAATGACTGAAATAATTTTCAGGTTTGCAGTAGTTTGATGAAAGTTCATCAAACCATCTGACCCAGATAGCTCAATGAAAGTCATCTGGAGATCCTGTCAGGTTAATTGAAAAGTGATAGGTTCATGTTCTTTTATCTGATGCTGTAAAGAAGGTTATATAAAAAGGTGAGAGGTAAGCGGAGGGGGGGGGAGGGAAATTTCTAACTTTGAAAAGAAAGATACTGAGAGAGGATGAGAGGGTAAGAAGAGATGGGAAAGAAGCAGCTGTTTCACATGTCAGTCCTAAAAGCCGAAGGCCTAGCTGTCTGTCTTCAGTCTAAAATGCTGTAGTGTCGTGGAAAGTCCGACTAAAGTATTTGCATGCCAACCTCCAACAAGCTCTTTGCTCTGCTTGTTATTTATAGAGAGTGAGAAGCAACCATCATGTCATTCTCTGTTTTTGACTCTGGCAGGGGTCTGTTTATATTTAGACCACCCCACTACAGTGGGATGCCTTTGATAAGAAATTCTATGAGTCTGTGTTTGGATTGTGAGACGTCAAGGATGCATATCCATGCATATCCTTATGTGAGTTTATTGGTTTTCAATAAACTCACATAAATTCAAGCATATCTATATGAAGTAAGCATGTCACATGAAACACGCGTATAGTAAATCTTTTTAATTATATGTGAATCTAATTCATGCATTAGAAGTATAAGCAATGTTCTGTTGCTTTTAAAACATTCACGTCAATATTCTGTTGCTTTTTTAAAAAAATCACATCGATGTCTAATTAAATGTAGATGTCCAAAAGAAAGAGAAGCACAGTTTGAATGTTTTACCTCTACTTTATAGCTCTCTTCCAGTTCTTCTTTGTCCTTCCTTGTTCTTTCATTCGCTTTCTCTTAGTTCTTGAATCCACACTGTTTTCTTTCTCTTCTTGGTAATCTGGCTCTCTCTCTGTCTGTCTGTCTGTCAGTCAGAGCTCTGTTGGCAGCAGGAGTTAGTGGAAAAGATGAACCAACCACAGCTCTGCAACACAATCCTACCAGTCCTCAACCCCACCTACATAACCTTCTCCATATACAGCCATCCACCCCTCCCCGAAAAAAACACTGTCCATATCCAGCTTGTCCTCCTAACACCAACCTGATAGGACACAGAGGCAGTGTTATTCTTACAGCTAGGGCCATAGACAATGCTTTAGTATTTACATCATCAATATTTGCCCAATATTTACATTGTCAGTATGTGTTCTTCTTTATATATATAAAATATATGGGCCATTCTACAGAATTGGTCCAAAGTCAGGAGTAGGAAACATCAAACGAAAAATGTCTTTTCCCACAAAATTTGTATGTATGCAAAATGTATAACATCCAAGGTACACATTTCTAGTAATTGTGCAGTTAATTGTCATATTGTATTTCAGACGTTTTGGAATATTTATCCTCTCCCCAGATTTGTCACTACCGAAACACAGTAATAATAATTTAAGTAGAAGGGTTATATTGACCTATTGAGAGTTTGCTTACATCTACATTTTGAGAAGTAAACCTATCACAATTAAATTTTTAACAATATTTCAAGTGTAATTTGTAAGATTTGTTGTATTTTGAATCCATTTTTTCTTTGTAAAAGGCAAAAGGCTGATCAAAATGACTGAATTAAGGATTCATTAGTTTGAATATACACTGAACCAAAAAATATCATAACATCTTAGTCGATAATTCAGTATTTGTACTTTGTTTTTGACAATGTTTCAGTAGTGACAGCATTTTCGGTAGTGACAGTAATGTTAATTTTAGCATTGTTCTGTAATATCACAGAGAATTTTAACGCACATACTAAAACATACAAAATTTGCATAACTGTACTAAAATTGTGTTTATTTCCCCAAAATAAAGGATTATGTGCTCCCTTTTTGTCACTACCGAAACAATGATGACATTTTCAGTCTTGACTGTTTTGGTAGTGACAGTTTAATAGGATAACACCCCAAAAACAAAGATGTCACTATCGAAACTCCACCAAATGTTTCGGCCATGACTGTTTCGGTAGTGACAATTTAATGGGATAACACCCCCCCCCCCCAAAAAAAACACAAAGATGTCACGGTAGTGACAATTTTAGGGCCCAGTTCAAAATGCTAATCAGCTCATGGTTTGCTAGCACAGTTCTGAACAGTGGTACACATATAAAAACTAAATGTTATGGAATAACTCCAAAAAGTGTGTTTAACTGCAGAAAAAAAGGTGTTTGGTTGTGACGTTCCTTAAAGTTATACACAGATTTGTGCTAAAATGCTAAAAACGCTAAAATGTCTCAGTCAATAGACTAAAACATACACTATGTGTATACATAAAACATACACTAATGTGTGTGTGTATATATAGTATAGTATATACTCTGTGATGATGTTTGAATGCTTACATCCTTGGCCGCAAAAGCTCCTCACACATTTAAATGGTATCACATTTTTGTTTTTAAGAACATGCTTCACTCATATTGTTGTGGTGAGTCCTTGTATTTGATCAATGTAACAAATAAAATTATTTAATACATTCTAAAGCACTTTTAGGCATGCTATAAGCAAATTAAAGTTTGCAAGTAAAAATTCACTACTTTGGCCTTCCTACGTAAGATGTGTCTGACGAGCACAATGCTGTATTATCAAAGCTTGACAATAAATACAAAAGTACATCATGACCTCACCAAGTGATTAGGATGACTTTATAACAGCAGTATGACGTTCTTCCGGAATCTCCATTTGGAGTGACGGAAGTTCGCAGCAGTGAAACAACAGCAGGCCCCCACCACTACTGCTGTTGTGGCTTCCGGGCAACATGTACCAGCTGTAAACATGGCGGAGGAGATATTGGAAGCAGTCGAGAAGTTGCAGTTAAGGCTCTCAGAGAATCAAGAGCCTCGCAAGGTAAGAAACCTCTTCGGCGAGACGAAGCGAATGCTTTACGTCGCCCCGTTCGCACCGTGTATGACGGTGTTATACGCACTTCGGCGAGTGTCTAGCCTGAGGTTCGATCAACATTGCTATCTAGAAATCCCACGTATAACAATTACAAGCGCAGCAGACCGTGAAATGGATGGTTTAGTTAGATCAATCCGGATTGAGCTTTCTCCTCACATAACGTTATGCTTCGATATGCAGAGCTACGACAGCAGGAACAGCATCGAGGCACTTTCCCAGAAGCTTGTGCTCAGTTATCAGAAATGTCAACCACAGCGATTTAATACGATAGCAGTGACAGATGCAGACAGGCCCCGAGTTTCTGTTACTCCCTGTGAGACACGATTGTTGTGTCTCTAAACCTAGTGATCTGCCGATGTAGAGGGCATTAATGTGCAGAGTCGCGGTAGAATGCTCATTCCATGCCTCACAATGTTGTCTAGATAGGAAGCTTAACGGAGTTTGAGAATACTGCCCAACTTTGTGGTCAATGCAACCCCCCATGTTCCTCTGTAGGCCACGACTACACTTTGCAAGTGCACTTAAATGTTTGTTTTGGCAATTCGGGCTCTAGTCTTATTTACTATGTTGTCTTTGTTTACAGCAACATAAAAAAACACAGTTCTACCATGTTATTTGGACATTGCACCATGGTCATGCCATTTTTTACTTGTACCATGGCAGTTATTTCTTGAAATATGTAAACATCATGGTGCATGATATGCTACTGCCAGTGTAATACATCTTTATGGTTTGTCTATATTTTATATGTATTTTGGTATGGTTTATGCATCACTGTACATTTCTCTTTTTTGTGGTTAGTTTTATAGAATTATGTGATTGGTATTTTAGGATAATGTGTTAAAAACATTGTAAACATTGTAAGTTTGCAGATAAACACTTAATTTTGACAATATTGTTGTCATGGTCCAACATTAACATTCTATAATACTACTTCTGTCTAGCTGCTGAAAACTCTCAAAAGGCTGGGGGAGCTTCCTATAACAGTAGACATCCTGGTGGTAAGATTAAAATATTACTTACGTTATGAAGTATTACTCTTCATTTGGTCTAATAGTTTAAAAAATGCATCTGGTTCCATAGCTTTTAATATGTTTATGTTTTCTGCAATTCTTCCAGGAAACGGGCATTGGAAAGACTGTGAATTCTCTGCGCAAACATGAATTTGCTGGAGAGGCAGCAAAGAACCTTGTGGCCAGGTGGAAAAAGCTGGTGCCAGAGAGATCAGCAGACAGGTTAGCTTTTTAAAATGATATATTGTGTGTTCATATTATTGCAATTAACCTTTTAAGGTAATAAGAATAGTGTAATATTCCACAAAGGGGAGAGATGAATGCATATCTGATCACAAAGATTCTTGACAAAGCATCTGCTGCAAAATTTCTTAGTGAAGAAGTTGAAACAGAAACGGCTGTTCTTTAGAATATTTTTTTTTGTTGTGGTCCAAAATTAACTTTTTGCCACAACTGCCAGTGGCGGGTGAATTGAGAAATTTATGGGTGATAAATATTTCTTATTGGTCATGAAATTGTTTATTGCATATTTTTATATATATATATATATATGCAATACTGTTCAAAAGTTTGGGGTTAGAGTTTAATGCTTTTTATGCTCACTAAGCCTTGATTTGTTTGTTCAGAAATACAGTAAAACATGATCACAATTTTAAAATAATAGTTTATTTAAAGGGGTCATCGGATGCCCAATTTTCACAAGTTGATATGATTCTTTAGGGTCTTAATGAAAAGTCTATAATATACTTTGGTTAAAAATTCTCAGTGGTAGTGTAAAACAACACCCTTTTTACCTTGCCAAAATCAGCTCTGCAAAAATCATCTCATTCTGGTGTGACCACCATTTGCCCAACGCAGTGCAACACATCTCGTTCGCATAGAGTTGATCAGGTTGTTGATTGTGGCCTGTGGAATGTTGGTCCACTCCTCTTCAATGGCTGTGCGAAGATGCTGGATATTGGCAGGGACTGGAACACGCTGTCGTATCCACCTTATTTTTCAGTGTGGAAGAAAGCTGTTTTCCGCCATAGGGAAATAACGAGAAGAATATCAAAGTGCAGTAAACGGTAAAACAGTTTGCACTACGAACCAGAGTTCATAATTGAGATAATACATTAAAATAATATGGTAAGACACACCCGTTTGCAATATCAAGCAGCAAAACGAGCTATTTGTGCAGCTAAAAATAGCTGGAAGTGGATGAGACCAGAAGCCAGACACAAAAAATTTACAAATGGCTGCACCCACTCTTATGGGAAAAATAAGGTGGATACACCGATCCAGAGCATCCCAAACATGCTCATTGGGTAACATGTCTGGTGAGTATGCTGGCCATGCAAGAACTGGGATGTTTTCAGCTTTCAGGAATTGTATACAGATCCTTGCAACATGGGGCCGTGCATTATCATGCTGTAACATAAGGTGGTGGTCGTGGATGAATGGCACAACAATGGACCTCAGGATCTATGGGATTATTTTTGTGCCAATAAGAATGAACGTAACTTTATAAAACTGAACGTAACTTTCCAATAAACGATCAAAAATATGCCACTGCAAAAGAAGAAAAACACAATGAAAATGAAAAAATGAACTCAGTCGCACGAATTTAACATGCTCTTCAAATATGCTTCATTCTTTGTTAATGATTTTCAAAGAATCGTTTTCGCGAATCATGGATTCTGAATGCGTTGCCACAACTTTCGCTTTGCAAATTTTCGTTTGCTGTTTTGGCACAAACCTCTCGTGGGGGCGGGCTTAACAGCGATCTACTCTGATTGGCTAATGAGCTTTTGATGGACAGTTGCTCTCTGAACTGGAAGCACGGACGGTGACGTCAGTGGCGCAATACGTCGTGCTTTGTTTATAGAAACTATCAGAACTGTTGCACACTGTACATGAATAAAACTTTTATCGATGTTATTGATTAACGTTACTTTAGCAACACGAACCTACTTCAAGCTGCCCTGAGGGACAAGCTGAGGTGGAAGATGATGCTGCTCCGTGTCTTTCCTGGGAGCTCATCTTTAGAAACTAAGAGACGACCATAGGTGAAATACTAATAACATTAATACTTAATATAAACAAAGCACGACGTATTGCACACCGCAACAACTTTCCAATATGTGCGCCACTGACGTCACCGTCTGTGATTCCAGGTCAGAGAGCAACTGTCCATCAAAAGCTCATTAGCCAATCAGAGTAGATCGCTGTTAAGCCCGCCCCCACGAGAGGTTTGTGCCAAAACAGCAAACGAAAATTTGCGAAGCGTAAGCGAAAGTTGTGGCAACGCATTCAGAATCCATGATTCGCGAAAACGATTCTTTGAAAATCATTAACAAAGAATGAAGCATATTTGAAGAGCATGTTAAATTCGTGCGACTGAGTTCATTTTTTCATTTTCATTGTGTTTTTCTTCTTTTGCAGTGGCATATTTTTGATCGTTTCTTGGAAAGTTACCTTCAGTTTAATAAAGTTACGTTCATTCTTATTGGCACAAAAATTATCCCATATGGATCTCGTTACGGTATCTCTGTGCATTCAAAATGTCATCAATAAAATGCACCTTTGTTTATTGTTTATAACATACACCTGCTCATACCATAACCCCACCGCTACCATGGGCCACTCGATCTACAACGTTGACATCAGCAAACCGCTCACCCACATGACGCCATACACGCTGTCTGCCATCTGCCCTGTACAGTGAAAACCGGGATTCATCCATGAAGAGAACACCTCTCCGAAGTGCCAGACGCCATTGAATGTGAGCATTTGCCCACTCAAGTCGGTTACGAAGACGAACTGCAGTCAGGTCGAGACCCGGTGAGGCCGGTTGGATGTACTGCCAAATTCTCTGAAACGCCTTTGGAGACGGCTTATGGTAGAGAAATGAACATTCAATTCACAGGCAACAGCTCTGGTGGATATTCCTGCAGTCAGCATGCCAATTGCACACTCCCTCAAAACTTGCGACATCTGTGGCATTGTGCTATGTGGTAAAACTGCACATTTTGGAGTGCCCTTTTATTGTGGCCAGCCTAAGGCACACCTGTGCAATAATCATGCTGTCTAATCAGCATCTTGATGTGTCACACCTGTGAGGTGGATGGATTATCTCGGCAAAGGAGAAGTGCTCACTAACACAGATTTAGACAGATTTGTGAACAATATTTGAGAGAAATAGGCCTTTTGTGTTAGGGATGTCACAATACTCAATATAATATCGAACCGTTTGGTACAACATCCATGGTTTAATATGCGCTTGTGAATTGCGGTTTTTCGGTTTTGCATTTAAATAAACTTCCTTGTTTTATTTCTCTCGGAATTTGCTGTATGTATGCCTGCGATTTCACATGCTAAAATGAGGAAACGCTTCCCCGCTCATATCTGAAAAAGCAACACACGCAGAGCATCTTCTATTCTAATGACATGCAGTGATAAGCCTTTCTAAACCTGTTGTCCAGCAAAAGTTATAAAAACAAAAAGTATAAAAAACATTATAACTTGTTTTTAATTCACAACATCAGTCGAGTGTTTGAAATAACTTCCTTATGTGATCTGATGTGGATTCTTATCACAGAATGAGGCAGACAATAAATTCTATATTCATATTCAATGTAACCGTTAAATCGATTAGCAGTGGCTTATGAAAATACACAAGATGGCTTGAAGAACACAGATAAACCATATATTATTGCGGACAAGTGTTTATTGTCCTTACATTTCGTTATTCAAATAGTTTAACGTTATATCTTTTTTTTTAATCAGTTACAGCAATAACGATGTTTTTATCCATATTAGAGAAGCTGGAACGGAACGTCATTAGTGCTACTACTCTGACGCATTTGTAGGTTTTTTTTGCACAAGGACACCCTCTGGCGTCAATGAAACCCATTCTATTTTGCGTAAAAATTGAAAAAATAAAACCTCTCTCAAAAGAATTAAGCAGACATATACTAAACCATGCTTTTTCCAGTGTACAGAGGTTTACGGGAGTATTTTGTTAATTTTGTCTTTCTGACCCCAAACCTCTGAACGGTTACCAGTTCTGATGAGTTTTACTCAGATTTGATGTTCGGTGGGTATTAATTTTGGAACCCCTTGTTGTGATGATGTTGTCTTGTAAGATCAATAAGTATATGTTATGTGTTTCATGTTTATCAAAAGACCAAGTGTAAAGGAGGGGCGTTCCCACTCACGCATTAATGAGTCTGGAGGGCACAAACGAGTCCGGGAGCGGTCTCCAGAAGAGCCACCATTTATGGAGGAGGAACAACACGAAGAGATGGGATACCGACATGGCTACTCCCCCTCCCCTCCACAGCACTACAGCTCACAGTACAGGCACAGCAGTGCAAGAGAGTATCAGTCAGATGAATATGAAAGCCCTCCAGAAGAGGAGCCTGAGCCAGAGCCAGAGCCCAGTCCCCCGCGCAATGACATTAGACACAGCAAGCCACACAAAGAGCCAGTCAGAGAGCACAATTCCCAAGACATTCGGGAACAGGAGAGACGGAAGAATCGTCCCACGGGTGTCAGCAGCAGCGAGGAGAGGCCGCATAGAGCTGACAGAGAGCAACAGAGTGGGTCGAGTCACAAATCTAAACACAATCGACATTCAAGCCCACACGAGAGCAAAAGGGAAAAGAAAGCAGGAAGTGATGGTAAGAAAATTTTGCTTACTTTTATTGTGGCTGACATGAGAATATCCCTCAAGAAGTCTCTCATGCTCACCAAAAATACAGTTTAAAAACAGTCAAATTAAGAAGACATTATTAATATATTATATAGCCATATTGTAAATATTTTTCTCTTGTAATAAATCTTTAAAAAGTAATTCATTCCTGTGATGCAAAGCTGAATTTTCATTAGTCATTACCCTAGTCTTCAGTGTCACATGATCTTTCAGAAATCATTCTAATATGCCGATTTGTTGCTTAATTTGTTGCTTAATATTTCTGTTTTGGGAAACTGTAATTTTTTTATTTGAATAGAAAGTACAAAAAAAAACAGCATTTATTTGAAATAGAAATCTTTTTTAACATAAATTGATTTAATGCATTTTCTCTCATTAAATGACTTAAAACTAAGTTGTATAAGGATTTAGTTGAATCTGCTTTTTTCTTTAAGGAAAATCAAGGGAGAGGAGGGAAGTTCCAGAGCCAGTGGATGAAGATGAGGAGCCTTATGAGACTCCAACTATGTCTTTCGAATCCTTTCTCACATACGACGCTCCGACCCCAAGCAAAAAGAAGAAAAAGCAGTCCTCGCGACCCTCTCAGTCTCCTGCCTCGCTTCCTTCTTCTTCTTCCAAGTCTGGCAAAGCCAATGGGACCAGTAGTAAACACTCAAAGCCATCCTCTTCCGCAATGACCACGCCTGTTGTTCCAGAGAAGCGCAGAAAGGTGAGGTTGAACTTGTTTCTCAGATGAGGTGATAGGAAAAACCAGCATTTGTCCGTGTGTACATGGAGTTCTAATCATTATTTGTATTTCCAGGTAGTGGATATAGTTCCCACACTGCCTGATATCCCTTTGCCAGCCATCCAGCCCAACTACAGACCACTGCCCTCCATTGATCTTACACCACTGTCCCCCCAGAGACGCAAAGGTATGTGTTTGAGTTTTAGAACACTTTAAATCAGACTTTTGCCTAACATACCTGAAGACAATTGAATTAAAAAATAAAATAAGTGTATAAATCCGAATCTGCGTGGACTCAAACCATCTTGTTTTTCTTTTCCAGTCCCACTTTCAAATGAGGAAGAGGATGGTGGCTATGCAGGGCGACGACTGAACTCCAAAATGGTGGTGTATTCTGGGTCCAAGACTGCGTATTTGCCGAAAATGATGTCTCTCTATGAACAGTGCATCAGAGTCCTACAGAACAATATAGACTGTGAGTTTTCTTATTTTCTGATCATTTGCTATAACAGTAATTAATGATTAAAGACTTTTTTTTTTTAACCCTAATGTGCTGTTACTGGGGGAGTTTAACCCTATATAATCAAGAGTCACAGTTTGCTTGTGTAAGAAATGTGGTGACAGTGCCAGCACTTTAAAGGAACACGCCACTATTTTTGAAAATAGGCTCATTTTCCAACTGCCATTCAGCTGATCTCTGGGTCTGGCGGTAGCACTTTTAGCATAGCTTAGCATAGATCATTGAATCTGATTAGATTGTTAGCATCTCGCTCAAATGACCAAAGAGTTTTGATATTTTTCCTATTTAAAACTTGACTCTTCTGAGTTACATCGTGTACTAAGACCAACGGAACTATGGCTAGGAACTATACTCTCATTCTGGCGTACTAATAAAGGAACTTTGCTGCCGTACCATGGGTGCAGCAGGTGGTACGGCAGCAAAGTTCCTTGATTTTTAAGCCGGAACAAGAGTATATCAGCCTAGAAAATCACAACTTTTCATTTTCCGTCTTAGTATACATTGTAACTACAGAAGAGTCAAGTTTTAAATGGGGAAAATATCGAAACTCTTAGGTCATTTTTGAGTGAGATGCTAACAGTCTAATCGGATTCAATAAGACATGCTGAACTATGCTAAAAGTGCTACCGCCAGACCCGGAAATCGGCTGAATGGATTAAAAAACGGTAAAACTCAACTGTTTAACTCTAGGGGAGTTGGAAAATGAGCCTATTTTCAAAAATAGTGGTGTGTTCCTTTAAAAATAAGTTCACCCAAAAATAAAAATCGACATTAATTACTCACCCTCATGTCATTCCAAACCCTTAAGACCTTTGTTGATCTTCAGAACACAAATTAAGATATTTCTAATGAAATCCGAGAGCTTTCTGACCCTGGATAGATGGTTATGCAGCTACCACGTTTAAGCCCCAGAAAGGTAGTCAGGACACTGATAAAATAGTCCATGTGAAATCAGTGATTTAACTGTAATGTTATGAAGCTGCAAGAATACTTTTTGTGCACAAAGAAAACAAAAATAACATATATTCAACAATTTATTTTCTCCTGTGTCAGTCGATGTGTTCACGAGAGTTCAATGATGCAGGATCTGATGTTCTGGTAGAGAACCTGGATGCCCTGTCCCTTGTTTACAGGTAGAGGAATGCAGATACATGAGTTGTGGCACTAGTATGTTTTGTATGGATGTACCGAATGTTCAGCAACCAAAATTGTTCGGAAATAAGCGAAAAGACCAAATAAATTGTACTGAACAATGACGTGACGCGATCAAATAGAGGTGCGCACTAATGCAGCAAACATGTCGGCAGTGTGAAAGTATTTAAAATTGTCAGGGAAAGACACAAAAATCATTATTACAATAAGCATCGACAGCGAGAGACTGCTTTGCACTGCATTGCATGTCTTCGATAAGAAGAGGAAGGGGTGGCTGTTGCTTGTTACTGTATGATGATTGAAATCATGAAATGGCCAATTAGTAATTAGTAGATTAGTAAACAGTTAGTAAATGAACTGAAGAATGTTATGTTTTCAAATACATGCATGTATTCAAAAGGCGCTGCACAAGCTCGTGCCACCAGAGTTCAAAGTCCAAAGCGCGAGCAAAATCTGCACTGAAACACTGTTGCGTGCCATTTGCTGTTACATATTTATTTATTTATTTCTTTAAAGGCATGTGACAATGTGATACGTGCAACAAACATCTTCCCAAATTTGTAATGAGAATCATTTATAAATCTGTTGTCAACAAAAATGAGCACTGAGGTCTTCCTCAGCAGAACAAAACCGTAAAAAGGCCATTTTGGCTATTTAATTTATGCAATGGAGAAAAAATGGCAAAATACAGTACATGGGGAAGGAAAAAATGCGAAAAAACGTGTTCGGCCTTTGGCCCAGTGTTTCATTTTGTTCGGCTTCAGCCAAAAATTCGGTGTGTCCCTACTGTTTTTGTTTGAAAACGCATATTTTTCTCTCCATTTTGACCTTCCGTCCACGCTGAGACTGCGTTTTTGTCAAGAAAAACTGAGCTTTTTAAAAGCGCTCTCCAAAATTGAAAACGCTGTTTTTGTGTTGTAGTATGGACTGTGAAATCAAAGGCTTTTGAAAATGATGCATGTTTAGTCATGTGACGCATATTGTATCAATAGGCATCTATGTTTATACTGGTAATTGTGCCTGTTAAGTTCTGTATGCTTTCATACTGTTGCTAAAGATCTTTACTTTGTACGCTTTTCATGTTACAGTCCTAAAATGATGACACAAAATTTACTCACAATTGCTTGTGGCATGAAGGCAGTTGTATTTTAGATCAAACATGAGTGAGTGCGACATGGACGCGTCAGTAAGTGATGAGATTTCCATAAATAAAATGCTCCCTCCAGAAAAATTGTGTGAAAACTTAACGTTATATCTTTTCCGTCTGAAACACCTCAGTGAGCTTTTATGAGGTTCTACACATGCACAGCAGGGCGAATTTAATGTTTTACAACGTTTCAGTGTCTATGAGAAACTTCTGAAATACACTTGAAAACGCTAGTGTGGCTGGAGAGCATTTTAAAATGAAAACTTTTCAGATGTATTCAGATAAATGTGAAAGTAGCCGAAGACTGACATGGAAGAGAAGAAATTGTTGAATAAAGTTGCTATTTTTGTTTTCTTTGTGCACAAAAAGTATTCTTGTAACTTCCAGGGTTGCCAGGTTTTTGCAACAAAACCCACCCAGTTGCTAGTCAGAACTAAGCCCAAAACTAGCCCAATCGCATTTTGGAGGGTGTCCACCGGTAAAAGGTAAAATACACATTTTTTGGCAGGGTTTCCTGGTAAAATTTGTATTCCAGGGACTTTATATCACATTATTGAGGTCGCTTCAACTGGTGGACATGAAAAACAACAGTGATAAAGTAGCCCAATTCCACAAGAAAACCACAGACTTGGCAACACTGGTAGCTTCATATATTACGGTTGAACCACTGATGTCACATGGACTATTTCAACGTCGTTACTACCTTTCATAACCTTAAACATGCCAGTTACGTTGCTGTCTATGCAGGGTCCAAAAGCTCTCGGATTTCGTAAAAAAATATCTTAATATGTATAAATAAAGGTCTTACGGGTGTGGAACGACATGAGCGTAAATAATCAGAGACCTTTTTTTTTTTTTTTTTTTTTTTTTTTTGTGAACCCTATCCTGTTGAATTGGCATGTTTAAGATCTGTAAAGGATGCCATGATGGTTCAGGCTGGCTGAAATGTTAACCACAAATTGACCTGAAATGAGTCAGCGTTTTACTAGTATTTCTTGTATTCTCTTAGCAATTGATGAAGTGGGTGGAGTGCCGTTCGAGATTCTGGAACCGGTTCTGGAGAGATGCACTCCTGAGCAGCTTTGCCGGATTGAGCAGTGCAATCCAGTATGTGTGTCAACACAGTCACGTGCAGATTATTTATTTCACAGTTGTAATCTCATCTCTGATCTGGTTCTCTTACTGAACTACTTGTGTTTTTCTTATGTATTCTTTTCGAACAGATTTTAAAAACAAAGTACAATTTTTTTTTTTTTTTAGAACTTTCAGCAAAGATGCAAAGATTTTTTTAGAGATGCAAAAATCTTTTGTAATGTTTTTACTGTCACTTTTGATCAATTGACAAAAGATTTTTATTTCAAATAAATGCTGTTCTTTTGAGCTTTCAATTCATCAATGCATCCAGAAAAAAAATGTATGTTTTCATTTTACAGACCCCAAAATTTGAACATTACATTCTCACTCATGCTTATTTTAAGATCAACGCTGCATATGAAATTTTCTCATTAGCACACAGCATGGTGATTTAAGGCTGATTGTTTTTTTGGACAATTTTTTAATTTCAATAATCTCTACTCAGTATTTCACAGAAGATTCAGATGATCTGTGGATGAAACACTGCCAGCGGGATTTTAAACATGTACCTCGACAAGAGTATGAATCCTGGAGGGAGCTGTATCTCCGGCTCCATGAAGAAAGGGAAGAGCGCCTGCGCAAGCTCACGGAGAACATCACATCTGCCCATGCAAACAAACCTAAAGGTACATACAGGCTGTAATCAGTATTTCTTGCATAGATCTTTGCATAGAAAATGTACATTGTACCTCATTGAGTGCAATAAAAATATAGGTGAGGATTCAGTAAACTGTTCACAATGACAACTGTATTGTGTGCTTTTAACAGGGCGGCAGGTTAAAATGGCATATGTCAACTCTGTTGCTAAGCCTCCACGAGATGTCCGCCGCAGACAGGAGAAGTTTGGCACTAAAAATGGTTCTACCAGCACAAGTGCTGCTCCCCCATCTACCAAGTAAGTGAATGGTGCATTAGTCACAAAGTTACATTAGTCATGTAGATGACTCTTTATCGTGATGTTTCTGCTGACAATCTGGCAGTTCAACAGAGGTGGATTTTATTTTATTTTTTGTAGCTCAGATATTATGCTTATTCTTCATATACAGGATCAGACCAGCAACGAACTACAGCGCACTCATGAGACCCAGTGATGGCGGTCAGTCTTCTTTTAGTAGTCCCCCTGAGTCCTCCTCACGCCTCTCTGCTCCCAGCAGTGCTGCTGGTCACAGTGCCAGAGAAAAGCCACAGGTCAAAAGTGAGTCTAAAGAGAAAATTATATATTTGAATACTTAACTGCTTTTTAAATGTGTTTTTTTTTTTTTGGTTGTGGGACAGCAGTTTGCACCAATTCTGTAGAATGGCCCATTAATGTAGACAAGATCATATCCAATATTTGCTCTTTTAATTGCTTGAACTGGTTGTTTGATTTGTTTTCACCACTTCTTTACCACTCATTGTTTTTCAGAAGTTGCTCCGATGATGGCTAAGACTATCAAAGCATTCAAGAACAGATTTTCCCGGCGATAAAGAGAAAAATGTCTTCGTGCGTGTGATAGAAGAGAGTACGACTGGAAGAGGAAACCTTTTTTTTTGCTGTAATGCTTCATAGGAAATGTGCAATGCCCTCTCACCTCTATCTTTTTATGCTTTTTATTACTATCAGTGCAGCTCACCGGACGCAATCACAGAAAATATCTGCATCAGCAACCATCCCCGCTCACTTGTCATAGCATGTTGTAAGCTTTTTACAAACACAAAAAACAAGTGGTACACTACAGATTACCATGTGACACCAGAACCCAGACTCTTTGTTACATGTTTAATTGCTTACAGTAATCATTGCGTTTTCATGGGACTAAGTATATGATTTTATTGTAGAGTGAGAGGGAGAATGAGATGAGATGTAAAAAGTTCAAGGACTGTACACTTCCACACCATCATATTTATTTCAAATCTTGGACCTGGCAGTCCTGGACCTCGCCTTGAATGAAAGATCAATTCGTTTTAATAGATTTTATGAAGTGTTCTATGGACATTTTTAATAAAATCCATGTGTTGCTCTCATCGTGTTCTCATTTATTAATTTATGAGAATTTTACATTTTATACTGAATTGTGTTCGCTATTATGATCCAGTTATAACTGGTTTTTCAACTTAATTTTTTAATCTTCATTATTATCATATTGCCTATAGGTGCTTGTCGTTATGCCAAAAACATCTAATATTTGTACTAAACAGAAAACAGAAAATGATACGGGTTTAAAACAATATTACACTGAGTAAATTGTCAAAATCTTTATTTTATTAATGACACAGCCGGTTCTCTTTCCACTTTATTTACGATGACGCCGAGCGACCAATGAGACGTTAAACGTCATAAGAACGCGACTCCGAACTCTGCTCCTTATTGGTTCCCTTGTCTTCTGTGGTCCAATCACGTTCCACGTTTCGTATTCGCGTGTTGTCTACTTTTGCACTTCACCACCTGTGTAACTGTACGATTTTAGCTTGTGTCACAGAAGCCGCTGGAGCTGTCGTACACAACTCTCCTTTAAGCGTAGTTGTGAGTCTTTCAGCCCTTTCCCGGTTCCGAACTGTAAGTTCCACGCCATGTCTGGACACGGTCACGGCCACGGCGGTGGACACGGTCACGGCTGCTGTGAATGCGAACACGAGCCAGCGGAGCGAGGAGTGGAATATGAACTGTACAGACGCATTGATATCGAGAAGCTTCAGTGTTTGAACGAGAGCCGAGACGGAGACGGTAAACTGGTGTTCAAGCCTTGGGATCAACGCACTGACAGAGAGAAGGTACAAAATAACAAGTCTTAGTTATGCAGGAGGTGTGACAGACGTTAAATGATCCAAACTGCGAATTGAGGCACTTCTGTACATACTTAATTGCATATGCATGCTTATTTTACTGTATATGAACACTTCTAAGTGAAAGTCAACAGTGAGAAATTAAATTAACTGATTGCTCGGTTGTCAGATTGCTGTTCTGTTTGTTCTAATGTATGTGTCCTGTTTTATTTTCAGTTTGTTGAAAGCGATGCTGACGAGGAGCTTCTGTTCAACATACCGTAAGATTTGTTGCAAGCAACATCCATTCTCATATCATTTTCTCTTCTGTTCTTACTTATCTTCTGTTTAACATAATTTTTAAACAATTTGCCTGAATACTAAGTGCTTTTCCAACAGAAATGGGCATAGTGCATTTGGTTAAATTTTCAGGTTTACAGGTAGCGTGAAGCTCAAAGGAATCATTATTTCTGGAGAAGATGATGAGTCACACCCAGCTGAAATGAGACTGTGAGTTTGCATTCACTTGCTGTGTCACATATGGATAATGCAGTTGCAGTTTACACGAATAAGTGTTTCAACTGTGAACAGGTAATAAAGAGAACGTGTGTAAAAGGCTAAATATTAGAACATGTAAAATAGTTTTGGAGATTTAACAGATTTAACATGTTAGTTCACCCCAAAATGAAAATTCTGTCATTAATTACTCACCCTCATGTTGTTCTAAACTTGTAAGACTTTCGTTCATCTTCGGAACACAAATTAAGATATTTCTGATGAAATCTGAGAGCTTTCTGACCCTGCATAGACAGCAACACAGCCACGTTCAAGGCCCAGAAAGGTAGTGAAGACATTGTTAAAAAAGTCCATGTGACATCAGTGGTTCAACTGTAATTTTATGGTGCTATGAGAATACTTTTTGTGCACAAAGTAAAAAGAAATAATGACTTTATTCAGCAGTCTCTACTCTTCAGTCTCACATGCATGTGGCGCTCCTGGAGATCTGATGTGTGTACAAGGAGAAAAAGATGCACACTGTACATAAAACACTTTTCGTAAACATGTCTGAAGATTTCGACAGAGAGGATGACTTGCAATTTTTTGCCCAGTCTTACTTATTTGATGGACGTTCTATTCAGAACCCCAGTTCCTGCGTCAGCAGCACCACATGCATGCGTCGTGGTACAATCTTGAACGTGTAAAAAAAGACTGAGAGGGAAGAGAAGAAATTGTTGAATTATTGATGAGTTATTTATGTTTTCTTTGTGCACAAAAAGTATTCTTGTAGCTTCACAAAATTACGGCTGAACCACTAATGTCACATGGACTATTTTAACAATGTCCTTACTACCTTTTTGAGCCTTCAACGTGGTAGTTGCATTGCTGTCTATGCAGGGTCGGAAAGCTCTCGGATTTCATCAAAAAAATCTTAATTTGTGTTCCGAAGATGAAGGAACGACATGAGGGTGAGTAATTAATGACACAATTTTAATTTTTGGGTGAACTATCCCTTTAAATGATAATAAATTAACAAAATGTTTTCTAAAAATAATTTTATAACAAATCTTAAAAATGTATAATTTGGCTTTAAAGAAATAGCTTAGGCCATCCAAGATGTAGATGAGTTTGTTTCTTTGTCGTAACAGAAGAAAGAAATTTACCATTACATCACTTGCTTCGTATATGGATAATGCAGTTACAGTTTACATGAATGAGTGTTGCAAGTAGGTACTTTTTGAGCAGGTACAAGAACATCCCCCAAATGTCATTTGATGATACAAGCAGAGAGCCAGAGCAAGCGTTTCGTCTAAACAGGGATCCACTTGCTGAGCTTGAGTATCCAACCAAGTAAGCAAATTTTAGAATGTTAACATGTGCACACATTAATAGTACATCCTGTAATGCCGGACACTATAACTCTGTGTTGACCATCCGCCAACATTTTATATAGGATTGCGAGATTCTCCAACGTGCAGCACTTATCAATCCACATATCTCGAAACTTTGGGGCAGAATCCACTCGTGTCTTTTACATTGGTCTGCGGGGAGAGTACACGGAGGTCAGTAACAACACTTCCATCCTCATTATTATTAACTGGTGGAAGATGTGCCTTATTCTGACAATATTATGCTAGTGCATGCTATTTGTTTTCCATTGGAAAGAAAAATAAGATAAAGAAATCCAGAAGCATCTGCATTTTAGCAGTCACCTTCATCTGGTATCTTATAACCCTTTTTTTCAGGCTCGTAGGCACGAGGTCACAATCTGCAACTATGAAGCAGCAGCCAACCCAGCAGATCACAAAGTGGAGACCATTACACCCCAGACACAGTTCATATCATGACAAATGGAGGAGAGGGAATCTCACGTGTGCTGTGTGAAACTATAAAAGTGTGCATGAGTTTTGATAAGGGTGAGATGATGAACTGATAGAACCTGTGTGTTCTTTGATGTTTTCAACAGGGATTTCTTCACAAGGGTTTGTTCATCTGCAATTCTGCTAATGTGCCAATAAACCTTAGGCTATATAAGCATAATTACTTCATGTATGCTTATGTCAAATAACAGAACAGATGAGCTGTGCAAGAAGTCTGTTACTTAAAAAAAAAAAAACATCTCTAAAGAATGCCGTCTAGTGGAGATTTTGTTATTTTTGATCTCAGTTTTACAATGTCTTATTAATCCATTTAATCTTATGTTGCATTATTACCTTGCACCAAAGCTGACATTAATAAACCACCAGAAAATGTGTTTTAATTGAGTCCTCAAAGTGTGTAACATTGGTGGATTTATATAGCTTGTGAAAAAAAGAAAGTTTCCGGGTTAATTTCACTTTTGGCTTTTCATAGCACATATTTTATAACAATCTATATTATTCTGCTATTAGTTATTTGGTGCTCATGCTAGAGCTAAAATTTCAGTTCATGTTCACATATAAATGTTAATATAAATAACCATTTTGAGCATCCATCACTACAAATAAATTGCTAGTCATTGTTCATCAACATTATTTGCTGCAATACAACAAACCACATGTAAGTTAAGAAAACCCTTAATGATATTTTATTGTTATAACGAATGGTTTTCTTAACTTAAAAGTATGTTGCAACTAAATAATATAAATAAAGTGCTGAAAGTTATTTTTATGAAAACTACTTTATGCAAGTGTTAAAACAAGTTTTTAGTGATTGTACAAAATGCAAAATTAATATTTTGCATTGCATTGTAGCCTTGCTCTTACAAATAATGTGATATTTATAGATAACTACACTACCATTCAAAAGTTTTTGAACAGTAAGATTTTTAATGTTTTTTAAAGTTGTCTCTTCTGCTCATCAAGACTGCATTTATTTGATCCAAAATACATCAAAAACAATAATATTGTAAAATGTTTTTACTATTTAAAATAACTGCTTTCTATTTGTATATATTTTGAAATGTAATTTATTCCTGTGATCAAAGCTAAATTTTCAGCATCATTACACCAGTCTTCAATGTCACATGATTCTTCAGAAATAATTATAGTATGCTAATTTGCTGTTCAAGAAACATTTATTAGTATTATTATAATCAATATTTAAAACAGTTGAGTATTTTTTCAGGATTCTTTTTTGAATAGAAAGATCCATAGATCAGCATTTATCTGTGATAAAAAGCTTTTGTAAGTTTTTTTTTTTGTAATAAATGAATACTTTTATTTAGCAAGTATGATAAAGATAAAGATATGATGATAAAGACATTTATAATCTTACAAAGGTTTTCTATATCAGATAAACGCTGTTCTTCTGAACTTTCTATTCATCAAAGAAACCTTTTCAACAATAAAAATAAATGTTTTTGAGCAGCAAATCAGAATATTAGAATGATTTCTGAAGGATCATGTGACTGGAGTGATGATGCTAAAAAAATAGCTTTGAAATGACAGGAATAAATGACATTTTAAAATATTTAAAAGAATAAATAGAAAACAGCTATTTGAAATAGTAAAAATATTTCCAAATTTGACAGTTTTTGCTGTATTTTGGATCAAATAAATGCAGGCTTGGTGAGCAGAAGCACTTATTTAAAAAAAAAAAAAACATTAAAAATCTTACTTTTCAAAAACCTTTGACTGGTAGTGTACCTAAAAAAATGTTCAAAAAAAGAGCTTTTGCAACATTCAAGCTCACGCGGTTGAGCAAATGCGGTGACATCACAGTGCCATGTCTCCGCCCCTCTCCGGCAGAAGGAGCGGAAGTTCCGTTGTGATCTGGGATAGCAAGCGGTGAGTCAATAAATTTGTAGCAGTGGGCCGCTGTTTATATCTGCTTTTTTCCTGCCTGAACCCTAAATTTTACTCTACCCCCTGACCTTGGCTTTATCGCTAGCTATAAAGGCGCAAGCTTGTCGTTGGGTAGCGTAATAGTGGGCTTATTCGCGGGGGTAGAGAGAGCCAGATAGCTCCATCTCTGAGGCTGTGGATTCATTGTGACAATCATACAGGCGAAACAGGATTAAGCTGCCTAACCGCGATCATGTCGCTCGAGTATTAATGAAACGACCTAGCGGCTTTATTTATACATGTATCCTGTTCTTGATTCCGCCAGGTTGGAAAAAAATGAGCTAAGCTTCGCCCATTTCTCTATTGTTTTCGCAGCCCATCCCTTTCTTCCCTTTCTTTTTGAAGATATGATCGTGATATTCATAGCAGCATACACGAGAAGGATTATCGCACTGACGCATTAGAGCTGATCAATACAGTCATTTATTAATATGCGTAAGTCGTTGAGTAATCAAATGCATACTGGTTCATTCAAAGTGTATTTTTCTGGCATTTAGTGGAGATATCAATAGTGGATGACTTGATAGATGTACTTGATAACATGTGCAGTATTAAAGTCCAGAACGCCAGACTGACCCATTAAACCAAGACTGGCACATGGAGTTCATTCAAGTGTTGAAACACTCCGGGCTTAAACTTGTGATAGGGTCACCCAGGCCACTCAAAGACGGATGAAACCATTAAACTGGAGTGTTTTGCCTCCTGCAGCTGTCAAGATTCGATTTCTCAGTGCTGTCATGTGATTCCAGGAAAACAGGGACCCGTGCTTTTCATTTAGGCTTTATTAGAAACAGTTTTCTGAGAACTCATATTAAGCAGATGTCTGCAAGTACAAACTTGTGATCAGCACAGCCACCAGCAGAAAATGAACCTCTGTCTGTATGATTAACACCATAGCCAGTAGGTTAAATCACCCTGTAATTTTTACTTTACCTTTCAACATGCTTTTTCTTGTTCACGTCTAGATGCTCTGCAGGTGCAGTAGAGAACTTTTAGCTTTAGATGGGCATGGATTGTAACACTAGTAATTAAACCAACTTTTGTTAATCATTCTGCAGCCTGCTGACCGTTTCTTTCTAAAATCGTCTGGTTCGTATCTTTAATGACCATTTATCCATTACTTATTGCCTGGGCCTTTTTATTTTGCGTAAATATGTTGTACTGATTGCATCTGAACGTTTGGTTTTTGTGTTTTCCTAAAAGCACTCCTCACATTGTATGTGTGGCAACAACATGTCTGTACCCCTGCTCTCGGAAGCCGTGACATTGGCTGGGACGGAGAAGGAAACGGCTGTGGTGAGAGACCAGTCGAATCATTAACTACAATCTAAAGTTGTCCAAGTTATTCATTAGCATTACACAGGACAGGCTTCAAATATACCAAATCAGTTATTTTAAGTATCCTTAAAGGTACAGTTCACCCAAAAATGAACATTTAGTCTTTTACTCATCCTTGTTCCAAACCCGTAAAACTTTGGTTCATTTTCAAAACACAAATTAGGATTTATTTAATGAAATCTGAAAGGTTTCTGTCCCTCCATTGAAAGTCTAATATTTGGCCGAGATACAAGTATTTGAAAATCTGGAATCTGAGGGTGCAAAAAACCAAAATATTGAGAAAATCACCTTTAAAGTTGTTCAAATGAAGTTCTTAGCAATGCATATTATTAATCAAAAGTTACGTTTTGATATATTTAAGGTAGGAAATGTACAAAATATCTAAATGGAACATGATCCTAATGAATTTTGGCATAAAAGAAAAATCGATAATTTTGACCCATACAGTGTATTTTTAGCTATTGCTACAATCCAGGGTCACAAATTAGTCCAGGGTCACAGATTAGACTTGTTCATCATAAAAAGCAATTGTATCTCTTCCCAGGATTTGGATTAACAGTTCGGTTCCTATGGATTCATTTTAAGATGCCTTTATGACCTTTCTGGATATTCTAAGTTTTGGTTAACTACTCTTTAAAAGAGGGACAAACTTCTCGGGTTTTATCAAAAATATCGTAATTTGTGTTTCAAAGATTAACTAAAGTATTTTGAGTTTGGAATGACATGAGGGTGTTAAAGTTCATTTTTGGGTTGACTATTTCTTTAATAGTCAACATACATTCTTAAAAATAAAGGTGCTTTAAAAGGTTCTTCACAGCGATGCCATAGAAAAACCATTTTTGGTTCCACAAAGAACCAATCAGTCTTTAAAGAACCATCTCTTTCTTACCTTTTTATAATCTAAAGAACTTTCTTACACCACAAAGAACCTTTTGTGAAACAGAAAGGTTCTTCAGATGTTAAAGGTTCTTTATGGAACCATTTAGACTAAAAAGGTTCTTCTATGGCATCGTGAAAAACCTTTATTTTTAAGAGTGTACAGCCTTTACTGTTCCTTAGATTCTCATTTACAGTCCAAATCTTCAAATAGGCTGCTTCTCTTGCACCTTTATTGCAAGAGAAGGGTGAATAGATTCATAGAAAGCTCAAGTTTGCTATTGAGATGGTGTCTTCATATAAAATAACCAAGAGTCAGCAACACACAGGAAGTCTGGCCTCATTGGGGCTTTGCGGAGATAGGTTTCACATCATATTTTGTTAACTTTGCAGGTGATCTTCCTTCATGGCTTGGGCGACACAGGGTATGTTGTGTTTATTACCTGCCTGTTGCTGGATCTTTTAATACCCCCTGGCCTGGTGTAGAAATAACCCTGTCATGTTACTTTTTATAGACACGGCTGGGCTGATGCCATGACGTCTATCCGACTGCCATACATCAAATACATCTGCCCACACGCGTAAGTGAAAGCCTGAGAATTGCAGTTGCATTTTTTTGTGTTGATTGTTATGCAATGCAAAAATGTTAGTTTCACTTGATTTGCTTTGTAATTTATTGACAAGTAGTCTATCATACTTTCTGACTCTAGACCCCGAATTCCTGTTACGCTCAACATGAAGATGACGATGCCCTCATGGTAAGTTTCCTCTGCTGTGGATAACATTAAAAATCTGGAACATTTAAATAAAAGTGCAGTGGGGATTAAAAATGTAATAGAAACCTGAGAATAAATAACTATTAGAATTTTGACCCCTTAATTTATGATGTAAAATAAAGATATATTTCAGATTTTGTGCTATTTTAGGTCACTAATCAAATCAAGTGGCTCTTTGTACAGATGGTCAGATGTTACATACATGTGGTTAAAGCAAGACAGGAACAGACAAAAATGCATGTTTGATTTCATTCTGTTCTTTTGAACTATTATTATCTAATCTAATCTAATCTAATATAAAATATAATATAATATTGAAAAATTGCTTTAATAAATTGTTAAATAGTATAATATTCTATAATGTAATATAATTAGGAAAAATATGCGTAAGTATTAATGTATTAATAAAATGCTAAATATTATATTATGTGATATTATATTATGTTATAATATATTATGTCTTATAATATGAAAAATATATATATTAATACATTTCTAAATATAACATGGAAAAAAATATATGAATAAAATGCTAAATAATATATGGAAAAAAGTGTATTAATAAAATGTTAAATAATATACTATATTATAAAATACTATAATACAATGCTAAATATTATATTATAATATAATATATGGAATAGCATTAAAAATGCTATATAATATAATATGGAAAAAAGTGTATTAATAAAATGTTATATAATATAATGTAATATAATATTGAAAAATTTGTATTAAAAAATGCTAAATGATATAATATGGAAAAAAGTGTATTAATAAAATGTTAAATAATGTAATATGCTGTAATATAATATTTTTAAAAAAGTATTAATAAAATGCTAAACAATAAAATATAATATAATATAATATAATATAATATAATATAATATAATATAATATAATATAATATGGGAAAATTTGATGAATAAAAGCATTTTCACTATTGGACTCTTGGATCTTCAATCCTTTAATTCTTGTATATTGTTTTTCGTTTCAGGTTTGATCTGATAGGCTTAAGCCCAGAATCACCAGAGGATGAAGCAGGGATTAAGAGAGCAGCAGAGAACAGTGAGCAAAATTTGTTTTTGGACACACATGCACATTGGGGCAGTTACAGCTGTCCCATGACTAGCAAGCATCTAAAAATTGGCTTAGTCTGTGTCAGCGAATGTAAAACCGCATGACTAATTTCATGACAGAGAATATTGTTCTGTGTTGAAAATTGATTATGTGGCACTAAATATAAACCACTCCTTTTCTTCAACAGTAAAGGCCATCATCGATCACGAGGTAAAGAATGGTATACCATCCAATCGTATCATTCTTGGTGGCTTTTCTCAGGTAAGTGATCAATCGTGAACATTCATGCTATCACATAATGGATAACATTGCGGATGCTTTTCAGTTCCGTTTTCGTTGTTTGATCTTTAGGGTGGAGCGCTCTCTCTCTACACCGCTCTGACCTCTCAGCAGCAACTAGCGGGTGTTGTTGGACTTAGTTGTTGGCTTCCACTTCACAAGAGTTTCCCACAGGTACTAGACGTCTGCAGGGAGTTTGTGTGAGGATAAATAAGTATATATGTAAATAGGCACGTCTATCAATATGGACCTGCTTTTTTTTATCCGTTAGGCTGCAAGTGGGAGTGGAAACAAGGGCACTCCTATTCTGCAGTGTCATGGCGAGATGGATCCCATGATCCCTGTGCAGTTCGGGGCCATGACGGCAGAGAAACTCAAGACCATCGTTTCTCCACAGAATGTCACCTTCCGCACCTACCCGGGTCTCATGCATAGCTCCTGTCCTCAGGTGAGACTCATGTTATGCTCACAGAAACCTAAACTGAACATGTTCGAATTCATTATGCAGGCTTTCACAATATCACCCCTTCTAAAACTGCTGAATCCTTTTAGACCAACTTATATGTCCTCATTTGATTAGTAGCTCTTTGTGTGTTACTGCACTTCTTTTTAACATTTTTAAGGGTGTTTACACTTGTCATGTTTGGTTCGATTAAAACGAACTCTGGTGCGATTGCTTTGTTAGTGCGGTTCATTTGAGTAAGTGTGAACGCTGCCATCCGAACCCTGGTGTGCACCAAATGAACTCTGGTGCAGTTCGAATGAAATATGAACACAACACAGACCAAATACGTCTAAACAAACCAAAAACAGGAAGTAATGACAAGATGTGACGCTATGTGACATGATTTCACGAAGGGAACAAGAGGTGTATCCAAAACAAAATGAGCAGAGGGCAAACGTGGAGCAACAAGGAGGTAAAGTGCCTTTCATGAGCTCTTTGTGAGTTTGCAGGTGGTGAAAATAAAATCATATACACGCAACGAGCACGGTTAGTTTAGCAGACGGCGTTAGGTGTATTCGACTTAGCGGCAGTGAGAAGACCGATCAGTAAATGGGTACTTAAATTCAAACGCACCTTTTCCTTTTGGTGGTTTGGAGTGTTCAGTGAGTTCCGTCATGAAATATACATCATTCAACCCGACCAATGAGGGTGTGAACTTATCATTATGCATTTAGGTTTGTATCTTTAGGTTCGCTGTCAAAAATGTCAGTGTGAACGCTAAGCGGACCAGGACCAAATGTATAATTTCCCTTTTTGCTCCGGACCAAATGAACCGAACTACAAGTGTGAACACACCCTAAAAGAAGTTTGTTCACAAAGGCTGCATTTGATGTTTGATCAAAAAACTGTAATGTGAAATATTATTAAAGTTTAAAATAACTGTAATATATAAAATAATATTCCTGTGATGACAACCTTCAGTGTCACATGATCCTTCAGAAATCGTTCAAATATGCTGTTTAGGTGCTCAAGAAACTTTCTTTTTGTTATCAATGTTAAAAAGAGTTGTACTGCTTATTTTTTGTAAAAACCATGATAAATGCAATATTTTTTGATGACTAGAATGTTCAAGACATTAATTTGAAATAGAATTCTTTTTCACATTAAGTACACTGCTGTTCAGAAGTTTGGGATCAGTGCAATTTTTTTTTTTATGTCTTTTCTGCTCATCAAGACTGTTTTATTTGATTAAAAACGGAAAATACAGAAAAAACAGTAATATTGTGAAATATGTTTGCAATTTAACATAGTGGTTTTCTATTTTAATACACTTTAAAATATAGTTTATTCCTGTGATGCAAAGCTGAATTTTCAGCATTATTACTCCAGTCTTCAGTGTCACACGATCCTTCAGAAATCATTCTAATATGCTCATTTATTATCAGGACTGGAAACAGTTGTGATGCTTAATTTTTTTTTTGGAAACTGTGATATTTTTTCAGGATTCTTTGATGAATAAAATGTTAAAAAGAACAGCATTTATTCAAAATAGAACTCTTTTGTAACAATACACACTACCATTCAAAGTTTGGGGTCAGTATTTTTTTTCATTCTTTCTTTGTTTGAAAGAAATTAATACTTGCATACACCAAGGATGCGTTAAATTGATAAAACGTGGTAGTAAAGACTTATATTATTAGAAAATATTTCTTTTGAACAAATGTGATTCTTGCTGTAAATGCTTCTTTGTAAAAATATCCTGAAAAAATATCACGGGTTCCAAAAAATATTAAGCAATGTTTCCAACATTGATAATAAATCAGTATATTAGAATGATTTCTGAAGGATCATGTGACACTGAATACTGGAGTTACGGCTGATGAAAATTCAGCTTTGCATTACAGAAATAAATTATATTTTAAAGTATATTAAAATAAAAACTGTAATTTTAAATTGCAATATTATTTCATAATATTACCTTTTTTCTGTATTATTGATTAAATAAATGGAACTTTGATGAGCATAAGAGATAATCTTACTGATCCCAAACTTCAGGGATCATCGTTGTCTTCTCATGTATTGTTTTTGATCAATTAAATGCTTCCTTGCTGAATAAAAGTATTAAATTCTTTAAATTCTTTTAATTCTGTTAATTCTGTTAAACGCTACAACACGGTACCTGTCACTAGGGCGGTACCTTTTCAAAATGCACTGATATTTTCCATACTTTAGTGGTAAATAAAAGGGTTTTCTGACAGTGTATTCTAAATATTGCTAAGAACTGTTGGAAATGGAAGCAAACACCTTTATACGACACTCCATATGAACTTATAACAGAATGAGGTCTGAACTAAAATCATGCAAAATATTATTTGTTTATGCTAGTTCTAACACTCATACTGTTATCTGATTGGCTTTACAGGAGATGTCTGCTGTGAAGGAATTCATTGAAAAGCAGTTGCCCCGAGTCTGACCTCATTCTAGCTCACTGTGACCCTTAGACACTGACCTCTCACCTCCGACCTGCCATTCCTCCACAGGAAACAGCCATGATCCCCTACAAAACACACAAAATACACGAGCATGCACATTCAGTTGTACATACTGTGAACATGCAACACATGCATACCATGTCATCTCACACCTTTCGTTGTATTTTCATACATCAGTGGACATCCATTCGTACATACAGTCATATTCCATGAAAGTCTTTTGGCCTTTTCTTTAAGGGAGACACACAAGTTTCATTATACATTCCTGTACGTGTTACATCTTAAACCATTATTTAGCATCTCTCTCTCTCTCTCTCTCTCTCTCTCAATAAGCAAGGCGGTAAAGGTAACATTTTGCTTGACAGCTCTATAACAACTCGGGAGAGTTCAGATGCTGCAAATCTGTGGTGGTGGAGGAAGTTAGTGAGAGTCCGGTGCTGTCTGGAGTGACTTGCGTTGTGCTGCTGTGCATGCTAGTCCCACGGTGCATGCTTGGGATGGGGCTTCATCGGGATGCTGCAAATCATACCTGTGCTGAAAAATATATTTTGTTTTCTTTTGTTTTTTAACTAGGAATATGAGAAAGCAAGCGAAATGGCTCAAATAAACTACGCAAATGAATCATTCAAATCTTCCAGTATGCTTTGTTCTTCTAAAACAGTTACACAGAATGAGAAAACATTACTTAATTTGTGCTCCAGCACCAAGGCTTTGAATCTATATGGAAAAATGAGTTTTTCTAGCACGACATATAATAAACTTAAAGCATTTTAGAATAAACACACATACCCAGCTATAGATTTGAGTATTTGATTGTATAATAATCAAAAATGCTAAGCTTCTGCCAACACTTATTAAAAATAATGAGTGAGTCACTCCAGACGGCGGATAATATTTTCCAGTTGCTTTAAATAGCTTCTCCAATCCTCCCTAATTCCCTGTCCACCTCATAACCTCATCATCCTCCGCTCACGTGACCAAACACATTTTAAGTGTTTAGGGGTCTCAGATTGCATATGTATATACATTTCAGGTTCCCTATTATTGCATAAAAGTATTGTTTACTGACATGACCTATTAATAAAAGATGGAAGGTCACAGTTACGCAGCAGCGTGGCAGATTAACCCTGCTGATATTAAAGAAGTAACCTTGATTAGCTATTAAAATTGAAAGATGAGTTTGCAAACATAGTCATTTCTCTCACAGTTTGCTTGTATACATTTGAAAATGGATTAAAATGGTTTCTGTGTGATGATATCTAAACAAGTTGTTTGCAAAGTAGTGAATGTTGCTTTTTTAAATCTAAATAGATGTTCTTCGATATATTATTTCAGTGTTATTTTAACTTACCAAGTCCATTTGACTTCAATGTTTTCATAACTGGTATGATCCTCTCTTTTATAATTGGCATTTTTCCTGTTAGATTCATTTCTTAGCTTCTCAGTCAGGTTTCCTATATGCCCTGTGGCTTGAATGTTTATTGTATGAATCATGGGCATGCCAGGCACAAGTTGGTCAGCAGAAACTGGCAATATCTTTGGGTTTAACAGTGAACTTATCAGTTTATGTCCACCTGAGTTGTATTTTGTTGTTGGGTTTTTGGTTTGTCATTTGTGCTTGTTTTAAAAAAAGAATCCGTCATGTTCTTTTGTCGTTGTCTTTTTATTTGAAGTGTACTGAGGGACAATTGGTCCTTCGGAAACTTTACCGAAACATCTGTATGTGAAATAAATGATGCAAATCACAACATAGCAGTCTTGTGTTTTATTGATAATGTTATGCATTTTTGTATATAGAGATTAGTAGGAGAGATGACAGGAAAGCAGTGGGAGGAGAGAGGCAAAGGACCTCGAGATAGGATTCGAACTCGGGTCGCGCTGAGCGCTGTATGTGGACGCACTAACCGCAAGACTGTTGGCGCCGACGATAATGTTACTTTAATAATTTTCAAATAGATTTATTTGAGAACTTCAACTGAAAAAGGCATGTCAATATTAGACATAAGTTCCCAATATGAAGGTCTGGTTTTGTACACCCTGTCTCTCCTTTTGTTTTCCTAACAGGAGGTAAGCAAATAGACCAAAGGGTGTAACATTTAAATACAGAAAATGTAAGCCTATTATTTGAGTCATACAGTAATGGACCTTTCTCACATTTCGGGTTTCTCATAGCGAAAGTTGTCATAGTTGGGTAAAATCCGAGAGCAGTGAATGGGGGAGTACCATAAACATATTTTTTGCATTACCATTTGCTCAAATAGCAAAAGAAAAACTACACGATAGTGTTTTCACGACTTTCAATCAAAGGAAAAAAATTGAGAGAGACTGATATCGGCAGTCAGAAGAAAGAACAATGTCAAATTTACTGTCCCTCCCATAGACGGGGCATTAGAAACACCCCCGCATAGTGTTAACTAGTTTTAACTTGATGATAAGGTTGTATAATACAAAGTATAGTGTTATAAATGTACATACATATTTTTAAAAATCAAAATATAAAAAAGTTTAAAGGATTTATGATGACGTTAAAACGCGTCATCACAGGCTTGTGAAAGGGGTCCATAAACAAGTCCTTAGTTTACATAAAGGTCCAAAGTGGTCAAAATGTGCACAAACCCTCAAGAAAGCTATCTAGCTTGAGCAGAAGTGCTGTCGTCAATGGATGACCTAGTTTTGACTGCTGCTTGAAATAGTACTGATCAAAAACGTGCCCTAATTAAAGAATGTAGGCCTATAAAAACTGCCTGTAAATTAAGGGGAAAGACACTGTCTTTCATCAAAATCATTTGACAAATGTATGACAGATTCAATACTAACATCCAGATTGGTTTAGTTCATATTTCTGTAGAATCTGCTTATCGTGCAATAGACTGAAATTTAAATGATATTTCAGAGTCGATATATTCCTTTAGGTGGCGCAAATGCGTTACTTTTTTCCGAACACATCACATTTGTAACCAAATGTTTTTTTGCACTTGTAATCTAAAGTTATTGCTGTATTTTACATACATACATACATACATACATACACACACACACACACACACATATATATATATATATATAAAATATACACCTCTCACATAACATTAAAAGGTTTATTTTTGCTTTACTAAGAATATAACGCATAGTTTAAAAAACATAGACTAAATTAAATATAAAATATATTATATAATAAATAAAATAAATATTTAATAAATGTAATTAATATTAAATTCTGAAAAGACTAAAGGAAAAATTACAAGATTAATTATTAAATTATTTATTTATTTCAGATTTGGATTTTGCAGATTTGTGCTCCCGTAATTGTTTATTTTAAAACCCCTTTTTAAATAAATAAAATTGAATTACCAATCAGTCAAAAGTGAGTTTTTTAATTTTTTTTTTTTTTTCATCTCTTTTAGTACTCACCAAGCCTGCATTTATTTTATCCAAAGTACAGCAAACACAGTCAAATATTCTCACTATTTAAAAAGATGTTTTTATTTGAATATATTTTAAAATGTAATTTATTCCTGTGATTTCAAAGCTAAATTTTTAGCATCATTACCATTTACATGATCCTTCAGAAATCATCCTAATATTCTGATTTGCTGCTCAAAAAACAATAAGAATTATTATTATTATGTTGAAAACAGCAGAGTAGAATTTTTTCAGGTTTCTTTGGTGAACTGAAAGTTCAGAAGTACAGCATTTATCTGAAATAGGAATCTTTTGGCACATTATAAATGTTATAGCATCACTTTTGATCAATTTAAAGCATCCTTGCTAAATCAAAGTATTAATTTCTATAATTTATTTTTAAATAATAATAAAATAAAATAAAATAAAAGAAGTAAATAAAACATAAAATATTATACTGACTTCAAGCTTTTGAACGGTATAGTGCATAATGTTACAAAACTTTTTACTTCAGATAAATGCTGATCTTTGGTTCTTTCTATCCATCAAAGAATCCTAAAAAAAATGTACTCAACTGTTTTAAATATTGATAATAATAATAATAATAATAGTAATAAATGTTTCTTGAACAGCAATATTAGAATGATTTCTGAAGGATCATGTAACAGACTGGAGTAATGATGCTGAAAATGTATCTTTGATCACAGGAAAAAATTACATTTTAAAATATATTCAAATAGAAAGCAGTTATTTTAAATAGCAAAAATATTTCACAATGTTACTGCTTTCGCTGTATTTTGTATCAAATAAATGCAGGCTTGATGAGCAGAAGAGACTTCTTTAAAAAACATTAAAAATCCTACTGTTTAAAAACTTTGACTGGTAGTGTATTTATAAGGCTACTAATATGACGTTTATGATTTAAACCAATTTTATTGTAACATTAATTTCTTTATGTGTAAAACGTTTTTTGAGTGGACCTTGATATTAGGTGAATATTACACTGTTCCTCAGACTCCTCGATAGGTGGCGGTAAGCGGCACTTCAACTCTGTCCGTCATCTACCGTTAACACCGCGAAGGAGACGCAGATTATTGTCCTATGAAATGAGAGCATGACCAGCAAACACAGCCACGAGCACCACCCCTATGATTATACAGTTCTTTATCATTTCTTTTACATAATCTCTGACATGATCGAAGGTCTGCTGTCCGACAACAATGTTGATATAAGCTTTTGACAAGCCGCTTGCTCTGCTCATTCGATGTGTCAACGCTTAATGGATACGTCCAAATCAGAGATGAGGTACGTGTGTGATTGTTTGTGTGTTGATCGCTCATGTCAACACGCCTTAGTGTCGAAATCTCCGCTTGACCAGTTCAGAAGTGTGAAAAAAGAAAAGCTCTGCTTTATCAAACATGTTTGTTGCTAGATGGCTTTAATGCAAGGGGTCTGTCAGCCATAGACCGGTATTGATGAACTGGACTAATGATGCTGATTAGCTGTCAACACAGTAAATGCATCCTTGAAAACTACTGGTACAAAGCTTTAGTTTGTTGAATGATATTCCCAGTTTTATTCTTAGAGAACTGCTGCAAATGCTTCATGAGAAATCCAGCTAGCTTCACCACCACTAAAAACAAATAAGCAAGTCACAGAACTAGTATGCAGTATACACTGACATGGACTACGTGAGACTCAGTCTTTTGTGTGTGTTTGTTAGTAACTGCTTTCTTTTTGAAACCACTAAGTAATCTGTAAACAGCGTTTTATGTGTTTAAGTTTGCAACCATGTTGACTTCTTGTGTATTGTTAAAGGGTAGTTCACTCAAAGAGAAGATTATATCATCCTTTACTCACCCTCATGTTGTTGCAAATCCGCATGACTTTCTGTTGAAGAACACAAAAGGAGATGTTGTGCAGCATGTCAGCTATGTCACCAGTGACATAGACAGGGAAATATAAAATGGGTCACACTTAACTGGCCTTAACTACTGTCTGTTAACATTAAATACTAACTAGACTGCCGATTTGCTATGTAACTACATGTTGTTATGGAAAATTCCCACAGGTTTTAGGTATGGATTGCTTTTAGGAGTAAGGATAGGATAAGGACTGAGGGTTATAGCTTTGGGATAATGATTTGGTTAAGCGTAACTACAAATGCTAATTTAAATGTACTTAAATTGGTGGGAACTGCTGTCCCACGATTAAAAAACACATTTAAAAAGCCAAGATCCTTCTGTTATCTATTGAAATCAACAATATTTAAAATATTAGTAAGCTAAGATATTTAAAATCATCATTTATTGGGCTGTCCCGAACGCTAACCCCTAAATTTCATCTTGTGAAAATGATATTGAAATTGTTATATTTCCCCATTGTTGTTTTTAAAAGCATCTCTGTGATTGTTTTAAAAAGCGAAGTTCAGAAAAAATAATAATTTTATATTTTCTTTGTGAATTAGGAAAGTTTTTGTAAAAAAAGAAAGTGTCTTGCATTTTCATGTCACTACTGAAACACTGTATATATTGGCTAAGACTGATTTTAACTACATTTATGATCTGGAAATATTTATGTGTCACTCTCACTGTCATAGCTACATGGTATGAGTAGATAAGCCCCATCATTTTGAGGTAAATGTGTTCAAAAGTCTGAAAAATCTGTGTGTAACTTTAAAAAACATCACTACCGGACACCATTTTTCTGCAACTAAGCACGTATTTTTTTAGGAGTTATTCAATAACATTTGATAACATGGTACTAGCTAACCATGTGCTGATTAGCATATCTGAGCTAGGTTCAAAAGTAACCAAAACTGTCACTATTGAAACAGTCACGACCGAAACATGTCATCATTAAACACATAGTCTTTTATTTGGGGGAAATAAACAATTTTAGTACAGTTATGCAATTTTTTAGTATTTTAGTATGCTTTAGTTGTGTTTTTGTTTGCAAGTTAAAATTCTGTAATGTGACACTAACACAGCTTTACTGTCACTACTGAAAATGTGCTGTCACTTCTAAAACATAGGACGTTTTGTCAAAACTATATAATAAAATAAAGTATACTAAGTTAACTAACTAATCAACTAAGATATTATGATATTTTCTGGTCCAGTGTAAGTTCAAACTAATGAATCTTAACTTTGAAATCAGTATGATCAACTTTTTGCATTTCACAAAGAAAAATTGGATTCAAAATACAACAAATCTCATAAATTAAAATATTAAAACACTTAAAATATTATTAAAAATCCAAGTGTTATTGATTTACCATTGAAAAAGTTAATAAAATAGCGAAAAAATCTATTTACAATGTAGATGTAATCAAAATCTTAATAGGTCAGTATAACCCTTCTAATTACATTATGATTACTGTGATTCGGTAGTGACAAATTTGAGGAGAGGACAAATATTCCAAAACTTCCTGAATATACAATATGAGAATTAACTACACAATTACTAGAAATGTGTATGTATATTATACAATTTGCATACATACAATTTTTTGGAATTTTTTACAAGACGTTTCCAATTCTAACTCTGTAGAATGGCCCATATACATAGTAGTTAAAGCCACCTGACTGAAAAGTGTAACCATGCAATAAAAGCGAATATTCACAGAGACTGTCACTTCACATTTCTCATTTTGTCTTCTAAAAAATAATGATAAAGGTTTGGTACTGTCACTTTAAATGTCAGGTTACTGCATGCTGTTCTTGTGAGCCATGGCGATTAATTAGCCTGTAGTTTCAGACGTTGTTAAAAGTGATAACGGCAGTTGAGGATCATCTTTTAACACAAAGCCTGCATTGTTTGAAAGTAGCCCACTGCCTGTAAAATGAATGCAAATGGAGTTTTTCCATTAATGGACACACAGTATGTTTAATGATTGAGCTCTAGTGTGGGGGAAGCTTGTAGAACCGTTTCCCTCTCTTTGTGTGCCTGCCAAGTGCTGCTCTTAATTCATCTGTTCTGCATTCTCAGACGTCCCACCTGAAAATTCGACCACAAGCCCAAAGTGAGTTTGTAATGATCCTTCTGAGTTCTAAAATGTGCTTTGTTTCTGACGTAACTCCGTAGACATTTTTGTTTAAATGTGAGTGAATGGGAAATGATGTGGAAAAGAACAACAGAGCAGACAGAATGACCTAAAAAACCGGGTCGAACGCCCGGCTCCCACTCACTCATGCCCGATCGGTGCACCTGCTGCCGCCCTCTCCTCTCCCACAACCCTCTCAAGCAGATTTATTAGAGCATGACATGATGCATACTGGTTTGTTTTGCTGATGAAACATTATAGATCCCCTAGGTCATGTAACCTTTTAAAAAGGTTTCTTTTTTAGTATACTTGCCCTTTTTTATCATAAAGGCACAGCCGTTTTATCTGATTTAAATGTTTCGAAAAAAGGGTAACAATCAGATCAGATAAGGACACCTGCAAGATTGTTATTTGCACAATGTGGTCATATGCAAATTAGCATTTTGTAAAGCAGACTTGTTCTGTTACATTAGGGAATTCCAGAAGATAGTTTTGTGAGTTGGATAGTAGTGTGTTTATTTTTCTCATAATAGTGCAGTAGCTGCGTATGAGTTATATTTATAGCTGAACGGTATAAATATTTACTATTTAATATGCTACAAAGCAGAAAAACCTATGAAGGGCTTTATAAAAACTCAGCGCTCAAGTCAAAAGTTCAACTTTTAAAAAATGTTCTCAAGACCTTCATTCTACTACTCTAAGTCTTGTTTTAATGGCCAAAAGTTAAGTCATTTGTTGGTTGATTTCCCAGGAATGTGTAAACACTTTGGCAATTTCAAAACATTTGCATATACACTGACCAAAATTATAAACGCATCACTTTTGTTTTTGCCCCCATTTTTCGTGAGCTGAACTCAAAGATCTAAGACTTTTTCTATGTACACAAAAGGCCTATTTCTCTCAAATATTGTTCACAAATCTGTCTAAATCTGTGTTAGTGAGCACTTCTACTTTGCCAAGATAATCCATTCACCTCACAGGTGTGGCATATCAAGTTGCTGATTATACAGCATGATTATTGCACAGGTTTGCCTTAGGCTGGCCACTCTAAAATGTGCAGTTTTACTGTATTGGTGGGGGTCAGAAAACCAGTCAGTATCTGGTGTGACCACCATTTGCCTTGCAGTGCAACACATCTCCTTCGCATAGAGTTGATCAGGTTGTTGATTGTGGCCTGTGAAATGTTGGTCCACTCCTCTTCAATGGCTGTGCGAAGTTGCAATTGGTCAGTGTATATAAACACTACCAGTCAATTACAAATACAAGTTTTTGGACATTAAGATTTTTAATGTTTTTTTTCTTGTTTTTTTTTTTAGTATTTTATTTTAAAGAAGTATCTTCTGCTCCCTACGTCTGCATTTATTTGGTCCAAAATACAGCAAAAGCAGTAACATTTTAATTAATTTTTATAGAAATTAATACTTTTATTTAGCAAGGATGCTTTAAATTGATCAAAAGGGCTCTAAATGATCCCAGCTGAGAAAGAAGGGTCTTATCCTGCGGAACGATCGGTCAAAAAAAAAAAAAAAAAAAAAAAACCTCAGGAAGGTAATTTTGAAGATGCTGGAGAAAGATGGGAGATGGGGATAGAGACATTTATAATGCTACAAAAGATTTCTATTTCAGATAAATGCTGTTCTTCTGTACATTCTATTCATCAAAGAACCTAAAGAAATTCTACTCAAAATTCTGCAACAATAATAATAATAATAAATGTTTTTTGAGCAGCAAATCAGAATATTAGAATGATTTCTGAAGGGTTAAGTGACTGTCAACTTTGATGTGATGTCAGCTTTGAAATCACAGGAATAATTTACATTTTAAAATATATTCAAACATAAAACAGTTGTTTTAAATCATCAAATTATTTAAAAAATTTACTGTTTTTGCAGTTCTTTGGATCAAATAAATGCAGGTTAGGTGAGCTGAAGAGACTTTTTTAAAAAAACATTAAAAAAAATTACTGTTCAAAAACTTTTGACTGGTAGTGTATATATATATATTTTTAAGTGCAAACACAACAGTCGATCTCATTTATCAACTCTGTCATCTCTCAAGAAATGTTCAGACTTTATGGATTAAGTTCAGAGTCCAGAAAGACTATTGATGGATCTAATCATGACAAACAGTAATGCTACCCCAGTCTTATTTTTGTCCAATATTTTTTTGTATTTTTGAGTCAAGCTTTGGAGGTTAAAGGAGAAGTTCACTCCCAGAACAAAAATTTACAGATAATGTACTTACTCCATTGTCATCCAAGAGGTTCATGCCTTTCTTTCTTCATTTGTAAAGAAATTATGTTTTTTGAGGAAAACATTTCAGATTTATCTCTGTGTAGTGGACCATGAGTTTGAACGTCCAAATTCAGTTTAAATGCAGCTTCAAAGGGCTCTAAATGATCCCAGCCGAGGAAGAAGGGTCTTATCTAGCGAAACAATCGATCAAAAATACCCTAACTGTATTGACCCAGATTACACAGAGTATGCATGCGCATCGCAGAGCTAGACAAGACGAGCATTTGAGGTTAAAAAGTATATACGTTTTATTTTTTTTTTTTAGAAAATGACTGATCGTTTTGCTAGATAAGACCCTTCTTCCTTGGCTGGGATTGTTTAGAGCCCTTTGAAGCTCCACTGAAACTGCACTTTGGACATTCAAACTCGCAGGCACCATAGAAGTCCACTATATTGAGGTAATTCCTGAAATGTTTTCCACAAAACTTAATTTCTTTACAAAGAAAGAAAGGCATTAACATCTTGGATGACAACGGGGTGAGTACATTATCTGTAAATTTTTGTTCTGGAAGTGAACTTCTCCTTTAAGGTAATGGACTAGTGATGGGCATAGAGATTATGTATCACATTTAGAGCAAAACCTGATTGTCTAGTGTCAGATTTTTAAATAGAGATTGCAATATGCTGCTGTTGATTTTCCACATTGATTTTACATCCCATGATGTCACACAGTAAATAACAGATTCCAGACGCTGTGATTGTGTTGATGTGTTTACAGGACTTGCGGTATGCGGCCCATCCACTCTCACGCTGGCTGAGTGCTGAAAACTTAATGTGGGCCGCTCTGCGGCTCCCACCAAAGCTCCTGCCATGGGGAATACCGCCACCAAGTTTCGTAAAGCACTTATCAGTGGAGACGAAGGCCTGGCTTGCCAGCTTTATGAGAGCAACCCCCAATTTAAAGAGGCTCTGGAGCCCAACGCATCTTATGGGGAGCCCTATCAACACAACACACCCCTGCACTACGCCTCACGCCATGCCATGACACGCCTCATCAGGTAGGAATCTGTGAATGAGTGTGCACCAAAATACAAGCACTAGCCTCTACTGGTCGAGTTGTGATTGTTCACCTTAAATTTCAATGCCAGAGTGAGCAAAATAAAGAACTGTTATTATTAAATTGTGTTATTATTAGTTATTAAATTACAATTTATAATTAGTTCAAAGATTAGTTTACTCAAAAATTAAAATTCTGTCATTAATTACTTACCCAGATGTCGTTCCACACCAGTAAGTTTGTAAGACAGTAAGACAGCAAAGCAACTACCACGTTTAAGACCCAGAAAAGTACAGCAGTGGTTCAACTGTAATGTTATAAAGCTATGAGAATACTTTTTGTGCGCAAATAAAACAAAAATAATGACTTCATTCAACAATTTCTTCTGTTCTGTGTCAGTATTTGACATGGACTGTTTTAAAGAAGTTCACTTCCAGAACAAAAATTTACAGATAATGTACTCACCCCTTTGTCATCAAAGATGTTCATGTGTTTCTTTCTTCAGTTGTAAAGAAATTATGTTTTTTAAAGAAAACATTTCAGGATTTCTCTCCGTATAGTGGACTTCTATGGTGCCCACGAGTTTGCACTTCCAAAATGCAGTTTAAATGTAGCTTCAAAGCGCTCTAGACGATCCCAGCCGAGGAAGAAGGGTCTTTTTAAAGAAATTGACAATTTATATACTTTTTAACCTCAAATGCTCGTCATGTCTAGCTCTGCGTGAACACTGTGTATTCCGGTTTAAGTCAATTAGGGTATGTCGAAAAACTCCCATCTGATTTTCTTCTCCACATTCAAAATCGTCCTACATCGCTGTTTTTTTTTTTTTTTTTTTTTTTTTTTTTGTAAAGGGCGTTTGATCATCTTTGCATGTTCATTTTCTAAACACTGGATCGGTACTTCTGCAGTGATGTAGGACAATTTTGAAGTTGGAGGAGAAAATGAGATGGGAGTTTTTTGACCTACCCTAACTGTCTTGAACCGAAATACACAGAGCTCATGCAGTGATAGACAAGATGAGCATTTGAGGTTACAAAGTATATAAATTGTCACCTTTTTTTCTTTTTTTTTTTAGAAAATAACCAATCGTTTCGCTAGACAAGACCCTTTTTCCTTGTCTGGGATCATTTAGAGCACTTTGAAGTAGGGCTGTGAGCGATTAATCGCGATTAATTGCATACAAAATAAAAGTTTGAGTTTGCCTAATATATGTGTGTGTACTGTGTATAATTATTATGTATATATAAATACAAACACATTCATGTATATATTTAAGAAATATTTACAAGCATATGTATTTATTATCATTTTTATATAATTTGTATTATATATAAATAAAATCATTTTGTATATTAATAACATATTTCTTATATATATACACATTAATTTGTGTGTATTTATATATACATAATAATTGCACACAGTACACACACATATATTAGGCAAACTTAAACTTTTATTTTGTATTCAATTAATCACGATTAATCGTTCACAGCCCTACTTTGAAGCTGCATTTAAACTGCATTTTGGAAGTTCAAACTCGCAGACACCATAGAAGTCCACTATGTTTAGAGAAACCCTGAAACGTTTTCCTCAAAAAATGTAATTTCTTTACGATTGAAGAAAGAAAGACATGAACATCTTGGATGACAAGAGGGTGAGTAAATTATCTGTATTATCTGTATCTTTTTGTTCTGGAAGTGAACAACTTCTTTAATGATGTCCTCATTAACTTTCTGGACCTTGAATTTGTCACATTGCTGTCAATGCAGGGTCAAAAAGCTTTCAGGTTTCATCAAAAATATCTTTATTTGTGTTCCGAAGATGAATGAAGGTCTTACGGGTTTGGAATGACATGAACGTGAGTATTTAATGACAGAATTTTCCTTTTTCGGTGAACTGTCCTTTTAATATTAATATGTAGCCTAGAAGGAATAAGACTGTTAGACTTTTATTGATGTAATGGGAAAACCCAAAAAGCACAGCAGAATTTGTAGAGATTTGTTGTTTCAGGGAGAACAAAAAACAGTGAATAACCTTCCCATGTTGGCCCCTAACAGACAGACCTAAAGCAAATATGCATGGAATGGGAAGACTATGTAGAGCCTGTGGCGTTTTTGTGTGATGCAAGGTTATTTTTACATGGTTGTTGAATTCCATCTCTTGGTGTTTGAGACAAGACCACTTGGAGCCATGATGCCATCTCTGACTTAGTGTAGTTAATGCACCCCTCTGAGAAAATGGTTGGTAATTAGTAGCTAGGACAGCTAGATACTGAGAACTGTGTTCCTCCTCTTTCCTTTTCACTTTCCTCTTTTCATTTTGCAGCTCATTGGAGCACACTACTAGTAACCTCAATGTTTTCACAGCCTGATTGCTTCTCATTTTGACACATCAAATTTAATGGAATAGACAGAATATGAGTTGATCCGTATCTTTCTGTGTTTTAACATATCTCCCTTTGAACATAATTTCTAGCCCACGTTGCAGGTTATTCTGGTGTACTTTGACAGGAAAAGCATCTGATCAACATGTAAAGTGACGTACATGTCTTATGTTTATATGCAGGTTTACAGATCATACCACAATATTAAGCTTGAACAGAAAAAAGGGTTAGACAGAACAGACGCCTGTTTCCAGGCAGACTTCACCTCAGTTGCTTTAAATCAGCCAGTCAGATTACACTGCAAGGTCAAAAAAAATGCAATTCTACAACTTAGTCACAAAGACGTTGACTGAACTACAAACATTATAGCTAGAACCACCACCCAAGCTGTAACGGCTAGTTTGAAGTGGTTATGAACTTAAAAGCTATTACAAGAGTTCTGTAGTTTTAACTGGACCTGATTCACTTTTTTGGCCGCTACTGATTCTTCGGAAAAGAGCCTGCCCGTCTAGACTACACCCAGAATTTTTGAGGCCAAATGTGGCCAAATGCCATGGGCTTTTGGCCTAACGTATGTTTATAGTTTGTGTGGTCTTGTTTTTATAATGATTATACTTTCATTAGCTAGCATACAGCAGAACAAAGCGCGAGATGTCTGTCACCTGCTTGTCTAGACATTATCCTTTGGAAGTTGGTGTCATTCCAGCTTAAATGCTTGGATTTGTATTTCAAGATGTGGTTATGTCATTCTTGCACTAAGGTTCTATTGTTACATCTCACTAGATTTAACAGTCACATGGCTAACAGGTGTCTGTGTCAATTTCTTGGTAGTTCAACCAGTCTTTCTGGCCTCCCAAGTGCAGTTGCAGTTGGAGAGAAGGGCTGGGGAATGCAGGGAGTTAAAGCTGTTGTTTTCAGTTGCATCAACTAATAAACTCCCATTGCCAGATTCACATCACAGACTTCCCAGAACAGCTCGCTGAGTCATTTCCACTAAAAGGCATTAAAGCCGGCTGAATGCAATCACTAAATTCACTCTTAAAGCTTACAAGGTTGTACATTTCCCTAAGTCCATTCTATGGTGTACTTCAAACCTGTTATCAATTACTTTGAAGCTCCCGCAATTAATCGCCTGAAAATTATATTACTCTTGCTAATTACCTCCAGGCATGGAGACACTCAGGGCTCTAGCTGTATTGAACAGTGTTGTGACAGTTTCATTGTTAATATTGTTATGATAATAATGCGCTAATTTCATACGTTATGGAATTTTAAAATGGTAGATGCCACCAGCTCTTCTTTATTGGTTTGAGCAATATCTCTGGGAGGAAGACGAAGGTCGTCTTTAAATAGTGCCTGTGGTGTTTTATAGAGGCTTATAAAACCAATATATATGATACTTCTGGTTTTGGATGCTGATTGGGCAATACAACATGGTGTAATCCACAAGTGTTAATGAGATAGTTCACCCCAAAATGAGAATTCTGTCATTTATTACTCACCCTCGTGTCGTGCCAAACCCCTATGACCTTCGTTCATCTTCGGAACATAAATTAAGATATTTTTTTCCTGACATTTAGTTTAGTTTAGTTAAGTCACTTTATTGTCCACAAATGGAAATTTGTCTTAGGCTTCACCACAAAAATACATTTAACGTTATCACACAAATTAAATAAAAGACAAGTAACACATCCCCCTACTCACATTCAGATCCCAGTATTTAAAATTCTACCTGCAGTTGGCACAAATGACATTTGATGCACATTTTCCTTGCTTGAGTTTGCCTAAAACGTCTTTTTGATGGTAAAAGCTGAAATGTAATATTCAAAGGATGAGAGCAATCTTCAGTAAACACCTGTGCTTTTTGTTTAGCTCTTGTTTAATAGATTTCATTTAATCTTTGTGGTTGTCCTACAATTGCACTAGCAATTTTAACTACTCTACCCAGTTTTTGCTGTCCTTCAACTGGCAGTAGTCCATACCACATAGTCTCATTAAAACATATAACACTCTCAAACCATCTCCAAAATATGTTGACTCACATCAAACTGTTGCAACCTCCAAATAAGATATATTCTCTGCATTGCTTTTTTAAAAACATACTCAATATTTCCAGCAAATGTCAAATTACTATAAAAAAAATTCCTAAATATTTAGAACTTCAAACCGTCTCTATTTGATGTCCATCAAGTATCAAAGGTTCTAACCTGTAAATAAAATGTAATTTATTCCTACTAATGACTAATTCCTTGGTTTTGTTTACATTTATGTCCAGTGAACTCAATTTACACCAATTTTGGAGCAATTTATGTAATTATAATACAGCATGTCTCCCTCTGTTCCAATGAGTGCCATATCATCCGTGTATTTAAATAAATTAAAATATGAATCCTGGATCTTAAATTCCCATGCCACCTTAGCATTGTCTGTATATAACGCATTTTCGATCTTATCTTTATGCTAATTTAAATTTTCTGATTAGACTCCTGAATTCCTTCCTTTTTATATTTAACCAGTTCCACCATTTAAAAAAGCAGCTTTTTTTCTCATTTAAACACATTTTAAGATCTTTAGTAAACCATAACCTATTATTCGGATACACTTGAATTATTTTAGTCTTAACACAATTACTTTCACAAAAACTTCTGTAAGATGTGATGGTGTCTCATGTACATCTTTGCATGCATCAAAGAACAATTGCCACTCTGTGTCCTCGAAACAGTCTCTAAGTTCTTCTGTGCTCTGATCTGTCCGCAGTTGTATCTCTTTAGTCACCAGTTTCTCTTGTTTAAACAGCTCGATATTTGGGTAGCAGATGTATAATATTATGATCTGACCTTCCCAGAGGAGGTCGACACACAGCCCTATATCCATCTACTATGTTGCCAAAGCATTTATCCAATGTGCGTGTTGGTCGTGTGGGACAGTCCACATGCTGATAGAGTGTAGGCAAATAACTTGATAAGTCACACAAATTCATATCTCCAAGAATTGAGATTGGTTGTTATTTTGTTTGCGGCTTCTTCATTATTTGGGCCCGTAACATATGTTAAAATGACAGTAATCTGTCCAAATTCCCGATGCAAATAAAACAGTCCGAAGGACACTGACAGTAGTTCATAGTCTGTAGTACATACAAAATGTGTTGCTCATTTGTTGTGAACATAGAAGCACAAACCTCCTCCTACAGACTTACGAGATGCGACGTTGTCTCTGTTGGCTCTGATCATTGTATAGCCATTTAAAACGATGTCCTGTATGTCTTCTCTTAACCAAGTCTCTTTAAAACATAACAGATGACTTTGCCTAAAGTCTCTGTCATAGTTGATTTTAGCTCATTTAGCTCATTTCATCCATTTTATTCCACAGAGAACGTAAATTTGATAAGGTGATTACTGGTAAAATTTGATAAGGCGGTTTAAAACCTCTTCTTCTGAGCCTTTGACGGACCCCTCCTCTCGATCCTCAATTCTTAGAAAAACGCCTTTGATCATCTGTCCTCGAATTCCTTACCAATTTGTAGCAGTGTACCGGTAAATCCATTTGTAAATTGCAGAGTCGAGACCGGGATAAGAGTAATAAAAGTTCCTCCCACGTGTAGGTGAGGACGCCAGTCACCACACTCGCTTCCGAGCTGGCCACGATTACAAACACGGCCGGGCACACTGCCAACCAAACCAGAAACCAGCGAGTATTCATATTTAAAAAGCAGTGAAAAAAACCCAACATAAATCAACTGTCAAACCAGACAAAAACAAAGGGTAGTGAAATTGCGTGAAGCACTGGGTCTGCAGCAGAGCCACACCCCTTTCATAGACAGCAATGTAACTACCATATTCAAGGCCCAGAAATGTAGTTAAGGACATTGTTAAAATAGTCCATGTTACATCAGTATGTGGTGCATGTTAATTTTGACAGCAAAATTTGATTTAGTTTTAGTCATAGTCTTTTGACTAAAATGCCATTTAGTTTTAGTCATATTTTAGTCCTCTGAATTGTTTCAGTTTTAGTCAACAGTAAAATTGACAGTAAATTTAGTCAGCTAAAATCTGGGTTTAGTAACAGTGTAATTCATTTATTAAGCATTTCATCTTACAACTCATTGTATATTTTTGATATTAAAGTTTTATCATGATTAATCATGATAATTTTCATCTGGTTTTTATTAGTTGACGAAAATGTCAATAAATTTTTGTCATAGTTTTGTCATTCAAAACAAGTTTTAGTTCATTATCGTCGGTGAAAAAAATGTTGTTGACAAATTTTTCATCAACGAAATACCACTGCTGGTGAAGGAGCCGGTGTTCTGACGTAGAACCTGGATGTGCTACGACTTGTTAACAAGCAGAGGAGTCGTGGTACTCTCGTAAATTAAGTCTGACATGGAAGAAGAAATTGTTGAATAAAGTCATTGTTTTTCTTTCTGTGCACACAAAAAGTATTCTTGTAGCTTTATAACGTTACGGTTGAACCACTGATGTCACATGGATTATTTTAACAATTTCCTTACTACCTTTCTGAGCCTTGAACGTGGTAGTTGTGTTGTTGTCTATGTAGGGTCAGAGAGCTCTCAGATTTCATCTAAAATATCTTAATTTGTGTTGCAAAGATGAATGTATGTCTTATGGATTTCGAACGACATGAGGGTGAAGAATTAATGACAGAATTTTCATTTTTGGGTAAACTATCCCTTTAACAGTTACGATGCATAACTCTTGTTCAATGCGTGGCACCCTTCTATAAGGCTCTGAGCATGCAAAATAAACAAATGTCGTTGACAGGAAGATATGATGTCATTCTGTCCACCTCATTGTTTAATGCAAAAGCAGGTTATTTCCTGTGAATGTACTTCTGATTACTTAGCTACTAAAGGTAAATAAATAGAAGAATAACAGGGTGGAGTAAATGGTAAAAATTTAATTTCTTTTGTATTTTTGCTACAAGCCTGTGTGTTAGATTGTGATAGTAAATTGAAATACCATGATAACAAATACCAGGTGGTTTGCAATATCAAACAGCATAATGGACTCTTTTTGTACAGCTAAAATAACTGGAAGTCTCACACATTTAAGTTACAAATATCTGTATCTTTTACTTCAAAAATAGGCTGGACAAATTGTCTGATTTTAATAAATCACAGATTTAATATTGAGCAAATAAAAATGATTTCTGGAAATATTTTAATTTTGAGTTTTTCAGGCCTGAAAAATTCATAAGATCTAAAAACCTTTAAAATCCTGGAGCTTCCTATAGTTCATACACATTTTTCTAATTATGATCATCTCTTTTAAAGAGATATATATTGCTATATTGCACAATTTGCTTATATAAGCTATAATGATGACTGGTTTGTAAACGATTTGTTCTTTTTATGCGGTTGTTTTTAATAAATTAGATGACGCTGTTTCCAAATCAGTCGAAATGATTAATTAAATGAAGTCTGAATCAAAATAATTTGCATTGCGTCTACTGTTTGTGTTTTGCTGTTGTAATTTCTATTCTTGAATGTAATTCTGATTTACAGTTTGTACTTGCTCTCGTTCCTTTCCTGCAGGTCTTTCATTTTCGCCAAAGATGGCAATCCCAACAAGTGCAATGTTCACAATGAGACGGCGTTGCACCTGCTGTGCATGGGCCCGCAGATCCTGCTGAGCGAGGGGGCGCTGCAGCCGCGGATCAGCCGCCCTCAGGAGGATGAACAGAAGCGGGCTGAGTGCCTCCAGATGATCCTGCAGTGGACCGGAGCCAAGCTGGACCAGGGCGAGTATGAGAGAGCCAATGTCAACTCCACTGACAACAAAAAGAGCACCTGCTTGCACTATGCAGCGGCGGCTGGCATGAAAAACTGTGTTGAGGTAACAAGATTTTTTTTTTCATTATTATTATTATTATTATTTTTTTTTTATGTAGTTCAGGCCTCCAAGTTAAGAATGTATTTACTGTATTTTCAGATGATTTAATGCAAAGCCCCAGTTCAGTTTAAGTTCTGTTAGACTATTTAGTATGTGGCCAGACTCCATGACCATACTTTTCTGAGTTTATTGTAGGACTCTAGTGAAGACACTAGCTAAGTTTTAGTCTTGTGATTTACAGTTGTTGGTGAAGAACAATGCAGATTTGTTCGTGGAGAACGAAGACAGGGAGACGCCGTGTGACTGTGCGGAGAAACAGCACCACAAGGAGCTGGCGCTCAGTCTGGAGTCTCAGATGGTTTTCTCTCAGGATGCCGGAGCTCAGGAGATAGAAGCGGAGTATGCCGCCCTTGATCGACGAGAGGTATGGCTGTGAGATATTTTAGCATTTATTTGTTTATACACTAGTAAGTTTAGATGTTTACATATAGTCCACAAGAGAAATATTAGTTGAATTTATAAAAATGATCCGGTTCAAAAGTTTACATACCCTTGATTATTAATACTGTGTTGTTACCTGAATGATCCACAGCTGTGTTTTTTTGTTTAATGATAGTTAGAGTCCCTTGTTTGTCCTGTACAGTTAAACTGCCTGCTGTCCCACAAATTCTTTGGTTTTCCATCATTTTTGTGTATTTGAACCCTTTCCAACAACTGTATGATTTTGAGATCCATCTTTTCACACTGAGGACAACTGAGGGACTCATATGCAACTATTTCAGAAGATTCAAACACTCACTGATGCTCCAGAAGGAAAAACAATGCATTAAGAGCCGGAGGGTGAAAACTTTTGAAAAGAATGGAGATGTGTACATTTTTCTTATTTTGCCTAAATATTATATTTTTTCATTTAGTACAGCCCTTCAGAGGCTACAAAAGATAGTTACATGATTCCCAGAAGACAAAATAAGTTAAATTTACCCAGATCTTCAACTTCAAAAAAGTTTCACCCCCTGGCTCTTAATGCATCGTGTATGATCCCTTCTTATTTTGGTAAAATAATTATCATTTTTTTTTAATGATTCTGAAAGGAAATGCAAACTTTTGACCTCAACACCTCAACTGAAATGTTTCCAGAACACCAAATCTTAAAAAATGTGTATATATAAATAAATGTGTGTATATATATATAAAAATATATACTGCAAAATTTAAAAAAAATATATATATTCATACATAAATATCTTCCTGTGCAAGTTTTTTCTCAGAAAATATTGATTTCTAAAATTATTTGCAATTAATGTAATAGCGTATCTTGAAACAAACTTAATTTTATTGTTCCATTTGTTGGATTTGTTAATCAATTTATAGCTCAGTATATAATATAGGCAGAAGTTTGCAGCCTTACAAACAGGGAAACTAACGTTCACTGTGCGTGTGTGAGTATGCTGTTATTTCATTAGTCATAGCTATGTGCTGTGCGCTGAGGAAGTGAGTTCAAGATAAATCATAAGTTGGTAATGTACTGTCAAAGGATAGGGCACCAGTTGAAAGAGGATTGACCTAACTGCCAGCAGCAGACTCATGATTGCTTCGTTTTGCTGTTCCAGACAAGCTGAGCAATATTGAAGTTTAAAAGGGAAGCTTTATTGGTTCCCTTTCCATCACTTCTCCTCTTACACCCTCTTTGCTTTACACTTTTCATCTTTATCCCTCCCTCTCCCAAACCTGTCATTCTCTCTTCTTTTTCTCTCCAGCCATATGAGGGATTGAAACTGCAAGACCTGCGTCGGTTGAAAGACATGTTGATAGTTGAGACGGCGGATATGCTGCAGGCTCCTCTTTTCACGGCCGAGGCCCTGCTGCGAGCTCACGGTATGGATTTACTGCAGCTACTTTTGAAGTCGAACAATATCACTGGGTTTATATGCAACTTTTTTTTTTTTTTTTTTTACAATAGTTTGTGGTAGCTGGGTAAAATCTTAAAGGGGTCATCGGATGCAAAGTTCACTTTCACATGTTGTTTGAACATTAATGTGTGTTGGCAGTGTATGTACAAATCTACCCTATAATGATAAAAATCCATGCAGTGGATTTTAATTAATCTGCAAAAATAATATCCCCTTTTTCAAATCGAGCCATTCACACCGTCAGAGGCCGCTCCAACGATAGTTGATTGACATGAGCGTCTTACCTTTGCAGATCTCATTTTGACAAGGTAAAAAGGGTGATTTTTACACAGCCATTGAGAATTTTTAACCAAAGTATATGATAGACTTTTCATTAAGACCCTAAAGAATCATATCAACTTGTGGAAAATGGGCATCCGATGACCCCTTTAAAGATTTTTTGAACACAAATAAAACGTCTCTGACTTAATGGTTTTACTGTGCTCATAGTATTCTTTGAAACACTTTGGACTACATGCTATATGTATTCCGTAAGTACCATCTGGTCCTTCTACCATAGTTTTGCTGCAGTACATATTTGTAAAGGATTAGATATGAAAAGGTAATATATTGCAGAGGGCTGTCACTGTGCCAGCTGATCCATTTGATCAATTAAAGAAATACGCCAAATTTGGCCAATATCCAAGATCCTTCATTCTTCAAGATATTACAAGCAAAAGGGTTTGGCTTGTCTTCATCACTGGGCAAACCAGAACATTCCACGCTTAATCTTTATTGAAGTATTTGGCACCAATTTCACATTCAACATTCAAAAAGACGGAAGGTGGATTCATATTTTTTTTGATTGAATTCTCTTATAATATTATAGAGCTGGCAACTGGCGCATGTCCTAAACAGGCACTATGCAACCAGGATCCATCTCCAAGCAGCTTCAAAGGGCTCTACACAATCCCAGCTGAGAAATAAGGGTCTTATCTAGCAAAACGATAGGTCATTTTCTAAAAAAAAAACAACAAAAAAAAAACACAAAAAAGCAAATTGATATACTTTTTAACCACAAATGCTCGTCTTGCACTAGCTCGACTTCACGCATCACACAGTCATGTTGGAAAGGTTATCACATTACCTTTTTTTTTTTTTTTTAAATGACATGCACTTAAAAAATTTAGGAGCACAGTCAAAAATTTCAGGAGCACATTCTAATCAATAATCAAAAAATCTGATCAGAAAGTAGCCTTCCCATTACGAGGTTATACTCTTTAAATTGATTTACAAGCGGATTTTGTTTTTACCTTTGTAATGGCATTTTTCTAACTTTTTTTTATCATCTTTACTGTCATCTTTTATGTCACATTAAAAAAAAAGTGGCTTGTAGATGTATTTTCAGAAGTTTAATGAGGCTCAGAGGTGGCATGAGTGCAATTAATGTTGAGAATAATGTTTTAAATATAAAATTTTGAATATGGAAATATTAAATGATTTAAATAACTGAAAAGATAAAAAATGCCAGTAGGTGGCGGCAAGTGACTGATTTAATTAAGGAATCATTCATTCATTTGATTCGTTTGAATGGCTGAGTAATTCAGGAATGAAGCAAGTGACTCTCTTTATTAAAGGAGTCCACTTCCAGAACAACAATTTACAGATAATGTACTCACCCCCCTTGTCATCCAAGATGTTCATGTCTTTCTTTCTTCAGTCGTAAAGAAATTGTGATTTTTGAGGACATTTCAGCATTTTTCTCCATATAATGGACTGATATGGTGTCCCGAGTTTGAACTTCCAAAATGCAGTTTAAATGCGGCTTCAAACGATCCCAAATGTGGTTGTAAACATTCCCAGCCAAGGAAGAAGGGTCTTATCTAGTGAAATGATCGGTTATTTTCATTAAAAAAAATACAATTTAAATACTTTGTAATCTCAAACGCTCCTCTTGTCTTGCTCTCCATGAACTGTGTATTCTGGCTCAAGACAGTTAGGGTATGTCGAAAAACTCCAATTGTATTTTCTCCCCTTAACTTCAAAAATCATTTCAAAATCACCCTACATCGCTGCAGAAGTACAGACACAGTCTTTGCAAAGTGAACATGCAAAGATGATCAAACACCCTTAACAAAAAAGGTAAAAAAACGATATAGGGCAATTTTGAAGAAAAAATACGATTGGAGTTTTTTGACATACCCTAACTGTCTTGAGCTAGAATACACAGAGTTCAGGGAGAGTAAGACAAGACGAGCGTTTGACATTAAAACATATATAAATTGTATTTTTTATGAAAATAAACAATCGTTTCGCTGGATAAGACCCTTATTTCTCGGCTGGGATCGTTTACAACTGCATTTGGGATCGTTTGAAGCCGCATTTAAACTGCATTTTGGAAGTTCAAAATTGGGGCACCATGTCAGTCCATTATATGGAGAAAAATGCTAAAACGTTTTCCTCAAAAAACACAATTTCTTTATGACTGAAGAATGGAAGGCATGAACATCTTGGATAACAAGGGGGTGTGTACATTATCTAAATTGATGTCCTGGAAGTGGAGTTCTCCTTTAATGGGTAAATGATTCATTGACTCACTAGATTCGTTTAAAAATGCACGTTCATTCATAAATGAAACACCGTTGTGTTTGAATGGAGATGAGCAGTGGCTTAGCTGTGAGTTTGTTTAAAACCATTTTCGTTGACGAAATAGAGCAAATTTAGGCAACAGTGTTATAGTCAGACAATTGAAATCACTTAATATTAACTTCTTGTTTATTTAACTGTTGTTTTAAATCAATATCACTTTACATACTTTCTTAATAATCATTAAGAGCTGTCACTCAGTTCATTGCGATTTGTGAGATATGTCTTTGATACATTAGGCTACTCAACGCTGCAAAAATATGTAGAAACCTTCACAGAGCTACTGCAAGACGAGCATTTGTGGTTAAAAAGTGTATATATGTAGAAGAAAGAAAGACATGAACATCTTGGATGACATGGGGGTGAGTAAATTATGAGGACATTTCAATTCAGAAGTGAACTAATCCCTTAAACCCTCTTTTTTTCTGAACAGATTGGGACAGGGAAAAGCTTCTTGAAGACTGGATGTCTAATGCGGAGGACTGCTGCCAGCGCTCAGGTGTTCAGATGCCAACTCCCCCACCGAGTGGCTACAATGCCTGGGACACTCTGCCTTCACCTAGAACTCCGAGAACAACTCGCTCCTCTGTCACCTCCCCTGATGAGATCAGCCTGTCTCCTACTGATGGCCTTGCCCTGGTTAGAATAATTGACATGCATAACATTATGATCCACATTCTTGATCTTTCAATGCACAAAAATTCAAGAGAATATTAACACACTCTGTTCAATGTATCTTATGCCCATGTAGTGTGGGATTTGCATGTGCAGCATATCTGTGTTTGAGGACCCTGTGGATATGTCGTGTGGACACGAGTTCTGCAGGGCATGCTGGGAAGGGTAAGGAATGAAATATAAGTTTTGTTTAATGCACAAGATCAGATCATATCAGATATTTTCTTAAAGGGATAGTTTATCCAAAAAGGACAATACTGTTATTAATTACTAACTCTCATGTCGTTCCAAACCCGTAAGACCTTCGTTCATCTTTGGAACACAAATCCGAGAGCTTTCTGAAGTCAATAGTTATATATGTTTTAGATATATATTTTTTCCTGTTTGGCATTTGCAGTGCTTCATGTGATGAATAGTTCTTTCCCTCAAAGAAAAACTTTTTTATATCGCTTCAAAACTTAAAAATGGATAGGAAAATCCATCTCCACTGGAGAAAAAAACACTATATTGCAGGTTGTTTATAATCCATGTATTCACAGTCTTTGAACACGGTTTGTCTGGATGTCAGGTTTTTGAATATGAAGATCCAAGAAGGGGAAGCACATAACATCTTTTGCCCTGCATATGACTGCTTCCAGCTGGTTCCTGTGGAGGTCATTGAAAGCGTTGTCTCCAGAGAGATGGATAAGCGTTACCTGCAGTTTGACATTAAGGTACCATTGCAGCTCACAAAGCACCAGAATCCATTTCAAAGCTGCCATTTAATTTTTTCTTATCATAGACTGTCTGACGTTGGCTTTGAATCAAAATGCTGACAGCATCCTGCTGTTGGTTGAGTTTATGCCAGTGTTTGTTCAAGCAAGAAAAAGCTTTTGTAAACACACATGCTCAGAAGTCAAATGTTTGATTGTTGGGTAAATATCACGTCGATTTGATTTGGATGATTTACAGATTAAAATTGGTTTGGATAATGGGTCGTTCACGTCATCCAAAACAAAGAGGAAGTTTCAACACATTTCTTTTCCATCACCAGGCTTTTGTGGATAATAATCCAGCCATTCGCTGGTGCCCCGTTGCCAGATGTGAAAGAGCCGTACGACTGACTAGGCCAGGCCCTGGAGCCTCTGACCCTATGAGCTTCCCTTTGCTCAAAGCTCCTGCTGTAGACTGTGGCAAAGGCCATCTCTTCTGCTGGTACGTTAACCAGCTGTTTCCTTTATTTACACTCCCAGAAAAAAGGAGCAAAGCTGTCTCTGGGGCTTTACCATATGTTACAAAAGCTAAAAAGCACAATTTTGTACATTTATTAACCACTAAATTATCCATATTAGTACCTAAAAATCTAAATGTTTGCTACAAAATATATTTTTAAAGTTTGTAAGATTTCTTTTAATGTTTTGACACCGTTTTAGTTTTTAGAGTTTTGAAATTCCTATTGTTCTTTGTGTTAAATTTGATTCTCATTAGTGTAATACAGTATTTTTATTACCATAAAATGCAGTAAAACACTTGCACACAAAATAAAAATAGGGTATAACGGGACTAAAGGCACACCCTAAGAAAAAATGTGCTGTTTACTGCACCCAAAGTGTATGATTGCAAAAAAATATATACGTTTGTATTGAACATTTATGGAGCAACAGATTTTGTGTGAAAATAAAAATTCTACAAACCGTTTATTTTGTTTATAAATCTTATAAATGTTTGAGGTGGCAAGGGAGGCCTTTTACCCCACACACGGGGTAAAAGGTTCACCAGCATGGGGCAAATGGCACACAGTATTGATACAAATACTTTAGCCGAAAAAACAAAACAAAACAAAACAAAACAAAACAAAAAAAAATTATATATATATATATATATATATATATATATATATATATATATATATATAATATTATTATTATTATTATTATTATTATTATTATATTTTTTTTAATGTCTAAGTTAATACTTGTTAAAAGCAATCACTTTAGCAATGTTTGTACTGTTTTCTGCTTATCTTGAAAAATAAAATATTTTTTTTTGTTCATTAAATATACTGTAATTAAAATATGTTAATATAAAACATATTTTAAAATACAGAAACAAAATCATTTTAAAATGTAAAGATTCTGAAAGCATTGAAAGAGATCCCATAATAATTTAATATAGATTTACAGTAGTAACAACAAATGATACTTTTTTATGCGATACGATTAATATGATGTTATTAAATATGATGGTTTCATTATAAACATGCTGATTATCTCTAAGACAGACACCCAACATAATATATGATATTTACCATCTGAATCTAGCCATGTCGTGTCAACAAATGGAAAAATCAGCCATCTGTTAATTATCATGTTAATCATTGTGCCTTTTAGCCCCAACAGAAGGGGTTCTTTTTACCCCAAATATCATACTTTTACACATTTTTTTTGTTATTTAAAAACCCAAAAATGAAAATTCTGTTTTTAGTTACTCACCCTCATGCTGTTCCAAACCCATTAGGCCTTTGTCCATTTTCAGAACACAAATTAAGATATTTTTGATGAAATCTGAGAGCTCTCTGACCCTCCATAGATAGCAAGGATCCTACCACAGTCCTACCAAGGTCCAGAAAGGTACCAACAACATTGACAAAATAGTCCATAATGTTATAAAGCTACGAGAATATGGAGGGTCAGAGAGCTCTTGGATTTCATCAAAAATATCTTAATTTGTGTACTGAAGATAAACAAAGGTCTTACAGGTTTGGAACAACATGAGGGTGAGTAATTCATGACAGAATTTTTATTTTTGGGTGCACTAACCCTTTAATGTTTATTGTGGAAAATGCCATCAGAGCACTATTCATGTTTACCTCTTGGGTTTCTTCTCAGGGAGTGTCTCGGTGATGCTCATGAACCCTGTGACTGTGAGACATGGAAGATGTGGCTGCAGAAAGTGTCTGAAATGAGGCCTGAAGAACGTAGGAGCTCTAGACTTCTCAGTCTTCACCTTTACTTAATGGATGCACCTTTATTTAATGGATGTTCACAATATATAACCTGCTGCTGTAGATTTTAAGATTGAGCTCCTCTCTGTGTCTGAACAGTGGCTGGTGTGAGTGAAGCCTATGAAGATGCTGCCAACTGCCTGTGGCTACTCACCAACTCCAAACCTTGTGCCAACTGCAAATCCCCCATCCAGAAAAATGAAGGCTGTAATCACATGCAGTGCGCGAAGGTCAGTACAGAAAGGCGTACATGGACAAAAACATTCACAGGCATTCGAGTGTCCGCCCGCTAAATTGTGGCTGGCTGATGATTATCAGCTGATACATTGCGGACTAATAAGGTCAGATGTCTGAATAAGTATTCTGTCTGTGGAGTTGGTAATCATACATGTATGACACATTTATTAAGGACCAATGTTTGGCTCCAGGAATAAAACCTCTGGGACATTTTATGTTTTTAAAGGAATAGTTCATCCAAAAATTAAAATTACCTCATGGTTTACTCACCCTCAAGCCATCCTAAGTGTATATGACTTTTTTCTTTCAGACGAATAGAATCAGAGTTATATTAAAAAGCAGGTCATGTGTTTTTTTTTTGTGTCCTAATATTGTGTTGGAGTCCCCTACAACAGGTTTAAATGCATTTAAGGTCAGAAAACATTGTAATTGTCTCAGAATATACATACGGTAATTTCTCAATGATTTTGAAACGGTTCGTTTGAATCAGTTTTGTCTGTAAATCCCTTCTTCCATAAGCCTACTCTGCTCTGATTGGTCAGCTGGCCAAGTCTGTTGTGATTGGTATAGAGAGGAGTACTTTAGCAAGTTAGCGAGTGCTACCATTTGTGTTGCCAAGTCCGCAATTGTTTTTGATGTTCGCGGGTTGAAGCGACGCCATTAACATCATATTTAGCCTCTGAAATGCGAATTTTCCAGGGAAACCTCGACAAAAACCATGCATTTCACACCCTGGGATGTGATTTTTAATGAATGCGATTAGGTAGTTTTGAGTAGCAATTGGGTAGGTTTACATAAAAAACCTTTACATACATACACCTTTACATAAAACAACAATACAGTGCTCCAGTCTGTTCTTAAAATAATGACATAAAAACATTTTGTTTAACTCTCATGCAAACAAATCATACCCTCAGTTAAAGTTTAGCTGCTAAACTGTAAACACTTAAAACAATAAGGGTGGATACGTTAGCTGATTGCTAACTTTCTGCATGAACCCTATAACTGCCAAAGCAGCAAAATAAAAAGCAATTTCACAATGATTATAAAGTCTGTGCGCTACACTACATTCTTTATTATTAAATAAAGTAATTAGAACAATGAGAAGCTACATTAATTGACACATGCTTAGGAAATAGTGGATTCACAGCGAATTATCAGAACTATTTCAGTAAGACCGTAAAATCAGAGTTTACGTGAATATATATCTATATTTAAAACTTCATAAAGTGTAATCTCTAGCTTCCACTAACTGTCATACGCGCGTTTATGAGAGAGTGGCGTTCCAGCGGATGACGTAGGCCTAGCACAAGCATTCTAGTCTCGTGAAAAACAAGTTTTGTATATAGGAGCAAAGGAAGCACAGTTTCCTTTGTTTACCAAGGGAAAAGCAGTCTTATGTCGAAATCCTCTAACATTTTTCTTAAAAGTACTCATTTTGTACTTCTAATTAATGACTGCTGTTTTGTTTTGCTCTGTCCACTGTGCTTTTGTGTTTGCCTGTTTCCTACTCAATCCGCTGAAATACCACACACTCGTGAACGTGTGTATGTCAGCAGAAACAAGATTTCAGTTTATAAAGTTGTGAATATGAATATTTTTTTTTTTTACACAAATGCATCAGTTTGCTTCAGAAGGCCTTTATTAACACCCTGGAGCTATGTGGAGCACTTTTTACGATGGATAAATGCACTTTATTGGACTTCAAAATCTCAACAGCCATTCACTGCCATTATAAAGCTTGGAAGAACCAGGACATTTTTTTTATTATAATTCCGATTTGTGTGAAAGAAGAAAGTCATATACATCTAGGATGGCTTGAGAGTGAGTAAATCATGGGGTAATTTTCATTTTTGGGTAAACTATCCCTTTAACTTTTTATAAAATCAGAGCATGCCTCCATTAATGTTTAAAACTGCAATTGAATCAATTAACTGAAAGCAAATAAAGTTTAATAAAGATTTTGTTTTTTAAATAAATCGATTTTACTTGCAGTTTTGTGATATTCAGTACAACAGCATAAAACTGATTAAGATTTTTAATATAATTTCTATTATAATTATTCTATTTTAATATAATTTCAACTAATGCTGACCAGCTGTTTTATAAGAAATTATATTATTATAAGAAATATCAACAGTCTTAGAAAACTGCTTGTCCAATCAAATTAAAGAACTGAAATGTAATTTGTATTTAACAAATAAAAGAAATTCAAATCAAATTTGGCAATTTTGCTATTTTAGAGCATTTTACTTCTAAGCTAAAGGAAATTCAACAGAGTGAAGAGATTAAACTGATGTTTTCTGAGATGCTATTAGATAATAACTTATTCCTGTCATAATATCCTTGTCCATATGTGTAGGCATTAAATGAGTATTTACATACTATTTGTCCTATTATGTACAATGTAACGTAAAATCGCCTTTATTAAAAGCTCTATTCTCAGATATCATATGAGTGTGTTTGCATTTGTTTGACCCTGACACAAGATGCATGTGTGATGCAAAACAGCTCTTTGACGTCAGAGGCAGGTGTTTGAACAAAGGAAGTGCGTTGGCTATAGCCTCACTGTTATTTTCTTAATGAAGGCTTAACTAAGGCTTTGAGTGACAGGCACAGGGCAGGGGGAAGGGGAAGCTATTCACACCACTAGCACGTGGAGGAAAGGCAACGTCACACTCGCAAAAACAAATGTTGAATGCTCGCTCGTGCCTGGACGGTTATTTATATTATGAAATCGTACACTCCTTTTGTTGATTAGCAACACGCATGCCGATTGGAATTTCTTGCTGTTTTGTTATTGATAAAAAGAAAGATAGTTGGAATGTGTGAAAGCAGTTGGGATTGATTGTATAATTCAAAACAATTTCTAAATCAAATTCATAGCTCCTTAGTGTTCGCAGAAGTATTTAATGAGTTCTGCTTTGCTCTTCTTTCTCATCTGGGTCTCTTTGCAGTGCAAGTATGATTTCTGCTGGATTTGTCTTGAGGAATGGAAGAAACACAGCTCCTCTACTGGAGGATACTATCGCTGCACGCGCTACGAGGTCATCCAACAGGTGGAGGAACAGTCCAAGGAGATGACTGTTGAGGTACTCACGCCTAAAATGATTAATGATTATAAAATTTACACACATGGCAGCCATTCAAGGAATGCATTTACTAGGATCTTTTGTGATTTTTTTTTTTTGTGCACTGCTGTGCATGGTGCTAGTGAATAAAAGGCTCAACACTAAACATTTACTTTCCAGGTTCATATTTCTCATGTGTAAAAAGTAACTAAACAGGTTCTGTGCTTTTGTTCTGAGTTTATGTATGAGCTTAAATATCCATCCTGAAGTTACTGTTGCTTATGTTTTTGTCTCCTCACAGGCAGAAAAAAAGCACAAGAGTTTTCAGGAGCTTGACCGTTTTATGCATTACTACACACGATACAAGAATCATGAACACAGTTACCAGGTAGGAATATTTATGTAATGAATGTCCTTGTAACATTCTAGTTGAGTGATTGGCTTACTATTTGTTGACAGTCACTCATCAAAGATGCTTATTTTGTATTAGTTAGAAGAACGACTCCTGAAAACAGCCAAAGAAAAGATGGAACAACTGAGCAAAGCTTTTATTGGAAGTGAGTAGAACATATTTTACATCCACCCTGCTGAAACAAAACAAAACAATGGAAACCGTCACAGAAAATCTAATTGTTTCCATTAGAAATACCATTACATACATTACAAACCATCAACTTTTAACCATTAAAACCATTAAAAATGGTTTTCTGTATTGTGTTTTATGACGTAATCCATTAGGATTTAGTGGTTTTAACAAACCACCAATAGAAAGTAACCAATTAAAACCCACAGCGTCCATTACAGTTTCCATTAAAACCAATACAAGTCCCATTATAACCAGTAAAATCATTACAAATTTTGTGATGTCTATAGTGTTTTCAGCAGGGACTGTGTGTGCCTTTAGTTTTAAAGGTATAGTTCATCCAAAAATGAAATTTTTCATAAATTACTCACCCTTGTGTCATTCCAAATCTGTAATATCTTCGTTCGTCTTAGGAACACAAATTAAGATATTTTTGGTGAAATCCAAGAGCAAATCCAAGGTAATAAGGACATTGTTAAAATAAAATAGTAATGTTATGAAGCTACAAGAATACTTTTGCATTACTTTCCTGAACGTGCAGTGGATACAGACACAGAAGAGAAGAAATTATTGAATAAAGCCTTTTTTTTTCTTTGCACACAAAAAAATTCTCATGACTTCATAAAATTAAGGTTGAACCACCGATGTCACCTGGATGTCCTTTCTGGGCCATAATATGTTTCAGTTGTGCTGCTGTTTATACAGGATCAGAAAGCTCTCAGATTTCATCTAAAATATCTTAATTTGTGTTCTGAAGATAACCGAAGGTCTTACGGGTTTGGAACGGCATGAGAGTGTGAAATTAATGACAGATTTTACATTTTTGGGTAACTATCCCTTTAAGTGCAATGTAGTATGTTCTTCTAAACATGTGTATAGTGTATTTTGAGCATGTAAAAATGTCAACGTATCTGTTTCTTCAAGGGGAAGGAGCCCCACCTGACACCACGTTCATTGAGGATGGTGTGCATGAACTTCTCAAGACCCGACGCATCCTTAAGTGCTCTTATCCGTATAGTTTCTTCTTGGAGCCCAAAAGCACAAAGAAAGAAATATTTGAACTTATGCAGGTACTGAGATTGATATCTATCCACCACTTAAGAGAACAATGCAGTGTGATTTGTTTATGTTTAACCTTTTCTTGCACAATATGCTGGTGTGTTTTGTCTTTCCCCAACATATACAGACTGATTTAGAGATGGTCACCGAAGACCTTGCTCAGAAAGTGAACAGGCCTTACCTCCGCACCCCTCGCCATAAGATCATCAGTGCCACGTATCTGGTGCAGCAGAAGAGACGGGAGTTCTTGGCCTCTGTGGCTCGAGGTGTAGCCCCAAATGATTCTCCCGAGGCTCCTCGCCGCAGGTAAATCCTTGTGTTGACATTTACAGTTTTTGCCAGATTATCACACAGTATACTAGTATACATTTAAAAAAAAAAATACCACGGTAGTACTGTTTTTTTTGGAACATAGCAGTGGAAGTACCCTGGAGTACTACGACGGCGTTTTAGTGCCACGTTAAAAATAAAAAAATAATAATAAAATCAATATATTACGAGAGTAAAGTCTAAATACTATGAGAGTAATGTCTGAATATTCCGAGATTAAAGTCTGAATGCTACAAGAATGAAGTCAAAATACTACTGAACTTGAAATATGATATTTATTAACAGACTGAACAGGAACAACTTTTTATCTTAACATCAGCTCACACACCCAATCGACATTCCTTTGGGGGTGCTGTAGCTCTCCTATTTAACCATTTTTAATACTACAAATATATGTGGGATTATTAGTAGAAATCATACCATATTTTACTCGTGGGTATGCTTGGAAATAATATTTCATGTCTTTGATTGCATTTGTTATTTGTAGTGCGCCAGCCCCCAAAAGCAAGCTTTGTGCTTTTTGTACTTTTAAAATAAAAAAAGTCTCAGCTTTCAAAATCAGTTTTATAGCAAAATACAAACTATGTGTCTTACAATAATGTGTTCTTTAGCTCAAGCTCTTTAATGTGGCGTGACACATAACTGTATGCATGTGAGGCAGTTCATTAAATTATAAGCTACAGTTTTCTTTGTGAAAATTCCACCACCTACTCTGCAAAAAACATCTGTGGCGTCCAACCTTTTATTCCTCACATGTATATAATTAAAAAACAACAATAAAACGTTCTAAAGGTTGAAGTGGACTTCAGCTTGTTAACATAAAAGCTCATAAACAGAAAAGTTGTTGTCTTTTCTGAGCTAGGCTGTATAATGTACAGGGGTTGGACAATGAAACTGAAACACTGGCCAATATAGTGTTGGAGGTTTCATGGCTATATTTATGCAGCCTGGTGGCCAGTCTTTACTGATCGCACATTCCACCAATAAGAGCAGAGTGTGAAGGTTGACTATGTGCACCCAATAGCTCAAACATTGTACCCTGAAGGTGGTGCCGTGTATTAGGATGATAATGCACCAATACACACAGCAAGACTGGTGACAAGAGTGATTTGATGAACATGAAAGTAAAGTTAAACATCTCCCATGGCCTGCACAGTCACCAGATCTGAATATTATTGAGCCACTTTGGGGTGTTTTGGAGGAGCGAGTCAGGAAATGTTTTCATACACCAACATCACATAGTGACCTGGCCACTGTTCTGCGAAAGGAATGGCTCAAAATCCTTCTGGCTACTGTGCAGGACTTGTATTTGTCATTCCCAAGATGAAATAATGCTGTATTGGCTACAAAAGGAGGCTAAACGGCATACTAATTGTGGTCTAAACCCAGGTGTTTCAGTTTCACTGTCCAACCCCTGTATATGTGACTATTCACAAGCTGTTTTATTCATGGTATAATACAGTAAATGATTGGAAATAATATTTCACATCTTCCATTCATTATTTGTAGCGTGCCAGCCAATCGCAATCATTTTGTGCTTTGTTGCTTTTAATATAACACAACTCACACAAATTCTTTAAATTTTAAAATGATATTTTTTTATAATTTTATAATTTATTTTTATATTATATTTATTACAAATTATAAATGTGTTTATTTCAAGTTTATAGCAAGATATAAAAGTGAAGGAACAATCAGAAGGCATGAAAGAAAACAGTATAGTCTAATTTAATTAAATGAATGTCACATTATTAAACTGGAACAAATACAGCGATCTATCAAGAGTGTGAAAAATGCATTATTGTAATAGATATATTGTTTGTATTTCGCTATAAAATATAAGATTTTGGAATATCTCCCGTGTTCCCAATCCAGGCCATTTGCATGCGCAATAGGCTATACTGTCCAAATATTATAACTTTAATCTCTTAATTGCTATGAATGAATTAAATATTAATTAAATATTTGCCCTTATTCTTGAAACGTTTCGACTTTATTCTCGAAACATTTTGTCTTTATTCTCAAAACATTTAGACTTTATTCTTGAAATATTTCAAATTTATTCTCATAATTTCGACTTTGTTCTCGAAACAGTTCGACTTTATTCTCGAAACATTTCGACTTTATTCTTGAAATATTTCGACTTTATTCTCATAATTTCAACTTTATTCTTAAAATATTTCAACTTTATTCTCGTAATATTTTGTCTTTATTCTTGAAATATTTTATATTTTATTCTCATAGTTTTTCAAATTTATTCTCAACATTTTGACTTTATTCTCGAAACATTTCAACTTTATTCTCTTAATATTTTTCTTTATTCTTGAAATATATTTTATTCTCATAGTTTTTCGACTTTATTCTCAGAATAATATATAATTTAATCTCATAATCTTAGATATTTTCTTAGAAAAAAAGTTTTAACGTGGCACTAAAACGCTGTCATAGAGTACAATATGCAAACACCATATAAAAACAAAAACATGTTACATGAACTTCAGTACCATTTCAGTGGTATTTTTTTTAAAATACCATAGTGTTACCATCTGTTACCATCACTGTCCTATGGTAATACTACAATACTTTTTGTACCATGGTAATACCATCAAGGATACAAACTAATTTTTTTGTAGATCTGTTGCAAACAAAGAAGAACCTGAAAGGTCTCCCTGCGGTTTTCTGCCGAAATATAAGCTCTGTGGCTTAAAAGTCAAATCAAGTCACCTTTTATTTGTATAGCGCTTTATACGATACAGATTGTGTCAAGCATCTTTACAGTATTAAACATGAAAATTGTCTTATTCTATGAAATATTCTTAAAGTTCTATTATATTACTATGGTTAATGTCCACAAAACATGATATTACCTTTGTACCATGTTCAAAATGTATTATACTAACAGAAATAAAGCCTTACAGCCACTCTTTTTTTTTCTTTTATAGTTTTGCTGGTGGGACGTGGGACTGGGAGTATCTGGGATTTGCCTCTCCTGAGGTATTGCTGCATCACTCTGTGTTTACATGTTTTTCAGTTTTAACTAACCTCTGCTATTGCAAGTTGTAGCTCACTAGACTGTTAATACCGTCTGACACTCTGGGATGTCCTAGTAATAATGTAAGAGTGTTGTGTGTTGCTGTAAAGTACTAGCAGTCACTGAATCTCATTCTGTGTCCAAAGATGGTGAGGAATCACCCAGTACGGGGATCAAATGCACAGCGTGAGAGCAATTACAATGCAGGAGGCCAGCCGCAGGTACTGCTGAAGACAAAATAACAACAACAAAACATTCTTCAAAATTTGGTGCAGCGTTAATTTTGTAGTCATTCATATGTACTGTCATTATGATAGTAGAATTAATGTAATCTGGTGTTTAGCTGTCAAGGCTGGTCATCTCCTGGAGTATTCCAGATAAACGACTATGCCGTTACTCAACTCAAATACTTAAATAAACCAGAATTCCTGTCCTGTGGTCAACTTCACCGTTCTTGAAATGTGGACACTCTTGTAGTTTGCTTTGTCATGCATTTAGTTTGCCTGTGTGAATGATCCGCATTCAGTCTTTTTAACAACTGCAAAATTATTAGAATGTAAGCTTTTTAATATATTCTGTTTTTCTTATGTTTTAATGCCTAAATACAGTGACCTCAAACAGGATTTGGACACTTAAGCACACTTAAAAAGTATGAATTCTGTTGCAACGGATAATTACTGTACATATTGAACTAAGAGGCTTCTGTAAACAAACATTTTCTCAAAACTAACATTAGCATTCTAAACTGTGATTAATTTTTTTCAATGACTAATGATATAACCAATAAAGGCAGGATGTAAATTCATAAAGGTCCTTGCAGAATAACAACCGGTGTAGTTCATTGTATTAAACATGAACATGTTCTACTACATTTTAACTAAAGCTTAACAAAACGAAAATATCCAAATACTGACAATAGTTAGGTTTTGTTTTTGTGTTCGTAATTATAAAACATTCTTTTTGGGGAGTGTTTTATGTTTTAAAGTGTTTGTGTTTTTTAAATAAAAATGTGTTTAGAAATTTTGCTATATTACATTTTGTTATAATTCCAGGAAATTAATTTTTAAGCGTGACTTAAGTCCAAATATGTTGAAGAGTCACTGTATTTCATTTTAATCCATATTAGTAGTATGGATTAGAGACACTGGCCACGTTTTTTTAAATAATCATTTTATTCACTCTTTTATTCACTACTTATAATATCAAAGTCAGATCTCTACAATGCTCTATTACTTAATTATTGCTCCTTGACAAAAAGCCATGTATTTTTGTAATTAAACTGAGGTTGATGGTTCCTGCAGGAATACTCAGAATTTCAGTACAGACGGAGACACAGGCAGCGGCGTAGAGGAGACCTACTCAGACTGCACAGCCTCCGCAGTAACACTCCTGAACCGCATGACTCCAATGACAACACTTCAGGTACAGCTCCTTTACAGCGATAGCGTCCCCACATAATGTTAGGATAGAAATAACTAAAAGAGCTGCTTTATGTCAGTGTTACTGAGTTTGAAATTACTGTATGTCCAATTTGTGTCTACAGAATCACATGAGGGAGGCAGTACACAAAGGCATGGGATCTCCACGGTGAATATTGTGTTTATATCTAAATATTTCCTAACGTGATACAGCATTCAATTATTTACTTTGGTCACATTTTTGTATTTTGATTAAAATAATTTAGTAAGTATTTGATATTTTCATTTTTGTCAAATTTTCTTTAAAATAGCAATTAAATTTAGTCAATGAAAAATGCAAAATTAAATGATTTTTTACATTTTCATGAACCAGAGAAGATGTTACATGCTATTTAAAAACGCACTGCCGTTGACAAATTTGGGGTTGGTAAGATTTTTTTATTTGTACTTTTTTCTTTAAAGACATTTCTTGTGCTCACCAAGGCTGCATTTATTTGATCAAAAGCACAGTAAAACAGTATTGTGACATTTTAGTACAATTTAAAAAACTCTTTTCTATTTGAATTTATTTTAAAATGTATTTTATTCCTGTGATGAACACTGAATTTTCAGCAACCATTACTTTAGTCTTTAGTCTCTCATGATCATTCAGAAATCATTCTAAAATGCTAAAACATTTTGTATTTTCAATGTTAAAAACAGTTGTGCTGCTTACAATTTCTGTGGAAACTATGATGCATTTTTTTTCAAAATTATTTGATAAATTCAAGGTTAAAAAGCAGCATTTATTTAAAATAGATAGTAATAGTTTAGTAATATTTTTTAGTAATAATTTAGTAATATTATTAATGTCTTAAAGGGATAGTTCACCCAAAAATTCATTTCTGTCAATAATTCCTCACCCTCATGTCTTTCCAAACTTGTGAGACCTTCATTCATCTACGGAACACAAATTAAGATAGACAGCAATGCGACTACTACGTTCAAGGCCCAGAAAGTTAGTAAGGATGTTGTTGGTCTTATGGGTTTGGAATGACATGAGGGTGAGTAATTAATGTCAGAATTTTCATTTTTTAATGATTTTTTTGAGTGAACTATCTCTTTAATATTTTTGTGGAAACTGATATATTTTTTTCAGAATTATTAGATACATTGAAGGTTAAAAAGCAGCATTTATTTAAAAATAGAAATCTTTAATAACACAATGTCTTAATGTCACTTTTTAATACGTCCTTGCTGAATAAAAGTAATAATTTCTTTGAAAAAATTAAAAAATCAATCTTACTGACCCCATTTGAACAGTAGTGGAGTTCCTTGAATTACAGGGTTAGTTCACCCAAAAATAAAAATGATCCTATTTACTCACCCTCTAGGCATCCTAGGTGTATATGATTTCCTTCTTTCAGACAAATCCAATCGGAGTTATATTAAAAATTACCCTGTCACTTCCAAGCTTTTGCATAGAGGGGTGTTTCTCTTCATCAGTCCAAAACAAGTCCAATAAAGTGCATCCGTCCATAATAAAAAAAGTGCCTCACATAGCTTCAGGGGGTGAATGAAGGCCTCCTGTAGTGAATCAGTGTATTTTTGTAAGAAAAATATCTATATTTAAATGTAAGAATCACTTTAATCTAGCTTGCGCCAACTGGTCGTACACGGAAGCAGCTCTGGGCGGATGACGTAAAACGTCGGCGTTGCGCATACACCGCTCAGAAGTGGCAAACGCTGAGGCGATAGGTAAACTGATGCACTTTATCGGACTTGTTTTGAAAAAACCTGCCTATGCCATTCTAATGCTTGAAAGTGTCAGGAGAATTTTTTATGTAACTCCAGTTGGGTTCATCTGAAAAAAGGAAGTCATATACACCTAGGACGCCTGGAGGGTAAGTAAATGGGCTAATTTTCATTTTTGGGTGATCTATCCTATTAACAATGAGTCAAAGAGCATATATTGAGAATTTGAACCCTTTTTATCCCCTCAGGCACTTGGTTCTCTGGATGAAGATGACCCCAATATTTTGTTGGCTATTCAGCTGTCCCTACAGGAGTCCGGGCTGGCCTTGGACCCCGAGCCTCAGGATGCGCTCAGTAACGATGCCTCTGTAGGTGCCAGTGGTTCCTCTCTGCCCTCTAGACTGGATTCTGCCCCCCATACCGCAGATCCCCCCCGAGCTTCCATGAGCAGCTCTGAGCTTCTGGAGCTGGGAGACAGCCTTATGAGACTGGGCAACATTACCAGCCACTATACACCCTTTAACATGAATTCCTACCCTGATGCCTTGGGTAACGCCTTCACCCCTAGTGACCCAGACTGCCTGGACCCTTCCACCAATGCCAACCTGCTTGGCAACATTATGGCCTGGTTCCATGATATGAATCCACAGAGCATTGCACTGATTCCCTCAGCCACCTCAGACGCCAGTCCTGAGCCACCCGTTTTTGGAGAGGGACAATCTGCCAAAGCCCAGGACGAGGATAATGAGGTGGGGAGTCCTGAGCAGGGCTCCTTGTCGCTAATGAAGGAGAGCGCAGATGTGTTGGCATCACAACTTTTGGAGCTAGAATGTGTGGATGATGCACAACCTCCTAAAGCAGAGCCAGACTCTGAGGGTTCAGGCGGGAGTGTAGATCTCACTAGCGCAATTTGTCCTGAGAGCAGTACTGATCGAGATCCGCAGGTTACCGACCTCTCCTTAGAGTGGGAGGAAGAAGTGCACCTAGTGTGAGTCTAATTATGTTTACCAACTGAGTGCTCTTATTGTGCCAAAACACTAAATAAAACAAAACTGCTCATTCAGAAACGGAGAGAAGCGAACGAGGGTTAGACGGGACTCGTCTCGGTTGCGTAAAGCACCGCGTCTGGTGGAAGAAACAGGAAAATGTGGTCAGATTCAAGCTGATGAAAGTCAATGAGAAAAGAGTGGGTCTCATTCACTAACCGTATTTGTGTGTGTATGAATGTTTTTGCACAGAAATCATGATTCATTAATATCTTAGCACTTTTTTTCCTTACATTTAGCATAAAATTTACAACCAACTAAAACTGCACGCATGTAAAAATCAGTCCAGGTGGCCTTAGAAACATGAAATGTTTTAAGCCTAAAAGATTTATATGTGATTATAAATTTGAAGAACTAAGATCTGGTATAGGTTCTGTATTAAAATGTGTTGTTAGGCCTATACTATTTACAAGCCATTATATGGAGATGGTTAGGGCGCTAATTATGCTAATTGCTAACTTTAGGGACGGTTATGTAGAATAATCTGGATTTATTAACATTAGAAAGAGAGTAAGAGTGTAATTTTGTGTAAGAACCATTTTTGTGCACATAAGAACACGGTTATAAGTGAATGTTGCTAAGTATTAGTCACAATGAAATGAAAGTAGCGACAGGTGTTTTCTTCCATATTGCGCTGTACATCCGAGTAAAACAGGTATTTGGAGAAGAAAAAAATGTTAGGTGGGGACTTGGTTATATTCGTTGTTGTGTTGATTGGACGGAGGCAGATCTGAATAGCTTGCAGTTGATTGTAAGAAAGATTTACATGCGCTAAATGATTGGAGAAAGGAACACACATCATCATAGAGAAGTCTGTCATTTTCACTGGAAGATCCAGTTATGACATTTCGATTAAGAATGACAAGATTTTTGTTTCAAGCCACGCAAAGCCACTTTGGTCATCTTTAGAAATTTTGCTGTGGGTGCCATGAGAGAAAGCTCCATCTGTATTAGATTGGAAATTCATTCTTTCTTTTAAGTTGAGATGAACGGAAATTAAATGGATGATTTTTGACATAGTTGTATCTTTCTGAAAAGAAAAAGCAATGTTTACGTTCAGAAGAAAATACATGGATCGATTTCAGGGTTGCCAGGTTTTCACAACAAAACCCGCCTGATTGCTACTCAAACTATCCCAAAAGTAGCCCAATTGCGGTTTGAAGGGGGGTAAAATACACCTTTTTTGTGGGGTTCCCCTGGTCAAATTAGCATTTCAGGTGCTAAATATTAGTCGCTTCAACCCGCGAACGTGAAAAACAACCCGCGGCAACACTGTATAAAGTAGCCCAATTCCGCGGGAGGACCGCAGACTTGGCAACACTGATCGATTCTGTGGTTTTTCCGAATGCTGGAATCGATTCTGAGCTTAGTTTTTAACATGAGATGGTGCTCTAGGCTAGTTTTTAACCGCACACTCAAAAGCTTCAAAAAGCGTTCAACTGAGTATTTTAAGCGTTAAATGTACTTGCACCTTGGCTTTTATGTTTTTATGACGCGAGATTAATGTAAACACAGCCTGCGAACACTCTTGTAATTCGCTTTTTTTATGAATGATTATTTTAAGTTCAAGTGGTGTGTGTAAGGAACTGAAAGCAAGCGGAGAATGGCTGTTTTTCTAAAGCAGGCAGTTCCATCTGTTGTTCAAAACTGCTAAGAATCGATTCAAGAGTGAATTGCGATGCGTTCGGAAAATCAGAGAATCGATTCACGAATTGATTTGTCATGACACCTCTACATGAAAGCTTCAATCAAATGTTTCTTGGCTCTTACAGTTTCTTGGCTCTTACAGAAGCCACCATTAACACCTGAACTTTTTGCCTTTATGAGTTTTTTGCCCTGTTTTGTTTTTAATTTTACAGCTCTCATTTTTAGGAATTTCAATTTGTTGCTTCATTTAAAAACACTAATGTTCTTTTCGTTTAACTTAAGTCACAATGCACATTTCATGTTATGAGGAGTGTTTTGAAATATTCGAAGTGTTACTGTTTGTTCTTCAGCATATTGTCCTGCAGAAGACCCTATTCGCTTACTAAAGGTTACACTTTATGTAAATTTACGCTCCTGAAAATGTGATGGCATTTATTACCTAATATCTATTGTGACTACTACACACAATACCTCTGATTATCCTGTGTTGTGTATTTCATTTGGGCTCATAAATATTATGCATATATACGCATAAAGACACTTCACAGGTCTTCTGAAGCAGTAGAGAGATAACAACAGTGCTTTTGCTTTTTCCGTTTGTTTGCCGAACTCAGTCATTTTCTTTAAAAACAAAAAATGTTATTTTGTGTCTTGTGTGTGTGGCATGTGTGGCCAAACTAATAGATCTGTTAACCAATTATCAAACTTTTGCAGAAGGCCAATCATATCCCTCTCTGACGAAACATACTGTGCAGTAACCAAGAGGCTTTCCAAAGAATTTTCTAGGTTAAATACAATTTAAATTTATAGACAGCATCTGTGGCATGCTATCGGTCACCACATCATCCCTTAGTTTGTGCAACAAAAGCAATGCATTTAAAGCATTTGAAAACTCCAACACTGTTGATTGATCTTAAAATGTATTACACCAGAATATTTCTATTACTGATACTTAATTGTTGGAAGATCTTAGATGTGGGGAAGAGATGTTTTTCTTTCTTTTTCTTTTAATTCTACTATGCTCATCAGTGTGCCTTTTTTGTACTTTTTCTTATTTATATACATTGCCTAATTATGTTAGTGTTTGCTGTGTCAATCAAATAATCAACCTTACATATTCATGAATTGCTAAAAATTCAGTATCTACATTTAGTTGCTAAAAACTTGTTTCTTTTTTCAGATTAGTTTTTGGTTCATGTTGACAACAGCCTCATTTGTTGTATTACACTGAACAGGTTGCCATGTTTTGATTGTCTTCATTACGACTTCACAGGTAGAGTGGTCTGTGGCTCTAGAGAGGTGTTTTTTTTTTAATGACGTCATGCTATAAGGGGAAAGAAAGAATAGATTATGTAGAGTTGGTGATTATAGTTGGTGTTATTAGTTTTGTTTGTTTCTTTTTTTTTTCCAGAAAATTTTACATCGAAAGTGATGGCCAGTTTTTACAGGTTTGACCTCATATTAAATCATCCTGCATAGTAATGATGTTTTTTTTTTTTTTTTGGAAACATGACCATTAACTTTGCATTGTCATTTAGCACTTTCATAGACTATACTTGATACATTCCCAGTTTGTATGATGTGTAGCCAATAAACAGAAAGTATTGGTAAAGGTTTGCTCGGATTAAAAAGTTTAAAGTGCAGCCCTGTTTTGTTGTGGTTCATTAAAAACTAATGCAACATACTTGCTTAATTTAATTTTAATGACATTAAACAGCAAAAATTACATTTTTTTTTTTTTAATTTATTTTGAAAATAAGGATCAGTTTTTATTGGTAAAGTAAAATATACTGAATCCCTTATTCAATAATTCGTTTTCAAAACGAAGGACATTTTTTTTAATGGACATTTATTGTAGAATTTGGCTGTTATCGCATTACAGAAACAAAAAAAGGACGGTTTAAATCAGAAATGACTTTACAAGACACTTGTAAACGAAATGTTAAACTAAAATTAAATCACTAAAATTTGTAACAACTGCACAGGTAAAAAGTAAGTTATAGTAATTGCAGTCTCCGGAGCGTCTGCTTCATCCACCATCCATCCAGGAGAATAATCCGGATTGAAACAGGTATGAAGTCTAGAATTTACGTAAAACTTCGAAGATTTCTAACGTCTGTTTCTGTTTCTCTAAATTTTCCCTTCTTTTTTTGATTTCAAGAAGGATTTCTTTTCAAGAAATGTTATCTTTTTCTTGGAAAAAAAAAAGTTATACAAAGCTTAAAAATAAAATTTTTGAACATTACGGATGCTAATATTGTTTTCCCCTTTACTTTAAAGTCCAGGGGACTCCACAGAGACACTGCACGGTTACGGAGCACCAAGTACAAGGTGCTGGCATCTGAGGAAAAAAGTCTCCACCAAATGAAAGGGTAGACGACACATTTTCAGATTGAAAAATGGAAGGGCTTTTCATCCAAGCTTGTGTATGAGTGTTTTCTCCCTCCAAAATCTTTGTGCTTTAATGAAATGTTTCAATGGCATTTATTCTTCCTTTTCTCTAATTAAAATTCCATAGCCTATCAAAGCACCAGAGTCTGTGTCAACAATTGTCACATCAAAGTCTATGTTCTACCAAGTAACCGCTTCTTTCTATGTTTGTTCAAAGTGCTTTTCTGTCTGCTACTCTCTATTCAATAACCAGCACTTCTTGTGATCAGGGTGTCTATTATCAAATAAGAGATGTCATTAAAATATAATGAAGAGGACGCACAGATTTGTGGTTTCGTCCAGGACCAGTACTGTGAGAAAAGTACTGCTTTAACTTGGTTGATCCCAACTCAGGCCAGTCCTCAAGATCAATTTGATTCAGGCACATATTCTTGGTAAGTAATGCAGAAATACTGTCCTTTTGTTCCTTACTGACAAATGTGCTGCATTTCTAATATCACCTATACCAAGTATTCAATTAATTAAAGGATATTTACATTAAATTGGTAAACTTGAATATCTTGGGGTGAGTGCATCATCACTAGTCACATATCCTAATTTGAAGCATGGTTAAAATGTTTTTAAGATTCTTTTATGTAACAGCTGCATAAATGCATTTATTTCTTTGCTTAGGCCCTGAAGAGGACTTGCCAAGAATAATTGAATACCTGGAGTTCGTCTGTCATGCACCATCAGAATATTTTAAATCAAGAAGCTGACCTCTACCAACAATGCAGTTCGTCCAGAAAAAGGCTACGTTTGGACTCGTATAGGATGGACGCCTGCTGTTGCCATCAAAGTAACTGTAGGGTGAATTTTATTAACAGGAATTTTCAGTACAGTTACAGGCTACGTCAGAATGAGTGGTGTTTGTCATTAAACATAGTAAATTGTCTACAGTCACATTTCACAATTACATCACATTACAACTCAAATTTACAAAATTTTTCAGAACTCTCAGCTTTTGATAGTTAAATGCAGAAACCACAGTAGTCTACACTACGACACAGAGGTCTACAAATTGAAAATGGAAACTGTAAATACAAAGTTAATTGTCTTCCAGTTCTGTGAGGAATGGGTCGTCTTGAGCTTAGGGTGCCTGTTCAGCTTTCAGTATCTTGCTTTTGTTGAGATGTGGTGAGTCTGTACTGGTGTCTAGAAGATGTGCCTAAAACAGAATCCAACTCTTGATTTAATTTTAGCTGAAAAGTTGAGGAAGCATGTATTTTTGCCTATGTTTTATTGATTAAAGATAATTCCTAAAACTTACATTGCTTAAATTGATGACAGTGGAGATTATGTCTCCAGTGGCCATCTCATTATTGACCAGGTTTTCCAAAGAGGAGGTTTCCTTGAGCTGTGTCTCCTGGTCATGCTGCTTAATCTCCTCCACTGCACTCCTGCAAGACATTGAAGACTGAATATGTCTGTATCCACAAATGTACCTGGAAAGAACCAGGTATCGTTTTTTCAGTATTTTTCTACTTACTTTTGTAGCTCTCGTTTAATGATGAAGTATTCATCTATGTGTCTTTGTATCGCTGACATGATGATGACCAAATTTTCGTAGTTCTCTACAGTCAGGTTTTCTGTATAGCCACTCCTCAATGGCTTTTGATGCTTATTCTTGTTCATCTTCTTAACCACCATATCCACATGAATCATGTCCGTAGCCTCGAGTTTGGCATGTGGTGAGTCCTGTTCATGTTAAAACATTAAAGGAGAAGTCCACTTCCAAGACAAAGATTTACATATAATGTATTCACCCCATTGTCATCCAAGATGTTCATGTCTTTTTCTTCAGTCGTTAAGAAATTATGTTTTTTGAGGAAAACATTTCAGCATTTTTCTTCATATAATGGACTGCTATGGTGCCCCGATTTTGAACGTCCAAAATGCAGTTTAATTGCGGCTTCAAACGATCCCAAATGCTGTTGTAAACGATCCCAGCTGAGAAAGAAGGGTCTTATCTAGCCTAACAATCAGTTATTTTCATAAAAATAATGCAATTTATATATATACGTTTTAATGTCAAACGCTCGTCTTGTCTTACTGTGCCTAAACTGTTTTTGTTCCGGTTCATGACAGTTAGGGTATGCCGAAAAACTCCCATCTCATGTTCTCCCTCAACTTCAAAATCATCCTATATCACTGTTTTACCTTTTTTGTTAAGGGTGTTTGATCTTGTTTGCATGTTCACTTTGTAAGACTGGGTCGGTACTTCTGCAGCGATGTAGGATGATTTTGAAATGATTTTTGAAGTTGAGGGAGAAAATACGATTCGAGTTTTTCGACATACCCTAACTGTCTTGAGCCGAGAGCAGGGCAAGACGGGCGTTTGAGAATAAAAGTATTTAAATTGTATTTTTTTTTTTAATGAAAATAACTGATCTTTTTGCTAGATAAGACCCTTCTTCCTCGGCTGGGATTGTTTACAACTGCATTTGGGATCGTTTGAAGCCGCATTTAAACTGCATTTTGGAAGTTCAAAATCGGGGCACCATATCAGTCCATTATATGGAGAAAAAAGCTGAAATGTTTTCCTCAAAAAACAATTTCTTTACGACTGAAGAAAGAAAGACATGAACATCTTGGTTGACAATGGGGTGAGTACATTACATGTGAATCTTCATTTTGGAAGTGGACTTCTCCTTTAAAGTTTTAGCTTTATGAACAAAGACTAGATTTTCATTGAGAAACTTTAAAATAATTGACAGAATCAATTATTAGTTTAATAAATAAGGTATTCTGGGTGGTCTTTTTGAGGCCAGTTCACACTGCACCGACAGACACCAACAAACATGTTTGTCTGATCAGTGTGTTATCCAGTATGCTACCGTTGGCATCTGCTGGCGTTAGTCGACACTTATTTTTGCTGACTTAACACATTGAAACAATGTTGAATCAATTCTTGAAACATCTAAGAAGTGATGTACTATGATCTGGTGACTGTCTGTGTTGGTCTGCATCTGTCGGTGCAGTGTGAATTGGCCTTTAATGGCCCAAATCAAAAGAGGCCACCTACAAGTCTATGATTTTCTGGTCCATACCTTGAACAAGGCATTAACTGTTGGATGCTGTTGCTCAGCCTGGTGTTTCTGTGCTACAATGAAATTGCCTTGTATCCAGGCATCAAACATTGAAAGCATTAGGCCGCTAGATAAGATGAATGTAGAGAAGTACAATAAGGTCCAAAACGTGTTTCCTATTTCATCTCTGGAAAACATGAGTAACGTTACTGTGAGTTCATGCTGGACATAGAAGAAAGCTTGTGGGTATTATGATGAATGCTTCTGGAAAGTAGAATGTATTATGAAAGTTGTACTCTTGTAATTTCTTATAGATATCCGTCCATGAGTCTTGGGTTATGCAGACAAACAAAGTGTAAAATGTATGAGGCAGATTCTCAAAGGCTGATGGAAGAGTAGTACTGAACATGTCGACCCCAGCAACAGTAAAAGCCTGAGAAACAATTAAAGCAAATACAACTTAATTGCTCAAATTGACCAACAAAGATTTAAAGTGTAAATATGTATACATACCAGAATGCCAACCATGCTTATAAAAAATATTATTTTCATCTCTGAGAAGGATTGCAAAGTGGCTTTCAGTGTCCTGTCCATGTCTTGTATGGAAAAAAGACACAAGATCAGACGAATCAAACGTAGACACCTAAAAAGCACAAATGAACTAGTGAGTATACTGTGTGGAGTGTAATTTTATAACACACAATGTTAGTAATAGTAGTAGTTCATTCTGCTGGTTAGTTGCTGTTTTTTATAAGTAGTGAAATACAGTTGAGGTCAAAAGTTTGCGTCCCCCGTTTAGAATCATTAAAAATGTTAATTTTCCCACAATAAGAGGAATCATGCAAATGTATGTTATTTTGTATTTAGTATTGACCTGAATAAGAATACATAATACAAGAATACATAAAATATGTTTACATATAGTCCACAAGAAAGATGGATCAAGGAAAATTTCACTTATTTTGTCCTCTGGGAAAACATGTAACTATCTTCTGTAGCCTGAGAAGGACAGTACTAAAATAAAAAATATTTTATTAAGAAAAATGTACACATTTCCATTCTGTTCAAAAGTTTTCATCCCCTGGCTCTTAATGCATCTTTTTTCTTTCTGGAGCATCAGTGAGAATTTGATACTTCTGTAATAGTTGCATATGAGTCCCTCGGTTGTCCTCAGTGTGAAAAGACAGATCTAAAAATCATACAGTCATTGTTGGATCAAAATAATGGGTTCAAAATAATATGCAAAAATGCTAGAAAACCAAAGAATTTGTGGGACCTGAAGGATTTTTCTGAAGAACGGCAGGCAGTTTAACTATTTAGGACAAACAAGGGACTCATGAACAACTAACTAAACAAAAAAACACAGCTGTGGATCATTCAGGTAACAACACAGTATCAAGAATCAAGGGGATGTAAACTTAACTATTGTTTCCTCTTGTGGACTATATGTCAACATCTTTTATGTGAAATATCCTATTCAGGTCAGTACTAAATAAATGATAACAACTCTGAAAGGGGGATGCAAACTTTTGACATCAACTGTAAAATATACTTTCTATGTTGTAACTTTTAACAGCTTTAATGTAAGAATTCCACACCTGAAAACTGCAAATGCGATGGGATTGCTAGTGATCCGGTATCCCACAAAGAGAGTCAAGGTGATCAGGAGGTTCATTATGTTTGCCCTGCTCTGGAGAGATTTTAACACAAAAGTCATTGTGTGAGACTGTAACTGTAATTTTTGAAACCAGCACAATCAAGTTTCAGAGATTAGAGATTTTGGCATTAGCATGCCACAAAGTAATGGGTTAAAAGAAAACTAAAAGGCACATTTCACGAACATCATAATTATACTAAAAAAAAATTATTTAATATATTTTAATTTTTTATAATTAAAAATCATAAAGTCATAGAGTTACAAAGCAGAAAATAAATAAATAAATAAATAAAATGCCACCTGAAGCAATTACTTTCATGTTAGTATTTTCTTTTGTAAATAGCTTATAGTATTTGTGGAAAGTTCCTTAAAAAAAGAAGAAGAAAATAAAAGAGATAACTATACCTTCCAAAACATCTTAAAGCCATTATACCACCTGGCCAGAATTTCCAATATGAAGACCATCAAAAAAATCTGTTGACATAAATATAACACTGATCCGTGTTTCTAAAAGTGGAAAGAAAACGTGTCATTATAACCTTTTATAAAATAATACACAATATAAATGCCGAAGATGCAAAGGCAATGGGACATGCGCAAATAGTCATTTTCACCTGTGAAATGCTTGTGATTGTTTGGAGGATTGCGATTATGATGTCGCTCACAACACAGCTTGTTATCAGGAAGTGGAGGAAAGGCTTCAAGTAGTTTATCTATATATCCAACCAGAAAACTCCATTACTTTGTCATTTCTCTACCTGCCTAACTTAGTCAGGCTAATTCTTGATACATCAATGTTTCACGGACAGCAGCGAATATAAAAAGGAACGGCTATTTACTAGGGTTTGTTTTGTACTATTAATTACATTTAATTGCAAACAACAACTGTAAAATATTTGACCTCTTGTTCTTCGATATCGGGTTTTTTGCCCTGAAACTCCAGCCATCCCGATTTGGTATTCGCTGACACAGGCTGAACCTGAGGTGTTCACATCAAGTAAGCATTTCATTACTGTTTTAGAACATAATTCAGAGAGATTAACAACAATGTCATATTTGTAAAAGCTGCTTACTTGTGGCTGTACGGGACGCACCCTGTTGTTCATTTCAGCGATTGCAGACAATTGAAAGATCCGTTGTTTTGTTACTTTCACATGACAAATAAACGAAACGTCCGTTTTAATACGTTGGCTTTTAAAAAGCTTCAGAACGTCATCCGTCAATGAATCGACGTTTTAAAAGAATCGGTTGAATGAACGAGAGATTCAGTAAGTAAGACAGTAAGTGACATAAAGTCGTCACTATCTGAATAGTTACTGAAAAAGCAACAAACAAGGGGAGTAAAATACAAAGATGCTTAAAACAAATAATCAAACAAGAAAAAAAATGAATGTAAAAATATATACATAACAAATGCATTTACAGTAAGTAGTATAGTAAGTAGAAACTAAATAATGTAACAAATAATATTTTACACATTTCTATTAATAATTTTTTTGTCTGTTTTTTAAATTTTAGGATTGGGGATTTGAGGGTCCCTGGCATCAATGATTGAAAACCCAGCTGACTTAAAGAACAACACTCTCATTTGCAGACCGACAAGGAGGAGGAGAATGATTGCCCAGATGCCAGAGCATACAGGCAGAAAGAAAAGGTTTGATTTTCTTTTTCCTCCTCTTTTAGTCATTCTTTTTTCTTTTTTAAGCTTCGGTTGTAAGGTTATATGACCATTGTTATTGTAGAGTTCTACTTATTATATCGTAACCTACTGTAACCTCTTCATGTGATGAAGCAGAAATGCTGTGGAATTCTTTTATTTCTTGGTATTTATTTAAAGACATTAAAGGGCTCAGCTTCAGTGAGATTGAAGGAAGGGAGTATTTGTTTCTGCTGGTAAGTATTACTAAGAAGTAATACTGTATGTAAAAAAGGAAAGGAAGGAAAGGACGTGTGGCTAAGTATGGTGACCCATACTTGGAATCTGTGCTCTGCATTTAACCCATCCAAGTGCAGACACACAGTAGTGAGTAGTGAACAAACACACGCACAGTGTGAACACACACCTGGAGCAGTGGGCAGCCATATTGCTATTGCTGCGGTGCCCGGGGAGCAGATGGGGGATCGGTGCCTGGCTCAAGGGAGTCACCTCAGTCGTGGTATTGAGGGTGGAGAGAGCACTGGTTATTCACTCCCCCCACCTTCAATCCCTGCCGGACCTGGGAGTTGAACCAAGTGGCAACCTCCCGATCTCCCTCTTGAAGCCAACACGGAAGTGACTAAAACTGCAATTCATCGACTGGCTGCTAGAGACTGGCTGCAAAAGGGAGTCAATCCTAGACTCCCCATGTTAAAATGCCCAACTTTACAGCCTGGTTCAAAAAGTGTTTTTGGTCTGTATAGCTAATGTTGGCCTTCATGTCAACTGTGAGGGGGGTGAATTTTTTTATAACTCATCCGTTTAATTTATATTAAGCCCTAAAGTTCTGCATAATTTAGGGCGTGGCCACTTAAGTGACAGGTGGATTGCTGCTGCTGTCACCACCGTCGCGCTAGGTGGGCATGGTTTCAGCATCAGCTCAACCCACGTCCCGCCTATTTGCCCATTTTCAATTATCCGGGAGTGACGTGCAATGACGTGATTCCAAGATGGCGACGGCTGACTCCCACCCACTAAGAGCTTCAAAAATGATCTTCAGAAACCTACGGGTGACGTCACGGACACTGCGTCCATGTTTTTTACAGTCTATGAGTTGAACCCACAACCTTTCGGTTACAAGCCCGACTCCCTAACCATTAGGCCTTATGTAAGTACCAACCAACCTCATTTAAGAAAGCACTAAGTGCAAATAACAGTGGGTTCTATTTACACTAAGTGCAAATAGCTATAGATTCACACTATGTTAAAATAGCAGGATTTTCTGCTTTTTATAATACTTATTGCAAATAGATGCAATTATCTGCACGTCAGTATTGTAGTACATTAAAACAGTATGCAGTAATTACGTATTGAGTTTAAATTATAGTTTTAATTCAGTTTATTAAATGGATGCCTTATTCGCTTGTTAAGTGATGACGTCTAACGAACGCACCAAGGAATGCTGTTTTCAGATCCAAGCCTCAATTTATTTCACTTGCGAATACTATCTTAAGAGATGTTTATGAGCACTGTTTATTCATATCTGTGAGGATTTTCAGTCAGGTTTTAGACCGTACCATAGTACTGAGACTGCTCTTATTAGAGTTACAAATGATCTACTCTTGTCATCCGATCGTGGTTGTATCTCTCTGTTAGTGCTACTGGATCTTAGTGCTGCGTTTGATACTGTTGACCACAACATTCTCTTGAATAGACTTGAGAATTATGTTGGCATTAGTGGTAGTGCATTGGCATGGTTCAAATCGTATCTATCTGACCGCCATCAATTCGTGGCAGTAAATGATGAGGTATCATATCGATCTCAAGTGCAGTATGGAGTACCACAAGGCTCAGTACTAGGGCCGTTACTCTTTACGCTTTACATGTTACCCTTGGGTGATATCATCAGGAAATATGGTGTTAGCTTTCACTGCTATGCTGATGATACCCAGCTCTATATTTCTTCGCGGCCTGGCGAAACGTACCAATTTGAAAAACTAATGGATTGTGTAGTTGAGTTAAAAAAAAATTGGATGACAAGTAATTTCTTACTGCTAAATTCTGAAAAAACAGAGGTGTTAGTTATTGGGCCTAAAACCTCAGCGTGTAATAACCTAAAACACTGTCTAATACTTGATGGCTGTTCTGTCAATTCTTCGTCATCAGTTAGGAACCTAGGTGTGCTATTTGATGGTAATCTTTCCTTTGAAAACCACATCTCTAGTATTTGCAAAACTGCATTTTTCCATCTCAAAAATATATCTAAACTATGACCTATGCTATCAATGTCAAATGCTGAAACATTAATTCATGCGTTTATGACCTCACGGTTAGATTATTGTAATGCTTTATTGGGTGGTTGTTCTGCTCGCTTAATAAACAAACTCCAGCTGGTCCAAAATGCAGCAGCTAGAGTTCTTACTAGAACCAAAAAGTATGATCATATTAGCCCGGTTCTGTCTACACTGCACTGGCTCCCTATTAAACATCGTATAGATTTTAAAATCTTGCTAATTACTTATAAAGCCCTGAATGGTTTAGCTCCCCAGTACCTGAGCGAGCTCTTATCGCATTATAGTCCCTCACGTCCGCTGCGTTCTCAAAACTCTGGCAATTTGATAATACCGAGAATATCAAAATCAACCGCGGGCGGCAGATCTTTTTCTTATTTAGCACCCAAACTCTGGAACAATCTACCCTACAATGTTCGGGACGCAGACACACTCTGTCAGTTTAAATCTGGATTAAAGACCCATCTCTTTAACCTTGCTTACACATAACAAATCCACATTCTTATAATTCAAATCCGTTACAGGATTGTTAGGCTGCACTAATTAGGTCAACCGGAACCGGGAACACTTCCCATAACACCCGATGTACTCGGTGCATCGTCAGAAGAATGGCATCTACGCTAATATTGTTTCGTCTGTTTCTCTCTTATTCCGAGGTCACATTAACCACCAGATCCAGTCCGTATCCAGATCAGATGTTCACTGCAGTCCCCCGGATCCAGTCCGAACCCAGCCCAGACGGTGGATCAGCACCTAGAGACGACCTCTACAGCCCTGAATGTCAGCGGAGTCCACATCAACTAGATGAGCCCCAGAGACGGATCCACATTAAAGACCACATCACCTAGACAGCTGTCGGCACAAGACCATGGGAACTTTGGCCAGAGGAGAACTGGCCCCCCGACTGAGCCTGGTTTCTCCCAAGGTTTTTTTTCTCCATTTGTCACCGATGGAGTTTTGGTTCCTTGCCGCTGTCGCCTATGGCTTGCTTAGTTGGGGACACTTTCTCTTAACACAATATTGCATTTTATTTTATTGTTTTTGATTAACTACCTTTACCTATAATGTGAGTGTTTAATGTTGCCTTTGGCATTGTTGATGTACTGTTTCCTATTTAATACTGTACAGCCGCCTTGTCACAATTCTGTATTGTTAAAGGCGGTATATAAATAAAGGTGACTTGACTTGACTTGACATATAAAAATTTAAGCTAAATATTTTCAAATTTATGGTGTACACTACAGTCTCCATGCTCACAGTGTCCCAAACACAAATGATTCTTATATATTTTTTATTTATATGAATATTCTTGTTGTCTGGCTATCTGGGATTTCGGTATGGAGTTAAAAGGGAGGATTATAGTTTTTTTTTGGTAGTATTGTAATACATTGTGAGTGTATGTTAGCACCGTTTGTTGTTTTCTTGTGGCATCTGATAGAGCGTTCTGACACTGAAGCGGTGACGCATGACAAGCAAATTGGGATAATAAGCCCTCTCTGCACCAACCATAACCCTAACTGATGCTTTATTTTCAACTTTTCAGTTATTTTCTTCATTTTTATTTAAAATAAATGCCTTTCCGGTATGATATGAGATTTGAAAAGGGAGAAGAAATTTGAAAAGCCAGATGGTGGATTCGAACCTGGGTCAATTGCATTGAAAAGAGTAAAACATGCACTTTGTCCTCTGTGCCACTGGAACTGATGGTCATCAGCAGTTTTTTGTAGTGTTGACTAGTCCAATCACACATTGCTGGGCAGAGTTAGTGTATATGGCCTCTGCCAACACTTAGTGTAAATAGACACTGTATTTTTAATATGTCTGTATATTAATAATTTGTAGCAATCAAGATTTTTCTTCAGAAGGACATTTTGGGACACTTGTTTTATATCAGTCAGTATTTATTTATTAATTTATTTTTTGGTGCCACTAGTGTGAATGTGTATGTTTGCCGCTTCTCTCATAGTTCAGAGCTCTCAGGGTTCAGCACACTATTATGACATCATAGTGGAGATTCCATTCTGGGAGCTCTAAACTGCTGTTCTGACTCTTGTCTTCTGTTGGTCGTGTTAGGAGTGAAAAGCTCGAAAGCTACTTTTGTGACTTTCTGCAGATATTGACGTCAAATACTAAATTCACTTGCAGCATTTTGTGTCCGCAATGGCACTGTTTAGCAGTGTATTTACACAACTTTTTGAGCGTTTTGCTCACTTTTTGCACAGAAGGGAGACACCACTGAGGGCACAGCAGTGGGCAGCGCAAGAATATGCACTGGAAAGAGGAGTAAAGAGAAAGGTGAAGAAGGAGAGAGGAATGAACGAGGGAGTGAGTCGTAAAAGCAAGGCTGAAGAAGTGAGAGAAACACTCAGCCTTGAAAAGGTAAAGGAGAGAGGGCATGTGCTTCTGAAAAAAAGAGAGTCTGCCAAATTCAGAGAGATGCAGAGTCTAGAAAAGTTGATGGAGAGAGGAAGTGAGCATAGAGAGGGTGGAAAAAAGAAAAAGGAGGAGAGTAAACTGAAGAAACAAAAGACTACTGAGCCAGCTCCGCTTCTTGTGGAGGTCAAACCTCAGCAGACTCCAGTCAAATCTTTCTTTTTGAAGCCAATAGAGGGGGAACTTCCAATGCTTCCAAGTGTCTCTGAACACTTCGCTCTTCCAGCCGCTTGCTTCAAACTCCTGCCGCCAGTGACCAAATCACCCATGCGTGCTCAAAAGCCAGCTCCTGCACCTGAGGAAGTGTCCCTGCCATGTTCCGTTCTTCAGGTGGGTCCTCCCAAACTGGTGGTGGTTCCTCCACCTGATGAAGTTGTTGCTCTGGAATGTTCTTCAGCTAAAGTGTGTCCTCCCAGCCTGGTGAAGCCTCAGCTGTCCACTTCTTCTCTGGTAGAGCCACCTCCACAACTCATGCTCATTGACATAGAGGATGAGGAGAACAAATATGTGGAGTACACAGGGAAGACCCTCCGGGCCTGTGACTTTAAGTCTAAACGCCCCCGACTGCCGGAGGCTGAAATTAATCCAAGAATGGCTGCTTGGGTGGAGAGTGACAGCAAGGTGCTGGCAAGTGAAGTGGTGGAGGTCCAGGGATGTGAGGAACATGACCCCAATGAAGCGGGAGACTCTAAAGCCATTCAAGGCCATTCGGATGACACCTCTCAGAAAAAGAAAGACAACCTTTCCTGTGTAACCTTTCCTGAAGGTCCCAAGAATGAGACCCAGCAAAAAGTGAACATCAAAACAAGCAAAAGAAAAGTGGCACTTGTTCTGTTATCCTGGATAGAGGATGAAGCCAAGAAAAAGGAGGAGAAGAAAATACGGAAGGAGAAGGAGCGAAGAGAAAAAAGGTTGCTGCTTGCATGCTACAGGAACGATCCAAAACCGAAGCACTTGTTGGTCAACATACACAACTGCAACTACTGCTCCTCTGAATGAAAATGAGGGTCACCAAATTGCCCTCTTTACATTTAACTTACTACACATTTGTGTGCAATTAATAAAAAACTGCAAACTAAAAGCTGAAGGATCAATGACTCCTCTTAGCTGTTATAAAATAATAAAGCATTTAATGGTTAAATGCTTCATATGGAAACATGTTTATGAACTAAATTATTTTTAACCTTTTTTAATAACCTCATATTTAACTGGTACACCAGCAGAAAGTGAATGATTTATTACAGTTTACATCAGTTTCAGTTTATCTTTCAGTGGTTTATTATTCATAACATAATAAGATAATCTTAAAGGACAAAATTGGGCTCCACTGTGTTCACTTATCAGTTCTCTCTTGTTCTAACAGAATTTCCTGATTTCACATTATACAGATGTTTAATCCTCTACCGTAGTCTGTTCCGTTTCTTGTTAAAACTTTTAGTTTGATTTGAGTGAGAGGTAGCCTCAAATTTTTGTCTTGGTCTGTAGGTCATCTTACAGCTTCACAGGCTTTTGCATGTGAGATGTTTGATTCTTTAAATATATCCAGCACATTACCTGCACCTTTCTTCCCCTACACTGTAAAAAACAATTTGTTGAGTCAACTTAAAATAATTTGTAACCTGGCTGCCTTAAAATTTTAAGTTCAGTCGACTCAAAAAAAGTTTATTCAACTTGAAATGTTAAATTATACTGACAACTTAGATATTTGAGTTGAATCAACTTAAAATTTGAAGGCAGCTGGGTTACTTACCCATCTGTTAAGTTTAGCAAACACAAATATCTAAGTTGTTGCTTAGTACAACTTAACATTTCAAGTAGACTAAACTTATTTTAGTTGACTGAACTTCAAATTTTAAGGCAGCAGGGTAACAAATTATTTTAAGCTGACTCAACAAATTGTGTTTTTTTATTTTTTACAGTGTAGGTGTCGTTTGTTGATTATTCAGAGCAGTTCTTTAATGAGATTAACAGGTACAGAGTAAAACATAGCATTTTATCTAATAGAGGGTTTGCACTTACGTCACGGTTTGGTCAGTTACCCGGATGTGTGGCCATACTGGAGATACTCGGATGTAAACAACAGCATGGATTGCACGCTTAATGTACTGAATATGTTGTTCTGCTAGGAAGAGGTGCAATATTTTCACAAACTAAAGTTAATAGGTGGTAAAGATATGTATGAGCAGTATTAATTAAGATATTAGCCTAATATTTCATCTATCTGACTGGAAATAAGAACAAACATGTTGTCAAGATTCTTGCCCTGGCAATCCTGGTTCAGTTTGGCCAATCACAAGTGCCTTTTGTTCCTCAGACAGTTTTTGCACTCTTCTCCTTGATTTGTTATAACTTTTGGCAGTCTATAGTACTCCAAATGTATTTCCGAGTGATTAGTACACCCCAAAACATGACAGCTATAATCAGTAAAATATGTGAGTTTCATCCGTTCAGTGGCATTGTATGCGTTCAGTGCCGCCAATATGGCCGATTGATGATGTGTTGCGAAAACCCTCTATTTTACTATTTATGCTGTTGTTGTTGCTGTTTGTTCTTTGTTTTTCAGATCTATGCATACAGTAATTCTACATTCTCAGTGGACAGTCTTAAAGAATAGCCCATACTGGTTCTTTCTTTGACTAATCAGTGTTTGTTTCATATTTCATCTGCTCTGATTCTCTGCACACACTGTGAAGTTAGGTTTTTAGCTGGACGTTGTGATTATCAAGAACATTTTGCTGTGTAAAGTGTGAAACTAGAGAGAGAAAGGAATGAAATGGATCACCTTTCTATTTCGCGACATGTACAAGACATCACCAGAGGGCGCTACAATCTAATGGCTTTTTGATTGATGAAATGCACTGCAACTCTTATTTTGTTTAATGAAATGCAGTACAATTAACATTTTTAAAACATACTATTTTGCATTTAAGTGTGTTAAAACTAAAACCAAAATATGTGTATTTGGTTCATGTTGTGTTCAACTTGAAACGCAATCAGTCATTTTAAAAAGCTTGCTGAAAATTGCAACAAGTGAGTCTTTCAGAGGAGAAATGAAAACCGAAAATGTAGTTTACGTATAAGGCTTGGATAAGAATTTGCATGCAAATTTTACCAGGCTGTCCAATGAATAAAGTGGGCTAAAAAAAACAAGGAGGTGTAGATCGTCAAAGGGAGGGTGAGTACTACAAGTTGCGCTTCCTCCACACAACGAGGGAGCGTGTGGCAAATCCTCACGGAAGAGTGTCCCAAACTTCATTACAGTCTCCAACAATAATATGGACAGACTTAAATGGGAACATGCATATCCAGCTCTGCTTCGTTTATGGCACAGAAGATGTCACACCTGTTTCTAAAATGACAGCTCGTTAGTCCTTTCCATAAATGAAATCAACATGGGAAAACTTCAATCAAAACCTGGTAAGGCACTTTGCGAATAACATGCAGATTCTATATCAAGCGAGTTTATTTTCATTGTTGTTTTATTCTTTTTTTTTTTCCATCCTAGCATGTAAACGGAGAGAAAATCCAGAGGGTAAGGTGATAAAACTTCATTATCAATATAGCTATTACATAAGAAATGGTTATTAAATGGACATTTTTGTTGTAACAGGAGATGTTTTCAAGGAGGCTGGCTGTATTGGTGAAGTGGACAGAAACAAACAAGTAAGGTTACAATTCTTAATGTTCAGGACAGATTTAAGTTAACTGCCACTCTACATCTACTACATAACTACATCTATGAGTGGATGTTCAAGGGTTAAACCTGTAAAGTGTTATTTGGTTGATGAGTACAAATTTCTTTGATAACATTTTATCTTAACTTCAATTAAACCATTATGAAACATTGCTAGATTATATAGATTAATGCTTAACAACGAAGTACATTAAATATATTTATAGTCACTACACACTGCATTCTTACATGGAATAGACTACTGATCTGCTTAGCATTATTTAATACGGGAATTGCTTATTAAAATAAACAATGTTGCTATAAAACCCTTTCATTTGTACATTATGTAATGGACAAGCTGCAAGTATTCCTATTGTTTAAGTCTAAGTAGAGCATACATATTCCGTGGGATCTGAACATTTGTATACCTAGCTTACACTATTAGAAGTGAAGAGATGTACATGTAAATCAACATAAATTGTCTTCATTATTTCCACACTTCAGACTGCCAGTTGCTAGTCATATTTGAAAACAACCAGGCACTGGACGTCTTTCTCCACATTACACTGTACTCTCAGCATTGTATTTAAATGGTGTTGGGTCTCTTCCCTCTTTTTCCTTTGCTCTCATTCTCTCAGTGGAGCCTGGAGCCTTCATCACTGTGTGAAATGCATATGGCTGGCAGCCAGAACAGCAGGGTCTTTGAGCGCAGCCCCACCACACATCTGTTATTGGTTTTGAAAACAGAGGGAGGCTGTGATGGGAAAATGGGGGAAAGTGGTTGGAGGAGCGAAAGGAGGTGTAGTTGGTGGGAGGAGGCTGCTGCAAAAGACTTGCAAAATAGATGAGTGGTTCGGGCTAAAGGCGTTGGATTGTTGTGGTGATGCTGTGTGCGTTCAACGTCTAATTCAGAGATCAGGGTTGGTGGTTAGGACCAAGGAAATGTACAACACAGTGCATTTAGTGGTGCTGTTTTCAGGCGATTTAACAGTTTCTCGGATTTTAGTTTTTATGTGTCGCTTAACTTAAGTGACAAAGCAATGTAACAATTTAGTTTCCGGATGAGTGCATGACACCATCAGCTGACACAAATGTCCACGTCTGCTGTATACTCTCAGAAAAAAAGGTACAAATCTGTCACCTTAACAGGATAGTTCACCCAAAAATGAAAATTACCACGATTTACTCACCCTCAAGCCTTCCTAGGTGTATATGACTTTCTTCTATCAGACGAACACAATCAGAGTTATATTAAAAATGTCCTTGCTCCTCCAAGCTTTATAATGGCAGTGAATGGCTGTTGAGATTTTGAAGTCCAATAAAGTGCATCCATCCATAATAAAAAAGTACTCCACATGGCTCTGGGGATGTTAATAAGATAATATAGATTATGGTTTATAAAGTTTTAAATATACACTCTGGGTTAAAACAACCAAATCTGGGTTATTTTGGAAACACAACGCTGGGTCGAATATGGACAAACCCAGCGCTGGGTTATTTTAACCTAGCCAATTGGCTTGAATCTTTGACCCACCATGCTGGGTTGTTTTAGTTAACTCAAATACTGAATGAAAATTACTATTGCTGGCTTAATATGAACAAAAATTAAGTTGGAAATTATAAGAATTACTAGAATTACAGACACAGATTTACTAGAGGCAACAGTAATAACCAAAACGTGAACATTTATTAATAAGTGAAAACCCTCATGGACAAAAATATAAGACAAATTGAATTATGCAGTATAGTTTTCAACTTTGCATACATTTAAACTCGTGACTTTTAAAAGTAATATTTTAATTCAAGTGTATTAAACGGTTCTCTGTCATCCTTTTTAACCGAAATAGTGCACATTCTCGTGCCAGTGTGTCGCTGAAATCTGAGCTGGCGATGGGCTGCTATTCCCCAGGAAAACGGAAAACTTCAGACCATCTCACGTTTCACTCATAGCTGAAAGATACCGTGACTGACTTCATAACGTGTCAGTAAAAAACAGTACAGAGTTTTGAGAACATATTTTAAAATCTGAATGAATTAAAGCAGTATTATAACAAATAAAATCACTTTGTTATGCAAGGCATTATCATCACGCAAACAATTGTTGCCGACGAATTTAACTGACATCTCGTCTGTATGTTGTTCGTTGCTGATGCATTTAGCTGACTGACATCTTGTCTGTATGTTGCATTGTGTAAAATAAAATAACAGCACAATAAAGAAATTATAGATGGAGTAAAATGTATACAAACCTTAATTTCATTGAAGAAGTCCACCAAGTTGGCGTCGCTGACGACTCGGTTTCCCCTGAGAATGAAAAGCCAGCACTCTGACAGTAACCCAAGCAGATTTGCCAGGTTTTACCAATAAAACCTGCTCATTTGCTATTCACAACAAGCCCAAAACTTTCCCAATTGCGTTTCGATGGGGGTCCCCAGTTCTGGTGGATAAAATACACTTTTTTTATGGTGGGGTTCCCCTGGTAAATTCTTATTTCACAGGCTAAATATGACAGTATTGGTGTCGCTTTAACCCATGGACATAAAAAACAACCCACAACCAACAGTGTTAAAGTAGCCCAATTCTGAAGGGAAAACCGTGCACTTGGCAACACTGAACCCAGCAGAACCATTGTTCTAGAGTATGGATATTTTTCTTAGACAAACACATCGAATCAGTTCAAAAGGCCTTTATTAACCCCCGGAGATGTGTGGAGTACTTTTTAAAATGGATGGATGCACTTTATTGGACTTCAAAATCCCAACAGCCATTAACTACCATTATTAAGCTCGGAAGAGCCAGGACTTTTTTTTAAATAAAACACTGATTGTGTTCATCTAAACGAAGAAAGTCATACACACCTACGATGAGTAAACCATAAGGTAATTTTCATTTTTGGGTGAATATCCTTTTAAAGGTATATTTTAGTCCTTCAAAATACATATTAGTATCTAAAGTGTAAATATAAATAGCTTTTAAAAGGGTTCCACCCCTGAGAATGTACATCACATACAAAATAGTCTCCAAAATGTGAGATTATAAGAATAAATTGGCTTCAGAAGTCCAAATCTCATTCATTTTACAGACAGAATTTATTCAAACTGAATCAGTCATTAAATTAGAACACGTGTGTGTTTTCTGTCTCCAGTGTGTTTCGGATCTAATTAGGCAGCTGTTTTTTTTCATGGCAGTATCGTGCAGTGTGGGTCATAAAGCCAGCGACACTTGAAAGATTTTAGTCTCAGAAAGCTCAAAGGAGTCTGTGTTTGCTTGGAAAGGCTGGAATCCTTTCTTTCACCCTTTTTCCTCTCTGTCCCACTTCAAAGGACATAAGGAAGGAAGCGTGTGCTGGAGGCAGTGATCCATGTCTCTTTAGAATAGGGTGCATTGGATGACAGCAATGTTTTCTTGAATAATTTAAATGAGCAGACTTATTAAGTGTTATTACTTAAGTCTGTTGACTGCCAACACTTAAAAGTTGTTGGCTGGATCAGTAAAACACTAAAATGAAATGTAAAAAATAAATAAAAATGGGTAAAGGGACTGAAAATACAAGTTGTGTACTGATTCTGTCCTGTTCTATTGACCTTCAGCTTCCGTGTGTGGATATTTGTCTGATAGAAAAACAAGGGCAGCTTTTGTCAGCTGGCATGATTAGTTTGCCTAGACATGCCTGGAGAATGTTACTGTAAGCTTGATGTGTGGTTTATATTAGACTGGAGATTTTATAGTACCAAGACCCAGATATTAAATTTCTGTCATCATTTGCTCACCATCAAGTTGTTCCAAACCTGTATGAATTTCTTCCTTTTGCTGAACACTAAAGAAGATATTTTAACAAATGTTGGTAACCAGACTTCCATAGTATGGAACAGCTACCAGCAACCGTTTGGTTACCCACATTCTTCAAATTAATTACAGAATTTTTACTTTTCAGTGAGCTATGCCTCTAAGTACTTGTATGCCATTAGTCCATGCTAATAAAATCAAGTTTGGGTAAGAAAAGAATAGTACAACTGTAAGCCATTATGCAGTTTTGACTTGAATGATTGCCCATCTAAACATGGAAGGCATGGTGCGTTTGAGTTTAGTCCAAGACCACGAAAGATTAAATCAATCACGTCCAGCCTCAACATTTTTAGCGAATGGTGTTAGATATTCTAGTACCTTGAGCCGTGATCATCGATCAAACGGCATGTTGTTTCTCTCTCTCTCTCTCACCATGTAATAAGGGTTCCATCCAGGTGTTTGGTGACAGGAAGTGAGAGGAAACAAAGCCAGGTACTGTTCTGAACCTCGTGAGAGGGCACAGACAGCAGTGTGAGTGGGTGGTGAAGAGGAACTGGAGTTGGGATAGGGGGTGTCTGGCCCAGTGACACCCGGCTCAGGGCAGGAAAAAAACCCTCCAAGCTGGTAATCTGAGCCCACATCAAAGGCCCTAGAGCAGGCAGAGCGTGGCAGAGGCTTGGCCATGATGATGGGAGAAATCATTGGCAGACTGATAGATCACTCATCACACTTCTCTGGGCTTTGTTCTTCAGGTTTCTGTCAGACTGCAAGTTTTGCTTTCAGCAGCATGATGCAGAGAGATTGGTTTATGGTTGCACATTTGGATGTGACTGCTTGCAAAAGATGGAATTTAGTAGATGGAAAAAGTTAATGGGTTTTGTATGTGCCAATATTTCAATGAAAAAATTTCTGTTACATTTATGGTAAAAAACATCAGTGGAAAAAAAAAAGTATATTTCTACCTGTACTCATTTTTACAGCAAAAAAAAAATACTGTATATTTTACAGGAAATGTAACACAAGACTTCCAAATGTACATTAATGGTAAAATAATGAGAAAAAGCATTTCTAGAAAATATAATCATATGTGTTGTGTCATGCAGAGGCTTCTGGGAATGTCGTGTTTTTAATCGTGAACTATATGGTAATTTATAATACTATATAATTTGTGGTTGCAAAAAAACATACATTTGGATGTATTTTATAGTAAAATTATATATGAAGAGTTTAGATGCAAAAGCCTCTAAATCCATCTGACGTTTTTCTTTAAGATTAGCATTTCTTTCTGGCTACTTTGTATAGGTTTCTATGTAAGTACTGGTACTTCTGATTGGACTGAGGCTGGAATTTAGCGAGTTTGAAGTAAAAAGTATTTGATGGACGTATACTATGTGTCAGGAGCATTCACTCAGTATCATTATCTTATTTTTGACCGAGATGGCTTTTAGCTGGTTTTGCATCTGAACTCTTCATATAAAGCAATGTTAAACAATTTATGGTTTTTCACAGTATATGGTAACTTACACTTAACCAAATATGCAGTGTATCTAGCAGGGTCAGAAATGAACTTTTCCATTAAGGGGCAATATTTGTAATAATGATTATTAATATCGATATAGAAAACAATATAAACTTTTTTTTTTTAGTTTAGGGCACATCACATTCTGGCTATTCATGTTGGTACATGATGTTAACGTAGTCTAGCACAAGTTCTGCAAAAAAAAATTAATCCTCTATGTACATTGTATCTGCACTGTGTTTATCATGAGGGAATTCACACATCCTCATCAGCTCCGGCATTTTCAGCGCTGACTAACCTAAGCTCCTCTGATTGGCCAGTGCATTCCAAAGTTCAACAGAAGTGAGTTTGATTGGTTATGAGGCTCAGCGCTTCACTGAACTGAGTAAAAAGCAATCTGATGCCATGTGAGCAAATCTAAATGAATTGGCACTTTTTATTCATTTTCACATTTTTTTTTAATTGTGACAGCCATAATACGGGGCATTTTTTGCCCATTTGTCTCTAATTTATGGGGCATTTTTGTTCATTTTGGTGGCTTTTTTTTTTTTTTTTTTGCCACAAGCCCTTGTTAATTTCTGACCCTGGTGTAGAGGGTTTGCACTTGCGTCACAATTTGGTCAGTTACCCGGATGCGCGGCCATATTGACAATACTCAAATGTGAACAATAGCATGGATTGCACAGTTAATGTACTACTGAATACGTTGTTCTGCTAATTTATGCTGTCTAAACCACAGAAAAGAACGTGTGAAAGCTGCTAAATCATATAGAGATGGACTTAGTAAGCAGGAAGAGGTGCAATATTTTGACAAACTGAAGTTAATAGGCGGTAAAGATATGTACGAGTAGTATTAATTAAGATATTAGCCAATATTTCACTTGTCTGACCGGAAATGATAAGAACAAACACGAATGTTGTCAAGTTTCTTGTCCTGGAAATCATGGTTCAGTTTGGCCAACTACGAATGCCTTTTTGTTCCTCAGACAGTTTTTTTTACACTGTTCTCATTCATTTGTTATAACTTTCAGCAGTTTATAGTACTCCAAATGTTTTTCCTGGTCTGACCGATTAGTACAGCCCAAAACATTACAATAATTGACCATTTGCAACAACGAAATCAGCAAAATATGCAATTTTCATTAGGTTCTGTGGCATTGTTTACATTCAATTACATTCAAATCCAATATCCCCGAATGATGACGTGTTGTGATTTTAAAATTATTTAAAATTTGTAAAAATCCACATCTTTTTATACATATTTTGGACTATGGGGGCCGACATATGACCTTCAATGACGTGAAATAGCTGCACTCAGTGAGTTGCTAACCGTTGCTATTTTTACCGCAACACAACAAAATAAAATACTGATACGATGCCACATTGTGCGGCTTTTGGTTGTAATTTTCAGTCAAAGGGCAACAGGAGAAGTGACTTAAGTCTTCACTGCTTTTCCTAGCGATAAGAAGAGGAGCAAGGAATGGGCTTGTTCTCTCCACTTTAGCCCTGATGCCTTTTAGACGTTTAGCAGACCACAGCTACTGAAAGAGCTTACAAACGGCAGAGACAAGAAAGACTAGATGCCACCCTGGCAGATTGTAAACATGCCGACACTTGTCATGATGGCACAGCCACTGAAGGAGCTTCTCAGCACAGATTTCACTCGATATCCGGGGCGTTTAGTCTCCTTGTGGGGAAAATCGATGGTACGATATTTGGTTTAAGCCTACACTTACATCCATTGCCACCAGTAAGCTCTTTCAGTAGCTGTGGGAATCATATCAGTATTTTATTTTCATAGTTGTGTATTCTGAATTGCTGTGATAAAAATAGCAACAGGTAGCAACAATAGCTCACTGAGCGCAACCATTTGACATCAAAATGGTACCCCCCCCCATAGTCCAAAATATGTGTAAAACATAGATTTTTTAAAATGATGTATATCTTTCATAGGTTTCCTTCAATATATTTCAGTTAGAGAAATCGTTTACGTTATATTAAAGGGGTCATCGGATGCTAAGTTCACTTTTACATGTTGTTTGAACATTAATGTGTGTTGGTATGTACAAATCTACCCTATAATGATAAAAATCCATGCAGTGGTTTTTAATTAATCTGTAAAAATAATATCCCCTTTTTCAAATCGAGCCATTCTCAGATGCCTGTCGTTGTGGCGTCACACCTACAGAGGCCGCTCCCGCGATAGTTGATTGACATGAGCGTCTTACCTAAGATCAGTTGTAACAGTCCAACCTCCAAGTTTTGATGCCGGAGCAGGGATGTAAGTTAGACTAGAATTGAGCAATTGAGGTGTTGTGTTGCTGGATGTAATAAAGAACGTAGTGGTTGTCATTTACTCCCGACATCTGAGCTGCTGAAGATGCAGTAGATTACGTTTGTTTGTGAAGGGAATGCGCCTCCCGATCTACATAAATGCATCTGTGTTCACGGAAATCATTCGTCATCCAGCTTCACCTACAGCAGAAGTGAGTATAAGGTTTTTTTTTTTATGAATCTTTGCGATCGCCTTTCCTAATAATGTGCTAGTTAGCAAGTTTAGCGGGTAAACGCGGCTAAATGCTGCTAAAGTAAACAGGCTCGTCTCTCCACAGAGAGAAGAGAGGGGCGGAGCGAGCAGAGCTCATTTGCATTTAAAGCAGCCTTGACCAAAATTAGATGATTTTTGCAGAGCTGATTTTGGCAAGGTAAAAAGGGTGTTGTTTTACACTACCACTGAGAATTTTTAACCAAAGTATATTATAGACTTTTCATTAAGACCCTAAAGAATCATATCAACTTGTGAAAAGTGGGCATCCGATGACCCCTTTAAGCCATACATGTCATAATACCCAGGGTTTCCTTTAAGAAATCTTTAGCAAATTTCAAAGTTAATGTACATATATTGTAACTTACTGTGTAATGTACTGTATATTATAATGTTGTGATGCAGTTTTTAGCACTTAGAGAAAAATAGTGTAGATTTTTAATATTGCCCATAGTTAATAGTACTTTATAACTAAGTTAAAAGTAACAAAATTACTTATCAATATCGGCGCACCTCAAATATATATATTAATTTGTGTTGGGTTAATTTCAAACGAGTTCACTCAGAAGGGAAGCTGACTGCATGTTCTTAAGATGGTTTCTCCAGATAGATTCATGGGTCTGGCTCGTAAAAGAAGGTAGTTGTGTGTGTTACTTCAAATGCAGTTTGTCAAGAACCATATGCTTCTCACATCTGGCCTCAAATGAGCACACTGTGGGTGTTATACTTAATGAGTTTGTGAGTTAATATCTGGTTTTATAGTTTTGCATGATGTCAAAGCTGGCATGAGTAACAACGTGTCTACATCATGTCCTTGTCTGAGAAGAAATTCTGTTCATATTCAGTGTTAACTCTTTCATCTTTCTGAATAATAGATTTATTACATAATATTACATTTAATAGGAATGTGTGATGGATATATTTTAAATTATAAATTATAACATTTTTTGTTATGGTGGTTGCCCACAGCAGTTTTCTGTAAATGCAGAGTGTTGTAAGGATTCTCTGAATATCATAAAGTGCATTGTGGTATTTTTTTCCCAGGAATATTGTTGCAAGCAAAATGACATTACTTTAAGTTAGAAAATGCTAAAATCTTGGAATATGATCTGAGAAGTTCATAGTCAGATGTTCTCAGTGCACACTAGTGTTTTTTGCTAGTGTAAGAGGGACGGGGTTGTGGCAAGGAGGATTACAGATGATGTTGAGCTGTTTTGTCATGGAGGGCAATTCACTTCCTCCCTCAGAAACCAGCAGTGCAATGTATCTGGAAACAATTGGGCTTAAGACCACAGGAGTGCAAAGAATGAAGTGATTTTTTTCTTGTTCCTGGTGAATTCATTATGGGGGCTGGTTTCCCAGCCTGAAAACAGGTTTTTTACACAAATTATATACAAAACTGACTTAGCAATGCAAAGGTTTATAGATCATGATTGTCACTTTATAATTTTACAGATGTTCTCCTTTCAAATAAACTAGCATGGCTGTTGTTTTCCATGCTTTCTAATCTAATCTAATTCATTCTGTGGGTCCTTTACTGCATACACTAGCTGCACTCGAATCCATTGTTTTCTTTGGATGTCCAAAGTTTGAATGATTTGTTTTGCCTCTTTAACTCTAGGATCTGAGTGGTAGAGATCCAAAAGAAGATCAGTTGTCACAGCAGTACTGCTCGCTGCAGGGTAAGTCGAGCCTTGAAAGGAAACACATTAACAAACAGTGCCTTTGTTTAAAGCAAAGTAATACAGACTAATCTGTCACTAAATATTTTGGACAGATGTTTTTTTTTCTTAGTCAAAGTCTTTGTAAGATCTGTTTTTTTTTTTTTGTAGTAACACTGCCACCAGAGAGAGTAGTGGAGACTCCCAAATCTTCACTTTCTTCTTCTGAAAATGAAAGACAGCATCCACTCAAAGATTCACTCAGGAGAAATGGGAAAAATGATGTAAGTTTATGTCATACAGAAAACTGCGTATGATAAAATGAAGGTTTGAGAACTAATGTGGTCTAACTAAAAAAAGTTTGAAAGAGGTCACGTGTGCTCACTAATGCTGCATTTACTATTATTCTACTATTCACAGTAATATTGTGAAATATTGTAATTTAAAATAACTGCTTTATATGGAAGCCCTTTTTCACCACTGAATAATGCATTTTTTTTTTATCTCACAAATTCTGACTTTTTTCTTAGAATTGCATGATAAAACTCACAATTTTGACTTTTTTTCCCCCTCAGAATTGATATATAAAGTCGCGATTGTGAGTTATAAAGTCAGAATTGCAAGATATAATCTTGCATTTTTTACTTTTTCTCAGAATTGCGTGATATAAACATGCAATTATGTGTGTTATAAAGTCAGAATCGTGAGATATAAACACAATTCTGATTTTTTTTCTCAGAATTGAGTGACAAAGTCAGAATTGCAATAAATAATATTTTTTTTTCTAGCAATTATGACTTTTTTCTCAAAATTGTGAGATGTAACCTTGCAATTGTGAATTATAGGGGGAAAAAGACTTATCAGAATTGTGAGTTTATATCTCGCAATTCTGACTTATAACATGCAACTGTGAGTTTATATCATGCAATTCTGCAAAAAAAGTCTGAATTGTGAGTTTGTATCATGCTCTTCTAATAAAAAAAATCAGAATTGTGAATTTATATCTCGCAATTCTGCCGTTATAACTCGCAATTGCAAGTTTATGTAATGCAATTCTGAGGAAAAAAGTTAACATTACAAGTTTATATCTCACAATTCTGACTTTATAACTCACAATTGTGAGTTTATATCACACAGTTCTGACTTTTTCAGGATTCTTGGATAAATAGAAAGTTCAAAAGAACATGAATTTATTTTAAATAGATTTTTAGAAATAATAAATATCTTTACTGTCATTGATTTATATGAATTCATTCTTGCTGAATAAAAGTATTAATTCCTTTCAAAAACAAAATCTGACCCTAAAGTTTTAAATGGTAGTTTAAAAGATTAGTTTGGTAAAACTTCACTTAATTTGTGAATTGTTTTCTGAGTTGTAGGATATCTTGTTTTAATAAACGTCATGCTAATATAAAAATGATCGCAAATCTTTCTTGTACTGTTGATATCAGGACAAGGAGTGTAATGTGTCTGTCATCGATGAAAATCGTCAAGAATGGATGATTACATTGTATGATTTGGACAGCAATGGGAAAATAACCAGAGAGGTAAAGCTCAGTACCAATAGAGGACTTACCATCTCATTAAAGTAATGAATAATCATTCGGCTTTTAGTGAGTTTCTCTCATTGTGTTTGTTGCAGAATATGTTGAGCCTGATGCAGACGATCTGTGAGATGGTCGAGGCCTCAGTCAAACAGCTGGTGCTTAGCAATGGCACAACCTTGCGTGTGAAGCTGAGTGTCACTCCATTAACCAGCAGAAAAGGCAATAGAAAAGGTGAAGGCTGAACCTGTCGCGATAAACAAATGGTCTCATCTATTTGATTTATCTCCTGAAATAATCATGATATATTGCAGTGTTACTGACTTTTTAACTTCTGTCCTTCTTGAGATCGGGATGCTGGGATGTCTCTGAATGAGCGGGATCAAATGGAGGACGCATTACGGTGTGCAGAGAGCCCTCATTCTCAAATCAGGTGATTTTTAGTCTTCTGTATATTAATGAATCACAAGTTATTCTTGAGAAATACACTATCAGTCAAAAGTTTTGAAATTTTTCAAAGAATTCTCTTCCGCACACAAAACCGGCATTTATTTGATCAAAAAAAAAAAAACCCAAAAAACAGCAAAAGCAGTAATACTGTTAAAAATGTTTACTACCTAAAATAACTGCTTTCTATTTTAATATATTTTAAAATGAATTATTCCTGTGAACAAAGTGAAATTTTCAGCTTCATTACTGCAGTCTTCAGTGTCACATGATCCTTCAAAATATATATGCTGTTCAAGATGTGGTGTTTTTATTATTATTATTATTATTATTATCAGTTGAGTACATTTTTTAGGATTCTTTGAGTAGAAAGATCCAAAGATCAGCATTTATCTGAAATAAAAAGCTTTTGTAACATTATACACTATACCAACACAATAATAATAATAAAAAAAATGTTTTCTGAGCAGCAAATCAGAATGTTAGAATAATTTCTGAAGGATCATGTGACTGGAGTAATGATGCTAAAAATTCAGCTTTGAATTTGAGGAACAAATTACATTTTAACATATATTCAAATAGAAAACAGTTATTTAAAATTATAAACAATTTTCAAAATTGTACTGTTTTTGCTGTACTTTTGATCAAATAAATGCAGGCATGCTGAGCAGAAGAATCTAAAAAAAAAACATAAAAAACCTTACTGTTCAAAAATTTTTGACTGGTAGTTTATTACTACAGGAAATGAATGTGTACAAAATTAGAATTATTTAACTAGTGGAATAAAATGGAATAACATTATAACAACAAACCGTTATTTAGTATTGTTTATTTACTAATATAGTATTTATTAATATCTTTAGCTTTTATTTTATTTTTATTTTAAGTTTTAATTTTAATGAAGTTTTAATAATTTTTTTTAGGTGCCTGTGTCATTTTAAGTAAAAAATATATATATTTTTAGTACTTTTTAATTGTTTTATTTTATCTGTTTGCCAAGGCAACATTTCTGATTTTATAAGTTTGAATCTTATTTTAATATCTTATTTTAAACTTTCTTTAAATTAATGAAATAAATTTTAATAGTTTTAGATAACACAACACTGCTACCAACACAATATTGAATAATATGAATTCTTTTCTATGATTTCCTTCTGTCAGACAACTGAACTCGGATCAGTTGGGTGTTTCGGAGAAGAAGCACTACGCTGTAGATGAAAACACAGAACGTAGGAACCACTATCTGGATCTGGCTGGAATTGAGAACTACACTTCTCGATTTGAAGGTGAAAGCTTGATATTTATTCTTTGCTTTTCGCCAAGATATTTTACATAAAGTCAAGTGAAAATAGCTGATCTCAATTTTATGAAAACCAGTTTTATTCGTTTTTACTCTATTCTAATTCTAGAGGACTAGATGTTTAGAGCTTTCTTATGCTACTATCATAGTTCCAGAAACATGTGCTGAGGAGCAGCCTCAGGACAGCTCTTCCCATAACCATCATCGTCGTTCTCAACCCGAGACCTGCAGCCCTGTGGAGCCATCTGGGAAGTCTATACCTTTCCTCAGGTCACTCCGCAACCGCAGCAAGTCTGTGGGTTATAGTGGAGCCACAACCAAACCCAGCAAGCTCCATGGGCATCACCCTATGACTTGGTGCCATCCATCCCAACAGCAGCAACAGCAACCTCTGCTGCACAGCTCCAGCAAACGCATCCGTGCCCGAGCCCGTGAGACTGCTTCACCTTCCAGAAGTAACCATGATAGAGAAGTACAGCCCGGGCCAGCTGTTCCTCCTGGGGGTTTAATGCCCGTTCCTCAAAGACACGAACACCATCATCACCATGAGCACCACCATCACCACCATCATCACCATTACCACCCTGCGTAAGAGTTCTGGAAAACTCCTGAATGACTGACTGAATAGCGAACTCTCATAAGCAGTGTTATTTTTTTCTGCAAAAACAAACAGGTTGTTCATCTGCCAAACACACAAAGTTGGATTATTTCTGCAATAATAGGGGCCGAACCACTCTTTTTGATGATATGAGAACTGCATCTGCACAAAAATATAATCTTAGTCAATAGAATGAGCCTGCATTCATTATATTGGGTGTGCAGCTCCACCATGTGGTTATAAACGGAACAGTTTAATCTGTAGATAATAGTGCATTTGACAGACTTCCTTTTTGGTTTGGAAAATCTATCATGTTAGTATATACTTCCAAAAACAATGATTGTAATATTTGCGTTTGTGAGGTGCAACACACTTTTCCCTCAGGAATGTGCTTGCTAGACAATGTAGATATGACCACTCCTAATGTATGTTAAATATATCACTATTCCCATTAATGTAGATTTAAGTTAGCTTGCTTATATTCATAGGCTGCAGTCAGTGTTTTTTTTAAACCAAAGGTAGTCTTTACAATCATATTGCATGTTTATGTTCTAAATAGGGCTGCTAATATTATTTTAGGAAAAAATGACGTTTTATTGCTGACATCACAGTTAAAACAACAAAACTGATGTACGAAGCTAAATAAAATGTTAAAATTAAGTATGGGAAATTGCACTTTTTTAAAGTATGGAGCAGAATGGTGAGATAATTTATTAATTATTATTTTTAAAGTTCGTGTAAAGGCAATTCGGAGAATTGTTTCTAGACGCATTATAAATGTTAGAAATGTATACAGTTTGATAGTTAGCGGTATTTAACACTTAAGAGAGACTGCAACTTTTCCGCGAGTGGGCGTGGTTTCAGCGCCGACAGTGGACGCAGTGTTTTCACGAAGCGTCACCCGTTGGCCATATTGGCAGCGCTGAGTCGAACTGAACTCGGAAAATCTACTAATTGTTGCTGCTGAAAATGGTCAATTATTGTGATGTTTTGGGCTGCACTAATCGGTCAGACCAGGAAAAACATTAGAAGTACTAAAGGCTGTCAAAAGTTATAACAAATCAAGGAGAAGAATGCAAAAACTGAGGTAAAAAAGGTGTTTGTGGTTGGCTGAACTGAACCAGGAATTCCAGGGCAAGAATTTTGACGACATTCGTGTTTGTTCTTATCATTTCTCGTCAGGTAGGTGAAATATTAGGCTAATATCTTAATTAATACTGCTCTTACATATCTTTACCACCAGTTAACTTTACTCTGTCAAAATATTGCACCCTTTCCTACTTACTAAGTCCTTCTCTATATGATTTAGCAGCTTCCACACGTTTTTCCGTGGTTTAGACAGGATAAATTAGCAGAACAACTATTCAGTACTACATTAACACATCGTCCTTTACATCCAGTATCACCAATATGGCATCAGGGTAACTGACCAAACCGTGACGTAAGTGCAAACTCTCTAACGTTATACTACTTATTTTTTGATATTTTATTTACTTGCCATTTTCTTTTAATTTTTCTGAGGTGTGCCAAACCCAGAACACATTTAATATTGCTTTATACAGACTTTAAAGACCTTAGTAGGTTAATTTTCGTTGGTGAAAACCAGTAAATAGGAATATATATGACTGGGAGTTTTAAGGTGCATTCACATTATCAGAAATTCTGCAAAATTTTGCAGGCAAAAATAGGATCAGTTGTCCATTGTCAATAGCGCAGCAATGCATCTAGCACTGCTCACACAGTAACTTTAAAACCAAGCAGCTTTCTCTTGATTAACACAATGAACAAACACAATATTGGTGACCAGCAATATCTATGTGAGAACGTATCCATCCTGACACAAAACTCCTTGTCACGAGGATTCCGACGGAAATGACTGGATTTTGCTCACAAAATGTCACAGAGCAACAGTAAAAGTCATGGCACCTTTAAGGGGAAAAGTTTTGATGCCCCTAAGGGCCATGGTGATAAGGAAAAAAGATATTTCAATGCTTTTGCATTGGCTTGCAAAAGTTATGCACTCTCTCACAAATATATTGTTTCCCTGAAAAGAAACTTTAACATGCAAAACATTTACATTCTTTCACAGAACTATATAGTAATCCCTGATAAAAAAATGACTTTCGCTCGCAAAAACATTTTTCTATTATTTCCATCATGAAAATTCTGACAGCAGAAATGTTTGGATGAATGCAAAAATTTTGCAAATAAATATATACATTTAAATAAATAAATACATTTTGTGTAAAATAGAATTTTTACTCCCATTTAATTATTTTTTAATATCATTGTGTTTTTTGAGGGGCTCCGTAAAAAGTTCCCCACAGAGACTTTAATCATGTTTAACTTCAAAGTCATACAAATTTGGCAAGTTGACAAAAATGCCACAGAATGTCACCATTGATGGTCACAGGTAAGAGCCTACTTTTTCCTTTCCAGCCGTCCAAAATCTAATTGCTGTTTAACCTCTGCCTGTTAGTCATGAGAGTATGAGACAGCTGCTTCTATAAATAACTAACCCCCTCTCACCTCCCTCCTCATGCTCTCGCTCAGCACTCTTCTGTTCTTGGCTTGACGCACATGTATATGTTGGTTGAAAAAGGGCAGAAGAAACACTCCACATCTCCTAAAGGCTGACAGCTCTAAGAAGATTTCTTGATCTTGGGAGCTGACGAACACAGCCATGAAGAGCTTGAAGTTCCTAGCAGCTGAGGGCTTCGTTCAAACCGGCCAAAATGCGTGTAAGAACCTCCACTGCTTGTCTTACAATCTCTACCCAGTCCTTTTCAAAGCCAGCTATCTGCGTGAGGAGGCCTCAATGCTCCACGACTTGGTCCAGACGTGGCCTCTGACAGAGCTCAACTTGCGCAAACTGTTGGGCAGGACGGTGGACTGTCCAGATGATCTCATGTCCCGCACCTGCAGGCTCTGTCTGGAGGCCATTCTCACAGGTTTAAGGGACTATGTTCTTCAAGCTCCAAGCACGTATGCAAAAATGCTACGTGTGGTGGATCTAATTGGTCTGCAAGACATAGAACACCAGGTTTGTTCCTGCAGACGGACTCTCGGCCGTTGGGCACGAACTGAGCTTCTTACCCGTATGTGCTACGAGACTATGGTGTCCATGCAGGCCGGCCAAGCGGCACCGTCAGCGTTCGATGTGGAGGTAGATGTGCGTTTAGATGCTTTTGTTACTGGACGGAACTACGAGGTGGTTGCTCAGGCTCTGTTGCTGAGCAGACACTGCCCGTTAAAACTGCATTTTGTAGGCCTGCGTGTGGACTCGCTGAGCCTCAGGAACCTCTTTTACCTCCTGAAGCTGGTGGAATCACATGGCCTGCAGAAGCTGGAAGTGGTGCACAATGTGCATCTGGAGGCTCCACACATTGAGGTACTGCTTTCCCAGCTTAAGTTCCCTCAGTTGCGCTCGCTCACGTTTCCTGCGCAGGCTTTTAATGTTCACAGGCTGGGTCCAGAGGACGAGGGCCTCATGGGAGTTCTGGGTGAGCTGATGAGCAAACTGACCGAACTGAGAGAGCTCTATCTGGGGTTCTCCACTCTGACGGGACAGCTGAGGAAACTGCTGAGGTAAAGAATATAAAACCATAATGTGACCACAGCTGCCATTTAAATTCCTGCACATACTATTATATACATTATATTATATACAAACGTTTACATACACCTTGCAGAATGTGCAAAATGTTGATTATTTTACCAAAATGCATGTTATTTTTTTTTAGTACTGACCTGAATAAGATACTTCACATGAAGGACATTTACATAAAGTCAACAAGAAAAAATAATAGTTGAATTTATAAAAATGACCCTGTTCAAAAGTTTACACACTGTGTTGTTACCACAGCTGTGTGTTTTTTTTTTAGTGATAGTTGTTCTTGAGTCCCTTGTTTGTCCTGAACAGTTAAACTGGCCGCTGTTCTTCAGAAGAAAACCTTTCAGCTCTCACAAATTCTTTGCTTTTTCAGCATTTTTGTGTATTTGAACCCTTTCCAACAATGACTATAATTTTGAGATCGATCTTTTCAATCTGAGGACAACTGAGTCCCTCAGTTGTCCTCAGTGTGAAAAGACGGATCTTAAAATCATACAGTCATTGGTGGAAAGGGTTCAAACTCACAAAATACTGAAAAACCAAATAATGTGTGGGACCTGAAGGAATTTTTTGAAGAATAGCAGTTTAACTGTTAAAGACAAACAAGGGGCTCATGAAAAACCATCACTAAACAAACAAACAGTATTAAGAATCAAGTGTATGTAAACTTCTGAACGGGGTCATCTTTATAAATGTAACTATTATTTTCTCTTGTAGACTAAATGTCTATTATGTGAAATATTGTATTCAGGTCAGTCCTGAATAAAAAATCCCCCCTATTTTGGCAAAATAATTCACATTTTGCAAATTCTGGAAGGTGTATGTAAACTTTTGACTTCAGCTGTACACTATTTTTTTTATTTATTTAATTCTTTAAAAAAAAAAAGAAGCTTCACTAAAGCTGCATTTATCTGTTAAAATATTGTATGTGTTTTTGTTAAATATTAATACAGTGTATTAAATCTATGTGAATATTTCTATTTGAATATATTTTACAATGTAATTTACTGCTGTGATGGCAAAGCTGAATTTTCAGCAGCCATCTACTCCAGTCTTCAGTGTCACATGATCCTTCATTCTATTAGAAAATGATTCTAATATGCTGATTTGTTGCTCAAGAAACATTTCTTATTATTATCAATATTGAAAACTGCTGCTTAAAGGAATAGTTCACCCCAAAATGGAAGTTCTGTTATTAAATTCTGCTGCTGAGACAGGAGCCGGCGTTCTGAGGTTGAACCCGTATGCGTTTCACCTTGTATACAAGCAGAAGAAGATGCACACTGTACATTCCTAGAGTCTTCATAAAAATATCTAAATATTTCCACAGATAGAATGATTTGCAATTTTTAGACTGACCCGGAAGAGAGAGCAAATTATTAAAAGAATCATTATTTTTGTTTCTTTTTGCACAAAAAGTATTCTCATAGCTGCATAAAATTACGGTTGAACAACAGATGTCACATGGACTATTTTAACGCTGATGAAAGCTCTCAGATTTCATCAAAAATATCTTAATTTGTGTTCCAAAGGTGAATGAAGGTCTTAAGGGTTTGGAACAACATGAGAGTGAGTAATTACCAACAGAATCTCTTTAATATTTTTGTATTTATTTATTTTTACCGACTCCAGCCTTTTGGATGGTAGTGTACAAGATCTGACACTCTTATTTGATTGTTTCTAGTCTAATCATCTGTTGTTTAGTGTGTTGTTGTTGTTCAGATGGCTCTTTGTTGTGTAACTGCTGGACTGCAGACAGCTGTCCCATTGCAAACTCGAAGTAGGCCAGGACATGACTCTGGAAACACAATATGTTCTATATTTACTGTAAATAGCAGCACACGTGTCTTATAACAGTCAAAACATCACGTCTCATAGGTGCATATTAACAAGAGTGATTTATGGTACCCAAACAATATCTGACCCATAAGATATTAATTCAGCCCAGAAGCAGATGTAGCATGTTTAATAATATATACCTAGGATAGTGTATATACACTACATTTAAAAAAAAATTGAGGTCAGTATTTATATATAAAAGTAAATGTTTTTTGAGCACCAAATCAGCATATTAGAATGATTTCACGTGACTGAAGTTGATGCTGAAAAAAGTTATTTTAAATTTTAATAATATTTATTATCAATTTACTGTATTTTTGATCATATAAATGCAGGCTTGGTAGCTCAAAAATTTGAATCACTCAAAAATCTTTTCAGAGATCTGTTATAATGTAACAATTTCATTATAGATCTGAGGTCAAATCTGAGATCTGTATAATTTAAACTTATTGATTTTTTTTTTTTTTGTTAAAATTTTTTGTATAAAAATTGCCCATTTCCGCCACTGTATAAAGAATAAAAAAGGTAAATGCAACTTTTTATCTCACAATTCTGACTTATTTTTTATTGCAATTGTGAGGTTTTTTTTTTGTCAATTTTATAACGTATATAACGTCATTCATTAATAGTATTGTTTGCTTAATTTGGTGTAAATTCCAATGTTGTAATGTCTCAATCTTTATTGAGGACATTCCTAAACACTTGTTTTGATTTGCCAGTCCACTGAGCACTCCTCTGCAGTGTGTTGAGCTAGCGAACTGCAGTCTTAATTCACTGGACATGGCCTACTTCGCCAACAGCCTGCACAGTGAGTACTTAGTAAAGCTGGATCTGAGCGGTCATGAGGTAGCTGACCTCTTTCCCAACACCTTCCGGAAGCTTCTGCATCGCTGTTGTGCCACACTCACTAGTCTGGGTCTGGAAGAATGTGCACTGGATGATGAAAAACTGGATCTGCTCACCCAAGCACTAACACCTTGTCATGGGCTACAGGAATTGAAGATCCTGGGAAATCCACTGAGCACAGCAGCTCTCCGCCATCTTTTTAATATGCTGGCTCTGGGTTTTCCTGCTTTGAGGTACTGTAAAACCATGTGTTCATTGTTAGCTATTTGGATGTTTTTCTTGTAATTTGATTGTATTATGTATTGTCTCACAGATATATTGAGCTGCCCGTTCCTCGTGACTGCTATCCTGAAGGTGTAACCTACCCGCTAGATGACAAGACGCTGGTAAATTACGACAGGGATAAGTTCCAACAAGCTCGGACTGAACTTGTTGGCATCCTAGATAGGGAGGGAAAAGGACATATAGAAGTCTGTACACCATTATTTGGAGCCTATGATCCTGATATCAACGAGACAAGCAATGAGCTGGGAGTCTCCATGCTGCACTCCTTCAACAGTGTCATAGGAAACTTCATTGACACAGTCAACAGTGTTACCCAACGGAGAGAGCAAAGAATGATGGAGTGAGAAATTAAATTTCAGCATTGATATGTGACCCTGGACCACAAAACCAGTCTTAAGTCGCTGGGGTATATTTGTAGCAATAGCCAAAAGTACATTGTATGGGTCAAAATTATAGATTTTCATTTTATGGCAAAAATCATTAGGAAATTAAGTAAAGATCATGTTCTATTAAGATATTTTGTAAAATTCCTACTGTAAATATATCATTTATCACTTTGATTAGTAATATACATTAAGAACGTTATTTGGACAACTTTAAAGGCAATTTTCTCAATATTTTGATTTTTTTTGCACCATCACAATCCAGGTTTTCAAATAGTTGTATTTCGATCAAATATTGTCCTGTCTTAACAAACCATACATCAATGGAAAGCTTAATTATTCAGCTTTCAAGTGATGTATAAATCTCAATTTTGAAAAATTGACCTTTATGACTGGTTTTGTGGTCCAGGGTCATGTTTCTTACGCACTGAATCAACATAGAATGATTTTTGAGGGCCTGTGTGACACTTAAAGGAGAAGTCCACTTCCAGAACTTATTCTGAATTTACAAAAAATTTACTCACCCCCTTGTCATCCAAGATGTTCATGTCTTTCTTTCTTCAGTTGTAAAGAAATTGTTTTTTGAGGAAAACTTCAGCATTTTTCCCCATATAATGGACTGATATGGTGCCCCGATTTTGAACTTTTAAAATGCAGTTTAAATGCGGCTTCAAACGATCTCAAATGCAGTTGTAAATGATCCCAGCCGAGGAAGAAGGGTCTTATCTAGCGAAACGATCGGTTACTTCAGTAAAAATAATTTAAAAAAAATAAATTTATATACTTTTTAATGTCAAACACTCGTCTTGTCTTACTCTGCCTGGACTGTTTTTGTTCCGTTTCATGACGGAAAACTCCAGTCTCATGTTCTTCCTCAACTTCAAAATTGTCCTATATTTATCAGTCCATTATATGAAGAAAAATCCTGAAATGTTTTCCTCAAAAAACAATTTCTTTATGACTGAAGAATTAAAAACATGAACATCGTGGATGACAAAGGGGTGAGTAAATTATTTGTAAATTGTTGTTCTGGAAGTGAACTTCTCCTTTAAGTTTAGAAATGAGTGTGAAGATTCAGCTTTGCCATCATAGGAATACTTTATATTTTGAGAAATATTAAAATAGAAAAATTATTTTAAATAAAATTTACACTATTACTATAATTACTATAAGTTACACAGTACATTTGATCATTAAATTTTCAAAATCAGTATCAGTAAATTATCAAACACAGAGACTTTAAATTTTTTTTTTGAAAACTTCAAAAAATCTTTTCCAGTCCAAACTTTTAGAAAGCGAGATAAAGCTAATTTATAGCCGTGATCAATTTGCTGTTTAAAGTGCTAAAAAGAATGAACACACAAAGTACTACATACTAAATAAAAGGCATAACTATGTCAATTTAAATTCAAACTTGGTAAAGTTAATGTTCTGTAATTGTTGAAAAATGACAAACCTTGGTTACGCAGTTAAAGCCTAGATTTCAGTTATGGTGTATATTTAACGGCTATAACTACAGAACTATTTAACGACTGTAGCTACAAATATTTGTTATATATATTGTATAATAGTGTATATTATGATGTGCAATAAAGAATTCAAAGTATTTACAGCTATACATGCATAACAGGATTTGTGTGATTGTGCTTTTGTAACTGATGAATAGTGAACACTTTAGTTATTAAATTTTACTTATGTATTGTAAAAGTGTAAAAGTAAAATTGTGCATTTCATTGTTTTTAAAGTTTGTATTTTTGTCTGTTGAAAGATTTATTGACTGTACAAAACATTGTCATGACTTTTTTCCCATTTCAAAGGGAAAAAAAAAAACAGGCATTTGAAGACTTTTGTCAGAAAGGGAATTTTTATAAGTACAGGGACTCATCACATAATACATTTTCTCTTAAATACAAGACAGCAGACATCACACCAAAGAGGAGTTTCAGTCTCATCATACATCCTACTTCTTCGCCCACTCCTCTTTTTCCTTCCTTTCACGAATAACCTCATCCAGATAGGGCTCAAGGTAATGCGCATCCTGCAAGGAAAAATATTAATTGTTCAAAACATTTGAAGCAGAAAATTAAATAGACGTACATTAACCAATGGTATTATCCAAAACCATGGTGAAGAATAAAACCATATACAGAAAAATATAAACTTCCTTCCTTATGACTCATGCACTATATTCTGAAATGCGCAAAAATGGTCATTCACATTATTCACTTCTATTATATGAAAAAGAGCTGCATGCTTTTCCTACAATCTACGTTCGTACGTATGACAACAAAACATTGTAATTTTTTTTTTTTTTTTTCAGTAGATTATTTACTTCATGTGAAATAAAAAATTTAGGCATGCTACACAAAGAAAAAGCAGCTAAAACTGGTATACATTCGGCTGACATGCTTTCTCACCTCCTCATATTTAGTCCACTGGTCCTTGGGAAGAATCTGATGTTTCATTGAAAGATCCAGAGCTCTCTTGATGCGGAACATTCTGTCATTGTAAACTTGTTCTGGGAGCCGACGAACGGCTTCTTTCACATCACTGTCTTCATTGATGGTATCATCCCGCATCAAACCTATATGACATGTAATGAGAAAGAAATTGGTACATTTGCATTTTACTCTGCTGTTCAAAAGTTTGGTAGCAGCAGGATTTTAAATATTTTTAATGACATCTCTTATGCTCATCCAGGCTGCATTTATTTGATCAAAAATACAGAAAACAACAGCAACACTGTGAAATGTTTCAGTGTAAAATAACTATTTTCCACTTAATTTTTTAAATATGTAATTCATTCCTGTGATGCATATTTTTAGCATCATTACTCAAGTCTTTAGTGTCACATGGTCCTTCAGAAATCATTTTAATATGCTGAATTATTATCAGTGTTGGAAACTGTTGTGCGGCAACCTGTGATAATGATTGTTTAATAAATAAAAAGTTAAAAAGAACAGCATTTATTTAAAACAGAAATTGTTTGATCTTTACATTTTCACATTTGCAAAGACTGGGTCGGTACTTCTGCAGCGATGTAAGATGATTTTGAGATGATTTTTGAAGTTGAGGGAAAAAATACAATCAGAGTTTTTCCAACATACCCTAACTGTCTTGAGGAAGAATACTTTATTAAGTATTAAGTATTAAATATTACATTTTTTAATTTTATCACTTTAATGAAAATAACCGATCATGTCTGATGAAAATTCAGTTTTGTATAAGACCCTTCTTCTTCAGCTGGGATTGTTTACAACCGCATTTGGGATCGTTTGAAGCCGCATTTTGGAATTTCAAACTCAGGCACCATATCAGTCCATTATATGGAGAAAAATCCTGAAATGTTTCTCTCAAAAAAACTATTTCTTTTCGACTGAAGAAAGAAAGACATGAACATCTTGGATGACAAGGAGGCGAGTACATTATCTGTAAACTGTTTTTCTGGAAGTGAACTTCTCCTTTAATACTTTTATTCACCAAAGATGTGTGATAGCAAAGACTTATATTATTATAACATTTCTATTTTGAATAAATGCTGTTCTTTTAACATTTTTATTCATCAAATACCCTTGAAAAATAACTGAATAACCAAGAAAATATTAAGCAGCACAATGGTTTCCAACATTAATAATAAAAGTATCAGTAATCAGCATATTAGAATGATTTCTGAAGGATAATGTGACACTAAATTCAGTTTTGTATCACAGGAATAAATTATATTTTAAAAATACTAATAAAATAGAAAACAAATATTTTAAATTTCACAATATTACTGTTTTTTCTGTATTTTTGATCAAGTAAATGCAGCCTTGATGAGCATAAGAGAATTCATTTTAAAAATCGTACTGATCCCAAACTTTTGAATGTCAGTGTTACGATGTAAATATCAGTACATGAAGGTCACAAGTTCTAAAGAATGTTTTGTCTGCATGGTAAAGAGAAAGCACTGCTTACCAAGTTTGTTGAAACCGCATGCATTGTAGTACCACTTCCTAAAGCCCACCATGAGCCTACTGGTCGCAGCTGTACAGGGACATACATAACATTTAAAATTAGAGAAGTAACGAGACAAGTAGATACATCCAGCCAGCACACGCTCAAATTAAGCCACAGGATTTTAATGTATTCTGTGGTTAATGGATATGGTGCTTATGACTGGTTGGAACTGGGTTATTATAACTTAGCAGAAAAATCACTGATAAGCCTGATGTCACAGTTGACATTAGATTCATTCAACCGTCTGTACAACCGGGTAACCAGCAGTGAGTGAATCACGGAGCATTTATTTCTCTTCCTAATGTACCATTTACAATATAATTAGGACACAAATAAGCAGTTTTTGAACAAGTGATGTGGGAATGTAAACAGAACATTGTCATATTTCGACTGGTAACGTACAGCCCGCTGGTGCGGACGGGGACACACAGTAGAGGACACCAGTGCTTCACATCACACAACTAACAACCTCGTCTACAAACACCCATTCGAATAGCACAGAAAACAGACAGGTTATAAAATAACTCTTCAAAATGATGCCAACAAATTCACACGCTCACAATTTCCCAAAACAGTCACATAAATATCACAAAATTTTACCTGGTGCCCTCGACGCCATTTCTGCTCACTAGCAAAGTCGCACAGGATTGTGGGATAAGTGACGTCCGTCCGGTGATTGCGCAATCGGCTTTTCTCAGCATGTGATTGCGTAGGGTAGATTAAAAATTGTGAACATTTTATTAAAGAAATTAAACAATATGGTATTACATTGCAAAATATTAGAAACAGAAAAGCTAAAAGACTCATGAAGCACTGTGTCAATTTAATTTGGTTAATTAAATGTTTTAATTTAAATTTTTCTTTTTTTTTTTATTTATTATCATTCTCTCTGTATACCCTTTTTCTACTTCTGTTGTGAGATGTATATATTTGTATTAATATGTACATAATTGCAAAATAAAAAAATAAAAGCGTACGGTAGATGAAAGGTTTTTGATTGATTTCCATGCATATATGGATTCTCTTCAATATATCGACAGTAAAAAATCTAAAGATACAATTATATTTGCTAAAGAGTTAAAGTCGATTGAAAAGTGAAATATTCATTTGGAATATTGACAATTGTATTTATCTTGTTTTTGTCAAAGTGTATCTTTTTTTTTTTTATTTATATCTAAAATGTGAATTGTAAACCCGATTTTTTTATTTATTTATTTTGTTATTTGGATGTCTTGTTATGATTGTATATGTTTTGTTGCAGTTTATAATAATAATAATAATAATAATAATAAAAAGATTGCGTAGGGTCATTGGCTTTAACAATTTGACCGTTTTTTAAATGTTTTTTTTTTTAATGTTTTTTTCCCCCCACATTTTCAATCTCTATTAAATAATTAATATAAACTAAATATGTAATATGCATTTACAACTACAGAATAAAGTCATGAACCTTTACACCACAGTGTCATATTCTATGATGGAAATGACATTTAAAACATTTTTGGAATTTAATGTCAGACACCAGTGTCCTGCAAGAGCTTTACAGATAAATAAATTTTTATGTATGCTCACCTCCTCATTTATAATAGTCTTGGGGTTTAATCATCATTTAAATGAAAATAACAGAGGTTGAAATGAACTTCTTCACCTACTAAATTTTTAGGTTACCAGTGTTGTCAAAGCCTGTTGTTTTGACTTTTCCCCTTAGGTTCGTGCTTCCTGTAATGATGCTAGACAAACAGTTTTTAAGCTTCAACATGTCTCTCGGTGGGACTGGAGAAACGAATCAACAGACACTGATGGACAGCTGGATTTCAGCCATCAGATTATGTTCCCATTTTTCTTATACAAGGAGGTTGTAATATTTATAAAACACTGGTACTGATACTGTTATGCTACTGTTAAGATTAATCCCTATACAGAATATAATTAACATCCTTTAAGCCACTGCATTAACATCTTTCTCCATGGGACTGGAGGAACAGATTCAATTTCTTGTCATTAGATTTGTTTCCCCCATGTTGCTTATACAACATGGGGGAAACAATTTGTTGCATTTAAACAATAATGTTTAAAAACATTATTCTGTCAAAATAGACCAAACCACATACCTCAGGTACGTGAGGTGTGGAGGATCTCAACTTACTCCCTAACAAGGTTATAGAGCTAAAAAAAAAATGCCGCTGCCCCAAATGAAAAGAAAGGTTAACTTAACTTGAGCAAGTACACCAACCTCCTATTAAACTGAATATATCATCACAAGAAAAAAGACAAACAGGTGCTACTTCCAATTCAACTTTTAAATGTTTATTTATGTTTTATAATACATATTTAATGTTCATACAACCCAACTATGACATTAATTTAATTAATTCTGTACATCTACAACGTTTTCTGAAATTTTTCAAAGTCTTCAAGAGTGGCTAATGCTACTTCTGAGCAGAAAACGTCATCAGGCAGGAACACCAAGCGATCCAAGGAGATGTAGTTGGGTTGAGATGGCTGGTATTGGGCCCGGCCTAAGTACTCTAGAAACAAGTGACGCTCACGGATGCGAAGGAATTTGGCATTAAGGATCTTTGAGAAGTAAAAAAAAAAAAAAAAAAAAAAAATTAGCACAGTACCAAGTAAACTCACATGGAAAATTTTGAATTAACACTTAAAATTCCACAATACACCAGTTATTTCTCATTTCTAATAGAAGTAAATAAACAAACAATACTATGCAAAGCATCTCAGTTAAATTATTCCATCTGTACATACAATCACAACTTTACATTTATAGGGCTTTGAACCAAGCTATTATGAAAAAAAAGAAACAACAAAATGTACCTGTGGAAACTTTGCAATTAATGAGTGTGGAACATCCATGGTGTTGTGAACAAAGTCAAATATTTGGGTGAGTTTTCTTTTATTAGTGGTTAGAACTTTAGGAACTGTAGTCACAATGTGCTGGATTTCATTTCCACGAAACCCAAACTCCAGTTCACAAACCTGGATGAGAGAAATAAATTAATTAGTCACATTTGAATATCACAATTGAGAAAAAAAAAAAAAAAAAAAAGGTACAACTTTTACAAAAGATGTCATTTGTTAACATTACTTAACATATATTGACATATATTAAAGGATTAGCTCACAAATTTACAGATAACGTACTCACCCACCTTGTCATTAAAGATGTTCATGTCAAAGAATTTTTTCAAGTTTTTTGAGGAAAACATTTCAGGTTTTTTCTTCATGTAATGGACTTCTATGGTGCCTCCAAATTTGAACTTCCAAAATGCAGTTTAAATGCGGCTTCAAAGGGAACTAAATGATCCCAACTGAGGAATAAGGGTCTTATCTAGCGAAAGGATCGGTTATTTATCGGTTAAAATTACAGTTTATACAATTTATATACTTTTTAACTTCAAATGCTTGTCTTGTCTAGCTCTGTGTGAACTGCTTTTTTTGGTCATGACAGTTAGGGTACATCTAAATACTCATGTCTCCTCCAACTGCAAGAAAGAAAAAAAAAAAAAAGAAAAAAAAAAATCACTGTTTTTACCCTTTTTTTTTTTTTTTATAAAGGATGTTTGATGATCTTTGCATTTTCACTTTTTAAACTCTGGGTTGGTACTTCTGCAGCGATGTAGTGTTTGAGGTTAAAAAATAAATAAATTGTAAAAAAATGATCGTTTCACTAGATAAAACCCTTCTTCCTCTGCTAGGATTGTTTAGAGCTCTTTGAAGCTGCATTTAAACTGCATTTTGGAAGTTCAAAATTGGATCATAGAAGTCCACTATATGGAGAGAAATCCTGAAATGTTTTCCTCAAAAAAAGAAACATAATTCTTTACAACCGAAGAAAGAAAGACATGAACATTTTAAATGACAAGGGGTGAGTACATTATCTGTAATTTTTTGTTCTGTAAGTGAACTAATCCTTTAACTAACACAAAAGAACATTGAACAATACATTTATTACTCTGTTTAATAATGTTTATTAATGTTAGTTAATGAAAATACAGCCATTCATTGTTTGTTCATGTTAGCTCACAGTGCATTAACTAATGGTAACAAACACAACATGATTTTAATAATTCATTAGTAAATGCTGAACTTAACATCAACTAAGATTAATAAATTAATTTACATTAATAAATTAAACAAATTAACACAGACAAGGCTTAAGCCTAGTTCCAGACTAAAATGGATGTCTGGGCTATTTTAACTGAAAGAAACTTGCACTGACTTATTTTAATATATGTCAGATTCATTGTTTTGTCTCAAGATGTACACCAGTAATTTTTATAATCTAAGTTATATTTCTAAAAACTACCTAATTGTTCTAATTGAACTACGGCCTAATCCTGGTAAAACCGGGCCTATAAATCCTTATAAATCTTAATCTTATTTAATTAACCTTATTGTAAAGTGTTACGAAAAAAATAAATATTTATAATACAGAAAAACAAAATCAACAAAGTGTCAGACCTTTAGATTCTCCTTAATCGGCTCCAAACTGGCACACAGTAGTCTTGGTAGGCGAGTCACAACATCTCGGGTCTAAAAGTAAAAATCATTAAATGTAGCTCTTTTCCAAATGCTAAAGGCCAGTATGAAAATCAGGTAAATTCATCCACTTCATTATTGGTTTAAACAAACAAATGAACAAAAATATTTATATGCATGAGTGGGTCTTAACAGTGACTCTTTTTTGTTCTATAGAAATATACATGTAATTCCACTTTACCTTCTCAGCACTGAGTCCCAACTGCTTTTGGAAAAATCCAAGCCGGTTGTCAAGCCTCTCAACACTGAAGTTAAGCAGGTATGGAGCTTTGCTCACCATAGCAGCCACAGACTGCTTACTGAACTTCTTTGATTTCAAGTAGGCCACCCTTAAAATCAAAAGATTAAAAAGAGAAGGTAACTTTTATGAGGTCTGTGAGGCAGTCTGAGAGACGTTTAAATGTCATGTGAAGGCTCAAATCTTTCTAAAAGCAGCAAATTAGTCTGTAAATATGTTGAGGTCAAAAGTAAACATCCCCCTTTTAGAATCATTAAAAATGTTAATTATATTACCAAAATAAGAGGGATAATACAAAATGCATGTTATTGTTTACTTAGTACTGACCTGAATAATATGTGGGACTCATATGCAACTATTACAGAACATTCAAAAGCTCACTGATGCTCCAAAAAGAAAAAACACGCATTAAGAGCTGGAGGTAAAAACTTTTGAACAGAATGGAGATGTGTACATTTTTCTTATTTTGCCTAAATATCATATTTTTTCATTTAGTACTGCCCTTCAAAGGCTACAGAAGATGTTACATGTTTCCCAGAAGACAAAATAAGTTAAATTTACCCTGATCTTTAAATTCAAAAAGTTTTCACCCCCTGGCTCTAATGCATTGTGTTTCCTTCTGGAGCATCAGTGAGCATTTGAACCTTATCTAACAGTTGCATATGAGTCCCTCAGTTGTCCTCAGTGTGAAAAGATGGATCTTATAATCAGAAAGTCATTGCTGGAAAGGGTTCAAATACACAAAAATGCTAAAAAAAAAAACAAAGAATTTGTGGGATCTGAAGAATTTTTTGAAGAACAACAGGCTGTTCAACTGTTCAGGACCCATGAAAAGATCACTAAACAAAAAAATACACAGCTGTGGATCATTCAGGTAAGATCACAGTATTAGCAATGAAGGGGATGTAAACTTTTGAACTGGGTCATTTTTATAAATTGAATTATTATTTTTCTCTAGTGGACTATATGTAAACATATTTTATGTTAAATGTCTTATTCAGGTCAGTACTAAATAAACAATAACATGCATTTTGTATAAGCACTCTTATTTTGGCAAAATAATTAACGTTTTTAATGATTCTGAAAGGGGGATGTAAACTTTTGATCTCAACTGTATACATATGTGTGTGTGTGTGTGTGTGTGTGTGTGTGTGTGTGTGTGTGTGTGCTTCCTACCTGGCTTCAAGGTTGTCCAGGCTTTCTGTGAGGATGAAGGGGTTCTTGGTGAGCAGTCGCCCCAGTTTAGACTCCTCAACTCCCAGATCCTTGAGGAAGAGCAGTCTGGGTGCAACATCGGCATGGAAGTCAAGTCTAACCAGCATAGAACCCACATTGGGTCTCTGTTCTAGTTCCCAAAGGTTGACACCTGGAAATTGACCAAAAGATTAGACAAACCAAAAATAGTCCAACATAACATACTTAAGATAAGAAACCCACCAAGCTGAACCAGTTTGCTGAGAGTTTCTGATTTATCCACATAAGGTCTGAGTGTGGAAGATTCTGGTGGAAGGGCAGAAGGTACTTGGATCTGGACTGCTTCCTCCTCACTGATTTCCTGAAGTGGAGAAGGACGCACAACTGCATCCAAATCTACAGAAAACAAGACAGAATATTAGCAGGACAATTCAATCAGGGATCCACATGGAAGTAGATAAGTAGTTATAACACATACCTATACTTTGACTATCTGAAAGAGACACTTGGCTTGATATTCGATGCACGTCAGAATTTAATGGCACAACCTCTTTTTGGGCAAGATCAATTTTATTATGGACATCTGGTGAAGCAGCTTGGTGGTCCGTGAAGTGTCTCCATGTCTCTCTGCTGTGTCTCTGTGAGAGTGTGTGGACGAGCGGCTGTCTGGTGCTGTGCCGCAGCAGCATGAGATGTGAGCGCTGATGCAGTGCGCGTGTCGACTGCTGGAGAGCTGCAGATAAAGTCCTCGAGAGCAAAAAACTCACACATCGCTGACAAACATGCATGACGACTGACGAGTTTTCCTGAGTGGAAAAATATGCAGTAATAATATGCGTTACGATGTTATTTCTGGTTATGTGTTACTGTGAAAATACAAATTATTATTATTTTGATTTAGTAACATATACACTGCCGTTCAAAAGTCTGGGAGCAGTAAGACTTCTAATGTTTTTTAAAGAAGTCACTTATGCTCATCAAGGATGCATTTATTTGATCAAAATACAGAAAAAACAATAATGTTGTCAGGTCTTATTACTATATAAAATAATTTTTTCTATTATAATATACTTCAAAATATAATTTATTCCTGTGATGCAGGACTCCAGTCTTAAGTGTCAAATGATCCTTCAGAAATCATTCTAATATGCTGATTTATTATTAGAATTATCTATGCTGGCACCAGTTGTGCTGCCAAACATTTTTTTTTTGTAACCTGTGATAGATACTTTTTTAAGATTCTATGATAAATAAAAAAGTTTAAAAGAACAGCATTTATTCAAAATAGAAATATTTTCTATCAATGTAAGTCTTTGCTATCACTTTTTAATTTATCACATCAATCAATTTAACACATCCTTGCTGAATAAAAGTATTAATTTATTTGAAAGAAGAAATAGAAATTTACTAAACCCCAACGGTAGAGCATATTATTAGAAATGATTTCTTTATTTATTTCTTTTAAATAAATGCTGTTCTTTTTAACGTTTTATTGATTCAAAGAATCCACAAAAATATTAAGCAGCACAACTGTTTCCAGCACTGATAATAAATGAGCATATTAAAATGATTTCTGAAGGATCAGCAGGAATAAATTAATGTATATTCAAACAGAAAAATGTTATTTTACACAGTAATATTTCACAATATTACTTTTCTTTGCGTATTTTTTAATAAACGCAGACTTGATGAGCATAAGAAACTTATTTAAACATTAAAAATCTTACTGATCTCAAACATTTGAACGGCAGTGTACATTTATATTCAAACTTTATGTGACTGACAGTATTGACTCTATTCAGTGGCATTGCAGCAGTCATATGATTAAATCATCAAAGATTCAGTTTATACTACAGCGTTACGGCAGGTACCATATATATATATATCCTAGACATAAGCTGACATCTTTTAAAAATTTGACATTACCTGTTTTCGGAAGTAGCATATAACCTCCTCATGCACAAACCGTAGCTAGTTCGCGTGTTGTTTCCAGTCTTCTTCGCTGGTGATACGCAAATGCATAGTCACAGCGCCCCCTGAGGCACGGATGAATAATTGAAAAACAAATCAGTCAAGTGACAAAGGGATTTATTCATTACTTTTTATTACAAAAATGACATAACACCGTCGTATCAAGTCAGGGCTAAAGGCAAATAACGTGTGTAAGAATAAAGTAAGCAGTTTTCAAGGCATTTAAATAAAGGACTTTACTGCACTGTAACAGATAGTGTTTAATTATTGTGATATACAAAACATAGAGTTGTCACAGGTAACATCGACAAAACCAAAGACCTATGGACTGTTTTAAAAAGTGCTTGCACAATTACAAAAATGATCTTTACAACAAATGGCACAAGATTATTATAACAAATGTATATCACAGTATATAACATTTTATTTTTATTTGTCTGGCTGACAAGCAAAACTAAAACTGCTTTTGGGTAAATGTTCACAGCACTGAAGCTCATGGAGAATTCAGGAAAATAGTGTTGTAGTAGGTTTTTGAAAAAATAAAAACAAAAACAACACGCTGTAGGCCAATACTTCATTCAATATATATTTTTTAAACATACAAACTATGAATTTTTTTTTTTTTTTTTATCTTTGGAGCAGCTAAAATGTTACTCTTTTACGTTTAAACAAAGAAAATACTTTCATGAAAGTAAACACAAGTATGTTGCATGTCAACATGTAATTCAAAGCATGCAAAACAACAGGAACCATTAAATAATGAAACCGAAGCATCTGAAAATGTGATTAAAGAGAGCTGAAGGTTCAAAGCCTTACAACAAACTAAGAGGCAACAGCTGAGCTGTGCAATTTCACTTCAATGATCGCAATTAGATTTGTACTTTCCTATGAACACCTACTACAATTCTGACCGTTTCTGTTTTCTAAGATAAGCACTTTTGTAAGTTCTAAGTCTGAGAACAAAAGCATTACATTTTCAACCTCAACCAGGTTCAGGACCATTTAGTTTTTTTCCCAATGTGCATGCTTGTTTTGAGAAACTGTTAAAAGAAGCACTTTATAAAAGTCTTTTTTGCTTGTGAGACTGAGCACACATGTAGTATGCATGAAAATGCACATGCACTGAAATACATAACACATTATATACAAACAAAACTATTAAAAAGAATAAAATCTGCCAGTGTTGACCATAAAAAGTCTATATAATGTGAAATCTGGGGCCGGGGGTGGCGATGATGTCACTGTAGGGCTCGTCCTGCCTGAGCTCCACTGCCTGCTGTTTCTTTAGCACGAGAAAGCTGTAGAACTTAGCAGCTGCTTGTTTCTTGTTGTTGTTTCTGCACAGATCCAGCAAGCTGATCGATTCTGCTCCGGTCTTAGCAATGACTCTCTGTGGAAAGTGAGAGGAAGCAGTCGAAGGTATTTATGCATATAAAACCATTTTATGCTTCATATTAAATATGCCCGGACAGATCTCATTTATCAAAAAGTCTATGTTTAAATTCTGCCAAACCTGTAAACCATGCAGCATCTGCTGCGTCCTCTTGTTCCACCTCCTCTCCTCCTGATCCTGGTCTCCGCTTTGACCTTCCTCCTCCTTTTAAACACAAATTCAGAAATGAGTGACTCGATCTGATGGTTTAAAACTTAAGTTGTGCTATCATGATGCTTGAGTTATTTGAGTTAGTCTAATTTAACTCATTGATTCTAATTTGAGGTTGTTAAAGCCTCCTCACCTCCTCCTCGTCATCATCATCCTTCTTCTCTTTGCTCTTCTCTCCTATCAGGTCGAGTTCAGGGATGAGCTGTGAGATGTTGGTTGGTTCCTCAGGTGGAAGGTCCACCGGCTGCATGTTCACGTGCCTTGTGGACACAATGGAGGAACGATCGTCCTCAAGCATCTGTGAGAAAACAAGCAAGAGAATTAACAAACCACATACAGTGACCCACACTAAAAATCTGAGATTTAAAATCTCACAGGTAAGGCAGGCTCTGTGTCCTGGGCTTTGCGCTTTTGTCCACGGGGTCCAGATGGAGGAGGCATGACGGATTCATCCAGGGTTGTGCGACTGCCCTCCATGGCTGAAGCCTGCAGAACACTGGGCTCTTCCAGGATGGTCTGGTCTGCAAAAAACCAAACATGGGCATTTGAGACATACTAGAGAACTACTGATGAAGGTCTGGTGTCGGTAAAGTTGGTATGCTCACCAAGGTTATATTTATTTGATCAAGATGAGTCAGCCTCTCTTACCAATGATGTCTCGTTGCTGAGATAGAGCCTCTTCTCGTGGCACCTCAGGGTTCTCCAGGTCTTTAAGGAACTCATCCAAGCTGTCTGCTTCTCCACCCTTTCTTCTCTTCCTCAGTTCATCGGGCACCAGTGGGGTCAGGCAGCGTGTGAACATCTACACAGAGAAGTAGAGCTGGTCTCAGGACAGATGATACTAGAAAAGATTTCTAATAAAGTTTCTGTTTGGCACTTCAGCATTGTCTAATGGCAAGACTACAAAAAACTGTCAAAATAAGTTGTTTTAATAGATTTCCGTGTAAAATTATGAGTAAAAGAGTGCCAAAAAACAGCCACATCCAAGGCCACTTATGTAGTTTGTTGCATTAAAGCCTCTATTAATGTCTCACAGCTTGTTCCAGAGATCTTTCCTGACCTTGAGCAGTCTGCTGTTCCAGAGGGGCTGAGCTGGCAGAGAGAAGAGCTTCTCCACTCCTCCTGTTTCCTTCCACATCATCAGCTTCTTGGTGGGGGGAGCCAGATCCAGAGTGGTGACAATGTCAGAGTAGTCACTCAGCTGGGCACGGATGGTCTTACTGTCCAGCTCCTTCACACTGTCCACAATCAGCTTCCTCTTTCTTTTTGCTTTGGTTTCCTTCACTAATATTATAAGAGGATAACACTTTATTTTTAAGGCCCAGTTCTCACTAGTAACTAGTTGCTTATGAGCATGCATATTACTAGCATATTGGTTGTTTATTAGTACTTACAGAATAAAAATGAATGCCCTATTCTGTATGACCATGTTCTAGATCCCTGAAAGGGATAGTTCACCCAAAAATGAAAAATCTGTCATTAATTACTCAGCCTCATGTCGTTTCAAACATGTAAAACCTTCATCTTCCTCAAACACAAATTAAAATATTCTTGCTAAAATCCGAGAGCTCTCTGACCCTCCATTGACAATGGTTAAAGCCCAGAAACGTAGTAAGAACATGTGACATCAGTTGTTTAACCGTAATTTTACAAAGCTATGAGAATACTTTTTGTGGGCAAAGAAAACAAAAATAACAACTTTTTAATGATGTCCTTGCTATGTTTCTGTGTCTAGACTATGGTAGTTCCCTTGCTGTTTATAGAGGGTCAGAGAGCCCTCTTAATTTGTGTTCTGAAGATGAACAAAGGTCTTACGAGTTTGGAACAACATGAGGGTGAGTAATTAATGACAGAATTTTCATTTTTGGGTGAACTATAACCCGACACAATACCTAAACTTAACAACTACCTTATTAACTATTAATAGGCAAAAAATTAGGAGTTTACTGAGGGAAAACTCTTAGTTAATATTGAATATGTGTTCCCTATTCTAATGTGTTACCTATAAGGATATAGTCTGATACAAGGCATTTAAGACAACAAAAATTATGTTTGTTTGCAAGAGATGTTCAGGTACATTGGGACAAAACGCAAGGGAGATTTCACCTGAAAATGAAAATTCTGTCATCATTTACTCACCCTGAAATCATTCTCTATGCCTGACTTTCTTCTGTGGAACAGAAATAAAATATTTTAAAGAATGTTGGTAACTAAATGGTTTTAGCTCCCAGCAATGCTGATTATCAACATTTTTCAAATATCTTCAAACATTTTTTAAAATATAATTTATTGTATTCTTTTGTTCAGCAAAAATAAAAATACAGACAATTCGGAATGACACAAGGGTGAGTAAATGATGACAGAATATTCATTTTTGGTTGGAAGTTTTTGAATGTATAAGGGCTCAACAAAACTCAACAAAAAAAACCTCAATAAAACAAAACCTTAAGAAAAGTAAAAGGTAAAAAACCATTAAAAACCTAATAAATTATTTGTTATTTTTAATATTGTAATTTTTTTGGAAAATGATGGCATGGTGACTTGTTTATTATTTTAAATATGATTAATTAATCATAATTATAATTGTTTATATAATTCATATGATAATGAATAATTATAAAATATAAAATATTATAAATTAATGTGGTGTACAGTAAAATTTGTTAATAATTTTTTTCCAAAACTTAAAGGGGATATCGGATGCAAAATTCATTCAGAGACATGCACTAAAATGGGTTGCTATGAACAGAGCTGTTTTTGACCAGGAAAAAGAGTGTTTGAAAAAGAGTGAAGATCCTAAAGATCCTAAAGCAACTTATGGAAAATGGGCATCCAACATCCCCTTTAAAAGAGAAGTCCACTTCCAGAACAACAATTCACAAATAATTTACTCACCCCCTTGTCATTCAAAATGTTAATGTCTTTCTGTCTTCAGCCGTGAAGAAATTATGTTTTTTTAAGGAAAGCATTTCAGGAATTTTCTCCATATATATAGTGCCCCGATTTTGAACTTTCAAAATGTAGCTCAAATGGCTCTGAACGATCCCAGCCAAGGAAGAAGGGTCTTATCTAGCAAAACGATCAGTAATTTTTTTTGGAAAATAAAATTTGTATACTTTTTAAGCACAAAAGCTTGTGTAGCACAGGCTCTGGGATGCGCGTTCACGACGCTACGTACTACTGAATCACGTCGAAAGGTCACACGGAACTACAGACCCAGTGTTTACAAAGCGAACCCCCAAAGACTAACAAAGTGTAAGTAAGTCAAACGCTGTTTACAAACAAAAAGGTACAACAATAATGTCGGATGATTCTGAAGTTGTAGGAGAAAATAAAATGGAGTTTTTCGCCATACTCTGCACAGACAATGAACTTAAGACGTGATTCGTAGTAGTGATGGGAAGTTCGGATCATTTTACCGACTCGGACCTTTGAGTCTCATTCAGCAAATTGAATGAATCTTTTTCGAGTCATTTCTTCATTTCGTTTATTTTAGCAAAATATAATTAAAATGTTATGTGTTACTTCCCTGACACATCCACTGCTTACACAAACGTTGATCACACTACAAACAAGACACAACTATAAAACTATAAGAAATAGAAAAGATTAATTCATTGTTTACCTGGGTCTTTAGTCTATGATTCGTTCACCTCACCTCTTATCTGACAAGTTTTTGAGTTTGAATCATTCATTCATCACGTGACAGCCCCATAAGCTCAACCAATGCAGTGTGAGCTGGAAAAAAAGAATTGATTAGCTCATCTCTCGAGTCTTCGGGTTTGAGTTGTTCGTTCATCACATGACAGCCCCATAAAATGAACGAACGACTCGAAAAACCCGAAGACTCAAAACAGGTGAACTAATTCCAGTACAGAACCTAATAGGATGTTGCACATGCGCGACTGAACAAATCACTCCCTGAGATGACTCGTTCTTCCTGAGTCACATTAAAGATTCATTCAAAATGAATGCATCGTTGAAGAATGACACATCACTAATTCGTAGCATCGTGGACGCGCATCCCAGAGCCCGTTCTACACAAGCTTTTGTGCTTAAAAAGTATACAAATTTTTATTTTTCAAAAAGAAAAAAAAATGACAGATCGTTTCGCTAGATAAGACCCTTCTTCTTCACCTGGGATCGTTTAGAGCTCTTTGAAGCTGCATTTAAACTACATTTTGGAAGTTTAAAACCGGGGCACCAATGAAGTCCATTAGATGGAGAAAAATCTTGAAATGCTTTCCTCAAAAACCATAACTTCTTTACGACTGAAGACAGAAAGACATGAACATCTTGGATGACAAGGGGGTGAGTAAATTATTTGTAAATTGTTATTCTGGAAGTGGAGTTCTCCTTTAAGTCATGGCAATCAACTAAAGTCAACATTTGAAGTGGATCAAATAAGTTAATCAAAGTTGTCCTAAGACAAGAACAGGTATAATTTTGGTTTTAGGACAACTTTGATGAAAGGTTTTGATCCACATTAAATGCTGACTGCTGTAAACTATTTTACCTTGGTGACATACTTAAAGCAGAAACTATATGATCAGACATATAAGACATAAGACATAGTCATAATTCTAGTGACAGTTTGTTAACTGGCCAACCTTATTGTTGAGCCTTGTATAACTGCATTACTACTATTCCTCTGTTCTGGCTGACCTGTGATGTCGATGGGCTCCAAAGCAAAGGCCTCTTCCTCATTATGGACTAGGGTGGTCTGTTCAGTCTGGTCTGTCATGGTGGGCAGCTGCTCCACAGGACCAGAATCAGGACTGTCTGGGCCTCCAGCCGCTATTGAACAAAATGCAAAAATGTAATTATTATGCATAGTACCAAACACGTAACATATAACATCATTATGTTATACGCATTCTTACGTGAAAGGTTGTCAAAATCATCATCGTCATCTCCACCGTGGTCCTGGGGCATCATCACACCCTCAGTGATAGCCGGAGGGTCATCAAAAATACCACCTCCATCCTCGTTACTAAGCAGCTTGTCCACTGTAGGTACAGAAAGCGGTCAGCTCAGTCTCACCGGACGCTTGTTAATGCACTGCAGTGTGTAAGTGCTTATGGATGGCTCTCTTACCCAGCATGCCTCCCTCTGTGCTCTCCATAGGGTTGTCTCCAAAGTCATCCTTGTACTGGTCGTACTCTAGGTGATTGGACTTGTCAGCAATCTGTCCGCTACTTGATTCTGACTCTAGCAGCAGGTTAGACGCAGACGCCCCATGGATGATGTCCACTTCAAATGCACCTTCCTCTCGCATCATTTCTCGGTCATCCATCCCAAAATCAGCTGTCGAGGAAAATAAGTTATCTACTGTATGAGGACAATGCGATGTTAGTGCATAATCATTTTAAACAATAAAAACAATTCCATGAGTGCATATGCCATACCAAAATCATTCTCCTGCAGCAGATTGAGGTTTCCCACTTCTTCTCGCATGGTGATCTCCTCCACACGTGACTGATTCAGGGTGAACTGTTGAGCAACGTCTATGTCGCTGCAATCCACAACACAAGAAAGGGTCAACACTGATTACATGCAAGTCTAACTACATTTATACATTTAGCCTTTGATATCTTCAAGTTAAAGCCAAACATACTCCAGGTCTGGAAGAGGCTGATCAAAGTCGTGAAATTCTTCGGGTAATGTGATGGCGTTGTAGGCAGCTTCACGATTCTCCTCAGGCAGGTCGACCACACCTGTGTCAAACAGTCCACAATATATTATCTCTTGCTTGTATAACAGGACCAACTTCTTATGTAGTCCAGCCACAACTTACCTGGGCGAAAAGCCATTTTAATCTTAATAAAAGCCTCATTGCAGTCCGCCAGCAGGTACTTGGCTTTTCTGTGGTAGATCCTCACTACGCCCAGAAGTAAGTGACCGGATGTACGGAGAGCCATTTTTACCTATCAAATTAAGCAAATATTATAAATAAATGGAGCTGCTATAGAGCTACTCGGTCATGATGTCAATTTAAAAGCCAACCCAGAAAGAATTTCTGATGAGATTTTTAGAATAGCGGCTTTTGATTTATAAGTAGAATAAGGTCTGTGATTACATTACTGAACATTACTGAAGAGATTTTCACTGTTTGTTCTACACATAATTTAAAGTAGCTATGTTTGCATGCCCACAAATATTTCGTTTATAATCAGATTGATGGGTGAAATGGACAGAAAAGCCTTTGTGTAAACATTTAAATCCATCCGATTGAGCTTGATCTGAATTAAATTGATTGGATTTACTGCATTGTACCGGATTGTACTATATGTACTTTTAATAATAAAAATAAACTGTAATAGTATCTCAATATTACCAAAATAGCCCTGGTACAGAGCTGAAATAATCTGAACCACAGGGAAAAAATGTAAACAAATATGTGAATTGGATTGCAATGTTTACGGTTCATATAAACAGAGCTTTCAGAATTTTAAATCAGATTGGATTCATTCCGATTGAGCATTGTGGATGTAAACATAACTAGTCATACCTTGTTTGGGTTGTAGGACTACAAACTGAACTGTACTATTACTCTCAACAGGTCTGGAAGGCATTTTAAGCTTTGTCATGGCATTTAAAAACAAATAAAGAAAAAATGGAATCCACAAGAAACATGGACAAAAATAAACCTGAACAGCATGATTTCAAGAGAATCCATTAACCTTTGGAGAGATGATGCTCTCTACACTGCTCTCCAGATTGCACTCAAACACATGTGCTTTGGTCAGCTTCTTATCCCAGTGGGCCGCTAGCCAGATTTTGGCCAGCGGCCCACGTTTACTGAGGACAAAGTGGGCGTAGAACATCGTCCCTGCACCTTCTCACACTGAGGTGGTGGGGGACGCTGAACCTGCAGGATAAAATGATACTGGTGTTAGGCACAATTTGTTTAAAAGGTGATGTGTTTTTTTTAACGTTATGTTAAACAACTTTTCTTTATACCAGAGAAAACTTCAACTAATCAAGCCATACTTGGTTTAAATCCCTTGATTTCCTCCTAGATCTGTGGCGGTATCAAAACATTGCTGTTTGTTTGAAATTCAATAACTTCTTTCTGTCATAAAATACACTACCAGTCAAAAGTTTTGAACAGTAAGGTTTTCAATGTTTTTTTTTTTTTTTTTTTAAGAAGTCTCTTCTGCTCATCAAACCTGATCCAAAGCAAAACCAGTAAAAACATTTAGCATATTGTTTATTTTTACCATTTAAAATATGTTTTCTATTTTAATATATTTGAAAATGCAATTTACTCCTGTGATTTCAAAGCTGAAATTTTAGTATCATTACTCCAGTCACATGATCCTTCAGAAATCATTCAAATATTATGATTTGCTGCTCAAAAAACATTTATTATTATTATTATTATTATGCTGAAAACAGTTGAGTAAAATTTTTTCAGGTTTCTCTGATGAATAGAAAGTTAAGAAGAACAGCATTTATCTGAAATACAAATATTTTGTAACATTATAAAAGTCCTTATCAGCACTTTTGATCAGGTTCAAATGTCCTTGCTAAATAAAAGTATTAATTTCCATAATTCCATTGCTTTTGAATGGTTTAGTGTTACAAACGCTTTTTATTACAGATAAATGCTGATCTTTGTGTCTTTTGATTGATCAAAAATTACTCAAATGTTTTAAATATTGATAATAATAATAATAATAATAATAAAAACTATTTCTTGAACAGCAAATCAGCATATTAGAATGATCTCTGAAGGATCATGTGACAGTGAAGACTGGAGTAATGAATGCTGAAAATTTAGCATTGATCACAAATAAATTACATTTTAAAATATATTCAAATAAAAAGCAGTTATTTTAAATAGTAAAAGTATTTCACAATATTACTGTTTTTGCTGTACTTTGGATCAAATAAATGCAACTTTCTGTTCAAAAACTTTTGACTGGTAGTGTGCAACCAACATTCAATTAAGTTTCTTAAGGTATTCTTTGTAATTTCATGTATCCATGTTTAGTTTGTTAGGGCTGAACCTTTAAATAAAGTCATTCTAAAACTTACTGTAGTTTGCATTTTCATTACTACACATTTAGTCATGAACCAAATATGCTATTTATTAAATCGGTTTCGTATGTGTTGTTGATGAAACCGTTTCACAAATTTTAAAATCGATGGATGTTGTTATTTAGGTGTCTTCTTGCCTTGTTGGGTGTTTATCAGAAATGTTGAGTAATATGAGATTAGATTAAAGACAGCAGTCATAATTTTAGCAAATCCATTTAGTGTATTATATATTTATTTATAATTATAATTTCCCATTACATTTTTTAAAATTTCTGGTAATGCGTTTGATGTCTTTTGGTGAAAATGCATTAAGTAATTTATAGTTTTTTTTTTTATGAATTATGTAATATTTTTATTAAAATAATTATCTTAATGTAACGTATTCCTAAATATCCTCTCAGCACATATAGATGGGTGTGTGACTGCAAGTGATGCCGGGGCCTGTGTGATGCGCACACTTGACTAATGCACTGTGACCAAACAGTATCAGCGCACCTCTGCACTTTTATTATTCAGCTCGCAATGGTGTTATTGCAATATGTATGTTTCTACAAAATGTACGATAAATGTAATAACTGTTAATAATGTCATACGTTTTGGAAAACTGCAGCTATAGAAGAGCTAATAAGCTAACGGTCTGCTGTCGCGAGATCAACATCTGCCTGGAATTTGTACTGCGGCGCGCGCCATGTGCGTATTTTGCTCGTGCTTTGCACACGCAAAGATGCCAAACGCAATCTTCACGCAAGTCAGTTTTAGCGCTAATTACGATTTTTTTGTGAAAACATAAAGACGTGATGTTTCACAGCGTCTGTCATTTGTCGCTGGTGTAGGGAAGGAGGATGGAATTTTCTAGCAAGTTGCATGACGATATCGAATGGTTATGATTCCAATGCATGCACTTAAATGCGTTTTTATGTATGCTTTCGCCGAAAGTACTTACGCGGAACGGTCCTATCGTAGCTTTCCGTTTTTAGTAACCGTATCTAGGGTACCTTTCTCACCCTCCTCCCACTGTACAGTTTCACTAAAACAAACAAAATGGCGACGCCCCCCTCCCGCCGAGAGCTCCTTTTAAAACGAGCTGGATGTTAATGAGGGAAACTGATGCTTATACTGGATGCATCACAGACACACGCAGTACAGCAAACACTGAAAAAATTAAAAGAATGAAAACAAAATGCAGTTTTTATTATTACAAATCCACATGGCTGTATTTTCTATTTTTTCCCTCATGAATGTTATTCTGGTGGAGCTAGACAATTATTATAGTTGAGGCAAACGCTCAGTCAAACATTAAAATGGGCCCTGTATTTAGTAAGGTAGAAATAACTTTCTCTGAAATCTGAATTCTTGTTTGTCACTTGTGTTTATGTTTGTCATGTTTGTTTATTGTACTGATGTTTTTCTTTTCTCACTGTAAAAGCGACCTTGAGCACTGGAGATGCACTATATAAATACAATATTATATTGTTATTATTATTATTCCGAAAAAAACAAGTTGCTATTTTTATGTTACTAACAGTGATGATGAGAATGTTTATAGCAAAGACATACGTTGCTTTATCAGTATTCTTGAAACTGTGACATCTAAGGTTTAGAGCAACGAAAACTGTATGTACACAATAGCGATTCAAACGATTCAAGTTGATGAATAACCCTAATTTACAGTGGAGTTGTCAAAAGATCAGTCTTTACAATTCGCGATCTCTTGGAAATGAAAATGAAAATGCACAAACACGCTATACAAGAAGACAAATTACTACTGCCATGAACAGCTATGGAAGTCGGAGTCTTCATAATAAGTGTTTTTAATATATAACCTATTAATTTTTCACAGTTAGTTCAGTTTAATGCCCAGAAAATCATTTCATAGCCACCAGATGGTGCTCACACTCCATGCAAGTACTTGTTTGATGCTGCCTCACACTCCTTAATGGATGAATAAAGCACTATGAATAAACATAAGCTTAATGCATTTCATATCTGTTGGAGATCTTGTGAATTTCTATTTACTCCTTTTTACCAATATGGCGGTGAACAAAACTTACCATCAAGACTTTAAAGCATTTCTACAGTCTACTCTATAGGGTCTGTTTATATAAAAACTACAATAACATGACATTCATTACTGTAAGAAATGTGAAGAACCACAATACTAGGTGTTTTTTCACCAAAGTGCAGTTCTTGTGTCAAATAAGGTTTAAGGGTAAAGAACCAGGACACAGTGTTCTAACCACTAATGCCAAACTGTGTTAGACTCGAATAGATTTGATTCAATTTATGTTACCCAGATAGCACACTTACATCTGTAAGATGTCTGTTAAAGATCACTTGATCTGAAAGCATCTGCTGTGTACAAACATCTGACAGACATCTGTAAGATGTCAGTTTTACATGGATTCTAAATCATAAACATCTTAAAGACATCTGATAGATGTCTATTTGACATCTGATAGGAAACGTCCTATAAACATCTAGCAGATGAGCAAACACTAAAAATATGTCTTGCAGATGTAAATGCAGACGTCAAATAGACATCTCTGTGATGTACCTGTGCTATTAGGGTATTGTGTACCCAGATGGCACACGTTCGTCTGCAAGATGTTAAAGATCACTTGATCTGGAAAGCATCTGCTGTGTACAAACATCTGACAGACATCTGTAAGATGACAGTTTCACATACATTCTAAATCATAAACATCTTAAAGACATCTAATAGATGTCTATTTGACATCTGATAGGAAACGTCTTATAAACGTATTGCAGATGAGCAAACACTAAAAAATATGTCGTGCAGATGTAAATGCAGACGTCAAATAGATGTCTCTGTGATGTACGTGTGCTATCAGGGTAGAGGTACAGAATGGCAAGGAATAGTTTTATTTACTCCCTTTGAAAAAATTGCAGCTTGTTAGGTTCATTTACCTGAAATAAACTTTAACTGTGACAAGAAATTAAACTGCTTGGCAAAATACTACTTTGTAGTATTTATTTGAGAACAAACCTATTGCAAGTGTAGAATAAAATTTGGATGGAGGACAAAAATGTTTGTGGCAGTTGTGCTGAAAGGAAAGTCAGATTACAGTTCTTTGTTCGTGTAACTGTTTGACAGGGAGTTATTTGGCAAGATGTTGTGGTGCTGTAACTTTGTTGTGAAGTAAAATTTTGATAATAGTGTTGAAAACCTAACCCTGACCTAATATTTTATACCCTTTCAGATATAGAATATTGGCTTTTTTTTCAATTAATCTAGACAAATTAACAAGTATGTCAAAAACATATTCTACAGAGCCATCACCTTCATGTAGAGTGAACCTAAGGTGAATGTGTTCTGCTGTTTGGTGCATATGAGCCATGCATGATGCCCTTACGTTGTCCTTTGCTTTTAATGACAATAGCGCTACCTCTTAAAGTATTTTGCATAAATCACTGGTGCTTTGAGGAATGAATAGGGACAGTCATTTCCAGCATATTACCATTACCTTTAGGGTGAGGGGTTTCCTAGTCTAAGAATATGAATTTCCATTACTCCTCTATGACAACCAAATTGCTTACTTTTAATTGGAAATGATCATAACTCTCTTGTGAGCTTTACTTTGGAGGGCTTTGTCATGCATTTATTCTCATATGGTGCCCACAGTGTCGGTCCAGAATGAGACATCCATCAAGTCTCAAGGCAGGAGACACTTGTTCTTCAGCGAGCGGAAAGGAAAGTGACCTTGAGCAACAATGGAAGAGAAACTTCCCTCTCTCTCTTTCACCAAGGCTCTGCCCATCCTTCTTGATCAGTCATTTTGTTGAACTGTCTTTTAGCTGCCCTTTTGCAGGTCATGCCCTTCACCAGGACTGGACGGGCTTGCCATTGTCACAGCTGAGGTTTGAGCGGAGTGTGCTTAATCAGGCCTCTAAGAATCTCATTAGCGCACGGATGCAGGCAGATGCAGACGAAAGACAGAAACACAGCGAAGACATCTGCACTCGCTCTCTTGAGTAACCATGAGTGCATTTGCAATCTGAATCTGCAGCCAGTGGGAAATGAGAACAACAGTATGGGATCTGCTGTAGACGCGCAGGAATGGTGATCGCAAGGCATGCCAGAGATGGAAACTCATGACTGAATGCATTCCTCTACACAGCAGAGCAAGGGTAAGGTGTTAAAGGGACAGTTCACCCCCCAAAATTCATCCTCATGTTGTTCTCAACCCTACTTTCAGTCTTCTGTGGAACATGAAAGGAGTAAATATAAAGGCGGTGCTGGTTGCTCTATTCAATGCAAGTACAATGAATTGGGGACTGGAGCTTAAGCTTCATTGAATAGATACTCCAAACCTTTCATTCTAACCCTTCACTCATTTACTGATCCCAGATGTACAGTTGAAGTCAAACGTTTACAGAATCTGCAAAATGTTAATTATTTTACCAAAATAAGAGGGATAATACAATACAATAGTCCAGAAGGGAAAATAATAGTTGAATTTATAAAAATGACCCTGTTCAAAAATTTACATACACTTGATTCTTAATACTGTGTTGTTACCTGAATGATCCACAGCTGTTTTTTTTTTTGTTTCGTTATAGTTGTTCTTGAGTTCCTTGTTTGTCCTGGACAGTTAAACTACTTTTTGAATGCGAAGATCAGGGTAAATTTAACTTATTTTGTCTTCTGGGAAACATATAAGTATTTATCTGTAGCTTCTGAATGGCAGTACTAAATTTAAAAATATGATATTTAGGCAACATAAGAAAAACGTACACTTTTTTATTCCATTCAGAAGTTTACACCCTTGGCTCTTAATGCATCTTAATGCATCAGCATCTTAATTGCTGAAAAGGGTTCGAATACACAAAAATGCTGAAAAACCAAAGAATATGTGGGACCGGAAGGACTTTTCTGCAGAACAGAGGACAGTTTAACTGTACAGGACAAACAAGGGACTAATGAACAACTATCACTATCAAGTGTATGTAAACTTTTGAATGGGGTCATTTTTATAAATTCAACTTTTATTTTCTCTTGTGGACTATATGTAAACATTTTTTATGTGAAATATCTTAAAATGAAATATCTATTCAGGTCATTATTAAATATAAAAAAACATGCATTTTGTATGATCACTCTTATTTTGGTAAAATAGTTAACATTTTGCGGATTCTGTAAGGTGTATGTAAACTTTTGATTTCAACTGTATTTGACTTTTTTCAGGTGAACACAAATAAAGATTTTTAGAAAAATAATCTTCTCTGCAAGTCTATGTTTATAAGTAGAATGTCGAAACCATTGTCTCCAATGGTTCTGACGATTTAGGCTCCTAATGCTTTTGGGAAGCCCTGACTGGTTTTGCAGCCAGACCAAGTAATTCTTTTGAAAAAATTTGATTCAAAAGAACAATTCGTTCAGGAATCTGCTATTGCTGCTGCTTCTGTCATGAACAGGTCAAGGTAAAATATGCTCTCCAGTATGTGCTAGAAAGAGTGAATGAAACATATGATTTAAGGCTGAAAGTAAATAAGTGCTGGAGCCTGCCTTCGTTATCACACTCACTCCTGCTCTTTGTACTCTAAGCTCTCTCTCTCTCTGCCTGTGATTCTGTTATCCTCTTCAGTGTCCGGCTTTAAAGTGGTATGCTAGGAGCACTACAAAACGCTGCTGTGTCATCTCCCAGTTTACCGTGGCAAAGGAGAACTTTTACCAGTAACCTTGATCTTACTATTGGCGTGAAATGATGTAGAAAGAGAAAAATTGCTGGTTCGTCTCAAAGAGAATACATGCTCGAAGCTGTTGTGATATAAAACGTGTCCGTGGTGAGATGAAAGGTTGGACATGAACCTTAGCTACTGTGGCAGAAGTAAGCATTAGACTACAGGATTATACTACTGCATCTTCGTATTCTGAAGTGGCTTTCTGTTAGGTTGGAGTTTAAAATATTGCAAGTTTATACTGGAGGGTTAAATTGGGCTCCCTATCTGTCGTTCACTCCAACGTTGTGTCGAGTGTATGACACTAGGGGTCACACTTGGGAGCCCAAACACCTCTGACAACATTGAGAAAAGGCCAATGAAATTGGGTGTGCAGAACTTGCATAAATAGGCTAGCGTGCCATCTGCTCACTTCTGTTCTTCGGAGCCGAATGCAGCGTCTGTCTGTGAGAAGCAGCACCATTCACCTCTTCGTCGTTGGATCCATAGCACAAGCAGCGGTCTCTCCCTTCTCAGACACAGATAAGTGTTGTGATAGTTCCCCTGGGTGCTTCAACATTGATCTTGAAGAGCAAATATTCCTCCTAAAAGAGTAATTTTTCTCAAAGAGCTGGCACGGTTGGGATTGTGTGTTGATAAACATGCCTTTCCTTCCGTGTTCATCTGGTTGTGGCTTACCTCCCCAAACGATCGACATGATCGTTGTGACCTTGACTGCTTCCCGTTCCGGTCATTCTACTTCCGGGTACAAGGCAGACCAATAGGAAGCGAAGAAGGTTCTGCTGGGTGAAAACCTTGCAAACCTCTCGCTCCTCGTATCCCTCGGTCGAGCTTCCGGATGAGTCTCAGCACAGCTGATTTCTTATTCTGAGCACCTAAACGAGCAGAATGGACAGCGGCAGCATCGCTAGGAGGGCGTGAGCCATTTGAAACTGAGGCTTCAGCTAAGCAGGCCTCTGCAGGGGGCTGATTCTCAGCTGGAGGTGGACACTAAAATGGCGGCTGTTCTTAAATGGGCAGCCAAGAAGATCAAAGTCCTGAACCTTCAGAGCTGAATAATAGACATCTGGGTAACGACTGTCATGCTCGTTTCCAGTGCCTGTTTCCTGCAAGTGCGCGAGAAGTTGACGAAATTGCGGAAGGCTCTGTTTTCAGCCAGAACGCGATATACCAACTCTCTGGCGAGGGGGGCTTATGGAGGTTCAACATGCGGAGAGGGTGATTGCAGTGCACTCCCCACAAAACGCTGCCGCTTGACGGGACCCCCCTAAGGCTCCCATCCAGGGCCTGTAAGTTCTCTCCGGTCAAAGGCTTGGGCCTGATGCATATGAAACCGCAGTAGCACTGACTTCATACCCGAGTCCTGAGATGGGGATACCTTTAGCCCTTGGGGACACATTTTTGTTTCTACAGGCAGGGGTTCCCTTGGAACAGGTGTCCAGATGCACTGTTGTCACAACAGTTGCTTCCAAGTGGCATATCAATTGCCTGGAGTTGTTGACAATGCTTCTGGCCCTGAAGAGGTGTCGGCCTTAGTTCAGGGCAAGCACGTGTTGGTCCGCACAGACAACACTGCGACTGTGGCATACATCAACCACCAGAGCGGTGTACACACCTTTCGCATGTCACAACTGGCCCACCATCTCCTGCTCTGGAGCCAGCACAGACTCAAGCTTCTGTGTGCCACTCACATTCCGGGTGACAAGTTTCACTCCGAGGTGAGTGGAGGCTCCACCCTCAGACGGTCCAGCTGGTCTGGAGTCGGTTTAGCCAGACACAGGTAGATCTGTTCACCTCACCAGAATCCACTCATTGCCAGTGGTGGTACGGCCTGACAGAGGCCCCCCTTGGTACAGATGCATTGGCACACAGCTGACCGAGCGGCTTATGCAAGCACGCTTATACCCCAGTGAGCCTTATTGCACAGACACTGTACAATGTCGGGGAGGATACAGAACAGATTCTTCTGGTAGCCCTGTTTCGGCCCAACAGAACCTGATTCTCTAAGCTTGTGCTGCTATCATCAATCCCTCCCTGGCACATTCATCTGAGAAAGAATCTCCTTTCTCAGGGGAAGGGCACAATCTGGCACCCCCGCCCAGATCTCTGGGCTACACCTAATACATTTGCTGAATTCACTAATCTGCGAATGGAGCCAGTGTCTTCCGGAGTCCTAAACCCAAGGTCCCGGAATCAGGAGACTGGTATGGTGTAGAGCTTGCTATAGAGCTTCCCCCTTAGGGTGATTACACTTCTTCAGTTCAGTAAGTTTCCCCAGGTGAACCCTTAACTACTCCTTACATCATTCTAGCACATTTCATGTAGCCAAGTTCGGCGGAGGAATTTGCTATTAGAACCCAATACAGGGTAGGTTGCCACATGTGAACTCTTGAATCGGGTTGGTGCTCCACATGTAGAGGATCCTCATGCGGCCCCATATGTGTGTTTTCCACCTATATTCCCTTGAGATGCGGTGTTTATCCTGAGACAGGCTCTGTCTCTAGGTTCTAAGTTTCGGTTATCTCTCCTTATGTGAAGCCCACCTCAGAATCCTCCCTGTGTAGCACTCCCTCTGTAAGTCCTTAGGTGGTTTTTCACGTTACCTCTCCTTCGGGTAGGATGTGATCTCCTTGGTGGCTTTCCTCCCTCGTCCCAGCATTCTTGCCAAGATTCTCAGCTGTTTTCCTACTGTTTTTACTATAAGGAAAGGCTCCAGCTGAAGGACCTCTGCCTTATGGCGGCTCTCCAGTGAGAGAGCAGGTCAAGTTCTTGGCCGTTGGAAGGTCACAAAGTGGTGATTTATTCCACATGTTGGCTTGTTGATATCTGTGCCCTCGTTCACTCGTGGCGCGGTCCAGCAGTTGTGGCGTGCAGTATAGTGTCATACACTGGACACAATGTTGGAGTGAACGACAGTAGATGCTGGCCTATTTATACCTGGATGCCCGGGGCATGGCCAGCTATGCAAATTCTGCACACTAATTTCGTTAGCCTTTTCTCACTGTTGTCAGAGGTGTTTGGGCTCCCAAGAGTGACCCCTAGTGTCGTACACTCGACACAACATCTCTGTTCCCTCCATCAGGGAATGAGGGTTACCATACGTAACCAAGACGATTTTTGAGGTGGGAGAGCATTAAAACCTGGTGGTGGTGATGATGAATCATTTGGAAATATTGGTTGTCAGCCACTGGCTGGCAGATTTTTTTTCTTTTTAATTTGTTGTAGTGTTTGACTTTTGACAAAAATACCTTTTAAATGTATTTATCCAATATTTCTCCATTTCATATTCATTAATGTTAGTCGCTTAGTTAGACAAATCCCTGCTGAACCCCCCCCAACTTTACAGTTACTGAACTGAATCAACTGACTTAGTTTACCCAAAAATGAAAACCACCCCATGATTTACTTACCCTTAAGCCATCCTAGCTGTATATTACTTTCTTCTTTCGGACGAGCACAATCAGAGTTATATTAAAAAATGTCCTGGTTCTTCCAAGCTTTATAATGGCAGTGAATTGTAGTCGAGATTTTGAAGATTTAACATACTTAAACGAACTCCACATGGCTCCCGGGGTTTAATAAAGGCCTACTGACGTAACTATGCATTTGTTGAAGAAAAATATCCATATGTAAAACTTTATAAACCGTTAAAACTTTATAAACAGTCTTTGTATCACTGCAGCTGCTGTTAGAATCTCCATTGAAACCCGAGACTGGCGCTTGTGACTGCACATGCGCAGTGGCTGATCTAGCCTGAAAAATAAACCTATTTAACACTGTTTGAGCACAAGAAACAACATTTATGGTCAGTTAATTTCAGGTTTTGTTTCTGATTTAATTTATGTAGTTTAATTGTGAGTTCGGCAAGCAGTTTTTAAGATTTCAGCATTCCCTCATTCATTTAGACAGGACTTGGTCTTGGATGCCCGAATTTGCTGCCCGGAGACGTTGCAAATGATATATTATGTTCGTCGAGTGAACCGACTGTGTACAGTTTTTGTATTATAGTAAGGGCTAGGTTTAAGGTTGGGGTAGGTGTAGACGTTAATAAAACACAATCTAATAGGGAGAATTTTTTTTTTAATTGTTTCCGTTCTGAGGTGTATCCCTAGCCACAACCCCACTTTCCTTAAAAAAAAAAAGGACTTTGGTATCATATAAAGCACCTAAGGTAAGTTGACTATCACGCATTATGTGCATTTGCATCATTTTATGCTGATGAAGGTTATGTTGTGCATATAACGTTAGGCTATTTGATTAATCTCATATGTGTTGGGTTTAATGAAAACATTTCCATAGCTTCCGTCTTCAAGAAACAGAGTATTTGGTAATCTAGGAGTGTTCCTTTGTTTTCTGTAAGTTCTTCTATATTTTATTATTACAGGTGAAGTTCACTTCCAGAACAAAAATTTACAGATAATTTACTCACCCCCTTGTCATCCAAGTTTCTTGTTTCTTGAGAAAAACATTTCAGGAGTGTTCCCCGTATAGTGGACTTATATGGTGCCTGCGAGTTTAAACTTCCAAAATGCAGTTTAAATGCAGCTTCATAGGACTCTAAACAATCCTAGCCGAGAAAGAAGGGATTTATCTAGCAAAACGATTGGTTATTTTCTAAAAAAGAATTGCAATTTATATATTTCTTAACCTCAAATGCTCATCTTGTCTAGCTCTGCAAAGCGCATACATACTCATTCCCATTCAAGACAGTTAGGGTATGTCGAAAAACTTCCATCTCATTTTCTCCTGCTACATCACTGCAGAAGTACCGACCCAGTGTTTACAAAGTGAACTTGCAAAGAAGGTCAAACGTCCTTTACAAAAAAAGGTAAAAGAGTGATGTAGGATGATTTTGAAGTTAGAGGCTGCGTTTAAACTGCATTATGGAAGTTCAACCTCGCGGGCACCATAGAAGTCCACTATATAGAGAACATTCCTAAAATGTTTTCCTCAATAAACAATTTCTTTACGACTGAAGAAAGTCATGAACATCTAGGATGACAAGGGGGTGAGTAAATTATCTGTAATTTTTTATTCTGGAACTTCTCCTTTAATAATAATAATAAAAATGACAGTTTTTCACCTTGTTTGAATTCTTGCCATACTGGAATTGTCCTTACATTCATTGCTGTGTAAGCTTCAGTATCTCAAGGTCTGTCTTGTGTCAGGAATGCACACCTTCAAGAAAAGAGCACTTCATGAGTTTGTTTCATCTATTCTTTCATCTTTCTTTGAGACAGCAGGGAAAACCCTATATTCTATAATCTTACCTTTAATTCATGTCTTTTTCCCACTATACAATAATACTGTCAATAGAATTTCAATAGAAATCTCAAAGATGGCTTTTCATGTCTCTGGTTGATTTGACAAATAGGATTTATATTATTGTATATTATATTATTGGTTGGTTAGCTTCAGCAGTTCACCCCTGCTGGTAGATGCCAAACTTGTACTGTAGCTATGTGTTCTGACAAAAAGATCTTTGCAATTAACATGCAAATTTCAGAAGAAGCAAAAATGGTAGCATCCAGGTCATATACTTACTCCCTTGATTCACTCAAGGCCCACAGGAAACCAATATTCAGAGTTTTTCCGAAGTTTGCTGGAAGTATCTTCTTCTTCTGATCAGCCAGAATAACATGAGGCACATTTGACCACAAAGTCATACATGAACTCGGCAACATTGTCATTTGATGGATGCGTCAATCCCAGCTGTCATGGGCGGAGTTTATTAATTTACAGACTGCTACTGCAATTAAGACAGTGTCAAAGGGGAAATGAGATTGCTCCACCCTACAGGGATTTCAGCAGTTTCTAACTCCTGCACTCAATGCATCAAATTGTGATAGAAGGTGTCAATCAAGCGGTCGCATAGCAACACAAATGTGACTGAAGCCAACAAGTGTGACATTTAAGCAGGGGGTAAACAGGAATGTTTAATTGTGAAATTCTAATCAGTCATGTTGTGTGCAGAACAATGCTCACACTGAGCTTATGAGACGGATCTGATGGATTATTTGAATAATATTAAGAGAACACGTTGAAACATGATGATATCTTTGGTCTGTTGATTTTGGCTTATCTTTGCAGCCCACATTTCACTATTGATTATTTCCACAAGAAAAACCTTGAGTAAATGTTCGAGATGATCATCAAAACTAGGAAAAGACAGAACACTCATTACAAAAGGAATTAGCCTTTTTAATCTTACATTGCATTGAAAATTTACATAATAGTTTCATACATTTTACAAATAATTTCTTCATAAAAATATATTTCTTTACAAAACTTTTTTTATTCTTTTTTAACCCTCTTTTTAGATCTCTTTTGAATGCATTAACATGGGAGGAGTACCCAGCTGTACTGCAAATATTCATCTGTTGGATCGAAAAGTGTCCTTTTTTTATCATAAATGTGTGTTTTTCTTTTATTGCAGTCAGTTATAGCAAAAGCTGTTGTCGGCAAATAAGTTCAGACCGGCGGAGGAACTTAAAACGTCTCGGACGGGCAGTGGCGTTGGATAAAACTTAATTTCTGAACAACGTTTCATCGGCGGGGAGAAATAAAAGGACTATATGGCAGAGGTGAAGAATGAGTCGAGGAAGTGAGGAAGCAGCAGACCTGGGTCACATGGTTTTTGGTAGGCACTGTGTAAAAATCTGCCATGTTTTAATAAAAAAAAAAAAAATCCTAGAGATAAATACTAAATTAAAATGACGTCAATGACGTGCAAGACTGCAGTTCCCTATGGCTGAGTGCAAAAATGAATGCAAAAAAATATCACAGGTTGGTTTGATTTTGGAACTCCAGGACAGTGATGTCAGCATAGCCTCCTGAAGACTGCAGCGTTCACTCCTGCCGATGCACAACAGCGTACCTGGACTGTAATATCACATTCATTCTACCGACACATCATCATTTTCAATACCCTTACATGTGACCTGTTTAGGAAAATGTGGTGGTGAGGACTTTAGAAGGCACTGGAATGAATCTCACAGCTTGCAGGCCCGAAAACACATGACCGGCAGTGCCTGACCCCGCTTTTTATGACTAAAAGTGTTCCGAATTTTATTTCCTACCACACTTGTTGTCAATGTGATACGTCTTCATTTTCGTCAGATTTTTTAAGGTCAAATCAGTAGGGTCAGACATAACTGGAAAGGTGTTTCACAGGCCGTATGTACACGATAGATATGATCATATTGTTGCCACCATATATCAATATACCTTAAGAAACATGCATTTGTCTGTTACTGTATGTACTCTGAGGTTTATATAAAAGTATACTGTATAAATGTCAAGTGCATTTCATTTTATACAAATTTTTATATAATAAGAGTAATAATAAGAATGGCAAGTTGTTATAATGACCAAATTATCATATCAAATTTGTTTACCAAATACAAATGGAGCTCAATGACACTTCCGCACCGAAACACCAATTAAAAATAAATAGAAAAGAAAAACTAGTCTGCAGGCTTCAGGTCAAAATGCTGACATTTGTCCTACGGCCGATACTGAAGACGGGTGCTTATCGACAGACACGCACACTGAATATCAAAGATCTATAACAATTATTAAAAAGAAAACCTCAGGAGGTAACGACACACCACTTTTCTGCACATTTTCTCTCGTTTTACCCACACATCACAGAATGCCTCAATGTCCAATCACAGAGATGAACCGAAGCTAAAGGAATGACTGTGAATGAGCTGTAAATAAAACTGTGTACCGTACAAAACCGTATTGGTCGATGTGGATTTCCTCATAAACTCTCGTTAGAATCGTTCTCTCTTGGTCTCCCATGTGGTAATATATAGCACAAAAATATAGGTGGTGAATGCTCCTCATATATATGCAAGTAGATTTACAGATCCCTTTCCCCTAAAAAAATACCCAGTCAACTGTGAAGAAGCACTCACAGAGTGTGAATAAGGTAGCAGAAGAATCTCTTCATGCTTTCTGTCATGAAGAAGCTTTTCAGAGTGAGTCTTCAAAAAACACAAAAACAAAATCATCCCCCATGACAATGTGTTTCATATTTCATACATGTCCTCCGTGGACGCACATGGTCAAACGGTTCCTGAAGAGTGTGCTTTATATATCAGAGGAAGGGCAACAGCGTTTGTGCTAGACATCCTCTGTGAGTTCCAGACAAATCCGTCCATGACTGTAATGCGATTGTTTCCACCTCCATTTAAAAAAACAAAACAAAGCAAAAACCCTTAAATAAAAAAACAAAAAAAAAATCCACAGATGTTCTCGCGTCAGGCGGACCTAATTATACCATTGTGCAGACTGTGTTCAGATTGGGGTCAAATCGGACAGCTTTGCCTTCCACGGACTTTGCGTTGGTGTTGTACATGGGGTTCTCGAAGGCGGCCTGCCCGTTGTTGTTCTCGTGAACCGCACAGCCTGTGTACTGGGTTTTAGGAGTAGTCCTGTCAGAGCCAAACAACACACATGAGACACGACATGAAAACGTCATTAGAATGAAATCTGCAGCAGCTTTGAGATGTCGGGCGGCAGCGGGTACGTGGAATCACGCAGGGAAGAAAGCTAGTATCTAATTATGATCGCATTCAATAACCTGCAAACAAGCTAATTCTGTCTCTAAAGACGGGATCTGTCACCAGCTATTTCTTTCCATCCTGGAACAAATGATGATGATTTTGTCAGAGAATAATTTCTAAATTCATTCTGATCTGTCTGGAATAACAACTCCACAAACAAACTTGACAAACGAGGACAGACGGCGAGACTCACCGCTGCTTGTAGAGATAAAATCCGAAGCCTGCAAATATCAGGGCGAAAAAAGGCACAAGGATTGCTATGGCCACAGAGCTACTGTTTGTACCATGTGGTGGATTGGACGAATTATTACTTTCCGACATATTCAGACCTGCAAGAGATCGAGAAACATGTTTTCGTTTTAGTATGAACTTGTGTCTGTTTAATTCGCTTTTTTTTTTGCTAAAAAATACATAGATGAAACAGGGTGAGATTAAATATTTTACAATGAAACATAGCATGTAAGAAAATATCAGGAAGGGCTCCCATACCTAGCCTTTGCAGGCCAAACTGGCCGTAGTCTTTACCCTGTATAAAACCTTGAAAGACATATGTGGACCCATCTGGCTCAGCAGACACCTGATGGTGAACAATCAAACCAAGAGAAATATATTTTCCACTTATAATCACTACTTCTCACACAGATTGTCAAAATAAAACTGCAAAATAAACGGATAGCTTATTAGCACTTTGCATTGACATTATCAATGGAGGACAGTAATTAAATATTTTTTATTCCTTAACCATCCACCTTTTTCTTCAAAGCAGAAGTAAGCCAAAAGGCGAGACTTCCAGTTCATTAGCCGCTATAGGAAAAATAATGAGAATAACAATGTGCAGACCGCAAACCGGTGTGCTCATAATTAAGATAATACATTCAAATAATATAGTAAGACACAACAATTTGCAATTTCAAGCAGCAAAACAAGCTGTTTTGTAAAATAGCTGGACGCGGATGAGACCGGAAGCCTGACTCATAAAATTTACAAATGGCCGCGCCCATTCTTATAGGAAGAAAAAGGTAGATAGTTCAAGTAAATTTCAAGTTAATTTTAAGAAACATTTAAATGATCAGAAACGTCTATGCTGCTGCATTCTAATGCATATTATCTGATTTTTAACTTCACTACTAAATATTTTAGAAAAAATGTGTCATTCCTTGTTATTCTGAAATGAAAAAACAACGCCCGCTGTCAGAACCAGATAATCATGTTTGATTAGTAAATAAATCATTCTTTTGAGTCGACTGAACTGGTTCACAAATCATATTTAATGACTAATATGATTGCAGTAGTTGATTACTGTTGTACTTTTACTGAAGTAGAATTCAGTGTTGTTTTAGTTTTGAAATAGCATTATAGTTTTATAATATTTTGAATCAAATTAAATTTTTTAATTTAGTTATAATTTTGGTTATTAAGTTAAACTAAATCAAAATGAGAAATGTTGCAAACTAGCTGAAATAAAATGTTTTTTTTGTATTTTATTTATGTAACACTTTATTTTAAGAGCCAATTCTCACTATATTAACTAGTTGCTTATTAGCATTACTAGAATACTGGCAGTTTATTAGTACTTATAAAGCACATATTAATGACTTATTCTGCATTATTATGACCGTATTTTAGAACCGTATTTTACAAGGGGTTGATTCACTCACCCCCTTGTCATCCAAGATGTTCATGTCTTTCTTTCTTCAGTCGAAAAGAAATTAAGATTTTTGAGAAAAACATTACAGGATTTTTCTCCACATAGTGGACTTGGGTTGAAGGTCCATATTGCAGTTTCAATCCAGCTTTAAAGGGCTCTACACGATCTCAGCCAAGGAATAAGGGAAATTTAGGGAAAACAGTTTTGCAATCTCATTTTCTCCAACATCATCAAAACAGTCCAACATTGTCGTTTTACCTTTTTCTGTAAAGGGCGTTTGACTTTCTTTGCACATTCGCTTTGTAAACACTGAATCGGTACTTCTGCATATGTCACTCTTGACCTTTCCAACGTGATTACGCAATGCGTAAAGTCGGGCTAGTGCAAGACAAGAATTTGTAGATAAAAAGTATATAAATGCTTATTATTATTATCATTTTTTTTTCAAAAATGACCAATTGTTTCCCTAGATAAGACCCTTATTCTTTGGCTAGGATTGTGTAGAGCCCTTTGAAGTTGCATTTAAACTGCAATTTGGACCTTCAACCCGCTGATCCCCACTGAAGTCCCCTACATGGAGAAAAATCCTGTAATGTTTTCCTCAAAAACCTTAATTTCTTTGCGACTGAAGAAAGATAGACATGATCATCTTGGATGACAAGGGGGTGAGTAAATTATCAGGAAATTTTATTCTGGAAGTGAACTAATCCTTTAATCCACCCCATAACTAAACTAACCGTCAATAAGCAGCAAATTAGGAGTTTATTAAGGGGAAACTCTGAATTAATAGTTAATGTGATCCCTATTCTAAAGTGTTACCATTTTTTTATAATTTGTTTTTATTTCCGTCAATGTTTATTTCAAGTAATCAAAATGTTTTATGGTTTTAATTTTAGTTTCAGATTTAGATTTAGCTGACTATAATAATCCTGGTAGAAATGTAACATACTTGTATTTTTACTGGAGCAATACTGCAATTTAACTCAAGTACAGGATGTGTGTACTTTATCCACCACTTCATTTTAGTATTTAACGCTGCATCCTGTGCAAAATAACCTAAAAAGATAATAGCACTAAAATAAGACACGTGCACATACAAATCCATCCAGGGTCCACTGCTCTTCTTTGATCTTGCTGAGTGTAGTGGGTGAAGACGCTTTCACATGATACACCAACAGCATCAGACGTGCTTCCTGGCTCTTATAGACACCTATGACAGAGAACAGAGAGCAGACAGCTGTCTACACGCTCCACGTACATGTGTCTCATCCTCTTATTGCTCTCTTCTTGTCTCGGTCACTCTCTCTGTCTCTTTCTAAGCACACACACGAGCGCACGCACTTTCTAGTCTGAACACAAAATAAAAGTATTGACAAGGCCCGCATTACCTAAGACACTGCTCTTTGTCTATAAATACTCCTCGTGATCTAACTGCCCACTCTCTAAACTACAAACAAGAACTTAATTGAGGACACACAGACATGGTTAATGGCACTCTAGCTGATGACTAATCAGTTGATGGTTCGCTGTTGCTCCCATCGTTATGATCATAATACCATTTTGACAAGTCCATTTTTCACATGAGTGACTGGTGGTTTATTCACCTTTATTCACCAGTGATTATTCCTGATAGCCGGCCAATAGCAGTGTCTAAGATTAATTAGATGATGTAAAGCATATGTCATCTTTATCAAGACTCAGTGAGTCTCATGAGTGGAAGAGGAAGGTGGTACAGTCAGTCTAATGATCTAACTCGTTAACGGTCTAGTTTAATTTTACTCGTTTAATTGATGGTCTGAATCTGATTCTGTGATAGCAGGAACACACAGTCCTCATGTTTGCTTCCTCTGTTTGTATGCCTGTATTATAATGCATTTTGTCAGCTCAGTGAATCTGCAGAGTTTAATAATAAACCAACCTGAAAGCAGTAGTTCCATGTTGCTGCTTGTTAATGTGACGTTAACTCTACCCGTGGTTGTATTAAAGCTTGTGATACTCAAAGTCATTGGTTGTTTTCTTCCCTTGTAGTTGTATGAGCCCTTCCAGATGTAGTTAGGGGCAAACACATCGTCAGGAACTGTGAACAAATAAACAAATTAATTACACATTCAATATTATTCATAATAATACTAAAATAATATTATTCAATAGTAGTCATTTCAATCTCTGGACATATATTATGAAATATACAATGCATCTGCATACAGTTAAAGTCAAAAGTTTACATACACCTTGCAGAATCTGCAAAATGTTAATTATTTTACCAAATAAGAGGGATCATACAAAATGCATGTTATTTTAAATTTAGTACTGGCCTGAATAAGATATTTCACATAAAAGACATTTACATATAGTCCACAAGAGAAAATAATAATTCAAAAGTTTCATACACTTGATTCTTAATACTGTGTTTTTATCTGAATGGTTTTTTGTTTAGTGACAGTTAGAAATCTTTCAGGTCCCACAAATTCTTTGGTTTTTCAGCATTTTAGTGTATTTGAACCCTTTCAACAATGACTGTATGATTTTGAGATGCATCTTTTCACAGTGAGGACAACTGAGGGACTCATATGCAACTATTACAGAAAGTTCAAACACTCACTGATGCTCCAGAAAGAAACATGATGCATTAAGAGCCGGGGGTGTAAACTTTTTGAACTGAATATCAGGGTAAATTTATCTTATTTTGTCTTTGTGGGAATATGTAAGAATCTTTTGTAGCTTCTGAAAAAAATAGAATATTTAGGCAAAATAAGAAAAACATACACATCTACATTCTGTTCAAAAGTTTACACCCCTGGCTCTTAATGCATTGTGCTTCCTTCTGAAGCATCAGCGAGCATTTGATACTTCTGTAATAGTTGCATATGAGTCCCTCAGTCGTCCTCAGTGTGAAAAGATGGAACTCAAAATCATACAGTTATTGTTGGAAAGGGTTCAAATACACAAAATGCTGAAAAACCAAATAATTTGTGACCTGAAGAATTTTTCTGAAGAACAGCAGACAGTTTAACTGTTCAGGACAAACAAGGGACTCATTAACTATCACTTACAAAAAAAAAAAACACAGCTGTGGATCATTCAGGTAACAACTGTATTAGGAATCAAGCATATGCAAACTTTTGTACGGGGTTATTTTCATAAATCTAACTATTATTTTCTCTTGTGGACTGTATGTAAACATCTTTCAAGGGAAACATCTTATTCAGGTCAGTACTGAATAAAAAAATAACATGCATTTTGCATGATCTTATTTTGGTAAAATAATTAACATTTTGCAGATCCAGCAAGGTGTATGTAAACTTTTGACTTCAACTGTATATCTAGAAGATGTTATAAAATGGATATTACAATGTATTGTAAACACACAGAAATATACATACTTTAAAATATATACATAAATATATATATTTAATATAAAGTAGTATAAGGTATGGTATATATTTATATTAAATATATGATAATATGATTATATATAATCATATTTATGTACAGTAATATAGCCTCTCATATCTTACTGCTCTAGCAAGGCAAATGATTAAGTCAAACTTAGCCATAATTCAACAAAGTAGTCAGTTTTTCAGTTAAGATATTTATAATGGAGCCAGATAAGAAATAATGTGTTGGCTGGAGTTTTCAGCTAACACGCTCTGAGTCTTTACAAAGGCAGTCAATTTTCCTGTAATCTGCCATTTCAGAACCCAGTAGCTCGAAGGGTTCTTCGTGTCTTACTGATTCTGGGATCCATCAATTTCTGGAAACACGTTGGATATCCAGTTTGTCCGTTCTGTCACGGACTCTAGAAAGTGACTCATATTTGCTGCAGGTGCTCCTGCCCGGAGGAGCCTCATCATTGCACGCTTAAATCTTTGCAGGACACCAGCTTGTCTCCTACTAAATCCTGCTCTCCAAGTATATAAACGTAAAATGCGTAATATGCTCTAAGAAAGTCTGGCAAAGTTCAGTAGGATTATCTTGTGATTCCAGTCGAGTTTCTTGCGGCTGGCAGACTACTTTACTGTCAAACTAACTGGAACCCGTTTTCTCCTCATTAGTCCCCTCCTCCTGGGGCTGTAGTCTGGAATACATCACGGATAGTAACTGTTTAAGGTACCATTGCACTCTGTGGCCAAATAGAGGAGATATTCAGCCAGAATTATGCATCTTAAATGAGGTGCACTTAACACTCATAAGTGGTCTTTCAAATGAAACCCCATTTCGTAATAACAGCGCACCCACCATTTAGCTTCGGACTCGGTGTCCCTGGGACTGGTTTAATAGGCTTTTCGGAGAGTTTGGAGCCCGCTGGGAAAGAAAGAGCAAAAATGAATAAAGGCATTTAGTTTAAAAAAGATTGACAGATCAAATTGGCATCACTTTTATGATTTCATGCGTACAGTAACATCCCCAGGCAACAGTGTGCCTTTCTTCCCTCTCACAAAGAAAAATCAGGTGACTGGAGACAGCAGGGGGGGGGTGACATGGTCAACATATCAAGCAGCATAACTGAACATTCACAAGAAGGCTGTTTAGGACAGAAACACAGCCCCAGAACAGTTTGGAAAAGCTCTGTGTCGACCGCTTGGGAATTTTTAGACAATCACATCTGTTTATGTGCAGTAATTACTGGAAAGCCTGAAGTGTACAGCTGTGTGCACGCGTGGCGGCGTGTGCTGGCTGCTCTGGCAGCGCTCGGAGCTACAGAATGAAGACGAGGCTGATAAAACACTGACAGCACTGCAGCATGCTGGCCACACGCTAGCGCCCCAGCACCCCACCTGGGCACATGCTCACTTGGGCAGGAAGTGCAAAGTCACAGTTATCATAAAGGCAAAATGTCGTCCGGTTTAGCAAAATGTGTGATAATAGAGAATAGAGAGAAATCAATTATACTTTATTTTAAAATGTAAAATTAAAGCTGGTAGGAAGTGAAGTGGGAGAGAGAGAGGGGGTCAGGATCGATACTAGACATGAGACACGAGACACCCGTTGCGCAACAGTGCTGTATATTGGTGCATCCACAAGGCTATCGGCGCTGACATGATTGAGTATTTCTGATGGGAATATTCTGTATGCATGTTATAGAAATGTTAAACAGAAATAGAAAATAGAAGTGTTTGATACCTCGACACACAGGCATCTTCCCAGTCCAGGTTCCATCAGACTTGCAGACCCGGTGTTCAGACCCCCCAGACAAAAAGAAGCCGGTCTGGCAGGTGTAGATGAGCGTGTAACCATAGGAGGGTAGATCCATACCTACTACATCCACATGAGCAGGACTCTCTGGCTGTTTACAGCTGTGGGCTACAAAGGAAACAAAGAGTAATTAAAAAACAGAAACAAAAGAAATGAAAGCGCTATCCAGCAAACAGTCTCGGTCCCCATATAATCAGACTTCAAACTTCAGTGGGCCAAATCAAAATGAAGTTTGAACTTTTAAGACAACATGGCGTGTTTCTTTAGAGAGGATCTATGCTCTCTCGCTCAGTAGCTGACACCGCCACGTTCCTGTGCCTACAAAAGCTGGCGGAGAACCTTGAGTGTGGCAGACGTTGATGCATGCTGGCAGACGGCACTTAAAGGGAGCGCACCTTTACCTGTCACACCGGCAGATCAAACGCAAGCCAATGCTCACTCAGTCATTCCAACAGCTCCACCATCACTATGACTTTGATCAAAAGTAGCCGGGATTGAGGTTTTGGCTCGGTGCACCGGACCCAGTTCTTTTATCCAAGACTTTGATAGGCTTTCTATCCATGATCACTACATCAACGGTACAGCCACAAAAGAAAAGAATGTTACCAGGCAAATAAACTATAAACTATCAGTTAAATTGCTGCAAAATATGGGAGTGCAGTTGTTTAATGCAATAAATTCAGCTAATTTAGTGAGAAAATGTAAATCATTTTGACTAAATAAGAGAGATCATACAAAATGCATGTTATTTTTTTAGTACTGTCCTGAGTAAGATATTTTACATAAAAGATGTTTACATATAGTCCACAAGACAAAAAAATAGCTTAAATTATTAAAATAACACCCTTCAAAAGTTTGAGAACCCTTGGTTCTTAATACTGTGTTTGGTTACCTGGATGATCTACAACACGAGTCCCTTCTGAACACTGTTCTTCAGAAAAATCCTCCAGGTCCAATTCTTCAGTTTTCCAGCATCTTTTGCATGTTTGAACCCTTACCAGCAGTGACTGTATGATTTTGAGATCCATCTTTTCACACTGAGGACAACTGAGGGACTCAAACACAACTATTAAAAAAGGTTCAAACATTCACTGATCCTCTAGAAGGAAACACGATGCATAAACTTTTTGAATTGAAGATCAAGGTAAATTGTTCTTAATTTGTGTTCCGGGAAACATGCAAGTATCTTCTGTTGCTTCCGAAGGGCAGTTCTAAACGGAAAAAAAATGATATTTCAACAAAATAAGAAAAATTTGGACATCTTCATCCTGTTCAAATGTTTTCACCCCCCCGCTTTTAATGCATCATGTTTCCTTCTGGAGCATCACTGAATGTTTGAACCTTTTATTACAGTTGTGTTTGAGTCCCTCAATTGTCCTCAGTGTGAAAAGATGGATTCAATGGAAAACAAGGGATTCATGAACAACCATCACAAAACAAAAAAAAACACAAAAAAAAAACCACACAGAATTAAGAACCAAGGGTTCCCAAAAATTTGAAAGGGGTTATTTGAATAATTTCAGCAATTTTCTTTTGTCTTGTGGACTTTATGTAAACATCTTTTATGTAAAATATCTTACTCAGGGCAGTACTAAATAAAAAAATAACATGCATTTTGTATGATCTCTCTTATTTTGTTAAAATTATTAACATTTTTACAGATTCTGCAAGGGGTTCACAAACTTTCGCATGCCACTGTATGTATGCAGTATTTCTCATTTATTTGTTCTACTGTAGTTTTTTTTGTCCTGTTGCTTTTTTGTCTATATCTTTTTGCATGCCAAAAACTTCCATTGCTATAAATCATATGATACAGCCCACTTGAAGTAAATAAATAAATACTCTGGACAGAGCAAGACACAAAAAAAAAACCAAAACAAAAACACATTATTTCTTTGGAGACGAATCTAGTGGAACGCTAATGGAAAGGACAGCCAGCCATTATCCAATTCTGTGTAAAATAAAAGAGGGGAATGAGAAAGATGATTTAGCACTCAGCCTGACTCTGTGAGTAGCCAACTGCTCTGTGTAAACAAAATTACAGTGCGTAATTACAGAATGATCTCGATTATTCTTGGGGGAAAAAAATGGTGTGATTAGGTGCAAGCACGCAAAAGCTGTTTTATCACAGATTTACAATTAAGTGGGGGGGGAAGCGCTGTGTCTTCCTAGCCATCTCATTCTTTAATTTCCTAATTTTTGCAAAACAATGACAGAACTTTGGGGCAGTGGCATGATGCAAAATGTAATTAGCTTTCGAAAGGCTTCAACTGAATGGCAATCTGTCTTGTGAAATTGGAGGCCAGCTGTTTTCTCGTACTTCAGCCTGCTTTAATGCTGTTGATTTTGGAGCTTCTGTTGGTAAATGGACATAATCCAATCACAAGCCTCGAAGCCCACCGTGAAAACCCACCAGACCTGGGTGAATCATCTTCATCTATTTGTGATTTAAATACCCTGAGGTGATGTCAGGGATGTGCACTGTGACAACAAAGAGCAACCAATTGGTATTATAACCAAACAAACTAAGTGTTTTATTTTTAGAAAAGTAATTAAAATAGATTATTTAAGGAGTTAGTCTGCTTTAACTCTCTAAGAGCACAGACCTTTATCACTACGATTTGTCATTTGATGAAGTGAACCTGGGGAGTGTAGTCAGGGTATCACAACTCGCATATATCAGCCACATAATTCAGAAGCAATTCAACTCAAGTGGCCATTGTGTAAGAAACATTAATCTTCCCTCTTTCAGATAAAATGAGACATTTTGTAAGTGATTCTTTTTTCGTATGGTTGAGTATGTACATCATCAGTTTAAATGAGCCTCAGAGAATCATTATATTGGTCAGACCATTACAGTAGTCTCAGAGTCAACCACAGGTCTGTTTCACACTGCTAGTTCAAGCAATAAGTAATAGCCACAGTGTAACTCGCATGGTGTTTTCACACTGACAGAGTTGCTGCTGTGTAACCAAACTTGTGATTCCTGGGTTACTATGTGGAATATTTCCTTTAATAACAATCATAAAGCATAAAATGGATATCAGGAGTGTGCCACTGAGAATTAATGACATCATTTGATAGTTGTGAAGTCTAATTTATACAAGCAGGGAGTGTCAAATGGTAATCAATCTAACAAACTACAGCTATAAACATCTATATTCAGTCAGAGTAAAAAGAAAGTATAACTTCTATCAAGCCCAGACATCTTTTTCAAAACAATAGGCGTGTAGTTCACTCTAGTACTTTATGTTGCATCATAAAAGCCTACATTGCAAAAGATTGTGTTCGTAAATAGGTTTCTAGTGTATTTTCCACCATATTTTCTTTTGATGTTAATACGAGCACAGAAATAAAAACGTCCTGCTCTCTTCAGGCGAACGACTCCGTTAGACTTAGCAGCACATGATGGATGTTGTGAAATGAACAATCATTATGAATATTAACTTGCTGGAACTGTCATTAGCAGAGTAAAAACACAAAATAACTGGCCATATGGTGTCTCAAATTCATGTTAACTGATATTAACCTCTTATTTATAGAACAACTGGCATTTAATAGCCAGACCTTCAGACTGACGATAGGTCTGGAAACCTTGGCTGCTTTGAATGTCCAAGGACCGCCCAAGAGGCCATATAACTGACAGGTAAAGCAACCAGTCATGTTTCGTTTTGTGCAGTGTCATGTTCCCCACAATAACAGACTGGTATGTAAAATTGATACTGGACGTATTTTAAAATCCAGCATTTAGTTGATTCTGATAAGCGCTAATTGTCACAATTGTAAACATGATGGATTTCTTCTTCTATGAGGTGGTTTGGCATCACAACATCTTTGTTTCCAAGTGTAATGTTAAAGAATGCAACACACAAGTCTCCCAGAAATTCTGTAGAATTCAACCAATCAGATAACGACTTTGAAACTCCTGAAGTGTTTCCAATTTTGTGTGCCATATGTATCAGACGTTCAGCCAACGGCCCGTGGGCGTGACGTCTGAGGCTGAGCCTAATTTAAGTTCAACTAGTTTTGTAGTTTGTGTCAAGTTCAAGACCAGAATAGGGTTGAGTACAAGTCAAGACAAAGTCCAAGACAAGACCAAGACTCGAAATTGTGGTCTTTGACTCAAACTTATAAGGTCCAAGACAAAGAGCATGAAATAATGGGCTCAGACTCAGACTTGATGGCCTAGACCAAGAGCCAAAAATTATGGTCTTGGACTAGGACTTGACAGCCAAGTCCAAAAACAAGAAACATTGGTCTTGGACTCAGACTTGAGGGCCAAGACCAAGAAATTATTGTTTTGGACACAGTGCCAAGTCCAAGACCATATTTTTATATTCTTGGTCTTGTCATGAACTCAGGAGCATGTGGACTTCGTGTGGACTTGAAGTCAACTATCTTCTGGTCTCAGTTTTGACCTGGACTCAAATGAGATGTTCTCGACTACAACTTGTGGACCCATTTCTCTGTAGCTTAATTATACAAATACATTCTGCATTGACCTTTATAAATTAGTCCAAGGGTCCAAGACTAGATCAGACCAAGACCTGAAATGATGGTCTTGGGCTCAGACTTGAGGGCCAAGACCAAAAACAGGAAACAATGGTCATAGACTCAGACTTGAGGGCCAAGACCAAGACCATATTTTCTTCTGGTTTCAGTTTTGACTTGGACTCAAATGAGATGTTCTAGACTACAACACTTGTGGGCCCATTTTTCTGTAGCTTAATTATACAAATACATTCTGCATTGACCTTTATAAATGAGAAACTTAACCCATAAATCTGAATGGGACCAGAATACGGTTGAGTCAGAGTCCAAGACCATGACTTAAAATAACCATGACAAACAGTATGACTTAATGGCCTCAGACTTTGACTTGACAGCCAAGATCAAGAACAAGAAACAATGGTCTTGAACTCAGACTCGAGGGTCAAAACCATATTTTTATGTTCTTGGTAATTATTTATTTTTCATGTTCATGTTCTTGTCATGAACTCAGCAGCATCTGGACTTGAACTTGACTCTCTTCTGGTGTCAGTTTTGACTTGGACTCAAATTAGTTGTTCTCGGCTACAACCCTTGTGGACCCATTTTTCTATAGCTTAATTATACAAATAAATTCAGCATTGACCTTTATAAATGAGAAACTTCACCCACAAATCAGAGTATTAAACCAGATTAGGGAATTAAACCAGAGTAGAGTTGAGTCCGAGTCAAGACAGAGTCCAAGATCAGACCAGACCACAACCTGAAATGATGATCTTGGACTCATACTTATAAGGTCCAAGACAAAGAGTATGAAATAATGGCCTCACACTCTGACTTGATGGCCAAGACCAAGACCAAAAACAACAAACAATGGTTTTGGACTCAGACTTGATGGCCAAGACTAAAAACATGAAATTATAGCAATTATAACTCAGCAGCATGTGGACTTGAACTTGACTCTCTTCTGGTCTCAGTTTTGACTTGGACCCAAATGAGATGTTCTTGTGGACCCATTTCTATACATATACATTCTGCACTGACCTTTATAAATAAGAATCTTCACTCACAAATATAAATAGCCATTTTAACAGGGTCCCATGGACGTGTTAGGGAGTACACTTACGGATGCACTCCGGCTGGGTCCCAGTCCAGGTGAGGTCTGCCTGGCAGAGGCGTGTGGTGGAGCCCTGCAGCAGGTGACCAGGCTGACACTGGAAAGACACCATACTACCAACCTACACAAAAAACACACAGACACAGTATCCCCATAACTCTCTTCTGGAGGCAGATTAAACACAATATTAAACACCTAATACTTGCAGTTTTGAATGACAGTTTCACTCCTGAGGACAGATGCTACAAAAGACTGCGACTACAAAGATGCCACTCGAAATTTCACATCATTCAGGTTCTGCATTCTCGTACGCCATCTGCTTTCCAGACTCGCTCAAATGGATGTGTGCTAATGTCGGGCGGATATTCTCATATATGTACTTACCTACTTTACCTACAGCTAATGTAATCACCAGTACATGCACTTAGGAGGCATTTGTGACCTCCTTTTCAGACCACTAGTGATGTAAAGTGGCACTTATTTCTATAATATATGGTAGGGCTCCTCATGTGAATGTGGCTAATGTATGTTATAACAAGCAAGGACATGAGACAAAAAAATGTTGCATATAAACCAGTGGGCACAGTGCATTAGCACACATACGAAGGGAAGTAAAAAATTAAAGCGTGGCATGTGAGCTTAGCACAATAATTGATTAACATGTCCCCGCTCACTGTGAACACGGTTGATGAGCCATAGACACTGGCGCTTATCTGGGGTGCGCGGTATCTCCTCGCAGCGACTCCAACATCATTAAGTCCCGGAAAGCAGAAGAGCTTGACTGGCTCCTTTTTTTTTTTTTCGAGCCCAGACAAATGATTTACGAATATAGAAAGGATGATATTTAGCCGTTCATGAAGCCTCTGCAGGGCTTGACCTCTGATACTGTAACGACTTGAATTCTTAATGCCAGCACATCTTGGCAATAAACGCTGTTCCTCAGCAGTCTCAGAGTTTGTGTTTTTCTCTCCTCATGTCTCCCTCAGCTCACCCCTCTGTCCTGCTCCCCTGACAAAACATAATCAGATTCATTTGCACTACTGAGAAGTATTTTTTTTGCTCTTTTTGAGTGGTTCTGTGGTGTTATTACATCCATGCATACATTTCACCGCTCCTCAAGTGGAAATGTCTTGAGAGGTCTTAATAATATTTTGTAGTGGATGTGAGGGAATGGAGGGCCTACACTGAGTAGTCTGAAGTGTCTTTGAGAAAAGCCATCAATCATTCTTTGAAAAGATCGCTTTCGTGGAAGAATGAGGGAAGATTTTAAATCTTTATTTGAAGGCAAATTTGTGTTTCAACTATTAATTTTAAGACTAAAGAAACAGTTCACCTAAAAATGAAACTGTTATTACAACCCCTGTATTAATTTCTTTCTTCAGTGAAATAAATGTAGATCTTCGGCAGTGATGACTGTGAATAAAATGGTTTGCTGCTGTGAAAAAGGCAAAAAATTCTCTATATTCCATGTCATCTGAAGCTGTAGTTTCAGGTTGTAATAACATAAAGGATAATATCTGATTATTTTTTCCTTTAAAAAGCAGTGGTTCTCAACAAGGTGGTCAGGCATTAAAATAACAAGTATTGTGTTATATATATTTTTTTTTGAAGAATTATAAAACTAATTTCTAGACCTGGAAAAGTCATATAAATTAACAACATCTTATCTTCCCATCTTATCTAACTCTTTGTGCAAAATTAATATTACTTTTTATATAAAATAATACATTTCAGAGTAGTTAGTTCATATTACTGCTTATTTCTTAGAATTGTGGTTTGTCCCTCATTAGCTTTAATGAGAGCAGCACACAAGCTGACATGAACTCCACATGATTTCTATTATAAATGCAGTCATCCTGCTACCTTAAAGCCAAAGGTCCTGTTGAGAGAGCCATAACGGGGTGTCCCAGGGTTCTCACAGGTAGTACGAGTTGGCTCTGAAAAAAAAGGAAGAAGAAAGACAAAACAAATGAACACCCAGTCACATTCTTCTTCTCAGTATCTTCTTCTCTGTCACAACTGAGGCAGTTTCTTTTTCACCACCACAACAGCATAACAGCATTTCAGCTCTCTTAAATACGAGCTACATCGCTCTTCATGAGCCCAAACACATCTCTCAAAGCAGCGCTAGGACTCCGCTTGTAGTGATTGTTATGGGGCCTGTGTGTTTATGTAAGTGCTGCAGCAGTGTCGTAACAGTTGTTTTTTATGGTGGGCTGATGGAGACGCAGCAGGGGGCAGTGTTGCTGCAGCAGTGCATCTGCTACGACACAGCTGTGCTGCTCTGTAATTGGGATGTAGAGCACATTTTTGAGCTGACGCAGAGACCCTTGATTCAATGCAGGCGTGCAAATGACAGGACAACCTGCAAGGCTTACACAACCAACCCCTTTTCCATGCCGTTTCTTGAGCATGGAGCTTCTAATACTGAGTCAGCACACAGAAAATATATGACTGCATTGCCATATTGAGAAAAGTGTTGCAGACAGTGTTCGTTTTGCTTTGAAGGAAGAGCCCACCAGGAGGCCAAAAAGTATCAAGTAGAAACTAGTACATCGGATTTACTGACTCGCATCTTCTCACATCTATGATTTTTTTTTTTACAAGTATTAAAAATCAGACACCACAAGAGATACATGTTTAGAAACAAAAACATTAATAGACAGTTGAAAAACAAATGATATAATATAACACAATAAAATATGACATTGACTATGTGGTAAAATTCTTAATTTGGGTTTCTAAATGTCTCTGATTGTTTCCAGCTCTTGGTCACCAATATTGCGCTGCACAAAACACACTCAGGTCAGCATAAACCTGTCCTCGCAGCAAGTGACCTGTGTTTATTGTTGCTTGGATCATATTTTCTTGTACTCTAAGGTAATGTCACACAACCTGTTCATTTCACCATCTGCCTAATTTCTCAGCTTCTACCAACTGACAGATGAATCTGCAACTGGACGCACAATTTTTTACCTAAAGGGGTCATGAACTGCCTTTGTTACTGTTCTCTAAGGTCCACTTATAATGTTATTAAGATTTTGACATCAAACAACATTATCTAAATTAAACATAATATAGAAGTAATAGGCAATTTTCTCTCCTGCTTTTAACCCCCCTCAGCAGAGTGCTCTATTTGAATAGGTGTGGTGGATTGTAGACTTGGAAGTAAACGCCTGCTGCTGTGATTGGCTAACAGCATACATTCATTCCTCATAGATGGATGCTGCTGTGATTTAGGTTTAAAGTGCATAAATAACTCAGTACATATAAAATGATCTGTTAGAAGAGACAAAGCAATAGTGACCATGTAATGAAAACAGTTACTCACACTTTTGTTGCGACATCACTGTTGGATCCAATATGGGGGCACAGCATTGCCTTTTAGTTTCAATCTTTTTGAAAAGCCCGCATTGAAATGTGTCACTTCGGTGATAAGATAAGGATAAGGGAACAAGCATTGCGTCACTGACGCTATAGATAATTGTAAATTAATCTGTGGTAAAATGAAGTAAACAAAGGGCTGAGTTCTTACTGACGCAGTCTGGACCTTCATAAAAAATAAAGTTCATCCACTCTTTCCTAATGTTGGGATCAGAAGAAAGGCAATGCAAAAGACTGATTTTCCGTCCTGAGCATCCTGTGATTTTCAGAGCCATTTTTATTGTTTGGTTTCTGCATAGACCTGCACGTTTACCTCTCTGGTTAAAGGAGAAGTCCACTTCCAAAACAAAGATTCACATATAATGTACTCACCCCCTTGTCATCCAAGACGTTCATGTCTTTCTTTCTTCAGTGGTAAAGAAATTATGTTTTTTGAGGAAAACATTTCTGCATTTTTCTTCATATAATGGACTGATATGGTGCCCCGATTTTGAACTTCCAAACTGCAGTTTAAATGCGGCTTCAAATGATCCCAAATGCAGCTGTAAACGATCCCAGCCGAGAAAGAAGGGTCTTATCTAGCGTAACGATCGGTTATTTTAATAAAAATAATACAATTTATATACTTTTTAATGCCAAACACTCGTCTTGTCTTACTCTGCCTGGACTGTTTTTGCTCCGGTTCATGACAGTTAGGGTATGTGGAAAACTCTAATCTCATGTTCTCCCTCAACTTCGAAATCGTTTTGGAAGTGGACTTCTCATTTAACACAATGCGTAGATTGGTGGGCGGGGCTTAACAGGCAGCGATGTCGATCTTCTTCTGTGGAGGCGGTGCTTATCCACACGATTACATCATAGAGTAGAACATTCCAAAAGCTGTCGTTTTGGGAGGCTGCCTTCAATATAAGCTGTTTTTAGACTAACAACAAAGTTTTGAGTTCTGAAACATGCAGGATGTTTTCATAGTACAATGACCTATTATATGTCAAAAGATTAAGGCAATGTTGGTTTCTCAGTTCATGACCCCTTTAAATGCACATTTTTAAGGTTAGTTGAATTTGATTATTTATTTAAATGTGGACTCATCTCAATTAACACCAGTAAAGTATGGAGCGCCGCAAGGATCTGTCTTAGGCCTGCTGCCATTTTCAACTTACACGCTGCCCCTTGGTAATGTTATTAGAAAACATGGGATTAGTTTCTATTGTTATGCTAATGATACTCAACTGTATATTTCAACAAGACCAGATGAAACTTCTAAATTATCTAAGCTAACAGAGTGTGTTAAAAATGCAAAAGATTGGATGACTAACAATTTTCTCCTATTAAATTTGGATAAGACAGAGATATTACTTACTGGACCAAAAAAAACAGTACATATAATCTCTTAGATTACAATTTGCATCTAGACTGATGTACTGCTACCTCCTCTGCTGTCAAAAACTTGTTATATTAGACAGAAACGTGTCTTTTGAAAATCATATTTCACAAAAACGGCATTCTTCCATCTTAGAAACTTAGAAACACTGGCTTCCTATTAAGTTCTGTATCAGTTACAAAATATTACTACTTATAAGGCCCTAAATGGTTTAGCTCTTGTGTACCTAACCAGTCTTCTATCACACTACAATCCATCACCGAACACGTGAGAAGAGACGATGGCAACCCCTCTGAAGACCTCAGATGATGCAAACCCTGAACCAATATACAAAACTACCAAATTTTCCTACAAGTTCGATTGCAACATATAATCATTGCTGTTAATAGTGTTCACCGTTTGTTTGAATACATGTCATTAACTAACTGCATGATTATTTTCTGTACATTTCTGCCATATGGATATCACCTTGACATATTCACCACTGATAAGCTACTTGTAAATGTGATGTAGAAACTTTAATTTTCTGTGAAGCTGTATCGTCATCAGTGCTATAGAAATAAACATGAATTATTTGAGTTTAACCTCGTCTGTGGCACCGAACTAGACTACATGGGGTTTATCTCAGTCAGTGAGAACAGCCAATAGGATTCATTCAATAAGAATTGTTGTGTATGAATATGTAGTGGCCTTTTAGAGCACTTAATTTCCACCCCCCACCACGCTATATTTCTTTTTCATGGTGTCTTCGAGGGTGTAATATGAGGCCATAATAATGCTCCATTGAAAGCGCTAAATGATTATACCTGCTTTGGGGCGATGGCTGACATCTTCTGTTGGCACAATTCACTAAATGCTTAAAACGCCAATCAGAGCTTATCCAAATCTCCTGCTGGCTGTTCACGGCTCCTCAATAATGGCCTCACAGAGTTGGGACCATTTATTCAATTACTTGCTCAATTAAAAACAATTATCGATGTATTTATTGACGTTAGGAGAAGGACTCCCTCATGGATATATAAACTGAGGGGTTTAATCAGATAAACACTGTACTTAGGGGGACAGTGAGAAGAGTCTTTGTTAATGAGACATGAAGAAATGGATGAAGATAATACAGCCATAGGCCAGTTCATACGCAGAGAAGGAAAAGTAAAGAAATATGGTATGCATGTATACTTAAATTGGAATACTGTTTGAACTAACTCACATGACTCTATATTTTAAAAGAGACAAACAATTCTTTGTGAATGATAACTTTGATTCAGCTCACATCAGTCTCTGTGGTGTCTCACGCAATTCAAACGCACCCTAAAGCAGCTTTAAAGAGATCAGTGCCTTAATACCCTCCAGTAAGGGAACCAGGGGGTGAAAGTAACAAGGGAAAAATCTGTAAGGGTAGAATGCGAAATAAACCCTGGGAGGAACAAAGACTTAAAACTTGAAGCTTAAGTTCCAACTCAAACGGGAAGTTTAACTATAGACAACTAAAGTTATCTACACTAAAAGTCAGGAACAGAAAATAGTCCTGCAAATCAGATTTATATTACACAAACAGTATAAAGATCTATATAAACAGCATGGATCTAAATTTGAGCAACGTCAGTATGTTCTTTTAGTTTTTTTTAACAATAAATAAAAAACATTTTTAAACTCAAGTTGAAAAAAGTGATAAATAGCAGCATTTAAATAAAATTGTGCTAAAAATGGAGTTAAAAATGATGAATCTGTAATACTTAGAGTTCATTATACCTAATGCATTAACTAATTTTAACAGGATTTATTAATCTAGGTTTATGTTAATTTGAATATACTGCTTCTCATTGTTAATTCATGCCTTTACATTAATGTTAATTTATACAACTTGAAAGGCTAAAATGTATATGTACTATATAGAACTTAACATTAACTAAGATTAATAAATGCTGGGTATTTATTAGGTACATGCCTCAGTGCACCTGTGTTTGAGGAGGTCCATGGGAACTGAGCCGAGAAGCAGAGGACAATAACTTTACAGCAGCTGCCACTGCCAGCCGTCAAGAACTGAGTTTGTCAAATTGAAGTTTCTCATGCAATTTTGTTTTCCCTGGCCTTTGTTCCAAACTTCATACTCTCTACACGTCTGCCAACTGTTCCCACTTCCCTTGTTCTGAGGTCACAAAAAGGAGTGGCTTCGTTCTTTCCCACCATAATTGTGTCAATACAACATCAGGCCTGATTGGAACAGCACTGGCCTGGGTGGCCAGGGCTGTGGGAGGGCATTGATTTCTTTGGGGTTGTTGTTGCTAAATAATTTTGAGCTTGTTTGTGCACTGGGCGAAAAAAGGGGTTTTCGTTGTGGGCGGTAATCGCAGGACTCAGCAGCCAGAGCTACTGGAAAGTGTTATTTGAAGCAAAACTTGAAATTCTGGCCAGCCACCTAGCTTTTGCTGAACTGAACCATGAAACCATAAAGAGACAAATGACTTAAGTGACCATAATTGCTTCTCGCTTAGCCAAGTTGGATGCAGTGGTCAGCTTCAGCTGGCTGAATATCTGGTTTTAGCATTATTAGGTTTTGATATACATACTTATAATAATTATTATGGCAGTCTGCTTCACTGGGAATTTAACATATGGTTTAAACATGCAAACTGTGTCAGTATAATTGATTTACCTATACAGCGAGGCTGGGATCCACTCCAGGTGCCATCAGCCTGGCAAATGCGTGTAGTACTGCCTACTGGGATGTAGGGAGCCATGCAGCTAAATGACACCTCGGACTGGTAGATGAAACTGCGGCCTTCTCTCGAGCCAAAAGCTGGGATTCCAGGATCTCCACAGAACTTAGCTATAATCACAGAGATCACAAAGAAACACTTAGTTAGTCATGAATGAGGCTGACAGCTTCTTCTCAGAAAGAGAAAAAAAGTGATGTAAATACAGTAATGTGAGGTATATTTAAAAGCTCTGAAATGTGATGTTTAGTGAAAAATCTGCAATATACACATATTGGCTACCATTAGTTCATTCATCACACTCGAAATGGAAGGTCAAAATAGCAGATTGCATTGTGGGATATAGCATCAAGCTGTGTGCTCTGATAAATGTATACTGCAAATTTTGGCAAATGTAGCAGGCGGTCCAGTGTTTTTTGTGGCTTTTGTAAAAATGTGAATATTGTAAAATACCGTCATGGCTTAAAATAACTTTTTTTTTATTTGAATATATTTTTTTATTTGAAAATATTCTTGTGAACATGCATCAAAGACTGACAGCAAAGAGAAGATATTGTTGAATAAAGTCATTATTTTTGTTTTCTTTGTGCACAAAAGTATTCTCGCTGCTTTATAAAATTAAGGTTAAACCCATGATGTCACATGGACTATTTTAACAATGTCCTTACTACCTTTCTGAGTCTTGAACATGTCAGTTGCATTGCTGTCTTTGCAGGGTCAGAAAGCTTTTGGATTTCATCAAAACTATCTTAATTCGTGCTCTTAGGGGTCTTACGGGTTTGGAACGACATGAGAGTGAGTAATTAATGACAGAATTTTCATTTTTGCCTTTAATTGACATTTATTTAATCTTTTGTAACATTATACAGTTGAGGTCAAAAGTTCACATACACCTTGCAGAATCTGCAAAATGTTAATTATTTTTCCAAAATAAGAGGGATTATACAAAATGCATGTATAATCCTTATAAAAATTACGCTGTTAAAAAGTTTACATATGCTTGATTCTTATTACTCTGTTGTTACCTGAATGATCGACAGCTGTTTTTTTTTTTTGTTTAGTGACAGTTGTTCATGAGTCCCTTGTTTGTTCTGAAAAAGTTAAACTGCCTGCTGTTCTTCAGAAAAATTCTTCAGGTGCCACAAATTCTTCAGTTTTCAGCATTTTTGTGTATTTGAACCCTTTCCAACAATGACTGTATGATTTTGAGATCCATCTCTTCACACTGAGGACGACTGAGGGACTCATATGCAACTATTACAGAAGTATCAAATGCTCGCTGATGCTTCAGAAGGAAACACAATGCATTAAGTCGGGGGGTGTAAACTTTTTGAATTTGAAGATCAGGGTAAATTGAACTTATTTTGTCTTCTGGAAAACATGTAAGTATCTTCTGTAGCTTCTGAAGAGCAGTGCTAAATAAAAATATCCATTCTGTTCAAAAGTTTACACCCCTCGCTCTTGCATCGTTTTTCCTTCTGGATCGTCAGTGAGTGTTTAAACCTGAGTTTCATAGAAGTCCGTCAGTTGTCCTCAGTGTGAAAAGATCACTAAACTATCACAACTATGACTAAACAAACAAACAAACAAACAAACAAAAACAGCTGTGGATCATTCAGGTAACAACACAGTATTAAGAATCAAGGGGATGTAAACTTTCAAACTGGGTCATTTTTATATATTCTATTATTCTAATATAACTATTATTTTCTCTTGTGGACTATATGTAAACATCTTTTATGTGAAATATCTTATTCAGGTCAGTACTAAATAAACAATAACATGCATTTTGTATGATCCCTCTTATTTTGGTAAAATAATTAACATTTTGCAGATTCTGCAAGGTGTATGTAAACTTTTGACCTCAACTGTATGTCTTTAATGTCACTTTTGATCAACTTCATGCATCCTTGCTGAATAAATATATTCACTTCTTTATAAAAAAAAGCACACTGACCCCAAACTTTTAAATGCTAGAGTACATATTATATGCTGCAGGAATAGTAAGAATAATATGCTATTATGCTATTCTGAACATAGCCACATGAAACTGGGGGAAGTCCCAACTTCTGTGGTAAATGTTATCCATTGCCCTGCCACTGTCAGGCAAACAATAGGTCTCTGGAGGGAAAATCAATCACATGGTTGACGTCACCAGCTGACTGATCCATCATAAATATGCTGGTCAGACTACTGTGCCTGAGATCTAGCACTACAAACTTGACTTTTCTTGATGAATTATAGATATGCTGTCAAGATATAAAATGAAAGTGGAAAAGAAAGAGAAGGAAAAAAATCAGTACGCTGACAAAGTCAGAGGTATGCTTTCTTTTTCAAGCATTTTTTTTTTTTTTTTTAACATTGCCTGCTTTTGTTCCATGCGAGAGCTAAAACAAGGGTACCTTTGTGATAGCTTTTTAAACTTTAAATTCTCATACCATGTCTGGACGTTCTTCATCTTAGACATTACATAGCACTGTACTGAAACAGACTGATATCCCACCATGCTAAGTCCACCTTGTCTGGTGTTCTAAACAAATATTTCTATCTAATCCAGCAGATCTCATTTTTGACCTATATGTTCTCATTCAGTGATGATCCAATCAATCAGTGTGTGAACATGACCTCCTTGTCAACAGCAAGTAGATAAGTTGCAGACATAAAGCAAAGTATGAACTTTCTGCAGTTTTTTGGGAAATGTTGGCATGCATAGGGTTGCAAACACCCACAGGGATGAAGCAGTCAGTTTGATTAATATTAATAGAGTAGTACAGTACTCACGCAAGCACTGGGGCACCTCACCACTCCATGTACCATTGCCCACACAGGTGAGAATAGCAGGAAAAGAGAGCTCATATCCTGGGGAGCAGCTGTAACTCACGCTGGTGCCCCACTCAAAGTCACGTCCCTCCAGGAGGCCATTCGAGATTGGTGGTGGAGCTGCGCAGGTAACGGCTATAGAAAGAAGTTAAACAGAGGAGAGTTAAGTTCATACTTTAGAATAACATGTCTAACAGAAATAGAATGTAACCAGAATTAAATAAAGCACATTTGTCTTGATTTCCAGTAAAAAATGTCTTAACATCCTTAAAATAAAACAAATGGGATGGGTTTCCAGAGCTTTTTTTATCCTTTTTTTAATATGCGGTTTGCAGTTTATGCAAACTTTTTACTAACAACTAAGAAATAAATGCAGTTTAAAACTCTATATGATATGATTTATTTCTAGCAATAAACATTAAATAAACATAATTCTCCATAGGAGGTACAGTTGAGGTCAAAAGTTTACATCCTCCTTTCAGAATCATTAAAAACATTAATTATTTTACCAAAATAAGAGGGATCATACAAAATGCATGTTATTGTTTATTTAGTACTGACCTGAATAAGATATTTCACATAAAAGACGTTTACATATAGTCCAGAAGAGAAAATAATAGTTGAATTTATAAAAATGACCCTGTTCAAAAGTTTACACCCCCTTGATTCTTAATACTGTGTTGTTACCTGAGTGATCCACAGCTGTTTTTTTTTTTTTTTTTTTTTTTTTTATTGTTTAGTGATTGCTTAGTGTTTTTCACGAGTCCCTTGTTTGTCCTGAACAGTTAAACTGCCCGTTGTTCTTCAGAAAAATCCTTCAGGTCTCACAAACTCTTTGGTTTTCCAGCATTTTTGTGTATTTGAAACCTTTCCAACAATGACTGTATGATTTTGAGATCCATCTTTTCACACTGAGGTCAACTGAGGGAAAAACCATGCATTAAGAGCCGGGGGGGTGAAAACTTGTGAAATGCAGAATGCAGATGTGTACATTTTTCTTATTTTGCCTACATATCATAATTTTTCATTTAGTACTGCCCTTCAGAAGCTACAGAAGATAGTTACATGTTTCCCAGAAGACAAAATAAGTTACATTTACCCTGAGGCCCCATCTTTTCCAATAACTGCCCGCACAACTCTGTGAGGTAAGTCCTCTTCCCCAGTTATCAGTCCTCAGATACCACATGAGCCCTTAAAATCAATCACATTCTACCAGACAGGAAGCCAATGCCTTGCTCAAACGGGCACTCATGATGACACATGCCCCCACTTATGGTGCAACACCCCAGTACGACGCTCACGTACACAAACACACACTCTTCATACCAAGGTAAAGTTCTAGCCAGACGGTGATTACTGCCTGCAAAAACTACGCTTTGACTGCTTCTTTATGAGCTGATTGTGTTGTCTTCGCTCAACTCATGTTGATAGAACCAATAAACTTCTAACAAAGCCCATTGTTGTATTATTAATCAGAATCAGTGTTGGCATCCTTTAAAGAGGCCTGGACCAGATTGGAGCTCCTAAGCTGATGAATATTTCATACATACCATACACAACTGCAGGAAAGAGACAGAAGGGACACGCACACACTCAATGTCAGGATCCTCCCCGCACCTGAAGCGTTTGACAGAGGTGGGAGTGGTTCTTTTTTGAGTGAACTCACTTAAGCTTGCATATTAATGGCTCCGAGAGACAGAATATCAGTTCAGACCGAGGATATGAAGTTCAAGGCTCGTCAGATATGTATGCACAACGTGTCCTTTAAGAGACGGGAGGAGGCCGCTGCCTTCAGAAATAAATGAGACATCTGTGTCTATCTAAATGAGCTTACGAAAATGGCATTCGAGGCCAGGGCACTGGTGAGGATCACAAATGCATCGTCCATAGGCCTACCTGGAATTCAATTTCAGATCACTTCATATATTCCTTCCCAGTTCATCTCCTGGCTGTAGGAAGATGACAGGAGTCATTTGTGAAATTAATTACGAGAAATGCAAGGGCTCATAGGTCAAAGCTGATTATAATAATGGGGACAACACAGCCCTTAAGGGGTGAACGCTCAGTCTACAAATGTGTTTGTGTTCCCGTCGTACGACTGTCATTTGTCAAACAGCGTGATTGGTTGATAAAACATGAATGTTTACCATTCACTGTAGCGCAATCGCACAAGAAAAGATGACCTACAACAGGGGATAAACATTCCTCCCCCTCTTTAGCTCTACATTTCAAACAAGACATCCATCACAATGCAGAAGACACAAAGCTGGAAGACCTCAACTCACTCTGGGGGAAGCATCTGTGCGTCTAATGCTTGGGGCAGTTGGGGCCAGATGTTCAGATATATAAGTGAGCGAACAATCTCAGGCCTTGCATTTTGAACAATAAAGCTCTTTGGCTTTACTAGGCAGAGAAAATGCTAGAGTAATGTGTTAATCTTGGGACGATGAAGCCTGGGTGTGGGAGTAATGGGAAATTAGGAAACACTTTACAGTAAGATTTGATTTATCATACTAGTTTGATGCATTAAAGGAATACTTCACCCAAAAATGAAAATTCTGTCATTAACTGCTCACCCAAAAACCCATAAGACCTCTGTTCATCTTCAGAAGACAAATTAAGATATTTTTAATGAAATCCAAGAGTTTTCTGACCCTGCATAGACAGCAACACAACTGACGCATTCAAAGCCCAGAAAAGTAGTAAGGACACTGATAAAATAATCCATGTGATGACAGTGGTTCAACCGTAATGTTATGAAGCTACGAGAATACTTTTGTGTGCAAGGAAAACAGAAATATTGACTTTATTCAACAATTTCTTCTCTTGATCTTCATTTCAGCTGCATTGCTGTCTTATCTTATATCTTAATTTGTGTCCCAAAGATGAATGAATGTCTTACAGCAGGGGTCACCAAACTTGTTCCTGGAGGGCCTGAATGTCCTGCGGAGTTTACCTCCAACTGTCCTCAACACACCTGCCTGGAAGTTTCAAGTATACTTAGTAAGACCTTGATTAGCTGGTTCAGGTGTGTTTGATTAGGGTTGGAGCTAAACTCTGCACCGGGTCTGGTGACCCCTGTCTTATGAGTTTGGAAGACATGAGGGTGAGTAATTAACCGTTCCCAGACAGCTTGATTGACAGGCGATCTGACCAGTCATAACACAGAATCTGCCATTTTGTCCAATAAACAAATCAGATAGGAAAGTAGATTAACTTTGGTGGACTTAAATTTGAAAAATGGTGTGTATTGATGTCTTTCTTGCTAAAGTTGAAATAAAATACATTCATATTTATCTCGTTTTTTAAGTAAATAAGAAAAGACAATTGGTTCATGTGTTGATTGATCTAACAAGGCAATACAGTGATCTGTCACGAGACATTAAAAGAGCCATAAAACTGTATAACCCCTTTAAGTAATAAATACTGTAAATGCTATTTATTAATATATTTTGCTATATTAATATATATTACTATTCATTGTTAATGCATATTTGTTCATAGTACATTAACAAATGTTCATTTATTCAATTTAAAATAAATAAAATTAAAAGTGGTTCTCAACTAGGGGGTCAGTGCCTTCTTGGGGGCTTCAGGATGACATACAGTACATTTTGTTCGTATTTATTTATTTATTTAAACTAAATTCAAATGTTAAAATAAAATGAAATTAAATCAAATCAAATTAAATTAAATAATAACTATTTTTAGCTAAAGAACAAAAAAATCAGAATCTTGTATTTTCTGGAATTACAAAAATCAGAATGGTTAATCATTTTTAATTTATCAACACTCCCAGTTTCTGTTAATAAACATAATATTTTAAACTGTACTAATTAGTGCAGAGATACCAGAGAAAAATCTTTGAATATTGTGTTGGACAATTATAAGCCTTCAAGTCAAAAAGGTTGAGAATCACGTCTGTAAAATGATTTTTAATCGTTATTTCATAATACCTAACACTTGAACTAATGTAAACAAATTGAACCTTCTTGTTAAATGTTACCACAATTTATTATAACTATTAATTTTCATGATAAAATATGTTTTACCTTTGCAGAAAGGCACAGGGGCGTTCCAGGTACCATTTCCGGTACAAGTGATGGTGGAGAAACTCTCGGTTTCCATTGTATAGCCAGGCTGGCACACAAAAGTGATGTTTTGTCCAATGGTAAAGTCCTCACCATATCTCAGCCCATTCGCTGGCACTCCGGGCTCTCCGCAGTTGATCACTGAAAAGTAAAGATCACACTTACAATATTCATAGGCCAAAACAAAATACTGTGTTGAGTACAATGCGCTAATAGTCTCTATTTGAGCTAAAAGTCTGGGCAATTTACAATCTGCCAAACAACAGCAGTGTAGATCTTTATTCAATATCTAATACAACTCATCAGATGGCAATCATAGCCTTTTGTGGAAATGTGATTGAAGCTATCGAAACAAACCTTGGGAAGCCACGTTCACAAATCATCTTTAACAACTCATTTACACTACAGCAATCTTTAGGACCCCTGGCTTTTTATGTGAAATGATAGATCTTGTTATTATGTAAAGAAATCAATAGTACCACGCAAGCAAGGCTCCCGTCCCACCGGCGTCCCCGAGGTGCAGCTTTGAATCAATTCCACAGATCTTTTACAATTATCATTCCTTCCAATGGATAAATAAGAGGAGGTCGGATTGGAATGATGTGAGAAAGAATTCGGCGCCACCGGAATTCTGATGCAACAAATTTGTGGCTTTGCACTTTACTGTGCCTGACAAAACCTTGTTCGATCGGTGCATTTATTTAATTATTTCCCTGACGCAACATCTTAATTTCCTCTATTGATTTATGGTGGACCATTACTTATTTGTCACCCTTGAGTTGCCATACGTTTTGTGTCTTTTGAAAAAGGACGGAAAATGATGTTTTGTAAAATCCATCAGCGGCCTCGCACATAAACATGTCAGCTGATGGTGAGAAATGGCTAACGCTAAATGCTAATGTGACTCCTCCCTTGGACACAGCCATGTATCACCGCTTTTGCCCCACTCAATAAACACATGTAGCGCTGCATCAATCAGAGCTGGTTTGGTGCACCACCCATATAATTCCAGTCAACAGTATGCAGGGAATACGCCCACGTTTAAAGGTGAACGTTTGAGAGCATTAAAGGATGTGATTATGGATGATAATGCCAACTTACCTGGACACATTAAGCAGGCTAAGCTGTTTTATTGTGTTGTGTGACTCTTCATCATTACTCAAACAACTACTACCGTGAGAGTTTTTAATCAACTAGATATGTAAGCGTTTCATCACTCACAAATTGAGCTGAAATAGATTCAAATGATTCAAAGCGTGAACCGTACATTAATCATGAGCAAATATAATGCTGGAACTAATAGCTATTCGGCTACTGGTTAACATCATCAAATAGTCCATTTGACCTAGAAGATATTGATGCTTTTAAATAAATGATTACTAAGACAAACATTTTTCTTTGGAATAATATGTAGGGGAGAGTAGGATAAGATGAGCCATTTTTTACTTACGTGGTCGTTTTAAATGACCAGAATGTATCTATGACAAAGGGTTCTGAATTATTGCTTCTTACTAAAAAAATTGTTAGGGCGTAAGTTGACCCGAGTCAGTGGGTAAGATAAACCATCTGGGTGAAAACTGACCATCTGACTGAATCTGATTCAATGTGAAATTTTAAAGCTAATATAACCTTATTTAAAAACTACCTTACTAATCAAATTTCATTTTCAAATGAAGTTTATCAAACACCAAAGTTTTAACCTTCCCAAAAACAGACTAAACAGTGAGTCTGTTGAGTAAAACGAAATAAAAACTGAATTAGAATGAAGGAATAAATGTCACTGAAACTAATAAATATTTCAGTTAAAAGATTCTTGGCATGATAGCTTTTCTGCAATGTTGAACAGAGCATTAGCGACTACAGGTGGAAAAATGTATTTGATTATATTGTGATGAAAAGCATCTTCTGGCTCTCAGAGAAGAATTTGGTGCACTTGTACACTGTCCCTATCAAATAAGCTGCAAACAATATGCGTGTATATATATATATATATATATATATATATATGAGATAAACTAAACCAGTTGCGTAATATCACATTAAAATAGCAGTTTACCCTTCAGAGATTTAACTTAACTTCAGTACCTTATGGTAAAAAAAGTGTTGGCTCAACTTACCCCACAGCATTTGGCTCACTTTGCCCCACAGCTGGCATTTTGGAAAAAAACTAGCTAGCTTACCAAATTCAGGCAAATACTTTGATTTGCATAGGTTCATATGTTGCTAAACGACCTATATGCATCATAAATATTTGTATATATGTAGGACGATTTTAAAGTTAAGGGAGAACATGAGATTTTTCGACATACCCTAACTGTCATGAACCGGAAAAAACAGTTCAGGCAGAGAAATACAAGACGAGCGTTTGACATTAAAATGTATATAAATTGTATAACTAGATGAGATCCTTCTTCCTCGGTTGGGATCGTTTTCAACCACATTTGGGATTGTTTGAAGTCGCATTTAAGCTACATTTTTGAAGTTCAAACTAGGGGCACCATATAAGTCCACTATATGGAGAAAAATCCTGAATCCTGAAAAACCATAATTTCTTTGTGACTGAAGAAAGAAAGACATGAACAGCTTGGATGACACAGGAGTGAGTACATTATCTGTCAATTTTTGTTCTGGAAGTGGACTTCTCCTTTAAAGCAGGGGTGTGGAACATTGGTGTCCCTGCAGAGTTTAGCTCTAATCACACCTGAACAAGCTAATCAAGGTCTTCAGGATCAGGTTGGAGTCCTGCTAAACTCTGTAGGAACACTGGCCCTCCAGGATCAAGTATCCCATAAGTAACCCACCCCTGTTTTAAAGTAAATGGGTGGCTTCCACTCCTCCCACGTGTTTCTCTTTTTCACAGTCTGGCAGAAATTATGTTTGATTCCAAAACACATGGTCACATGATAGTAAAAGTGTACAGTTGCCTAGATACAGGGGGTGGGTCAACTTACCCACTGGCTCAACTTACCCCACTCTCCCCTACCTATGAATCAGGGGTGGGTGATACACTGGTAGACATGATTAACCAGTACAAATCTGGAGATTTTGGACTATCGCTTTCATCACGGTTACACGCTCACGTGATGTAGGTTGGTATGTGGTCACGAAAACTTTGCGGTTAAAGTGATTTTAAAGCACTGAAACAATAGCAGCCAAAAAATACCATTTCGCTACATGCGCGTGCTGTCTGAGTGACTATTTCTAAGCGCTGTCAGAGAGACGAGAATTATTTCTGCCGCTTTACAGGCCTTGAACGGTTAAATGCAAACAGTTTTATGTGTCAAAGTGCCTGTCTTTGCAAATATCCTCGTAAACACAGTAATTTAGGTCTGAAGTGAAAGCAAACAGCTGAGAAAGAAAACACATGTGTAACAGTATATTGGGCCCAGGCAGCTCTTAAAGTGACAGCAGTCTAATATTGCTGCTCATTAATGTTAATGAAACAACAAAAGAGAGGAAATCTCTCACTGCTCTTGACTAAATCACGTTTGTAACTTTAATCAGAAGAAATATTTATATTTAATTTACACAGTGAAGAATATGCATTGTTTTTATACAGTTGATTACTTTATACAATGCATGTAGCATTTCTCATTTATTTGTTGAAGTGTAGTCTTTTTGTCCTGTTGCTTAAAATGACTTTCTTATTCTTATTTCACTTGTCTTCCGTGAGCTTGAGTTGTTTCTGTTTCTTTTCTTTTTTTAAAATTTAGGCTAGTGTTAGCTCTTTTCTGATATTAACACTGGTAGCAACAATTCCTTTGGTATCAAATTTCTATGGTATTAAAAATTTTGATATAATAAAGACCTTATTTAAAGCAAAAATATATTGTCATGTATATTGTTACTGTGAAATAAAATTACTCATCTCGTGATATAAGATTTTGGTCATATTGCCCACCCTACCATGAATCATTATAGATTCATATACCAGACTGCAAAATAAGTCTGAAATGTTACCGAAAAATTTTAAAATACAAAAGTAAAACGAGTGAATTAGTTAACTGTAAGTTACCCTACAATACACAGTTAAAAGCCATAAATCTTTACTGACAGGCTATTTATAAAGAACACTGATTCATTATGTGTATTTCTACTGTACCATATGTTTGTATTGTAGCATCTATTGTACTATCTGGTGGTTGTCAGTACGTTTTATATTTAAAAAAAGCAGAATTCGGTAGTTCATACAGTCATAAGTTGTAAAATATAATGTTACCATTATGTCCATGGCAGAACTATGAAATAATTGATTTAGTATCTAACAGAGGCAGAAGAGAAACCATTCTGACCTTTACATCTTCCTCCCTTTGACAAAAGAACAAAGCTACCTCAGAGTAACCGGATCCCGCAATCCCACTAATTCTGACCCAATTCTTCCTCAGAATGCACTGAAAACTTTCTAACCTTCTGTATTCAAAGGAAAACCAGTTACTCTCATGGTGATGCCTGAATTAAACTTTCATAAAGTTGGTCCCCTGAACTCTCAGCAAGAGGACTTTTCTCTATCAGTCAAAGTCTGCTACCATGACGATGCATTTTTAGTACAGCTTTACACATGAATCCCACTAGCACATCCCTCAAATCTCCTCATTATAACCTGTAACGAAGCACTACTGAGGCCTTTTTGGTTATTCGAAAATAAACAACCCTTCATTTCTATTTAAAGTTCAACAAATACCCTGCCATGTCTCACTTGTTTCACACTTACAGGTGCAGTTGGGAGCAGTGCCAGACCAAGTGCCATTAGCTTGGCATTGACGAGTGGTGGAGCCGCTCAGCAGGTAGCCATCCATACAGGAATAGATGACAGAATGTGAGAAGGTGGTGCCGTCCAGTCGATACACCCGTCCGTTACTGGGAGTCCCAGGGTTTCCACACTGCACCGCTGTAGTATTTAAAAAACAAAATGTATGAGAAGTTATTACCAGTTGACACTTAAAGGGGCAGTTCAGCCAAAAATGAAAGTTTTGTCATTAACTACTCACCCTCATGTTCCAAATATGTAAGACCTTCGTTCATCTTCAGAACAGAAATTAAGATATTTTTGATGAATGCAACTGACACATTCAAGGCCAAGAAAGGTAGTAAGGACATTGTTAAAATAGTTTTTACTATGGTATCCTTTCTATGCAGTGTCAGAAAGCTCTCGGATTTAATCAAAAATATCTTAATTTGTGTTCCAAAGACGAACGAAGGTCTTACGGGTTTGGAACGACATGAGGGTGAGTAATTAATGACAGAATTTTCACATTTATGTGTACTAATACTTTAACATTCCTGAGTGAAATGTCACATTATTTAGTAATTTCATTAGTGACCACAGGGAATATCTAGGGGTGTCAATCTTTCTTTCGTTTGCTTTTACTTTGTATCTCAAGGTTTCTTGTTGTTTCTAGTCTCAACTTGTTCCTATTGTTCACAGATGTATCTCATTTCTTTGTTTTCCCTGGTGTACTATGTCGTGACATGCTCCATCATTTCGAGTCACTTTGACCCAGAAGCACAAACATTTTTATGTACTGAAGGAACAAGCAAAGTCTCGGATTTCTTAAGATATTATGTTTTTATGAGATATATTCACTTAAAACGATGGCTGCCATAAAAACTTGTTTTTTAAAAAAATTATCTCTAAATACTCCAAACAGATATTACAGACATCAAAATTGTAGACATTATCTGACAGAATCAGGAGATTTATGTAAATGTACTCTAGTTTGAGATTTTAATTCAGCAAGGATGCAACAAATTGACTAAAACTAACAATAAAAACTTTTATAATGTCTTCATGATTTCTATTTCAAATAAATTATGTTCTTTTGAACTTTCTATTCATTATATAATTCTGCGAAAAATGCATCATGGTTTCCATATAACACATTACGTAGTGTTGTTTGCAATTGTTTGCAACATAATAAGAAATGTTACTTGAGCATATTAGAATCATTTCTGAAGGGTCATGTGACATTCAAGACTGGAGTCAAAGACTATAGAAATACAAAGACGGTTCACTCCTATATTTATAAATGGGAGGAACTGCAACGCGCGACATGCCGGAATTGTCCCACCTTCTAACTGAAAGAGCCAATCACTGATTGGTAAAGTTACTGCATCACTGCAGCAACTGTTAGAAGCTCTGTTGGAGACGAGACCAGCCAATGGGGTCGGTCTAGTCTCATAGCTGGTCTAGGGGCCGGTCTAGTCTGAAAATGAATCTTTTTAAACGCTATTTGAGCATAAGAAACAATATTCATGAAGCAGTTAATTTCAGATTTTGTTGCTTTTGAAATATGTCATTTAATTGAGATTTCAGGATTCCCCCATTTGTTTAGATAGAACTTCGTCTTGTATGAGCTGCCCCAGGCATTGCAAATATGGTTGCCGAGTAAACGGACTTTCGTTAAAAGGGACTGTGCTGGAGTAACGTATGCTGGAAATTCAGCTTTGCCACCACAGGAATAAATTCGATTTTAAAATATATTAATATAGAAAACAGCTATTTTAAATCGTAACAATATTTTACAGTTTTGCTGCTTTTACTAGATTGACCAAACAAACGCAACCTTGGTGAGCAAATCTTACCAACCCCAAATAAATACTGTACAATAAATAATGCATATACACTGTCACTTTCACAAATTGTGGTTTTACACAAACGGCTTTGGCAACTTAAAATGATCACATATATACTCCTAGTGTCTTGTCCAGCCTTGTATTTTTGTCATGTTCCTTAGTCTCAGATGGCACACACAGTCTGTTCGCTGACCATCCGATGCATATTGCTCACAAAACTGTCTAAGTAGGTGGTTTTTTGGCAAGAATAAGTGGCAGTGTGGACAAGACCATATGCTGTTCAGTCAAAGGTCTGTCTACATGAGGCTATGAGCTTTTTAATTAATAATACAAATGCTATGCCATGAAGTACTTAGTAAAAGAATCTGATCCATTATGTGTAAAACTGTATATTTCTTTTTCAAGTAGCCTCCTCTAAATTTGATTTATTTTAAGATTATGGACATATGATGGGAAGAAGTGACGGTCTAAAGGAACAGAGATCATTAGAGAGACGTCTTTGACCATGTAATGACTATGCTACGGGACAGTGGCTATAACAGAATGAGGTATTAGCGTCTGTAAGGCTTAAATGAGCGGGGATGAAGTTTGAAGATACGGTATGACAGGCCTGTAGATCATACCCAGAGCATGGCAGCAAGACAGAGGAAATGAAAGGACAAAAAAGAGAGCTCTTTATTTCCGCAGAGATGCTGGTTGAGTGAATTAACTGGCTGAAAACCTATTAATCGTCCAAGCCGAAGTGCTTTTTTGGTTGACTGCAATGGAGGAACTCAGGCTTCCTTTCAGGATGGAATCATCTCTCTGTGCAGCTGTTAAAAAGACAGCGCTTGCGGTACACCTCCATGACGGCAAACTTGAGCACTCTCTTTGTCTTGCGATGACATGCTGACCATTGTGATTCCCACAGGGCTTGTCATTTTGCTGCATGGGGGACGGATTATAGCCCGACGCCTTCCCCCTCAATTAGTCACCGTTCCTGTATCCCTGTGCCAATTGCCGTCTCTCAAAAATGATTCCCGCACAATGGCTTGGGTCATGTCAACTATATGTTCTGTGGGAGGTGGGAACCCTGCGAGAAATACCATTAGTCAGGTCTCGGAGCAGGAAAACAAGATGGTGCATCATGTTTCCGCAGAAAACACTGCCTGCTTGAGTCTGGAAGTGGCTAGTCATCTTTCATTTGTGCTGTAGACTTTACAGCCTTGGGGAAAATGTGGGTTTATTACGTGGTGTGGGACTCTGACAACTGTACAACTGTAGCAGGGCATACAGGAAAGCAGGCCCAAATAAAACATCAGGTAACAATGTGGACGGTGATATATTATTTAGAGGGTAGTTGATTTTATTGTTTGTCACTGATAAATTACTTTTGGGACTATTTTATGGTATAATAAAGACAATGCTTGCTTCCAGGGGGTTGGATGCAATATCATTATTAAAATGAACAGGAAGGTCTTCTGTTCAGCACTTAATAGTGCTACAAAAGAAATAACAAGCCAATGCTTGTTAAAAGGTTCAAAATAAGTTCCACTGTTAGACCAGCAATAATGAGAAAAGGAAAATTCCCAATTTTTCATTCTCTGCTTCTAAACCAACTCTCAGGTGCTGATGAGAAAGTCTTTTGGTACTTTTATTGTTTAAATCTTTACTATAGCAACCATTTTTCAAACATAATTCTTGAGAGATGTAATCTGTTTTTCTCGCCTGTACTAAGGTTCTTAAAAAAAAGGAAAGCATGATACTTTTTTTCAGGAACAGAAAGTTCAAAAGAACAGGATTTATATAAATTAGAAGTAAATATACATACAGTTCTTCACTGTAATTTTTTTTAAAGCAATTTAATGCATTCTTGTTGAATAAAAGTATAGTTTCTTTAAAAAAAAAAAAAAGAAAGAAAGAAAAAAACATATGGACACCAAAAAAATTATTTAACATATACACTACCAGTCAAAAGTTTTTGAACAGTAAGATTTTGAATGTTTTTAAAGAATTCTCTTCTACTGACCAAGCCTGCATTTATTTGATCCAAAATACAGCAAAAGCAGTAATACTGTGAAATATTTTTTACTATTTAAAATAACTGCTTTCTATTTGCATATATTTTAAAATGTTTAAATTTATTCATGTGATCAAAGCTAAATTTTCAGCATCATTACTCTAGTCTTCACTGTCAAATGATCCTTCAAAAATCATTCTAATATGCTGATTTGCTGTTCAAGAAACATTTATTATTATTATTGAAATGAATACTTTTATTTAGCATTCATTAGATTTCTATTTCAGATAAATGCTGTTCTTCTGAACTTTCTACTCAAAGAAACCTGAAAAAAACTAGTCAGCTGTTTTCAACAATAATAATAAATGTTTTTTTGAGCAGCAAATCAGAATATTAGAATGATTTCTGAAGGATCATGTGACTGGAGTAATGATGCTAAAAATTCAGTTTTGAAATCACAGTAATAAATTAAATTAAAAATATAGTTAAATACAAATCAGTTATTTTAAATTGTAAAAATATTTCAAACTTTTACTGTTTTTACTGTTTTATGAAATTAACACAGCTTTGGTGAGCAAAAGAGACTTATTTTAAAAAATATTAAAAATCTTACTGTTTAAAATTTTTTGGCTTGTTTAACTCTAAAACATTCCATCTTGTTTGATAAATTTACGGGAAAAAAATTACTTTTTAAAAGTACATAAAGTATTTTTATTTCTATCATGCTCATTTCTTGTTGCGTAAATGAAGTTATAATATACTGACGAGCATTTAGTCTCATTTATAGAGATATTTTCTTAAACTCACAAGCATATATGTTATTTTAAATTGTAAAAATATTTCAAACTTTTACTGTTTTTACTGTAAAGTACATAAAGTATTTTTATTTCTATCATGCTCATTTCTTGTTGTGTAAATGAAGTTATAATATACTGATGAGCATTTAGTCGCATTTATAGAGATATTTTCTTAAACTCACAAGCATATATGTTATTTTATATTGTAAAAATATTTCAAACTTTTACTGTTTTTACTGTTTTATGAAATTAACGCAGCTTTGGTGAGCAAAAGAGACTTATTTTAAAAAATATTGAAAATCTTACTGTTTAAAAATTTTGGTAGTGTATAAATAAAAATGTTGTTTTTAAATCAATTTCAACGGAATATGGTGGCTTCTTTTGAATGGCCATCAAATGCATAAAGATTAAATGAAAAAAGCATGGATCAAAATATGGGCAGAAAGCAAGAAGATTTTTGGAACCAGATGGTGTTGGTACGGTATACCTGCAGGGGTTAATATAGGCATGCTAACATGCCAAATCTTGATCCCTTTATCTGAATGAACAGATTTCATTACATGCAACATGACAGTCAGTTCTAAATACTGGCTTTGACAACAAAATCGTATATCTGTGTGCATTGTGAGCAAAGCCTTAGTTCAGCCAATGACCTGTTAAAACAAACTACTGACTAAGTAGCTTAGGGCTGAGATGTCCTACTTCTGAATTCACCCAGCCAAGTAAAAGAGAATGTGCAATGTGGGAGTTGGGCAGTGTTAGAGATGCTGTATCATGTCATCTGCTGCAGGCGCTTACGTTTGCAGGAGGGCTGAGTACCGGACCATGTGCCGTTGGGGAAGCACATCCTTTCTGCGGAGCCAAAAAGCTCATATCCCACCGAGCAGCTGAAGTGCACTTTACTGCGTATCCGAAAGTCACTCTCATCTCTGCTACCGTGGGATGGTGTGCCTGGGTCACCACATGTCCCTGATGAATCACCTTGGGAAACAGAGAAAGGAATAAAAAAGACAATAGAGATTGAAAAGAGGTGAGGGTCACTCCAACTATATCGTAAATTTTCATGTCTCCAATGTATATGGCTTAAAATATTGGATAAAATATTAAACTTATCCTTTATAAATGGGCGCTAGATTAGTTACTGTTCCTTTTATCACAATATCACCATTAAGTAATTGAGTTGATGACTTTTGTGCATTAGTTGGCTTGTTTAACTCTAAAGCATTCCATCTTGTTTGATAAATTTATGGGAAAAAAATTACTTTTTAAAAGTACATAAAGTATTTTTATTTCTATCATGCTCATTTCTTGTTGTGTAAATGAAGTTATAATATGCTGCTGAGCATTTAGTCTCATTTATAGAGATATTTTCTTAAACTCACAAGCATATTTATGTGACTGCAGAAATATCAAAATATGAGGCAGAAAGAAAGAAAGAAATAGAAAAATTGCATCAAGTGTAGAAAAACGTACCATTTTAACCTATTCTACTGTCAAATGAATAAAAAAGGATGACTAGTCCCGGGCCTGTTTTCCAGCCCCTCTCAGGATGTAATCTTGGAGGAGGACATCTTTTTTTTCCCCCCATGCACTCAAGGCTTTGCTACAGCTCTCTGGAAATTGATATTCCTGATTGATTCCTGCTGCTTCCATATATCTGAGCTCAGGGCCCTGCAGCCTTGCACCTCACCTGAACCTGAGCTCCATTCATCATCAGCACACAAACGCACACATTCACACAAAGACACACACCTGCACATGCACTTTTGTGCTCACACAGGGCTTATGAATAATCTTGACACACCAAAAATGCACAAAGTGATCAGTGGTGATTGTGTCACGTCGCACAGAAGTTTCACATTCAGCGTGCACAGACAAATCGCCTGCCGCTGGAAACCTTGTTAGGACACAGTGTTAGAAACCATGACTTATTGCTGAAACCCTGGACAAGAGAGCTAAAATAGATCAGGGGCTGGTTGTGGTAGCTGTGCACAAGTTATAACTTAGCACCGATTTGCACTAGAGCTGTGTTAGGCTTTAAAGTTACAATGTAAGCACTACTGAATATTTGAGCGCTGCACAATTACACTTAGCTAAAACCTCATACAGTCCAATAAAAAATAGCAGGCTTATTAAATTACACTACCAGTCAAAAGTTTTTGAACAGCAAGATTTTGAATGTTTTTAAAGTAGTCTTTTCTTCTCTATACAGCAAAAGCAGTAATATTGTGATTTTTTTTACTACTTAAAACAACTTTTTAAAATTTTAAATTTGTATTGTATTTTTTAGATATAGATCATTTTTTTTAGATTTAGTTGCATTTTTTATACATTTAGACACTACCATTAAAAAATTCGGAATCAATATTTTTTTTTTAATTAACCTGTTTATTCAGCAGGGAGCATCAAAATGAACAAAACTGACAGTAAAGGCTCACATTGTTACAAAAATCACTACATATAAATGCTGTTCTTTTGAACTTTTCATTATTTTCACAAAAATGTTGAGCAGCACAACAATTTTCAGCTCATAATTATAAGAAAAGATTCTTGAGCATCATATCAGCATATTAGAATGATTTCTGATGGATCATGTGACAAAAAGATTGGAGTAAAATTCAGCTTTGGCATCACAGAAATAAATGACATGTTAAAACTTATTAAAATAGAAAACTATGACAGTGTTTCAGTGCCACATTAAAAAATAAAAAAAAATCTAAAATTACGAGATAAAAGTCATAATATTTTGAGAATATATTCAAAATATTTCGAGCATAAAGTCGAAATTAGGAGAATAAAGTAGAAATATTTCGAGAACAAAGCAGAAATATTTTGAGAATAAAGTTTAAATTTCAAGAATAGTCATAGTGTTTCGAGAATAAAGTCGAAATGTTTCGAAAATAAAGTTGAAATTATGAGAATAAAGTCCAAATGTTTTGAGAATATAATTGAAATGTTTTGATAATAAAGTTGAAATTACGAGAAGAAAGTCTAAATTTTTTGAGAATATGGTCAAAATGTTTTGAGAATAAAGTTGAAATTACGAGAATAAAGTTGAAGTATTTCAAGAATAAAGTTGAAATGTTTCGAGAATAAAGTCGAAATTATGAAAATAAAGTCTAAATGTTTCGAGAATAAAGTCGAAATGTTTCGAAAATAAAGTTGAAATTATGAGAATAAAGTCCAAATGTTTTGAGAATATAATTGAAATGTTTCGATAATAAAGTTGAAATTACAGGAAGAAAGTCTAAATTTCTTGAGAATATAGTCAAAATGTTTCGAGAATAAAGTTGAAATTACGAGAATAAAGTTAAAGTATTTCAAGAATAAAGTTGAAATGTTTTGAGAATAAAGTCCAAATGTTTTGAGAATAAAATTGAAATGTTTCAGGAATAAAGTCGAAATTACGAGAATTAAATTGTAGCAATTAAAGTTAGAATATTTTAAGAGTATAGCCTGCGCATGCACATGGCCCGGATCGGGAACACCGGGAGAAGTTGCCAGGCCACTAGAATTTATTTGAATATATGTGGGATTATTAGCAGAAATCATACCATGTGTCATACTTGCAGGGAAAGTATGCTCGGAAATAATATTTCACGTCTTTGATTACATTCATTAGGCCTATGCGTAGTGTGTCAGCCACCCAAAAATAGCAATAAGCTTTGTGCTTTTGGTACTTTAATATAAAAGAAAGTCTCAGCTTTCAAAAGCTGTCAGTCACTGACAGTTTATAGTGAAATACAAACAATGTGTTTTGCAATAATGTGTTTTTCACACTCTTTAATGTAGCAGGACAGATTGCTGTATTCATGTGAGTCAATCGTCTTTTTGGTTATGAGACATTCGTTTCTTCAAATTTGACTGTTTTCTTTGTGAAAATTCCATAACCTACTCCGCAAAAACATCTGTGGCATCTAATCTTTCATCCCTCACATAGATTTAATTAAAAACTACAATAAAATGTTCTAAAGGTTGAAGCGGACTCCAACTCGTTAACATAAGTTATATTGTTGTCCTTATATAACATATAACATATATAACATTAAATGACTATTCACAAGCTGTTTTATTAATGGTATAATACAGTAAATGATTGGAAATAATACTTAACATCTTCCATTCATTATCTGTAGTGTGCCAGCCACCCAGTAAGTGCAATAATTTTGTGCTTTGTTGCTTTTAATGTAACACAACTCAGCTTTTATTACGAAATACAAATTATAAATGTATATTTCCTCTTTATTTCAAGTTGACAACACAATATAAATGTGAAGGAACATCAGAAGGAATGAAATGAATTCCTTTGAAAACGAATGTCTCGTAATCGGAAAGATGACTGATTCACATGCTGCTGAAACTGAGGTGAATGCAGCAATCTGTCACACCACATAGACATATTGTTTGTATTTCTCAATAAAACGGACACATTTTGAAAGCTGAGAATTTGGAATATATCCCAGTGCTCCCAATCCGGGCAATTTGCATGTGCAATAGGCTAGAACATACTCTCAAAATATTATAACTTTAATCTTGTAATTGCTATGAATTAATTCTCGTAATTTTTTACTTTTTGACTTTATTCTCAAAGCATTCCGACTTTATTCTTGAAATACTTCGACTTCATTCTCATTTTTATTTTACTTTATTCACGTAATTTTGACTTTATTCTCAAAGTATTTCAACTTTATTCTTGAAACACTGACTTTATTCTCATAATTCTGACTTTATTCTCAAAATATTAAGACTTTATTCTTGAATTATTTCAATTTATTCTCGTAACTGCAACTTTATTCTCGCAATATGTCGACTTTATTCTTGTAATTTTGACTTTATTCTAAAAATATTAATGTTGTTGTAGAAAACAGCTAATTTAAATTGTAATAATATTTTACAGCTTTACTGTTTTTACTGTAAGGCTTCTTCAATAAATGTACACATCATATGTGACTATACAATACTTTGCAGAAAGCTTACAACCTGGGTGAACTTTTGCCTTAGGACAAAATTGTGCTACTAAATTATGTACTGACTTTTCTACAAACTAACTAGCATTCACTACATGTGAACTTCATGTCCTAAAGACCATATGAACATTTGATGCAAGTGCAACCCTACCCAGCACCCTAAAGGCAAAAACTGCCTTCTCATATCAGGCCAGTAAACATCCAGAGCCAGCCTATGTCAACGAAACCAGCCAGCTCCATAAACAAGTAATGATTTATTTAAGAACAGGCAGCTGTATGAAAAAAAAAAAAAAAAAAACATCCCCTGATCTAATATATCAGTGTGGCTGGAGAGTCCGGTAGGCAGGGCTAGTGGCGGCCGGCCCAAGGGACAGATTAAACTGGCTGTTATTAAAGGACTGCAGGCTGTTCTTCTTACTTATTAATACGTCAGTGGGCTGCCTGAACAGGCTCTTCTGCTGAAGGCCCAGTTGTTGACCCTTGCATGACTGGCAGGTTTTTATCCCGCAGTCTGTGTTGTAAATCGCATGCATGTGCCATACATCACACAGCGCTGGACGGACAAGATGCATGTTGACATGAACTTCAAGCTACTGTAAGTGAGGAGGATGGATTTCCTTTCAGAGAACGTGCGCACAGAGGGGTCTGTTTCTCAGGGTGTGGTGTGATGAAGGAAAGGGCACCCCACCGGTCACACTAAGATGAAGTGGTAAACACTTCTTAGACTTCCACCACGTGCAGAGATGCATTGTGACAGCGCCATGTACTTTTCTTGGGGCGTGATACAGCAGGGTGACTCGTAATGGTAAACCCTTTCCGGGGCAGAGCGAGTGGTACATTTCCTGGGAGGTCTATGCGTGTTTGTATGTCACTGCGGAACAAGGTGTATGTTTTTATGTCATGTTCCATCTTTGTCTTTCTTGCTGGTGGCAGAGGACGAGAGGAGCGAGAGCCGGGAAGTGTGGGTGTTTGGACTCCCAAGAGCGTGTTCTGTCAGGGAGAGAGTGCTGACCAAGCATAACACTTCAAGGGCAGACGGAGGGGACTGCTGTATTAGCTGTCCCGCTGGAACTCTTCCACTTATCTGCAGTGGCAGCCCTGAGACCACCATAGACGCGCGAGGCGAGGGTATATGTCCATTTGCATGTCACAAATTGATGTACAGCCACTTCTGATCAAAAGAGTCACTGCAAACATGCAGTTCACACTCTGAGGCAATGCTGCTGACAGAATTACGTCAGATAAAAACTGATGCAATATAAAATGTCATCTTTCTGCATCCACACAAAACTTGAGTGGAGGAGAAGTTGGGCACTAAAGATGGATTATTGATCAGTGGCATCTTTAGTGGCTTTTAGCAGTCAGGGTTGATTTTTCACTTTGGGTCAAATGTTCTTTTGAACAACAGATATGGGTCAGATACAAAACAGCCAAATTAAGGCTGCTGTAATCTAGTATTTAAAGAGATAGATCACTCAACAGTGAAACTCATTATTTAGTCACCACCATGTCATTCCAAACCTGTTTGACTGACTTTCTTCTGTGGAACATAAAAGAAGATATTCTAAGAAAAGTGTTTTTGCCTACACAGTGAAAGTCAGTGTGTAACACTGTAGTACTTGAGACCAGTCTTGATCTTGAGACCGGTCTTAAGAGCATTTTTTGATCTTGTCCTGGTCTTGACTCAGCTTCAACCACATTTGTACTCTGTCTTGCCTTAGTCTCAGATTAAGAGGATTTTGTTTCAAGACCAGTCAAAATCACAACTACAGAGAGATCACTACGTTAATGAATGAAAAACTTCCAACGTCAAATGCAATCAATACCTAATTAAAATAACTAAATAACAAAAATAAATAACTTGATTTATACCAATGGATCTCAATGTTTGACTTCAGTCCCGCCTTATTGTACAATATTTCACTCTTAAAAATAAAGGTGCGTTAAAAGGTTCTTCACAGCAAAACCATTTTGGCTCCACAAAGAACCATTCAGTCAAAGGTTCTTTAAAGAAACATCTCTTACCTTCTTACCTTTTTATAATCTGAAGAAAAAGGAAGGTTCTTCAGATTTTAAAGGTTCTTTATGGAACCATTTAGACAAAAAAGGTTCTTCTATGGCATTGTGAAGCCCCTTTATTTTTAGGAGTGTTGAAGGCCCTCCCCCCACTCACCCAAAGTATTTTTGAGCTTAGCCTTAGTCTACAAAGATGTATATTCATTATAAAAATAACCAAATACTTAGAAATATCTTGGATTTTTACCTGTTTTAGTTAAGTTTAACACTTGTTTTGTCTTATTTTAAGTAATTCTAAGTCATCTTGAGACCCCCTGGCTGAGAACCACTGATTTATACTGTTATGCCGGGTCAGAAATTATTGTGGGATTGTGTTAAAAATGTCACCAAAATTGATTTTCCTCACAAAATTCAAGATATTGTTGCAAAAAAAGTGCTTGTATGAGATCTGAATTTTTACATCATGATATAATTATATGATATAAATAGCAGGAGAATTATTTTCAAAAACCTGATATTGCTTTTATACAAATTCAATGTATTCAGTTGACTTAAACGCATTTTTAGCTTTAAAACATTATTGTCAACATTATTTCTGCATTTGCAATTGTACCAATTCAGATGCAGCTTTTGTGCCACCACTGCAGTACAAAGATAATTTTTTGTTGTAATTTCATCTGATTTGTAACAGCTCTATAAGTGTCTTATTATTCTAACTATATGATTAAAAATAAGACATTTCTCAAGCACTAAATGTGGATCCTTTCGATAAATTTGAGTAGTGCTGGTCCGGTCTTGGTCTTTTTTTATTATTATTATTATTTAAAGATTTATTATTGGCGTTTTTGCCTTTTATTGATAGGACAGTAGTAAGACAGGAAATGAAGTGGGAGAGAGAGGAGGGACGGGATCGGAAAATGTCCATGAGCTGGGACTCAAACACGGGACCCCCGCTGCATGTCGACGCACTGGCCACGAGGCTATCGGCGCCGACCTGGTCTTGGCCTTGACTCGGTCTCACCCCGCCTTGGTCTTGGCCTTGTCTTGTCCTTAACCTCTCAAATTCTTAGTCTTGTCTTTTCTCAACACACATTGGTCTCAGATTAGGTAGCCTTGACTACAACACTGTCAGTGTGGTCTAATGTTTTTGACCTTCACTGTATGGAAAAGACAGCTGAAACTGTCTTTACAATGTCTTTTGTGTTTTGCAAAAGAACGGAACAGGTTCAGAAAGACATGAAGGTGAGTAAATGAATACAGATTGTTAATTTTTTAAACTTCTTTCTTTTTCAGGACCCACGAGACAGCCCATTTGTTACTTATAAATAATATTGATTTAGTATTTTCAAACTCAATTTTGCAAAATTCAAAACAAAATTAAAAACAGTCCAGGATCAGCTGTTTGTCCAAACCGCAAGCAGAAGGTGAAGTTGAAGAACTGATTGGAAGCTATTTTAGTTTTTTTGCAATTCTGTTTGAGTTCCTTCAGGGACATAGGAGTGACACACTTCACCTTTAAGAAAAGCAGAATCCCCGCGGTCTGAGCTAGCAGCTGCTCTGTCTCAATCAGTGTGCAGTCAGCTCGCTCTATCTGCAGTCAAGCAGTGCCAGAAAGCTCAAGTAGAGCTGGGAAGTTAAGTCTTGAGAGAGGCTCACTGCTAGAGGCTGCTCCTTTGGCTGCAGCCCTCACATACTTACAGTCCCTCTAATTGGACCACAGGAAGTTCAGGTGTGAGCAGGGAGAGGACAGAAGATCTTCCCACCAGGTGGGCACTAAAGCCCTCACTGATGCAGGCCGGTATCTGTGCTAATTGGATATCAGGCTGTTTCGGGGGCAAAGAGTAAATGGTTGTTTGTTGATTTTAAGAGGGTCAGATCATGTCATAACTTCGGGAGGCTTTACCTCAGAGACCTCTCTCTGGAAACAGGCAATTAGAAGAGGCCGGCAACAAGGTCAAAGGCTTGTAATAGCTTCGGTTTGGACTCTTATTAAAACAAAAGGTTGTAAAACAGCATGGGATATCTCTAACTGTTCTCAAGAGCTGCTCGTGCAACAGATGCACACACGAAAATATCAACTCAGTCCTTTCTAACAGGCTGCAGTCCCCTGCGTGAGCGCATGTTTGTGTGTACAAACGCCTTCAGCACAGCACACAGGAAAAAGGATGAAGTTGCGCTGCTATGATTTTGTGCCATGAAACCCAGAAAACCCTGGAGGCAGATGAACACAGCACCAGGAAGGAGAATAAAGCCTCCTAGGACCAAGAGGAAGAGAGATTTCTCTTTCTGCCTAGCTGTTGTTCTCTCTCTGCCTCCTCCTTTCTGGGTCATGGATCTCTGTAGAGGATTGGAGCACATACAGTGGAATTGGAAAGAGACAATGTCTGTATTCACGCTTTATGGGTCACAGACACTTAACGCAGGTTTAATGGATAAACAGTGGGTGTTTAAAAATTATGCAAAGTGCGTGTGAGAGTCACATTTATGCAAAGACTGCCTGAAAGTTTCCAGCAACATGTCATTTATCTAGGTACGTTCACACTGATGGTGATTTGTAATGACAAAGTGAGCAGAAGTGATTTGTTTTCAACGAGAGTTGGTAATCAGAAGCAACATGCACTCAAAAAATGGATTTTTCCTGCTTGTGCAATTTTGTTAATTAAAATGAGCTAATGCAACACGATTCTTGAACATTTTGTCACAGCTTACTTTTATTGCGTGCAATCAATTTAAATTTGTCAGAAGGAAGTTTACTTAATCCATTTGTGTTGACACTAGATGAGGCATGTTGGACATTGCTGTTAACATTATTTGTTCTTTAATTCACTTAGTGCTCTACTAAATTACATCATCATTATGACAGTGTTACTTCTTATTTTATGCTAAAAAGAAACACGTCAATAGGCAATAGCAAAAATTGAATGTAAAATAAATATAAAGATACTATATTATTTCATCAATGTAACAGTTTTAAAGGGAGAGTTCACTCAAATATATATATATATGTATATATTGTATATGATTTTATTCTTTCAGATCAATACAATCAGACTTATAATAAAAGTCCTGGCTCTTCCAAGCTTTATAATGGCAGTGAATGGCTGTTGATTTTTTAAAGTCCAATAAAGTGCAGAAATATGTCATAAAAAGTACTCCACACGGCTCCATGTGGTTAACAAAAGCCTTCTGAAGTGAAACAATGTGTTTGTGTAAGAAAAATATCCATATTTAAAACTATAAATCGTAATGTCTAGCTTCCGCCAACTGTCGTACACGTTTCTGGTGGATGACATGCTAGTTTCGTGAGAACCACTTTTTGTTTACAGAAAACAAGTTTCCTCATGGCTGATATTAAAATCCTCCAACATTACGCTTCGAATTCATGACCAGTGTTTTGTTTTGCTCTTTCCTCTGCACTTCCACAGTCGACACTTTTGCATTCGTCACCATGTTTGGTTACGTTTTAGATCATCCGCTGGAATGCCACTTTCTCATGAATGCTAAAGATGCATGGACGCTAGAGAATACAGTTTAGAAATGTTTAAAAATGGATATTTGTCTAACAAAAATGCATTAATTCACTTGAGAAGGCCTTTAACCTCCCGGAGCTGTGCGGAGCACTTTTTACAATGGATGAATGCACTTTATTGGACTTCAAAATACCAACAGCCATTCACTGCCATTATAAAACTTATAAGAGCCAGGACATTTTTAAGGGGCAATTGTAACTTTTGTTGAACTATCCCTTGATGATAGTGATAATACAACGTTACGCAGACTTTGACTTTGAACCCCCACGACCAGCAATATCCATTGTTGAACAACTTAAGTAGTTACAGTAAGCACATCTTACTAACCGTAACAACAAAGGCATCATGGGAATGAGGCGTGACATTGCTGATTACAAAAGCAGAGCTGCTTAGTCTAATAAATGCTCAGTCTGAACAGTTACAGACAGTATTAGAGACAGTCATCTTACACACACACATTACCAAATGTCATCTGTGGTCATTCAGACCCTTTCTTAGATACAATGGACTAATTTATAGCTTAAAAAAAAATTGCACATCAAGCGTTTATCATGAACAATGATTCTGATGGCTGGATTAAAAACACAAGGACACTACAATCAACCAAACCAATCAAAGTTCAGTCTACAGGCTTCTACAAAAAGCAGCACAACCTTCAGCATGATTTCTAATAATTCAAGAGCTCCTTCTCAATACCACAAGCATACAAACATGCAGTATTTTTTTAAGAGGGAGAATCGAGTCCTCCACTACAAAGTCAGTGCTTTGGTGCACAAAATCTTTTTTTTAAAGGGCACAACCATACGCAGACTATTCCAGGCAGCGGGACTTGTTGAGCTCACTGAACCAGAGTGTGGCATAAAACCATTCAAAATGCCAGTGACTGAGCCGTTCTCTCACTCCATGCCTTTCCTGCGTGTTTATATTTAATTCCCTTTAAAGTCCCCAAGGACAATGTGACAGTGTTCGAGAATAAGAGTTAGGTGAGGCATTGGACACAGGGGTCCTTGATTCGAAATAATTCTATGTGACAAAGGCTCAGCTGCCGCTAGCGCACCGAGTTCAGAACTATTTGAAGTGGCCTTGCAGAGCGTTTTGTGCGCGGATGGCGTATGGCTTATGCAAAATCTCTCTAAGCCATATTTGGTGCTGAACAAAATTCGTGTTGTACGTGTGGGTGTAGGAACCCACATGTGGAGCCCTTTGAGGTTCCCCTCTGGATTTTTCCCAGTTAGTACAAGCCTTTCCTTTCCATTTACGGAATGAACAACGGAAGTGAGACGGTGGGGTATTGTGTTGTGTTTGTAATGAAATGTACATGTTCGGTCTGGTCTCCGCAGCTCAAGAGTCCCCTGTTCCTGTTGTAAAGCCTCCACAACATAAACAGACAAGGCCTCCTGCAGCTGTGTCTGTGTATTTATCCATGCCCAAAGCCATCTGCATGTAATCTCAATAAAAAGCACGGAAAATGTATTAAAAAAACAGCACAGCAAACCCACAGATTAATTATACACCTCACAGATGTCGGACGAAGGCTTAAGGTGGCGCCCCACCGGCCGATTTTCAACCGTAAACTTCATTTACATAGTCATCAGACAATCATAGGGAGTCCTGGCCGCGTCTCTCAGCAGGTGAGTGTTAACAGCCCCGGCGACTCAAACCTCTGCTGAGTTAATGGTTCTGCCGCTGGGGCGGATTCTCATGGCCTTGCTGGGCGTCCAATGAGTTTCTTCTCACACGGAAGAACTGACAAGCTTTATTTGAAGACATTTTGCTGCTTGGAAGTCATCCAAACTTATATCCCAGCAATTGTTACCTGATTGTACAACCCAAGCTATTTTCTGAGGTTCTCCTACACTTAAATGAGTAATAAAATGACTAACTAAACAAAAACCAGAGGCAGAACAGACTGTTTATAGAAAGTAAATCTATTTCCAACTCAAGCTGTGCTTAAACATATACTCTCAATAGCAAGCTCTGAAGGAATAAATACACCCATGCATTCAGAGAGAAAGATACTAAACAAATTGCATGCTAATTCAGTCTATTACAAGTCTGTTTGTGTGGTATTCCTGTTTAGCAGGCTACACATGACGGGGAATTGGATTAGGACCCCCTTGAAAACGAGATGGTGCATCTCAAGGGGTTTATCCTCAAGAATAAATTTGCTGCAACTGGAAAGAAATGTTAAAGGCTTTAGTCTGTGACCCCTCTTCCATTCTGAATCAGTCATTTTGACAGAATGTGGCCAGCAAAACAGTGAGTAGGTATAACATTTTGGACTAAAATTGAGTTGTTTCGAGCTATTTCAATAAAAAAATGCCAAAGGGATAGTCCACCCAAAATTGAGAATTCTGCCATTAATTACTCACCCTCATGTCGTTCCAAACCCGTAAGACCTTCATCCATCTTCAGAACACAAATGAAGATATTTTTGATGAAATCCGGGCACTTTCTGACCCTGCATAGACAGCAATGCAACTGACACGTTCAAGACCCAGAAAAGTAGTAAGGAGTAAGGATAGTAAGGAGGTTAAAATAGTCCATCAGTGGTTTAAATGTATATTATAAAGCTACGAGAAAGAAAATGAAAATAGTGACTTTATTCAACAAATTCTTTTCTTCCGTGTCAGTCTTTGACATGCGTTCATGAGAGTACCAGGATGTGTACATGTGATGCTGCTGACGGTATTCTTTCGACCTTTCTGGGCCTTGAACGTGTCAGTTGCGTTGCTGTCTATGCAGGGTCAGAAAACTCATGGATTTCATCAAAAATATCTTCATATGTGTTCTAAAGGTGAATGAAGGTCTTACAGGTTTGGAATGAGGGTGATTAATTAATGACAGAATTGTAATTTTTGGGTGAACTATCCCTTTAATACTGAGTAAATAACTAAAGTTTTAATAATCATTCACGAGTTCACACTTGCATATAATAAACTGAGTAAAGGTTATGCGTATTTGGCGTGCTGTCCGGGAGAGGGCTCCGAGCTCGGTAATCATTCCCGAGCCCGGGGCACTGCTCCTGCCCGGGAAGAGGGGTCCGAGCTAGGCATTTTAGCCCGAACCCAAAGCGCTCCCCCACCCCCCCGGGGAAGGAATGGGCTGAAGGTGAGGAGTTGGGGTGGTGGAGGGGTGCTGCGAGACGAGAAAAATGACGGTAAGACTGCTTTGGTTATTTGTAGGGATTCTCTCGTGCTGACTGGATAGGGAGTGTGATTGCTGATGATGAAATGGCCGAGTTAATTATCTGTGCGTGCTCCTCCCGAAATTTGTTAATAAAACATCACTTCTGATTCTATCAGAACAGGAAAGTCCACATTACAACTAGAACAAAAACGACACCTAGGAATGATATAGTTGGAATCACGTCATACAGAAGTCATTAACTGCAGCATGCATTTAAAATAAACAGAAAGTGATGTGGATGCTAATAAAATTACAGTAATCTTTATAGTTATTTTGGACAAAGTATTGACAGTTACTTCATTTTTGCTCCAACTCTGAAAACTGTTTCAAATTAAGTCACATTTGACCGTCACATGTCTCACATCAGTGGTGTTTTATGTCCTGTAAGCTTTATTTCCCGTTTAATTTCCTCAAATATGCTTACTAATTTTTCTATTTACACTACTGTGCAGAAGTCTTAGGCCGTTAGTATTTTCGCCAACAAAAATTGGTTTTAAGCCAGTTAATTCTATCTTTTGCTGTAGTGTGTCAGTGGGAAATATTAGGTTTAAATTTTCAAACATTCCTTTTGCCATTAATTGTAACAATCTAGCGAGTCCATCTGGAATGACATGACAAAACAGAAAAAAACTGAGACAGACTAAATCCAGAAGAACTGGCAACATCTAGAAAAAACACTTGAAGCAATCTTCCTACAAAGCTACCTGAAAAACTACAGTATGCGCAAGTGTACCTAGGACAAAAAGCTGTTTTAAAGGAGTTCTATTATGCTTTTTCACTTTGAATTTTAGTCAGTGTGTGGCGTGTATGTTTGGGCATTAAAAAGATATACAAAGTTACTAATCTTAAAGTTCAACTCCAAAGGGAGAGATTTCGTTTTTAAAAAATCCCTTTTTAAGAACTACAACGAATGGCTCATTTAGACTACAGCTTTTGTTTTCCAGATGTTATGATGTCACAAAGTGGCCCGTTAGAATATCATTAAAATAAATCCCGCCTACGGACATCTGAATGGTTGGGGGGTGGGTAGGGACTAAGTGGGATATTAGCCTAACTTTTGCGATGCAGCGCGGAGAGCCGCTTCAGTGAGCTGCAGTGTGGGGGGTATAAACACAAGCATTGACTAGAGTGGCCGCGAACAGCTCCGGTGGCAGTGTCGGAGCCATGATGCACCACAAACATGCGCAGTGTGGTAAGAGATTTATTGCTCATACAGTGTAGATAGCTTCACTTATAACGTGAGTGTTGTTTCTAAATGCATAAACTTGCACTAGACTAGGCTAGGCTAATCAGTGATGATGTTCTTTGATAAGGTTAATGTTCTTTGCTTGTTTCTGTAGCTGCTTTTTGAATAACTAAGGAAATGTAAGCATTATAATTAGTTACTTACAATGTTTTTATTTAATTGTTGTCATGTTAAATACAAATGAAGTCATATTAAAAACATTAGGCTGCTTTTAGCCTTATGCTGGAGCTGGTTTTGGGCAATGAAACTAAGCATGTAAATAATTAAATTAGCACGATAATATCATGTATCGGCGATCTCGCAGGTTGACGATGGGACCCTACACTACTGTAGCGTATTATTTACTCACCCTCCATGCATCCTAGGTGTATATGACTTCCTTCTTTCAGACGAATACAATCAGAGTTATATTAAAAATTATCCTGGCACTCCTAAGCTTTAGAATGGCATAGACGGGTGTTTCTCTTCATCAGTCCAAAACAAGTCTAATAAAGCGCATCCATCCATCATAAAAAGTGCCTCACACGGCTCCGCAGGGTTAATAAAGGTGTCTTGTAGTGAATCCATTTGTTTTTGTAAGAAAAATATCCACATTTAAAACGTAAGAATCTTGATTCTTCAACAAGAGGCGTGGCAGTACTGAACCACCGTCTAAGCTGTTCGCCAATCACAATGCACTGGGACAGCTAACCAACTACAGCACATTTAGTTTTTCGGAAGGCGGGGCTTTATCAAACCCAGAACTAATCGAGCCATTTGTGTCAGGCTGGGGAGAAAGATATTGTAATAATGTAAATTATGTGAAAAATAATGCATTTTGTGAACCACCAAGCATGTAGCATGTTCTAGTACACCCCCAAAACAATCAATACTTTGTAAAAGAGCATAATAGGACCCCTGTAAATGCAAAGGATGGTCACACCAAGTGTTTATTTGATTTAGCTAATAGAAGTTAATTGATAAAAAAATTCTATTCATTACATTATTTTGAATGCATCCTCACTTTACAGCATTTTTACACAAGTGCCTAACACTTTTCATAGTGTTGTAACTTTGTAGGAAGTTTTCTTCAAGTTTCCTGGAGATGTTCCTACAATTCTTCTGGATTTAGTCCAAGTTTTTTTCTGTTTCTTCATGTCATTCCAAGCGGACTGGATGGTGGTGAGATCAGATCTCTGTGTGGAGCACTGGCTGTTGTTAGATTCCTTGTGCAAACCAGAATCTCACTGGATTATTACAATTACTGGCAAAAGAGATGTTTGGAAATGTAAACCTAATACCTCCTACTGACACACTATAGCAAAAGTTAGAAATAACTGTCTGAAAACCATTTTTTGTTGGTGAAAATACTCTAATGGCCTAAGAATTTTGCACAGTACTATATAACGTACAGAAAAAAAAAGTCAGTGAAAAATCCCCACCACTAATATACAGACTGACATTCTTTCTGGAACACAGACAAAAGCAGATTGATACAAACAGTAACAACACCCAAGAGTTGGATTGTATATCAAGTTTCTTGGAACACAACTGAGCCAGTCAAATTGGCTGAGGATTAAAAGACGACTAGAAATATCTGTTGTAAAATATCAAGTAAATTACATTCCAAACACAACACTGACAACTATTTTGCTGATTCTGCCAGAGAAAATATTTACAAAAGAAGCCAAAGCAGGAAGTGTTGCAAACACAGGCAACGGATTGATCCAAAACTGTTTTACGAAATACCGGCAATCTTGGAATATCGCCTACCCAATCAAATTAGCTGACTGCAGCTAACTGTTGCGTAGACCTTTCCACTATTACTTTTGTGTTGCATGATGATGTCATTGCTATAGGTAATCGGCCTAGTAAGGGTTAAAAGGGCCTTCATATCTGTCCACAAACACAGAACTTGACAGCTCTTGACATGTCAACAACAGAGATGGTTATGTAGGGGTACAATGTAACCCAGCCAATCTCTGCAAATATAATGACAATGACAAAAACCATGTACTTAATGAAGCTAACAATATCCCAAATCTCTTCTAAGGCAGCAAGTAATGGCTCTTTGCATCTTTAATCGCCCAGATAGCGTTGATAGATGTGTGCGTTCGTCCTACCTGAGCAAAAGGGCATGGGTGCGCTCCAATGGCCGTTGAGCTGGCAGGTTCGTGAGGACTCGCCCTTCAGTTGCCGGCCACCCGTGCAGATGTAGCGCACCGTGGCGCCAAAGGTGAATTTGTCCCCGCTCAGCACTCCATTGGGAGGAGATCCAGGATGTCCGCAGTCCACCACTATTCAATACATGTGCAGACAAAGAAAAGTGCGAACACGGTTACTGGATCGGCAGACACTCCTCTATACACATTCACAAGTTGAATATGATTTTATATAAAACAAAGGACTTGAAACAAAGCTGCTCTTTACTTTTAATTATATAATCGCTCCAGTTGATCTCAATGATTATGTTACTAATTCAGCTTCCTGTAGGAGCACTATAATCAGCACTTTCTGAAAATTTGCTCAGACCTCACTGATTGTGCACACTACTAAGCTTATAACAATATTAATTTAATTTAAAATGAATAAAAACAATGAATATAGTTTATATTTATTTTAAAAAATAATTTAATGTAATACAATTTTTTAACATAATTTATGTTAATGATATTAAAAGTTAGGACCCTTCAATGTGCACAGAAACATCATCAAGCTAACATAAAAAAATAGTGCGGTCAAATCCAAAATAAAAGTTTGTTTACGTAATATATGTACTGTGTATATTTATATGTATATGTAAATACACACACATACATGTATGTAAATATAAATCTACACAGTACACACACACATATTATTAATTAATATTAAACACAAACTTTGATTTTGAATGCGATGAATCGTGATTAATCGATTTGAAAGCACAAAAAAACATATGTAATATCATCTGAATAGATAGTCTTTTTATTTAAAATTAATATCAATGAATGTAATACTTATTTTGGATGTGATTAATTGTGATTAATCACGATTAATCATTCTGAAAGCACTAAAAAAATCATATGTGATGTAATTTGAATGGATACGGTGTATCCAATGTAAAACAACATACAACATAATAGTCAAATCAAGAAAGGTTAAAAATAAGTCTCATGTACTATCAATTGCATATTTCTATGTTGGTATGTCAGCAGAAAATGTGTTCACAAACCGGTGTGAGCACACATAAATATAAATAAAGCATTGAGTAAAGTGTGCCAATCTCATATCCAGTTGAGAAACAATAAACACCTTTCATATAGACCTAGACTGCAAGCAAACGTCAGCATTTTTATGTAATGCATCCCAGATTTTATTGTAGGGTCACTTTGGTGTTCAAAGAGCCCAGCAACTGGTGTTAGGATCAAGCATGTAAAACTACAGGGAGGATTATGCAGACGCACAAAGCAGAAGTGGCGACCGGGCGAAAGGGCATCTCTGACAGCAGGGAGCCTTGTCAGGGCAAAATGTAAGCACAGGCCCCGTCGACTTCGCAGCTGCTGCAGAGCGTGTCTTACTGAGCTGTACACGGGCTGAGGATGTGCTGTGTTTCAACTTTTACGTAATAAAACAGGGATCAGATAAAAAAATAAATAAAAAAACTGACATTGCTAATTAATCTGCCATAGAAATCTGTGTTCCACCTGTCCCTCAATTATAACCACTGATCTTAAGCAGCGGGAAGAGGGTCGTGCAACTAATTCCCCTCGATTACAGGAATGAATAGTAATTAGCACCACAATGCCACTGCCAAATTTTCATTGAAAGATGCCAGAAACATACCGATACACTCGGGCAGCGGCTTGTCCCACTGACCCGTGGGCTGGCAGGTGAGGACAGGTGAGCCAAACAGGTAATAACCGGGGTTACAGTCATAGAATACCACCGTGCCAAAGGTGAAGTTTCCATGCTCGATCTTACTCTGCCTGATAGAGTTGGCTGGAATCCCAGGATCAGAGCAATTGACAACTGAATAAAGAGAAGAAAGGAAGAGGACAGAAGCAGAGACATGTGTTATTTGGCAGAAGCACTAAGCAAGTGACTTCGGTGGAAACAAGTAGGTCAGATGCTCCACGCATGCAATGCATGCAGAATGAGAATTTGCCATTTTTAGTATGTCACACACATCCACATCCAATACTGTTAAGACATTATAAAAATATCTGAATCTTAGACATAGGACGAATTTTGACTGTAATGATTTAATTTTAACATTTTTTTAAAAATATATTATTGACATGTATATTATATAAATATGATATTATACATTATTTAATATATTTAATATAACTTCACGCCAACTGTTAGTATCTTATATCATACAGCTACATGCCATAACAAGTGAATGCACACATGCAGAATGAATTATCACAGAACATGCAGTCTGTATCAAAGTCTATATGCACAACACTTATAACATATAACAACTGTATAACGCTGTGTATCCTTACTATGAATCATCAACAACATTTTTGTAAGTGTACTATCAGCCACCAAACTCCGCAATTGGCAGCCACTTAGCAACATCGCAACAGCCGCTACCCCTTTCCTTACCCACAGAGTGCACTGCGGTGCTTTAATTTTGTCAGGCGGTGGATCAGGCAAAGCTCCGTGTGAATAAAAGACTTAACTTTTCTCCCCACCTTTACACGTTGGTGGTGGCTGGCTCCACTGTCGGTTGGCCTGACACTGAGCCCGAGAAGGGCCCTCCATCACGTATCCCATGTTGCAGGAGAAGCTCACCACATCATTCAGGTTGAAGCCATTGCCTACGGTACGCCCATAGATGGGGCTCCCCGGGTGCCCGCAGCTGATAGCTAGAGATGACAAGAGTGAGACGTTTTAATATGGCATATAAGCACCATGTTAAAAAAGAAATTATGTGAAGCACTATGGGATGAGTTCACACAACAGGTACGTATTAAATGACGGAAACATTTTTAGAGCCTGATTAAATTACGGGAGAAAATAGATGTGCCCTTTATATTGATTGGTCACTGTGGGAAATTAGTTCATTTTCCCTCTGTAATTTCTAATCATTTATTTGGTGAGTTGCCAGCTCAAAAGCAATAAATCAGATTCGGGTTCTCCTTGATAAAAAGGCAATTCCACAGCACCACAGCACAGCACCACAGTCTAAATATCAATAAATAGAAACAAAGGCAGGTTTTATTCGCTGACACAATCACATGTACGTATTTATCTGGACCCTTCACGCTCAACATATTAACACCAGTTACAGATACAAATAATGATCAGTGTTTTTTATTTTTAAAGAAGTCATGAACTGAGAAAACAAAATTCCCTTGATCTTTTGATATATAAGAGGTCATTGTACTATAAAAGCATCCTGTTAGTTTCAGAACTCAAAACATTGTCATTAGTCTAAAAACACCTTATACTGAAGGCAGTCCGCCAAAACGTCAGCTTTTGGAATGTTCTGATATAATGTAATATTAGTAGATAAAATGCTGCCTCTGCAGAAGAAGATCGACATCACTACCTGTTTAGCGCCGCCCACCGATTTGCACATATAGTGTTTTTTTTTTTTTTTATGGGTCTTTTACACCTTTATTGTGAGAGGACAGTGGAGAGCTGACAGGAAAGTACTGGGAGGAGAGAGGGGAGCAGGATCAGCAAAGGACCTTGAGGTGGGATTCGAACTTGGGTCACTGTGAGCGCAGTTGCGCTTCATGTCATCGCACTAACCACAAGGCTATGGGTGCCGACGCGCATGTAGTGTTTACCAGAGAGGCGAACGTGCAGGTCTACGGGGAAACCAAACAATAAAGCTCTGAAAACAACAGGATGCTCTGCGGTGCCAATTTGTGGAAAAAACAGTCTTTGCATTGCCTTTCTTCTGATCCCAACGTTAGGAAAGAGTGGATGAACTTTATTTTTAATGAAGTTCCAGAACGCATCAGTAAGAAATCAGTCTTTTGTTTACTTAATTTTACCGTGGATTTGTTTACAATTACCAGTAGTGTAAGCGACGCAACGCCCACTCCCACATCTCAGGGAGATATTAGAGATACTAACCTAAATAGACACTAAATTAAAAGACGAAATTAAAAGACGATGCTGTGCTCCCATATTGGATCAGACAGAGATGTCACAACAAAAATGTGAGTAACTGTTTTCATTACATGGTCACTATTGCGTTGTCTCTTCTTGCAGATCATTTAATATGTACTGAGTTATTTATGTGTTTTAAACCTAAATCACAGTGGCGTCCATCTATGAGGAATGAATGTACGCTGTTAGCCAATCACAGCAGTGGGCGTTTACTTCCGAGTGTACAATCCCCCATGCCTATTCAAACAGAGCGTTCTGCTGAGGGGGGGATAAAAGCCGGACAGAAAATAGCCTATTACTTTTAAATTAGGATGTTTTTTGATGTAATAATCTTGATAACATTATAAGTGGACCTCAGAGAACAGTACAAAATAAAAAACAAAATCAGTTCATGACCTCTTTAATGACTTGAAAACCTAAAATGTTTGGCATCAGTTAGAATGTGTTAAAATAAAAAGCAATGTAATGTTTTGCATCTTATGCCATAATAAAAAAGTTTTTTGAATGTATGGACTTACTGTACAAGTTAGCTGTATAATTTACAGCTATAAAAAATAAAGAAAAAAAATCTAACATTGAAAAAAAAAATAGTATAAAAATGCATTGGTCTCATTTGGAGTCAGCAAGACTTTTTTTCTTCAAAGAAATTAATACATTTATTCAGCATGGGATGCATTCGATTAATCAAAAGTGACAGTAAAGATTTGCGTAGTTAAAAAAAAATCTATTTTTAATAAATACTGTTCTTTTAACTTAATATTTGGTAATAAAGAATACTGTATCAAGTATTAAGCAGCACAGCTGTCTTCAACATTAAAGGATTAGTTCACTTCCAGAATGAAAATTTCCTGATAATTTACTCACCCCCATGTCATCCAAGATGTTCATGTCTTCCTTTCTAGAGTCGAAAGGAAATTAAGGTTTTTGAGGAAAACAGTCCAGGATTTTTCTCCTTATAGTGGACTTTAATGGGAACCAATGTGTTTGAGGTCCAAATCATAGTTTCAGTGCAGCTTCAAAGGGCTCTACATGATCACAGCTGAGGAAAAAGAGTCTTATCTAGCGAAACAATCTGTCACTTTATAAAAAACCAAAAAATTTCTACACTTTTTAACCACAAATGCTCGTCTTGGACTAGCTCTGCATCCATGACTTCACGCATCACGCAGTCACATTGGAAAGGTCACATGTGACGTAGGCAGAAGCACCGACCCAGTGGTTACAAAGTGAACTTGAAAAGAAAGTCAAACGCCTTTTACAAAAAAGGCAAAACAACTATTTTTTTGAAGTTAGAGGAGAAAATGAGATGAGTTTTTCACCCTACCCTACCTTTTTGAACCAGAGTACACACATGAAGAACTAACCGTGCAACTTTTCTAACATGATTACGTAATCACAGTGCATCACAGAGCTAGTGCAAGATGAGCATTTGTGATAAAAAACGACATAATTATTATTTTTTTTAATAAAATTAGTGATTGTTTCACTAGACAAGACGCTTATCGCTCAGCTGGGATTGTGTAAAGCCCTTTAAAGCTGCATAGAAACTGCAATTTGGACCTTAAACCTGTTGGCTCCCATTGAAGTCCACTATATGGAGAAAAATCCTGAAAGTTTTCCTCAAAAATCTTAATTTCTATTTGATTGAAGTCAGACATCAACATCTTGGATGACACCAGGGTGAATTCTGGAAGTGAACTAATCCTTTAATAATAATAACAATACATATTTCTTAGCACCATATCAACATATTAGAAGGATTTCTAAAGAATAATTTTAGAAACATGAAAAAGTCTTACAGACTCCAAACTTTAGATTAGGTGGATTATATACAGCATAAAAAATCCACAAAAACCACAAACTGTATGTACTGCACATCCAGACATTTTGTCTGGAGGTGTCTCATTTAATAGCTCTGTAACAGTCTATGTGTGAAAGGAACAGTAGTCCAATGAAATCCCGCTGTTCTAATAGCAATGGGCAACACGGTACCATTTGTGCTCAATTGCAGGCATTTGCTGGCTGAATGAAGTGGTACAGCACGTAAACAGAAGATTCACACTCAATGCCTTCGGGTGAGAGCTGTCACTCTAATGTTCAGTTTAGACATTTAAGTACATACAGACAGCAATGTACATCAATCTAACAACAACATACTGCCTTTTAATTACATGCCAGGTTGAGTTTACTTTATTTACATGGGGAAAGTATTAGACCTAAACTGTCAATCAGTATCAGATATGGAGCTGATGCCAGCACTGCAAGTTGTTATCATCTGCTGTGTATTATGAATACACTTGTAAGCCGAAAATGACAGGCCAATCCTCACGTGTCTCACCATAGGTCTCCACAATGTGCACTGATTAACTCGGGAGTCTAATTCATATACTGAGCTCCAGAAGGGCTCTTATTTAATTAAAGTGAAATTTCTTTTGCTGATATGACACATTTAGAGGTATATTTGCTTTTGTAATAGCTCTTTCAGGCTACAGTATATTTTGTTCCTCACTATGCGTCTTTTCTGCACTCATAAAAAGCCACAGTTCATTTGCATAATCACAGTTGTAATTTGTTTCTCTTTGCACGGAGGCAATTTCCCTTTCATTTAAAGACTCTCTGTAGCCCAAATTTCCAACCAAATCACTGTATACTAAAATAGCTGAAAATGTACCCACACATTTCCCTCTTTTTTTGTACCCCACAAGCTGTGATTTCAGCTTGTAGTGCAAAGCTTGTGAAATGTAGATAGCATAGATGTGACAAAACCTTTTATGCTTAAAGAACCCGCGAAATCGCTTGATGATCATGGTTTTCTTTCCAAAGTTGACATGTTTCCTACTAAAATAGGAAGTAAGGGCTTTTATATAGTCTTTAGGTTATATCACAGTCGAGAATAACAACTTACCACTTTTAAATTTCTAATAAAAGGTAGATGGTCTTAAGGGGACGTAATATTTTTGCTTAGTTTTTCTAAGAAAATAAAGCACTATAGATAAATACATGTGACCCTGGACCACAAAACCAGTCATAAGGGTCAATTTTTTGAAACTGAGATTTATACATCATCTGAAAGCTTTCTATTGATGCTTGTTAGGACAATATTTGGCTGAGATACAACTATTTGAAAATCTGGAATCTGAAGGTGCAAAAAAAAAAATTTGAATATTAAGAAAATCAACTTGTTGTTAAAATGAAAACGAAGCAATGCATGAAGCTTAACAATGCATATTACTACTTAAAAAGTACGTTTTAGAAATTTACAAAATATCTTAATGGAACATAATCTTTACTTAATTTCCTAATAATTTTTGGCATAAAAGAAAAATCGATCATTTTGACCCATACAATGTATTGTTGGCTATTGCTACAAATATACCTATGCTACTTATGACTGTATTTTTAGGAGTACATCTGCAAATAGACCCCCAAACTAAAAGTACTGCACAAAAATCCAATATTTATTCATTTCATGGGGTCTTTAAATCGAGTAAACGATTAATACATCAAGTATGTCAGCTGCTATTGGTTAGATCCATTGAGGACTCACAAAGCCTGGTGCAACTTGTCTGGCATTAAAATTGGCTTTCTTCCCTTTTGATTTATTCCACTTCAGAAAGTGAGAGATGATTTGTAGATGCAAAATAGCTCTGTGATTGTTTCAGACGCCATGTTAAAGTAATGTATTGGAGAAGCAACAATCACCATTATCAAAAGAGATGTCTCAATAGCCCTGTTTTCATTGTAATTGACTGCTATTCTCTGAAAGATCATGCAGGAGATGCCACATGAATGAAAGTCGAACCAAATCAATCGACAGTCAAATATTACCAAAGTGGCTCTCAAACAGTTTTGCCGAGAAATTTATCTCACGCGAGCCAGGCCTACGACCAATTTTAGATCACAACCCACCGCTTGAAAACCAACTTTAAACTATTTGCTGATTTAGTATAAACAGATAATGATACTGTATCACACAGCTTTCAGGATATAAAAACGTAGGATCAGCCCTGACAATTCATCATCACCCGTGTCCCTTAAAGGGACAGTTCATCCAAAAAATGCAAATAACAGAATTTGCATTTTGGGTGAACTATCTCTTTAATAAACTGGGAGATGATGTGAATAAATACTGCATGCTCAAATACTGCAGCATTTGGTGAGAGTTACTTCACCCCTTTCCCTGCAGCTCCTTTTTATCAGCTCATTTCGTCTAAATGTTCTTCAAACAAATAAACGCCCCCATTGAAGTGAGGCAGACTTGCTGCAGTGCGTGTCTGATGAATGTAGGCTGTGAGTGCGGACCCAGTGTGTCACTGTGCAGTGGGAGATGACAGTGATGGCACATTTTTTTTTATATAAATAGCTTCCTAAATTCAGAGGGCTCTTAAGGTGGATACTTTAAATGCCAGTGCCATTTAAGAAGGAGAAACAGAGCTCTGAGGAGTGTCTGTGTCATGATGTCATGTCCCCTTATGCTTGTTTGCAATAGAGCTACTCTATGTGTCCTAGATATAGTAGTAGTTAAAAACTGCAACAGTAGGATGTGCTAAAATTAGGCCTGTCGATTGATTCAAAGCTTTAAATGACATTAATCATCATTAATTTTACCTATTCACCATCTTAAATTGACAGCTCTAGCTAAAATATATATGATTGCATCTGTTTTTTCACCCAGCATGTGGTGCTTAAACCCCTCTGTCTGAATTAATCTCTTCATGAATTCAGTAATTTTCCACAGCTTGTCTGAGAGAGAAAAGCACGAATCCCAAACTCACGGACGCAGATGGGCAGCTGTCCGGACCAGTTGTGGTCTTGTTGGCAGATGCGCACAGAGGAGCCGATGAGGCGGAAGCCGGAGACACACTGGTACACTACCGTGTCTCTGTAGCCGAAGTTCTCCCCGATCACCTGACCGTTGACGATCTGCTCGGGTAAACCGCAGTGGCCGGCTGAAAGGAAAGGAAAGAGAAGAGAGAGTGATTAAAGTGAGAGGTCTGAGCAGCAGCTACATTACACTGTAAAATATTAACATCCAATGCTTTTAGAGAGACTAACCGCTTCATGTAATTAAGTGTTTAGTGGAGTGCATGTAAATTCAAAAAAGTGAGACCTTCAGTGGAGCAGGAGAAAGAAACATGATTGAGGTCAAATGCACTTCAAGCACTTAGATACTATGTGTGTGTATTTTTAACTGCCGTTTAAAAGTCTGGGGTCAGTAAGGTTTATTATAAAGAAAATTAATACTGTTATTCAGCAAGGATTGCTGATCTTTTGAACTTTCTTTTCATAAAAGAAGAAAAATGTATATACACACACATTCACAATTCCATTTCTATTATTTCATAGTGAAGGCATTAATTGCAAAATGTGGTAAAGAGAAAATTTTATATAAAACCTACGCACAAACTGAATAAGGGGCATGCGATAATGACAAAAAATATCTTGATATTTTGTCGATAATGATAATTGGACAATATTTTGCTGAGCATGTTATTGTGCTGGTATTTTGGCATATTTAGGACTGCTGTGGACAGCTGACTAACAAAGATGTTTGAAGGAGTAACATAAATGAACTTTTCCAAAAAGTTTCAATTGATTTTTATTTTCTATGGGCCAATTATTTTTAAACCTAATTATATGTGTGCATCATTTTTTTTGTCAAATACAAAAATTTAATCAATAAATTAAAAAAGTAAGCCACTATAGGGCTAAATTAAATCAGTATCAACAACATTTGAGTTCGCAATGCAGAGGTGGCACAGTATCTGCATCTGAAGTGGCATTTAGATGCATTTACACAGACTGTTTAATGCAGGACATATGCATATTTAACAAATGCATAAATAATGTTTTGATGCTTTAAGGAAAAAAAAACACATTAAATACTGTTTTTTTTAAATGGTTTGTTTAAAAAGGGAAATATTCTTTAAATATAAACCTAAAATTGCCAGTAAGTGGAAGCTAATCACTACATGAGTGAGTTAAAACGGCTGATTGATTCAATAATGAAACACCATTGTGTGTTGCTCAGAGATGAAAAACAGTTTGGCTGTGGCTTTGTTTGAAACTATTTTTGTTGTTGAAATACAGCAAAAAAAAAAAAAAAAAAAAAACTGTTGTGCTTAAAATGCAAGCTACTTATTCATGTTTATTGAGCTGTTCATTAAATCAATATCACCTTTTGCAATTGTGCAGAAATTTGGAGGAAAATTAGTGATATTAAAGGATCAGTTCACTTCCAGAACAAAATTTTAATTAACGATAATTTACTCACCCCTTGTCATTCAAAATGTTCATGTCTTTCTTTCTTCAGTCGTAAAGAAATTACGTTTTTTGATTAAAATATTTCAGGAATTATCTCCATATAGTGGACTTCTATGGTGCCCGCGAGTTTGAACTTCCAAAATACAGTTCAAAAGCAGCTTTAAAGGGCTCTAAATGATCCCAGGAAAAAAAGAAGGGTCTTATCTAGCAAAACGATCGGTTGTTTTTTTTTTTTTAAATTACAATTTATACACTTTTTAACCTCAAATGCTCATCTTGCTCAGCTCTGCAACGCGCATGCGTACCCTGTGCATTCCGGTTCAAGACAGTTAAGGTGTGTCGAAAAACTCTCATTTTCTCCCCAAACTTCAAAATCGTCCTACATTACTTTGTTACCCTTTTTTGTAAAGGGCATTTGACCTGGGTCGGTGCAGTGATGTAGAACGATTTTAAAGTTGGAGGAGAAAATGAGATGGGAGTTTTCGCTAGATAAGACCCTTCTTCCTCGGCTGGGATCTTTTAGAGTCCTTTTGAACTTCCAAAATGCATTTAAACTGCATTTTGGAAGTTCAAACTCACAGGCAGCATAGAAGTCCACTATATGGAGATAATTCCTGAACTGTTTTCCTCAAAAAGCATTATTTTTTTATGACTGAAGAAAGAAAGACATGAACATCTTGGATGACAAGGGGGTGAGTACATTATCTGTACATTTTTGTTCTGGAAGTGAACTGATCCTTTAACTATATCAGATGACATAAATTAAAAAACATAAAATTAATGTTTTATGTCTATTTTAATAGACGAAATCATGCAGTGAATGTATGAACTCTGTATGTACGCACAGTAGTCTAATCTACATCACGCAATGTACACATCATCTACATCATGCATGCACTCTGTGGGTGTGTTTTTGTTTGTTTTTGCGATATACTCGATATGTGAAATTGTGCATATATCTCGCAAACCCCTATTCTGAATGGTTACTACTAGAAACTAGGTTGACGACAGTTCTGTCACACTTAACAAGGTTTAAAAATAAAGTTGGACCACTGCCAGGCAAACATGCAGATGTGAACAGCAGCAGTGAATGTACACCACATTACCCAAGCAGCGCGTCTCTGTTCCACTCCATAGACCAGAAGATAGACACTCTCTCACAGTAGATCCCACCAGCATATACCCATTGTCACATGTAAATATGGCTGTGGCCCCAAAGGAGGTCTGAGTTCCAATCTTCTTGCCACTGGGAGGTGTCGCCAGATCCCCACATGAGATGACTGCGAAGTGAAGAGAAAGGGTAAGACAAACAAGGACAAACTGCAAGGTTTAAACATTTGACTAACAGCTGTTGGATTAGAGTTAAATTACACACTTACTTTGGCAGTGGGGCCTTTCGTTCTTCCAGCTCCACACACCATTGGCCATGCACTGAATGTGGGCGGGGCCTAAGCGGTAATAGCCAGGATCACAGGTGAAGATGATTTTAGTCCTGTACTCATAATGCGAACCGTTTACGATCCGCCATCTTCCGTGTTCCAGAGAGAAAGAGCCGATACTTGGGCAAACCACAACTGTGCAGCAAATACATCAAAAAACAATATTCAGAATCTAATGGCATTTTTAAAATGATTATGTTTTAAAACGTATTGAGCTGCCATACTATTTTAATAGGTAGCAGCCTTCTAAGGCAGCATCATAACTAAACTAATTACTTTATTGGACTTCAAAATCTCAACAGCTATTCACTGCCATTACAAAGTTTTTTTTAATATAACTTCTACTGTCTGAAAGAAGAAAGTCATATACACCTAAGATGGCTTGAGGGTGAGTAAATCATAAGCTAATTTTAATTTTTGCGTGATCTATCCCTTTAAGTATATGTTTTTTTCGATGTATTAATGTATTATTATTTACTACAAAGAATTTTTCTAAATACAGATGTCCTAGAAGGCAACAGTTCTGATCTTTACCTTTAAAAACAGGCTTTGTGTTAAAATTGATGCTTTAAAATGCAGCCTAAGTAGGCAGCTCACATGTTTTTAAAACAGAGGCATCATTTTGGCAGATATAATTGGCTCATAAATAACTGACGATTAAAGCTGAAGCAAAGAGAGCTCTCAAAGTCCCTTTAAGGCAAGCTGATTCACTCAGCGGCCATCTTGTTATGCCCCAGGCATCTATTTTCTATACAAGCACAGCTCCTGCCTACTTGAATGTGAAAAAGACTGAAATTTCCAAAACTGTTTATCTAAATTATATTTTAATAACACATTCCAAATCAGCAATAAAATCTGATAACAACAGTATCATAAAATTTGCTTCTCTTGCTTAAATAATGCAATTGATTTTCCAGGCTGGAAATATGAATGCACAACCTAAAGTAAACATACTCAATTAAAAGCCGATTATGTCTGTGTACAGGTCCATCTCTTTCCCTTTATACTGTCTCTTGATCTCTTTATCTGCTGTAAAATTCATGCCGAAGGGCTTCTGCATCTCTAAGAGCGGGCCTGTACCTGAGCAGCGAGGGACTTTGTTGTGGTTGCTCCAGGTGCCGTCAGGCTGGCACACAGCACTGGTCAACTCTTTGGAGGACAGCCGGTAGCCATCGTTGCAGAAGTAGGTCACACGTGTACCCACTGAGTAGTCCATGGCAAGCACTCCTCCGTTCACAGGAGCCTTGGGCACCCCACAGGAGACAGCTTATGGGTGTGAAAATGAGATAGACATATGGAGTGTTAAGTAATAAGTTGAAAATATAATTATGACAAGATAATTAAAAAAAAAACTCTCATCATTGCTTATTACCCCATTTCACCATCAGAGCATTGAAAATTGGTTATTCGATTGGCTGGTTTTACAAGATGTAATTGGAGCTGCTTTTCAGGTGCTTATGAACACATAGCGGGTTTATTAAAGGTCAATACTACGTTTATGAGTTAAAAAGTCATTAGAAATATATTGGCCAAAAAGATTTGGTCTCCTGTGGTCTTTTAGGGACAAATGATATATTTGTACCATATCAGTTACCAGCTGAGAGTGAAGAGGTTGTTTAAATGTATCTATATTTTCGCATTATAGACGCACTATTGTCCTATTTAAAACTGTAAAGTTGCTTTGACACAACCTGTTTTGTTAAAAAGTGCTGTTTAGTTAAATGTGATTGATTTATAAACACAAATTTAATAACACTGTGAAATGTAATTTTGTAGCAAATCTCAAATGAATATCCATCTTCCATGCTTTACATTCTAATGCTTAAAAATTTAATATTGTCTATAACAAGAAAACAGTACAATAATTATAACAACGGCCACCCCCAAACTAAAGTTGTCCACAAAGTTAAAAACACCAAATACTTTATTTTATAGTATCGCTTTACATTAAGAATCAGTATTAAAGGGATAGTTTACCCCCAAATTTTAATTCTGTCATTAATTACTCACCCTCATGTCATTCCACGTTGTATTAACTTTTTTCACCTTCGGAACACAAATTAAGATTTTTTTGATGACATCCAAGAGCTTGACTTACACGGAATTGTTAAACAAAGTCGCTATTTATGTTTTCTTTGCGCACAAAACATTGTCGTAGCTTCATAACATTATGAAGTCCAGTCAAACCGAAATTTATTCAGACACCTTCAACATTTCTTACATTATCACAGTTTATTTGCTATAGTTTAGAAAATGGTAATAAAATATTTTAAGAACTCAAGAGTTAAACTGGGTCAGAACAAATTCATCTTGATAGAAAGGTATGTCAAATCAAATTTTTGGTCCCAAATTTTTTATCAGTTTTACTGGTAGTCCACTCTATGCAGAATTTTTGGGTATAATACGTCACAGCTTATTTTGCTATTCTAACTTATATAAATTAACTATAGTGTCCATACAAAATTACATCTGGTGTCTGAATAATATTTGGTTTGACTGTATGTATTATTACCACTGATGTCACATGGATTATTTTAACAATGTCCGTACTACCTTTCTGGGCCTTGAACATGGTAGTTGTTTTGCTATCTATACAGGGCCAGAAAGCTCTTGGATTTCATCAAAAAATATCGTAACTGTATTCTGAAGATGAACAAAGGTCTTACAGGTTTGGAACGACATGTGGGTGAGTAATTAATGACAGAATTTTCATTTTTGCGTGAACTGTCCCTTTAAGTAGCCTTATCAATTAACTAGTGTGTAAAGTCAGTCAAGTTTAGACTGAAAACTTTCTAAGAGAGATCAATATTGTATTAAAAGTATTAATTGAAAAGTCAAGCAGAGAAGGGCAAAAGAAAAATGACTCTAGGACTTCAGACGATCAAAGTCAAGGTTCGCCTGTATGTAATGGCAGATCTTTTTCACAAACAATGAAATAGCACTCAAAGAGTAGAACTATTCCACTATAAGTTTGCTTGTCATCAGCGTGGCAAACCAGCCAATGGAACATTCCATCTCGCTTCTTGCTCTCCTTCCCCCTTATGCAAGCAGGACTGGAACATATTATTTATCAACGCACAGTACTTTCAGATGACACTAAGTATGAATCATTGCTGTGCACAAGCCCTCTAGATTTACTGTGCAGCAAAACCACTGGTACATTTGAGAAACATAGCTACAACCCTTACCATCCGACTGTCAGTGCTCAGCCATTAGAGGCCAAACAATAACCTCCCCCAGTAATTAAAGAACACACAAGTATAAAGCCGTTCCTCACCAAGAGTGGCTTTTGACAGTGAAGCGAGATGAACTCTCGTTGCTTTGCTTTGGGATAACAAAAAACAAAAAAAAGTGCCCAGAACACTTTTGAAGTCATTTAAGTGTCACTTGATGTTAGTGGCACCAGAGCCTGTGGCCCTTAGAGGGAGTTGGGGCCAGTTCTGTCACATTAGCGCAGGAGTAAGGACCCTGCATGAATGCGCCGCCTCAGAAACTATTTAGTCAGGCTCATCTACTCTACTGTGAAGCCGCATCTGAGAGGATAGGTGGAGCAGGATAAACTACACAGATGGATAAAGAGAGCTCTAAAGATTAGTCATTAATGTGACAAATGAAACAGATCATGAATAAACAGTATCAGTGAGAGGAGCGGCGACAGTAATTACTGCGTCTCCATCACTGACCGTAAAAGCTTGTTAGAGATGCGTCAGGAAAATTACTGATCATATCTGCAAGCACTGAATTACTACCTGCTGACTTCAAAAAAGGCCTGTTGGGTGTTTTAGTCAACAAAATACAGGTGTGAAAAGAATACAAGTTTTATGCAAGTTTAATACTCCGTTGGCAGCATTTGTGCCATGATGTTGATCTGCAGTGTTTGGGAGTAACTAGTTACATAATGTAATTACAAAATAAATGTAATAAGTTACAGTTACTAAGAAAAAAATGTGTGAAAATGTGAACAATTACAAAGGGGGTTACATCAGAATATTTTCACACACATACAGATTTGACTGACTTCTTTCCAAAATTGCATTGACTGCTCTAAAATATGAGACACTGATGTTTCAGGAAACTAAATACGACATATGCTTATTCAATAAGCTGTTTTATTTCCTGTTTGGGTTTCTTAAGATTAACTGTATTTTCCGAGGTATTGTTAGAAGCCAGTGCTTCCTGTCATAGCTGTCCAAAGTATCAGAGCTATTAAGTTACTTATTATGATTTTAATTCTGCATTTAACCTGATTTTGTGGTGGCTGTGCTCTAAAATTATATTATTATAATTATAATTCAAGTGATGATTTTGAAAGTTTGACAGTAATTAGTGTTGAGTACCAAAGGTTAACGCTGCCTGCTTTAAATGTTTGAAAATGATTAACAGTTTACAATGTAGAAAAGTAATTAAAAAGTAATCAAATGTAATCAGTTACATTACTTTAATAAAGTCATTGTAATAGTTACACTACTTATTACATTTTAAATACAGTAACTTGTAATCTGTAACCAATTACATTACCAAAGTAACCTTCCCCCCAGTGCGGGTTGCCAGAAAAAAGGACTAGATCACAGTGAAAATCTAGGTCATAGTGAGTCGCTTACAATAAAAGTAAAAGGGGCCGATCTGTAAATGTTAAAATACTCACAATTTCGATAGTGGATTCAGCATATGTAAACAATATAAAATTATTTTAGTCAGATAAAAAAGCATTTTCTGTGCAAAGTTATATTCAATTTTTAAATTGTGTTGCCATGACATTGTAAAGCCTAAAACTCCTAAAATGACTGCAGAAATTACAAGAATTTGACACCTTCCCATATTTTAGCTAAATATGAATGGAAAAACGGTTTGAAAACAGTCATTGTTTTCGCAAATTAGAAAGAGCTGGCACTAGTAAATAACATCATGTCAAAGCCGGTTAAATGGCTAGTGACCATAAAGTATTGAACCTACAGTGTACTTGGGTTAAGGGAATAGTTGACCCAAAAATAAAAATTACCCCATGATTTACTCACCCTTAAGGCATTCTAAGTGTATATGACTTTCTTCTTTCAGACGAATAATCTGAGTTATATGAAGAAATGTCTTGGCTCTTCCAAGCTTTATAATGGCAGCGAATGGCTGTTGAGATTTTAAAGTCTAATAAAAAACATCCATCCATCATAAAAAGTACACACAGCTCCAGGGCGTTAATAAAGGCCTTCTGAAATGAAGCGATGCATTTGTGTGACAAAAATATCCATATTTAAAACTTAATAAACTGTAATCTCTAGCTTCCGCTAACTGTTGTACAGAAGTTTTTAGACAAGATCAGTTTTAAATATGGATATTTTTCTTATACAAACACATTGATTTGCTTTAGAAGGTGTTTAAGCTTCGGAGCCGTGAGGAGCACTTTTTATGATGGATGGATGCACTTTATTGAACTTCAAAATCTCAACACCCATTTATTGCCATTATAAAGCTTTGGAACAGCCCGGACATTTTTTAATATAACTCCGACTGTATTTGTCTGAAAGAAGAAAGTCATATACACCTAGGATGGCTTAAGGGGGTGGGTAAATCAGGGGGTAGCTTTCATTTTTGGGTGAACTGTCCCTTCACCAGCCTACTCAATCCAAAATGGACTAATAAACATTCTTATTTGCTTGGTCCTACCTTGGCAAGCAGGAACCGGGGCATCCCAGGCATAGTAGCCGAACGAGGTTTTCTTGCAAACGGCGGTGCTTTTCCCAATAAGCCGGTATCCGCGGTCACAGGCCCAGCGTACCAGGCTGTTTAGGTGTCCTCCAGTCTGGCTGCTTATGGATCCATGGAGGGGAGAGTCTGGGGTGCTGCAGTACAGAGCTGTTCAAACAGACAGACAGAAACCAGACCCCATCAGCTCCTTAATCACCACCCAGAGCAGAGCCCTGTGACATGGGGCTCATTCTGTCATTCAAGCACATAGTAGTTCTACTTATAAAAGCTTCACGGGGGTTGAATACTTTCTGAAGGCACTTATAAAAGCCTTTCGGCTTTAATAACATACTGTAAAACTCCTATGTGCCTCATTCAACATGCCTCAGCCTGGTGTTTTGAAGACATTTGGAGACACAGGCTGCAGATGAATATTTTATCATTTGTGAAAAGGTCACATTATCTGGTTTATTACTCTTTTCGCCCACTGAAATTTAGCAATGGAATTTGTATTACAGAAAATAATTCTGGAAAAAAAGAATTCTTTACCTTCTGCTAAACTCCTTCTTCTTTTAACTTTTAAAACAGCTACACAAATTATTTGACCACTTACAACAGTTTAAAAACGCATGAATTTAATTGCATCTGTCGAAATTATGACCTTTTCTCAAACCGATTTGAAATGTTTCAGTCAATTATGCAATTTAACCAGCTTTTAGTGGAGGCATGAAATCAATTCTCAGTGTCCTGGCACTAACCAAAGGCATAGTTCATCATATTTAATCTTTTGTCTTAATTATAAAACAGTAGACTGTATGTTTCATATGAGAGGCTATATACAGTCAAACCAAAATTTATTTAGACACCTTCAACATCTGACATTATCACAGTTTATTCGCTATAATTAGAAAATGGTAATACATTATGACAAGAGCTCAGAGTTAAACTGTGTGTCAGAACAAATTCATCTTAATAATTTCAGATAACTTTGATAGAAACGTATGCAATGGATTACAATCAACCAAACATTTGTATGTTTGTATGACAATATTTACACAACTATCAAAACTTTGTTGTCCAATTACCCAGAAATGCTTAATTTTGTTCAGTCTGTGGTGTAAAAAGGTCGCATTAGCAATTAAAGAAAAAACACTTCAGCAAAACAAGGTCAAGGTCAAAGTGTCCGAATAACTGGTCCCAAATATTTAGTAATTTTACCGGTAGTCCACTGTATGAAGAATTTTTGGGTATAATATGTCACAGCTTACTTTATTTTGTTATCCTCACTTATATAAATTAACTATAGTGTCCTGCACCCACTAGTAAAAAAATAAAAACAAGAATTCTATCTGGTGTCTGATTATTTTTTGGTTTGACTGTATTAGATATATTTATTAAAAAACAAATGGTTTGATTTGTTATCCAATGTAATGAAATCTACAGAGTCACTGTATAAAACTGTAAAATAATATAGCAAATAATATACCCATAATTATCAATACTTATGCTGTTTGTAATGCATTTGTACAATAATTTAAAATATACATCTAAAATCTGAATCTTTCATTATTTCGAAACCTCTTTTTTAAAAAAAACAAAACAAAAAAAAACAACCACCACCACCACACATAATTTAACGGTTTAATAATTGTTTAAACTCATTTCTGAAAAACATCATTGCTAAGTATTATGTCTATTGTTTTAAGCTCAGTCACACATAAGCATGCCATGCATAAACAGTGCATTCAGAATGTATAAAAGCATTTCTTCTGCTATGATGTGGCAAGCCAAATTAACTGATTTTAAATATGTCTATATTTCTTCTCACTTCCCCACTGCTCTCTAGAATAAAAATTGCTGTAAAAAAAGATGTACCCAAATTATTGGGAATCTTTCTGGCAGAATGATAAAATAACTGCTAAAAAAGAAATTACTATAATTGCTATAAAAAAGACTAATGGACTCAAATAGATGAAAATCTACTTTAGTTAGATATCTGCATAAGGGGGCTAAGGCCATTAAGCAGGACAAATGAACCAAAAGGATGCGGCAAATACTACAAAATAAGGTCTTGAACGGAAACCTGGAATGGCCTCACTTGAGTGTGAATCATTGTGTATTCTACAAAATGATACATGTATTGAATGGTTGGAAGTAAGATAAAAAATATTGTGTTTTAAAATATGTTTTACAATCTGATGGTGTAAGGGGATCAGAATGAGAAAATTCAAGGGGGTGAATACTTTCTGAAGGCACTGTAGTCACACACTCTGCTTGAAACCAAACATAAGCACATCAATAACCACGTCAATCAAACTCAGCGAGAGACCTTGACAGCAACAGAGAGCTCCACAGACAGAAGCTTTCATAATGTTAGACTTGTTTCTACCCAAGTTTCACAACAGACTGCGAGCGAATTCAAACTGATTCTCAGCCTTTGAACTGAAACAAAGTATTAACATGTTGATGTGGAAATTTTCATATCCTAACGACGGAAACGAACGAGCCATTCATCGTTGATTTCACAAGTCGAAACCAACTGACAGGAGGCTAAAGCCTAAAAAGCACTTAGAACGTGGGATGTCAGTTTGCATTTCATCTCAGTTCAAAGATACTCCGAAACGCGGCCTAACATGACTTCCTTCAGCACCTGCACCAATCACAGAAGTGTGAAGAGGATGTGGGTACGAAGCCTATTTATATCTCAAGCGGGCAGGCTAGAGGAAGCGTAAGCATCTGACCTTCACTCTCACGGGCACCTCATTCGGTTAAATTCACTCCAGGCTTGAGTTGAACGGAAGTTCAGCCAGGATGTGCGGCCCTAACAACAGTTAAATCTGAGTTCAGAACATTCAACTGTGATGGAAAACAAAACTGAGGTGAGGAGTGCTGGCACCCTCTAGCAGAAATGGCCTTCCTGAAAGGAATTCAAGTCCTTTTGATGGAAAGTCAGTGAGAAGATATTGCTAAGTGAAAATATGTTGCTCACTGCAAATAAGGAAAGCTATTGACTGGTGAGGTAGGGTGGGTTTTTATAACACTCCAAAGCACTTTGAAACTAAAATCTACACATGCAGTGATGTTACAAGGATAAATTTCAGCACCTGCCCCTGCAGTAATGTGATATGCACATTACCACTCAATAAGGTACACAATAAAGTGGAATTAATAGTAATAGAAACAGTCCACTGGAGCAACCCGAGGTTAAGTGCCTTGCTCAAGGGCACAATCTCTTAAGGACTGCCCAGGGATCGCCCCTTGCTCGGGTTTGAACCCTTTGGTTACCAGCCCAGATTACACAATGAATAGTGATGATATATAGTGAAGGTCTCAGTATTTCATTTCTTTAAAATTGCACTTATACCTATACATCAACAAAAACAAAGACAGATAATAACAAATAACAACATTAATATGGATTTTCATCTGCAACATTTTATATTACAATTTATATAGAGCGGCGTGTAAAATTTTGAGACCATATTTAAAAGATTGATTAAAAAAAATAAATAAATATGATATAAAACAACACTAAAAAAATGTTTTTTTCATCATCAAAAATTGTATGACTTTTATGTAATCTCAAACTATGAAAAAAATGAATATATTTGATGATATAATGAAAAATATAATAAAATAATAAACACTATTTATAGAGCACTGTTCAAATACAGTCAAACCAAAATTTATTCAGACACCGTCAAGTTTTCTCACATTATCACAGCTTAATCGCTATAGTTTAGAAAATGGTAATAAAAAATGACAAAAACTCAAGAGCTATCAAATTCATCTGGATAGACAGGTATGTAAAAAAAAACATGGTCAGGTCAAAGTGTCAAATCAATTTTTTGGTCCCAAATGTTTATCAATTTTACTGGTAGTCCACTGTATGAAGAACTTTTGTGCATCATATGTCACAGTTTACTTTATTTTGCTATCCTCACTTACATAAATAAACGATAGTGTCCTGCCCCCGCTAGTAAAAAAAAAAAATACAAAAATAATATCTGGTGCCTGAATAATTTTTGGTTTGACTGTAAGTACACTAATTATATAATAATGCCATGGTAGTGTTAATTTCGTTAACAAAAACTCTAACTAAAAATGTTCGTTGACAAGCTTTTCCCCACATGACTAAAACGAGACAATGATGAGGCGACAGTGAGTTTAATAAACGATAACTGTGACTCAATCAACATGCAATATTGCTTACGATAAAAGATGAGACTAAAATGTATCTTAAAAAATAAAAACTCTACCAAAATTTTTATTTTCTGCAAAAAAGGAGACAATATTATTGCGGACTGCTGTATGAGCTCTACTATGTGAGCTTTCATGTGCACGGTTGCCAGACATCAAGAGTTCAAATTCCCAAATCAGAGCTCTCTGTTACAAGGACACATTTTCTGGCTAGTGTTTTGCTTCCTTTTTTCAACCATGTGTGCATGCTCTCTCTTCATTGCGAAAATGCAGGCGATGATCTGTAAATACCTACAAACAAGCAAGCTTGAGTTTAGTAATCTCCATGTGAGATGTTCAGCTTAAGTGAAAATGTCATTCAGCCAGTCTGTGTTCTGTTACGAGATTTCGACTGTTTTGTTTGCGATTGTGGTTGCTGAATAAATGCACTTACTTTTCATAAGTTTTCATAATGTACACAGTGCATATCTAAGTCTTTGATATTAATTTATATATTAAATAGCCTATAATAAATCCATAGACTAGATAAATAGAAAATAAAGTATGAGTTCACATTCTGTTGACTTGTGCTTATTGCGGTGAAAGTACAATATGTGAAATGTAAAAATACATTTCTCAAATGACAACAATTAGTGCGTTTATAATTTTCAGCGATAATAATTTTTAATCAGTTTAACCATTATGCAACATGACGAAATGTGACTACGTTTTCAATGACTAAAACTAAAACTAGTCTAAATCAGACAACACAAGACTACATTTCACTCAACAATCCTAGACCTGACAAAACTGAACTAACTCATCTAAATTAAACTGAAATCAGCTCAGTGAAAGTAGATAATACAAGAGTCAACTCAACAAACATACACTGTAAAAAACAATTTGCTGAGTCAACTTAAAATAATTTGTTACCTGGCTGCCTCAAAATTTCAAAAAGTTCAGTCAACTCAAAAAAAAAAAGTTTAGTTATCTTTGAAATGTTAAGTTGTACTAAGTGATTCCACTTAAAATTTTAAGGCAGCTGGGTTACTTACCCAGCTTTTAAGTTTAACAAACGCAAATATCTAAGTTGTCACTTAGTACAACTTAACATTTCAAGTTGACTAAACTTGTGAGTTGACTGAACTTAAAATTTTAAGACAGCAAGGTAACAAATTATTTTAAGCTGACTCAACAAATTGTATTTTTGTGTTTTTTACAATGTAAACCAGTAGATTAGACTAGAAAATGTTTTCAATGACTGAAACTAGACTAAAATGCTTAGACATTTATAGCCAACTAAACAAAACAGGACAAGTTTGACTAAATATTAGAATGACTAAAAAAAAGTACATCTTACACAGGACTAAGACTAAATTAAAAATCTCTGACAAAATTCACACTATGTGATGGTCAGATGTTCTTGCTTTCTTTGAAGCACAGAAAGCTCTTTAGATCATTCTCACAGGATGCTGAATTCCATGATCGTCAGGTTTAACAAACTTTGTTATTACACAGATTTCAGAGTTGGTCGTGGACATGAGAATGATGCATTTCCCATGTCCGTAAAAAGTCTTTTCGCAGAAAAACCACTGAGACACAAGGGAAACTATCTACTTTAAGTGACCACAGAAAGCCCTCACACTGTAGATTTGTCTGTCCCTATTCAGTCCGCTCTACTACATTTGAGCACACACACTCAAGCTTAAGGAATTGAAAGGTAAGGTATGGTAAAAAAAAAAAAAGTGTGCAATACGTGTATTTGGAGTCCCCAGGTCTTTGGTTGACATCCACAACGGCAAGTGTAGCATTCACTTAACCACACAGCACTGGGCCAATGGGTCTCAGACCTTACTTGTTCTGTCAGTATGATTTTTTCTGAAAGACTGTGAAGTCCATGACCTAAGCTGCAAAGGACATTTGTCAAACATATATATGGGCTGACGTAAGCTAGTATGCACCCCTCTCTTGGGCAAAGAAGACAAAACAAACCCATCAAAGTACCTAACAAAGTCACTTTGACACAGAAATGTTATCAGCATGTCCATGTCCATCCATGTTCACACAAAAATACACAAACATATGCATGCACATGCACTCACACTCATACAATTCTGTCAGACATTGGTAGTTGACACATTACATCCAATAACCTTTTTCCATATCATTATGCAGATTTTAGGGTTATAATAATAAAATGTATATAGAAGAAATACAGGGTCAGACAAGTTTTTTTAGATTTCAATGATTTTATGATCAATTGCGATCAATCCTTTTTAAAATTAAGTTAGCCTTCACAACATTTTAACACATAGTATGACACATGGATATTCATTTTGAGAATATTAACAGTGCTAATAAATTATTAGTGCTTTTAAAGTTTGTGTTAGGCAACAGCAAAGGTAATCTAAATGCAAAAATATGGGAAATTATGAATTATTTTTAATTAAGAGTATAACAAGTCACACTGCAGGGCATCTATCCCAAATTATTTTATGTCAACTACCCAAACACATCTCTTCAGCTCAAAGTATACATGCTCATTCAGATTCAAGACCAGAGACGGAAAACGTGCAAGCAATAAAGAGATTTAAATGGATACATACTTTGATACTCACCGACATAGCGGATGCGGAACCCCCTCTTATTGGTGCCGTGGTCAGCTGACCAGCGCAGAAGAAGCTGGTGGCCAGTGGTTGTAATGTTGAATGGTGTGGGGAGGTCACCACTCAATGTGGCCAGTGTCTGACTATGAATTGTGGGTCCTTCAAAAGAAATAGAAAGAGAAAGACAATTTGCAGGAGGACTGTTATACCAAATTACATCTGTCAAAAAAGACAAAACTCATAAAAGAACCTAATGCTTAGGTAGAACACAATTTGACTTAGGCTTTTGAAATTACTTTTTGGAAAAACAAAAAAAAAATGTTGAAAATGGGCAACGCATAATGTAGATAATAACAGCCTTGGCCACAAATGGTGACTACGCTGTGAAAGGCATATCCACTCTTATTAGACTAATATCAGTTCAAGATTCACTTTTCATACGTTGTATTTCTAAAAGAAAGAAAAAAAAAGACAAAAAAGAAAAGTGAAATGAAAAGTAATTTTATGACTTTGTGGATTATGTGAACTCTGCAGAAATTTCTATAGAATAAATACTTTTACAATAACATCCTAGTTTAAGTGAAAAACAAAAACAGTCTACCATCAAACACTTCCAGAATGTCGTATTCCTTCTCAGTCTGGAAAAACTCAAAAAACAGAGTGATATTGTAGCCCTTCTCCACGTTGATGCTCCATGAACACATCTGCAGGTTGGGGTAACTGTCTGGATACCCCGGGCTCAAAATCACCCCAGATGAGTCAAATCGGACATCATGGGCAGGACATTGCACTGTGGGGGAAAAAAGACACTGACTATAAATTTTGTACAAAGCAGATAATTATAGGGGTTTTGTAGTAATGAAATGGACATATTTTATGTGGTACTACTCTACTAAAGTCATATTTCATATGGTACTCTGAACTCAGCTCAGAGAAATTAAACTACATTAGATAAAACAACACTCCAATCAAGCCTAAACGTCACTAGGCTAGATGAAATTAAGCAATCCAAACTTGACTGAACTAAACTAAATAAACGTGAATTGAATAAACTTAAAACAGATCAAAGAAACTATACAAGACTATAGTTTATATACAAGACTATATACAAGACTAAACTCGACTCAACAAGCCTAATCTCCATTAGATTAGACTACTTTAGCTGCACCAAACTCAACTAAACTAAATTACACTGGATAACATAAGAAAAGACTACATTTGACTTGATAAAAGTAAACAAACTCATCTCAGACTTCAGCTCAGTAAAACTAGATAAGACAAGACTCAACAAACCTAAACTTGACTGGATTACACTAAATTAACCTAACCAAACTAAATAAAACTAGACTAAACCAGACACAACATAAGACATGACTATATTTGACTCAACAATCCTAGACCTGACATACATAAACTAACTCATCTAAATTAAACAACACTTGACTCAACTAACCCAAACTTGACTAGATTAGACTAAATTAACTTAACCATTAACCTAACCAAACGAAATAAAGCTAGACTACACAATACAAGACCACATTCGACTTAACAATCCTAGACCTGACAATAGGCATAAGACATGACTATATTTGACTCAACAATCCTAGACCTGACAAAAATAAACTAAAATCAGCTCAGTAAAACTAGATACGACAAGACTCAACTCAACAAACCAAACTAAATAAAACTAGACTAAACCAGACAACACAAGACAATACTACATTTTACTCAACAATCCTAGACCTGACAAAAGTAAACTAACTAATCTAAATAAAGCAAAATCTGCTTGGTTAAACTAGATAAGACAAAAAAACGGAACCTGACTATATTAGACAAAATTAACCTAACCAAACTAAATAAAACTAGTCTAAATCAGACAACATAAGACTACATTTGACTCAACAATCCTAGACCTGACAAAAGTAAACTAACTCATCTAAATTAAACTGAAATCAGTTTAAGAAGAGACAAGATAAGACAAGACTCAACTCAACCAACCTAAACTTGACTAGATTAGACTAAGGGTGTATTCACACCATGAAAGTCCACTAGTTCACTTCATTGTTTGGTCTGCATCGAATGCGATTGCTAATTTCACACTTGCCCAAAAGATCTGCACCAAGGGGGGGGATGAACTTGAGTTCGATTCAATTGAACCAAACAAGACAGGTGTAAATACACCCTAAATTAACCTAACCAAACTAAATAAAAGTAGTCTAAACCAGACAACATAAGATAAGACTACATTTGACTCAGTCCTAAACCTGACAAAAGTAAACTAACTCATCTAAATTAAACTGAAATCAGCTCATTAAAACTAGACTAGACAAGACAAGACTCAACAAAGATAAAACTTGACTAGATTAGATTATATTAACCTAACCGAACTAAATAAAACTAGTCTAAATCAGACAACACAAGACTATTTCACTCAACAATCCTAGTCCTAACAAAACTGAACTCATCTAAATTAAACTGAAATCAGCTCAGTGAAAGTAGATAATACAATACTCAACTCAACAAACTTACACTGTAAAAAACAATTTGAGTCAACTTAAAATAATTTGTTACCAGCTGCCTTAAAATGTACAGTTCAATCAACTCAAAAAAAGTTTAGTCATCTTTGAAATGTTAAATTGTACTAAGTGACAATTTAGATATTTAAGTTGATTCAACTTAAAATTTTAAGGCAGCTGGGTTACTTACCCAGCTTTTAAGTTTAACAAACTCAAACATCTAAGTTTGTATTAAGTCACTTAATACAACTTAACATTTCAAGTTGACTAAACTTATGTGAGTTGACTAAACTTAAAATTTTAAGGCAGCAGGGTAACAATTATTTTAAGCTGACTCAACAAATTATATTTTTTGTTTTTTACAGTGTAAACTTGACTAGACTAAATTAATAAATAATTAAAACTAAAAAAATATTGACTAAACTAGACAACACAAGACAAGACTACACTTGACTCAACAATCCTAGACAAGACTAAACTTAACTAAAAGAGAAATTAAACTAAACAAAGACTACACTCGAATTGCATCAAATTGCATTGAAATGCATCAAACCAAATTCAGCAAACTAAACTAAACTCCAAGTCTAAAGTTGTTGAACAACAACCCAACTAAAATATCTTTAGTTTGATAGTTAATGAAATCAGGTCTGGTATCTATTGATCTCACTAATTCATCAGTTTTAAAGCAGCAAATAATTTGCCTGGTACCATATTTCTTTAGAAACTGTAGGTGGCGGCCATCGTCTGTCATCTTGGAAAAAAAAAAAGAAGCCACAATTTTTCATCAAGTCAGCCTGAAATGTTACATACTCTGCAAAACACTTCATGAGCTCTCCTGCTCCATGGCTCACTTTGTTTATCCCGCTTCGAAACTGCTTTAATGTGCATGACAAATGATTGAACTACCGTTTCCAGGCACTTTCCTGAATCTAAGCACAGGACAAATTCTAACAAAGTGAGTCCCCTCTCGTGGGGCTGCAGGGAGAAGGATGGAGCCATGAAAGATTAATGGCAGCAGCTGTTTGAGCCACTAAACTCCAAGAGCCGCATCACTCATCAACAGCGAATGTGAGGGAAGGAGCAGTGACAGGGAATGACTGAGCTCTTCATGGGCTATCAGCAATACCGCCTCTGATCACATTTTACCCTCCATTACATGTATGATGCTCGTCTGAGTGATTTGAGCTTATAGTCTAGCGTTCCCAATATCCTGCGATTTACTCGCGGACGGAGGCTGGACGTTTCCACGGCAACACGCTCTAACACGCTGAAACCTTTAACCCCCATTCTGCGCTGGTTCTGGTGTCTAAAAGAGGATGCATTAGGCAGGTAATCCTGGTAAATGGAAGCTGGTGGGTCTGTGTCATATAAGGGGCTTTGTTCTTGAAGAGCATGCCCACCTTGGCAGGAAGGAGGGTGCCCGTCCATCTGTAGCCGCTCTCCCAGCCTGCACGTCAAAATCTCGCTTCCCACCAGGGTGAATCCAGGGTGACAGCGATAGCGGATAATATCACCTGAGATACAAAGAGAGAAAGAGAGTTGCAATGATTAAGTGTCCGTTTAATTAGGTGGGACAGCGAACCTCCTTGGTTTTAATGGAGACAGATGCCAGAGATATGGGTGTGATGTATATATTTTAATGTTAAACTTGAAGAGGTTGATAATTGAGCTGTAAAACAGCAGTGTTTGCAGCCCTGTCTAATGAATCGCTCGTATTGGCTTTGCATGACAACCCCGACACCATCGCCTATCTAAAAATAATCGCACGTAAGCACCTGGAAAACATCAAACGTGTGACGCATTGAAGTGTTCCTATGCGGAGAAGCATTCCTATGCACTGCTAGTGTCTAGGCAACAGGGCAAGGTGAATCTATCGCGTTTACAGTATTGGCCTAATTTCTGTAGCACCACAAAAGCCAGGCTTGATCATTCATGCCAACATGCCTGTGGGTGAAACGTTTGTGCTACAAACAGGTCTTATTTAGGGAACTATTTTAGTAGTCACTTGGCACTGAGGGCAGATGACAGTTGGCTGGAATGTGTCGAGACTCCTGTTACAGGTGGAGTGGAAATGTATGCAAAGCACAAGGCAGTTTTGGCAAATATGTGATTATATTATAGCAGATGTCTTACCGGCGCCTGATTCGTTTTGAAAAACTCTAAATGGAAAATTTCCCCTCAAAATGAAAGTTCTCTCAGGATTCATGCACCCTCTTGTTGTTCCAAACTTGTTTGATTTTCTTCTTTGGATCACAAAAGAAGATGTTTTTGTCTGTACAAAGAAAGTCAACAGGGTCCAAAACAACATTGGCCCTTATGCACTTTCTTTGTGTAGACAAAAACACTGAGCCATTTTTCAAATGGCTTGTTTTGTGTTTGACTGAAGAAAGAAAGTCACACATGTTTGGAACAACATGAGGGTACATAAATTGTGACAGAATTTTTATTTTTGGGGGAACAATGGTATGAATGGAAGCAGGAATAGCTTTCTCCAGGTATTAGAGACAAGCAAACAAACAGAACCATGTTATTAAAGTGCCACTGTACATTTTAGAGCTGGGATTTGACACAAATTTCCCAATTCGATCAGATTCTGATTCACAAGCTTGTTATTTGATTTGATTCAGGATTGATTAATCTGAATATATGTCAGGTACAGTACAGTATGTAAAAAAATCTCTCAACTAATGCTGTAAAACATACATGAGAGTCAGTTGGTACTACATTACTATAATACTGAAGAGTAAAATTAACTGATTTGTATACAAATACTTAAAGTACACTCAATAAAGTTTTTTATAATAGTAAAGTTACAATTACATATTTCTACTCCAGTTCCTTTTTTGAAATATAGACATTGAAATGGTGGCTGACATAAAAACTTGACGAATTTATTCAAACATAAATTAAACATTGAAGAACAGTAAAAATGATAATAAATATGCTGTATGGTGCATATATTTAGCATAATGTTCCTCTCTAGAGTTCATTTTTCTAGTTGACTAACCAGTTTATGGTCACCGAACATGGTTTTCTGAGGTAAATGTGAAGTTACGTGATACTGACGTCTATCCATGGTTGAAACACTGATTGAGCGATTACATTCGACAGGTTACGGATTTTAAGTAGTACTCTTTCTGTATTTATTGTTTGAATATTGTAATAAAATGGACAAAATTTGAAATCTGAGACTTTGTTTCATAGTTCATAACAAAGCACAAAGCTTATTAGGATTTATTGGATGGGAGGTGCGCTAAAACATTTTGTTCATTTACTGAAAACAGACTAGACTATTCGACTCTTGAGATTTAAGAATCAATATCATTTCATAAAAAAATGAAAATCGATTAAAATCTTTATATAAATTACTTTATATGAAATGGGATAGGAGAACAAAAAAAAGAAATACACACTTTAATTTTAAACAAATCGGGTACACTGGACCTCAAGCCAACCTGAACAGAATCAGAACCACTTTTATTAACAATAGTAATAACAACATGTATTCATACCTATCTCCAACTCATTATCCTCCATCAGGATATCTGCGTTGGCCACTTCTGGTGGAGGCTGGCAGACTCGTAACTGGTAGGCTGTGAAAGAAGAGGACGAAAAATGTTGTTACAAAGATTTGATGTGTTGTAAGAGACTTAAAACTCTTAAAAATGTAATGAAAAGTATATATAAAAGCAAAAGGTGTTTTTATTTAGCATTTATACATTATTTATCAATGTATTTATCTGTACAAAGTTATCTCCAAAATAGTGAAATGTGAGGGTGATTTCCCCACACTGATTTTGCAAGGGGTTCAAGCTAGTTATGTAGATTCAATGCATTGATCAACAGAAATATGGTTGGTGTATGCATCATACATCACTACAATGAATGAAATTTCACCAAAATTTCACTGTGACCACACCTTATGTCTGCACATTTGTGGCCAAACTTATTTTCACGCCAAACACATTATCACGAGCCATTCACAGCGACATGAAAGCACTGCCTCCTCATGTGAGTTTTTACCCCTCTTTTAATGAAGGCAAAGTAGTTGCTGCACCCCGGCATCACTTTTGAACAGACAGATATTGATGTGAATATCATTAAATGTCATATTTCATAATACTTCTCATTTTATTTTCGTACAGCCCATTATTTTTTCATTGAATTCTTCCGCCTCCTCCGATAAAACGCCCCGGCGCAGTGTGACGTTCGGCACAGTTGCGCTGGCATCTAGTCAGTACTAATGACAGAGGAACCTGCCGTGACAAATAATGATGTGATTAAGTAGGGTGACACTGAGGCGCATGGAAGGGTGACTATCACTGCGCCACGGGCCGCTCTGCGACGTTAACACAGAGCCTTATCAATCGCTTACATCACCGACAGCGCTGCACTGATACACGCACTAGCAAGTGAGCGTGTCACAGTCGTTGCGACGCCAAGAACAAAACCACTCGCATAATGAGCGAATCATTTAAGAAGAGAAGAAATTAACTGAACATTCATCCAGCTATGGATTGCATGAGTAATGCATTTGTTGTGAGCGTATAACAGCGCTGCGGCCCTTTCCTGTGCAAAGTATAGATAGCCACGAGTGTTGATGATAATTACCAAGTAGCCATGCACAGCGTAATTGGCGAGTTAATTATTCTAGTGTTAATGAAAACTGCGAACGCAACAGGACGTCGAAACAGTCAAGCTGATTCGAAGTTTGACATAAAGCTGTAATTGTAGAGACTTCACACTGATTAAGATGGATATCAGAAACCTTTGAGCTCTTTGCTTTGAGGACATCATGAGCTGAGTCTTCCATCATAAGATGGAAGACTTTGTCTTCTCATGCCAAGTTGAGGTTTCAAAAAACTGAGTTGGAAGCACACTAATTAACTATTGAAGCCCACTTAGCATGTGGCTCCTTCTCATTTTGTTTCCTGATGGGTTCCCTGTTGTGTTTTGGGGTACGTGGCCAAAATGGAACAGCAACAAAAGGGGCAGCCCGGAGAGATGATGGTTGACGCTCTGATCGGCAGCCATGTGGCTGAAGACACTACACTTCCGTACAAGAGGCTTTTCAAGTGGGTGTGAAAAAGGAGGGGGAAAAAAAGCAACAGAGGCCTGTGATTTAAAAACCCACACACACTAAATTTATGCAATTACAAACCTTCTTTGTTGTTGTCTGGAGTTGTTCTTTGATGAATCATGGACCGGGGAGGCGGAAACGGATAGTTTGTGAGCGTGTGTACTTCTGAGAGTCATTAGAATGAGACTTCAGAATTAAGTCGTTAAAATGGGCTACTTGGCGCTTCTCTAACTCAGAGATGCCTCTTTGATGTCCTTGGTGTCTGGACGGAATATTGAGTAAAGCCTCGCTAATAAACCTGAGTGAATTTGGAGGGCATGATCTCTGCGTTTGAGAGCCCATTCCGAGCACATAATCATATTCCATAGATTCCTGTCTAAGCTGCTTTGGCTAGATTGGCTTTAAAACACTAGAGGACGCGACATCAGAGAGCAGATTGGCAGACCCGACAGAGCCCTAATATGATTAGATAACATACTAAATACTAGATGAATATTTCAGTTTAATGGATGGTAATTTTTACTAATTCATATCAAAGCAGTTGGTGGAAATAAAGTTGTCTTTCAGGCTCTGTGTCCCATTTACTCAGAATCAAATGGAATCAAAGCTAAACTCATTACGATGGAACAGGGTATTCCCAGGGCAAATCTGAGTAAATACAGACAATCCTTTCTCTTTGTTATGTATGCGCATCACAGTCTAAAATATCTGCAGATGGAAAATTTGTCATCAGAAATGCAATCCACGAAAGACGAGTGAAGAAACCGAACTTGCAGTGATAAAACAATATGGTTTGGAGAATAAAATCTCACAATGAAAGAGTTTTCTCATTCACATCTGTCAACACACAACATTAAATATGTATAAAGTGTTAGAATAGCAGAACCAAAATTCTGCAATCATTTACTCACCATCATGTCTTTCTTAACCTAAACCTGAACTAAAATGGTTTTATTTAAAGGAGTTCACTTCACAGATAATGTACTCACCCCCTTGCCATCCAAGATGTTCATGTCTTTCTTCAGTCGATAATAAATTATGTTTCTTGAGGAAAACATTTCAGGATTTATCACCATATAGTTGACTTCAATGGTGGTGCCAAGTTTGAACTTCCAAAATGCTCTAAGAGCAAAGAGCTCCATACAATCCCAGCCAAGGGTCTTATCTAGCAAAACGATCAGTCATTTTTTAAACAAACTGACAATTTATATATTTTTTAGCCTCAAACGCTCATTTCATGTCAATTCGTTCAGAAAATGACTTTAAAAATGGCCTTCTTCCTCGGCTGGGATTGTTTAGAGCCATTTGAAGCTGCATTTAAATTGCATTTTGGAAGTTCAAACTTGGGGGCACCATTGAAGTCCACTATATGGAGATAATTCCTGAAATGTTTTTTCTCAAGAAACTTAACTGAAAACTGAAGAAAGAAAGACATGTACATCTTGGATGACAAAGGGGTGAGTAAATTATCTGTAAATGTTTGTTCTGGAAGTGAACTAATCCTTTTAAGAACGTAACGCTGCTTTTTGCCATGCAATGAAAGTGAATAGTGACCAGTGATCAGACTATTGTATGCTGGTTTCAGGACATGATGGACAAGAGCAGCATGAACATTCTTCAAAACCTTTCCTTCTGCATTCCACAGCAAAAAGTAAGTTAAATACTTTTGACATGAGGGTGAGTAAATGAAATAATTTTAATTTTTAAGGCTATTCATTTAATAAAGGATTTAGAGCAGGGTTCCTCAAATCTTGCCATGGAGGGCCAATGCGCTACAGAGTTTAGCTCCAACCCTGCTCAAACTCACCTACCTATGAGTTTCTATGTAGAGTTTTACTTACTACTGAGAGATGAGAAGGACTGTATTACTTACTATTGGAGAACGCATAATGGATAACTTGGAACACGTGCGCCTTGATAACCAATCACATTACCAGTGTTGGGCAGTAGCGTCGCTACAAGTAGTGACGCTACTAGCTTAACTACATTTCTCAGTAGCGTCGCTGTTTTCTGAATCAAATAGCTTTTCAGTAGCTAAGCTCTTATTTTGATCAAGTAGCGCGGTAGCGTCAACAAAAGCTAAAAGCTATATATTTTTCTATACTTTAAGCTCAAATCGGAAATATAACTGCTACGGATCACTGATCCTGGGTCAGTAAGCGACGTCACCGCCACTAAACCTCGTGACGCCATTGGCTCATTAAACTGTCAGTCAAACCGTATTAATCCTCCCGCCTCTCTCGTGAATGAAGTGCAGCGAGTAGGGATGGGCGATACCTCATATTTTATTTTCGATCCGATACCGATATTTTCAAGCCAAGTATCGTCGATATCAATACCGATACCGATACCTCTAAACTAAACTGATCTTTTAGATTATTAAAAGAATAAAATCAGTAATTATACTTACTTAACATTATATTTGAAAGTCATGTGTTTTAAACATTTCATAAGTGTTTTTTTTTTCCCTTTTTTTTTTTTGATAACACTGTCAGAAATAAAATGTACTAAAATTTTGTATTTTAGCTCTTTACTGGGCAGTAACCTCAAAGGTGCACCTTTCTTTACCCCTAAAAGCCAGGGAGCATACTAGTACCATACAAGTACACACATATTAAGGGTAGATAAGGTACAAAGGTGTACCTTGGAGGGTACTTGATGAAAAACAACCATGGTGTTACATAAGTACTAAAATGTATAATAATAATAATAATTAGTAGTAGTATTATTATTAGTAGTATTATTAATTATTATTACCATGGTTTTTGCTACAAATATTATGCTTGAAATAATGTTCCTGTAGTGTTAACCATGGTAAAAGGAAGCAAGCCAAAAGAGAGAGTGTTAACCATGGTAAATTTTTTGTTACTGCAGTTTTACTACAAATACTGTGGTTACTGTAGCAAAACTGTTTGTGTGTGTGTGTGTGTGCGTGTGTGTGTGTGTAAAAAGCTGCCAGGTCAAACTTTAGCACAAGTTGTTTCTTACAGACAGCGATTACAGGATATAATAACCAATCTGAACTTTTAACAACCAGTTTAAATAAATTTACTTACACAAACTAACAGTAAAAACAGCAAGATTGGGAAAATTAACAATTAAAATAACTATTTTCTGTTTTAATATACTTTGAAAAATGTAATTTAAAAAGCATCTGTGACCAAAGCTGAATTTTCAACATCATTACTCCAGTCTTCGGTTTCACATGATCCTTCAGAAATCATTCTAATATACTTTGCTACTCAAGAAACTTTTTTTTTTTTAAATAATGCTTTATTATTTCAATGCCATGAGAACAAGAGGAAGAAACATAATTTCCGATTATTATCAATGTTGAATGAAGCGTCAGCAGCGAACACTATCTGTGATTGGTTGGTTCTGACTTTCAGCATTTGCGTGTGTTCCGATGAGCAGGAGAAATAGTTCTATCCTACACAATACTTCTTTAATAGTCTGTTGTTCCTCTTAGAGGCTTATTTTATGCACCAAACTTCTTGTTAAATAAATAAAATTAATGGTTAAAAATGCACTTAGAATCGATATTTTTATGTGAGGATCGATCCTTTCGATACAAAGTCAGTATCGAAAGTATCGATATTTCAGGATCGATCCGCCCATCCCTAGCGGCGAGCAGTTTGAAGCATCTCAAGGTGCGTTCACACCAGACGCGAATGAAGCGTCAAGGTGCGTTCACACCAGACGCGAATGAAGCGTTAAGCGCGAGCGATTTACATGTTAAGTCAATGCAAAGACGCGAATAGACATCCTGCGGCGCGATTCGTGCGAATGGCGCGGCGCGAATGGAGCGTTTTGGGCGTTTGACGCGTGAACGCGTGATTTGCGCGAGTTGAAAAATCTGAACTTTGGCGAATATTCGCGCCGCGTTAACCAATCAGGAGCTTGCTCTAGTAGTGGTGTGATTAGCGAGCGGAGGCAGAAATCCCAAGCAAAAATGGAGGACAATATCATTATCGCTGTATGTGGACACCCGGACCTGTATGATACTTCTTCATACTTCTATAAAAACAGGAATAAAAAGGATCTTGCTTGGAAGAAAGTGAGTGAAGAGGTCGGACAACCTGGTAAGTTATAAAAAACTCAATTTTCAAACTTTACTCAATTTGAGCTATATATATTTATATACATATTGAGACTACAAGCTAGCTAAAGCTGGCAAATTGAGCTTATTCTGAGTTATGCCTGGCAGAAGACCCTCCCATGACGCGAATTCGCGTCTGTTGTGAAGCGAATTTCACACGCGAATGAAGCGAATTTCACGCGTGAGTGAAGCGAGTAAACTCAAAATGTTCAAGCGTCCAACTACGCGCAAGTCGCGTCTGGTGTGAACGCACAGTCAGCGTGTTTGCAGACTTGAGGTAAATAAAGAAGTGTTGATTGAAAATGTACATGTTTTCTGTATTTATAATACAGCACTGTATTTATAAAGGCTAATGGGTTTTTTTGCATTCGAGGAGATGAGAAAAGTGTGTCTTAGTCTAGCATTTGTTGTCGAGACAACCAAATTGCTTATGTGAAGCGCTGAATCTTTATATTTTAGCTAAATGTCAGAAAAAAACTGAGCGCCCACGTAGCAACAGAAAACTGTATAATCTGCAATGCAAAGGCGTGAATGCAATGCACGTACTGCCTCTACTGTAGCGGTATTGAGAAAAAAACGTAGTACTTGAACTAGTGGTGGGCGCCTTGATTTTAGTCTTTGAAGCAGTCTAGTGCTCTGGGAAGATCTCAAACTCAGAAGAACAAGATGGGGAGTGGGTGGGTGTGGGTTGTCAAATTCATGGCGAAAGGCAAAATGTTTCGGTTCGTTCTTAGCAAAAAAAAACGATCAGGTTCCATAGCGAAATAAGAACTAAACAGTGTTCTAGTCTAAACGAATTATACTAATCTTTGCTAATATTCTTGACACTTCAAACTGCTTTGGACTTTGCAGTATCGAATTATGCCTTTACTATGACCAAAATGCCGGAATATACTATTCAGCTGTTTGATCGCGCACTATCACTGCAGCCTGTTCATTTGAGAAATAAAACACAGTCACCCAAAACTTACACTACTCAATTTAAATAGTGTGTGTTACGTGCAGTTCAGCGTGAACACCGGTCCCGTGGCACATTTTTGCTCATCATGATATTTTCCGTCGACGTGCATGAAGTACAAAGCTTACCCAATGCATAATATTTTCGCTTCAAATACATTGCAGATATGGAAACATTTGTATTTGTGGCGAGAGAGGTAGTCTACATAAGCCCAACTTTACTTTCAGTTTCGCTTTAAATTTGTTTTGGATTGTTTAGGCAAATCTATTTATTTATTTATTTATTTTTTCATCCTCGTTCGGTTCTGAATACGGTTAAAGTTAAAGGAGATAGTAACAGGGTCTGGTTTTTTATTCACAGTCTTGTATTCAAGAAATCAATTACTATCTTTAAAAATGGCAGTAAATTAAAGTGCTGTTTTTGTGCGGTCTGTCATATTTCAGTAGCTATATACAGCAAAACTACAGCACTTCCATTAGGCTATTTTTTTACGAAGCTGTCAACACTGATGGCATGCAATCAGTTGACAAACACCCATTCATATATAGACTATGTTATTCAATTATATGTATAAATTATTTTATTTAAAAATTTCGTGTTTTCCCTGTTTTATTCATTCAACATTCTGAAACAGGTGCCATTGTTTAAAAAAAAATGTTTTTCAAGAAAGAATTCAACCCCCCCCAACCCCCCAAAATATGAGATAAACCCAGCCCTGTACATTATACTGATTTTTGTTGCCAAATTGGTTTGGAAGAGTGGTTGAATAAACAATTAAACTGGACTTTTATGCCTGTATGACTGACAATTTAATTGATCACTGAGAGAGCATTGACTTGGTATGATGTTGGTTCAATAGAAAAATGAAAATGTAAAAAATAGCTTAGATGTAGTAAACTACTTTTGCCATGTTGCTGTAGCTTAGCTTGCTACATTACCCAAGGCTGTAGCTTTAGTGTAGTTAAGCTTCATTTAATGAAGAGTAACTGTTAGCTTAGCTCACTACATTTTCCAAGTAGCTTGCCCAACACTGCACATTACAGCCTTGACGTCACTGAATTTCAGTTCAGATTTGTTTGGACACTCAATCACCATTTACGGATACCATAGGAATGAATGGGAAACGCCTTAAGCTCAAGTCAGTGACTTCTCTTACTAAAACTGCATTTTTTTGGTGTAGAAAAATGCTGAAAATTAGCCGATAGGTGGTCAATTAATTACATGATAAGACATCCATTGACATCCATTCAAAGAAAAACGGCCTCTGGTCTCCTTTCCCAAACCGGAAGTGTTAGCTTTAGCCGTTACGCTTTTTTGGCTAAAGGTTGCAGGCTTGCCTTCTATTGGCTTTGCGTTAATGATCCTGAAGATATTGATTAGCATGCTCAAGTGTATTTGATTAGGGTTAGAGCTAATCTCTGCAGGAAAGTGGACCTCGTGGGCCAGATTTGAAGATCCTGATTTAGAGAAAGTTAACGGAAAATACACAAACCAGACTAATTAGAGAACTCTGTACATAACCTTGTGATTGTTGGCATGACTCACAGTCTGAAATGGTTATTTGCTTTCAATGCATCTCAGAATCATTAAGCACTGAGGATCAATATGAAAGCATGTAACAAACTATAAGTCAGACATTGACTAAAGTCAGTATGATCAGTGTATATGTAAGCCACTTTAAATGGCTGGTGAGGATTTAAAAGACACAGTAATGACAGATATTTACTGAGTCAAACTGCATCAAGTTTTACCAATTCCTGTTTACAGACTGAAACCTTTTTCAGGTTCTTGAAAAGCATCTTATGTTATTTAGTTCCAAGGTTAAAATTAAACAACTCTAAAAAAAAATATTTAGACATAAGTGTGATTATGTTCATGTGGCTTACATATAGATGAGGCTACAAAGTCTAAATATGTAATTTGCCCTCAATTAAAATTCTATGAATGGATAAAAGTGTAACTCATTCAGCCTCTCACAGAGGCAGTTGGGTCAACTATTTAATTGCAGTTTTTATTGTTAAAAACCATGGTGGTCATTGAGGTGCTGATTGGATGAACTGGTAAAAAAAAGTCTACGAATGGGACCTGAAGTATGTGGAGCATCTCACCATGGTAGCTAAGCACAAAGAAACCACTTCCACTGAAGTCGCTGTGGAACTTGATGAGGATCTGATTGGATGTGCTGTAGACAGACTCCAAGGCTGTGTTACCACTGAACTGACCGATCTGGGGTGAACTCTGGTCAGGACCATCCCTGAAAAAAAAAAAAAACAGAAATGGAGTGACTAAGATTTACAATTTATCCACAGCTATAGCTTAAGTAAGGAAAAGGATTTCTAAATAATATTTGTCAGTGCAAAAACCACCTGGAAGTATTTAAATTAAGTTGCTGTCACTCTTTTCCTACCTAGGCTCAGTGGAAATACGTGCCTCTATATACACTACTGCTCAAAAGTTTGGGATCAGTAAGTATTGTAATGTTTACATACTATAAATAATACATTTTTTTATTATTTTAATATACTTGAAAATATAATTTATTCCTGTGATGCAAAGCTTAATTTTTTTTATCAGCTGTTACTCCAGTCTTACGTATCACTTCAGAAATCATTCTAATATGCTGATTTATTATTAGAATTATCAATGTTGGAAACAGTTGTACTGCCAAATATTTTTTTGGAACCTGTGATTCTTTTTTTCAGGATTGAAGATGAAAATGATGAAGAGCTCCGGTACGAACTCTGTGAAACAACGCTTTGACAAAACAGCTCAAATCTGCATAAAGCAGTTAAAATAGCACACTAGTATCAACAAATGTGTTTTTATGCCACTTTTTCATTTGTTAACACTATTGGCTATGATTAAGGTTTGGTTTGGTGTAGGGGATATTTCCAACACGACAGAGCAACCTTTAGCGACACTCATCGGATTTTTGAATTCTAAACAGCCGCAATACGTACCTCAGAATAATAAAAACTTAGCAATTCGAGCGAGATTGAGGTCTCTGCAGAGCAACAGTGGGCGTTTTTGACTTTGGGGTGTTTTCAAACTGCTGGATGTTTCTAAATCATTAAATCTTTCTAAATTATCCCCTTACCTGACCCCACCCCCTAAACCTATCACTGAAAAAACAATTAGTTGAGTCAACTTAAAATAATTTGTTACCCTGCTGCTTTACCATTTTAAGTTCAGTCAACTCAAAACAGTTTAGTCAACTTGAAATGTTAAGTTGTACGAAGTGACAATTAAGTGATATTTGAGTTGATTTAACTTAATTTGAGTTATTAATTTAAGTTTAAACCAAATTTTCAGTTTAGTCAACTCATATCTAAGTTATCACTTAGCTTAACATTTCAAGTTGACTAAACTTATTTGAGTTGACTGAACTTAAAATTTTACAGAGGCAGGGTAACAATTTATTTTAAGTTGACTCAACAAATTGTGTTTTTTTTTTTTTTTTTTTTCATTGACTACGATGTCAGCCAAATTAGATAACATGGTCGAAAAACGCCTCTCTGTTTTGGCCTCAACCACTGATCTGGTAACGCCCATTACATTTCTGCAGATACCTATACTTGATTTGTGCCTGTACCAATGTAATCAAAACGTGCCACGGTCACATATTAAATGTGTGTTTTACCGTCACTCTTTGGACATTTCACTTTGAGACTGCCGTGAAACGTACAATAAGGTACGTAATTGCGGTGTTGCAGAAATGTATATAGAGGCACATATTTTCATGAGTCCGGGTTGCTCTTTTCAGTGCAAATACACCTCTATTCTTGGAAAAATAAGCTCATTATACATTCCGCCTAGTTTACAAAATGGTTATTGTGGGTGGTAAAGAGGATTTGTTAAAAGTTTCTCTGTTGATCATCACAGCATGCAGTAATTCATTAAATGATGAACAAAGGATACAAAAAGTGGGCATAAAATCAGTCTGAAACATTCAGTAAAGAATTTTACAGTTACACATAGAGTAAATAAATTAAACATTTTAGGACTCATCTCCACTGCACTTTATCACTTAAAGTTGTTTTTATGAACCTTAAGTCACTGAAACGTGACTTTAACCTAGTGGCCCAGCGAAAATAACGACTCTGAAATTACACTGAGAGTAAATAAACTACGTGCTTCATAGTTGAAGACTGATCTCTGCTGCAATACATCGCTGAAGGCTGCTTTTATGAGCCATATTGTCTGAAATGGGACTTTAAGCGGAGACAGCAATATTTCCCCTATTATTGACTGCAAGAAAAAGCGAGAAGCGCATCTCAAAAACAGGCAGTCATTTCTCTGTGTCTTACAGTTTATTAAGCTATCTTCCTGCCTTATCTGCCGCTGTCTGTACATTAGGCCAGCCCAGCAGAAAAGTATAAAGTCTTCGTCCGGTACATGAACGATAGAGCTGGACTAATGAACCAGAAGACACTGTTTTATCTAGGTCACCTATGATGCATGAGATGGTCACTAGGAGCAGTACACCAAGGATTCGATGGAGAGGGAAATACAGAAGCGTGTTTGCGAGTTTGTCCATGAATTTTAGTACAGCACGTTGTCAGGCAGATTTTGGGGCTGACTGAAGAACTGCAACATAAATGCAATCTCAATTGCAGAGCAAAAAAGTAAGAAAAATGCAATAATAATGTAACCTCTATCTGTGGTAAAAATGCATTATTTAAAAAAATGGTGAGTGTGGGGTACGCAGAATCCATTAATAAATAAAAGTACCCTCCGGAATTTTTCTTAAACAAGAGGGACCTCTGATATGAAAAGTGAACAGCTGACATTAATTACTGGATTTATCCTGGGTTTCATTCAATGCATTATTCCATCTCCCCCGCAACTTGGTGTCACAACGATGTGAAGGACAATTAGTCAAAAGTCTCTGCTCTTCCAAACAACCAACTGGCCTAAATTGACTCTATAAGGACATAAACTCTGACTAAAGCCTGCTGTTATCTGTGACTCCGTCTCTCAAAATCTCTCAATAAGATACATGTCAATAACTTCAAAAGTTGCATGCTGTGTTACAAAAATAGCTTCAATTTGGGAGACTGCAAGTCGTGTTTAGCAACTTTTTCCTTAAAGAACTTTAAGTATAAAATCTGTATTGTTGTTTAATTATTCCTTATATTAAGCCTGGCAAACCTCTAGAGATGTTTCTTCTTGTTTGAAGACACACTCCCTTTGGAGTCTAAAACACCAAAGCAAATGGGCTTAATTTCCATGAGGACAGCAAAACCAGTAGCTACAGAAAGCAAATAAAATGAAGTATTCCCAATTAGCAAAAATCTTTCCTGAAAGGTTAAAGAGACAAAGCTCAGAAGGGAAATTATGCATAACTATTAAAAAAGCTGCAGAAAGTCATTTATGCCCACAAACCAAGTATAACTTTCGAACATGATAATTAAGGCAAATTTAAAGTGTTTAAGTTTACATTTTTGTGTATAATATTGTAAACACATACTAATGGAAAACATAACTAAACTCTTTTTAAAAAAATCTACACTGAAATATTACGTCTGCATCTAAAGTAAATATTTAGCTAATGCACAATTTGGTGTCACCTCTGGGTAGTGTCATCCAACACCAGACAAAGTCAAACAAAACAAGTGTGAAGTTTCCCTTTTGGTAACAAGACACCACATTAGGGAACCCAGAAGCGAAACTGAATTTAATCCTGAAAATTGTCTCCTGACTTGAGGACCTGTGCAAAGGCAATTTATATAACTACTTTTCAAATGGAGAGATACTGTGATGCCTAACCAAGCAAATGAGGTGGCAGCTAGTCCTAAAAGTGTTTTGGGGAGATTTAAAGGATGATTTCCTTCTACAGACACGAGCAAGTGTGCTTTGAGGCTTTTCAGAGGACCGCAGGCTGTTTTGCACACAAGAGTGAGTGTCTTACGTTCAAGGACGTTTGGAGTGTGGTCACAAAAGACTCTCAGTTCTTGTGGCTCGTTTATCTGCATATGCAGTCCAATCTCTCTTATGTCTTCAGTGCTATTATTATTTATCATACACTGATAAATATTAACTGATTTCTAATAAAAACATCATGACATATTTAAAAGACTCCTCTGAGAGTTTACCACACAGTGATGTAGTCATAGATGGGTTCAGTGCTGAGGACAGTGAAGTTAATGTAGATGCCGTTTCCAGGCGGCACACGGACGCTCCACACACAGTCTTGGAAGTTGGGGTATTCGGCTGGGTGACCGGGTGAGAAGATGGTGCCGTTCATGGAGGTGATGTTTCCACCACACAGAGCTTTTGGGAACACAGGAAAAAAAAGTCATGTTAACATCTGAATAACATTTCTGCAAGAAAAATATTTTAAAAGGTTAGTTCACCCAAAAATGAAAGTTCTGTCATTAATTACTCACCCTCATGATCATCTTCGAAACACAAATTAGGATATTTTATATGAAATCAGAGAGCTTTCTGATCCTGCATAGACAGCAATGCAACTGATACGTTCAAGGCCCAGAAAGGTATTAAGAAGAGAAGAAATTGTTGAACAAAGTTGCTATTTTTGTTTTATTTGTGCACAAACAGTATTCTCATAGCTTCATAAAATTTAGTTTGAACGACTGATGTCACATGGACTATTTTAACAATGTTCTTACTCCCTTTTTGGGCCTTGATCGTGTCAGTTGCATTGCTGTCTATGCAGGGTCAGAAAGCTCTCAGATTTCATAAAATATATCTTAATTTGTGTTCTGAAGATGAATGAAGGTCTCACGGGTTTGGAACGACATGAAGGTGGGTAATTTTTGGGTGAATTACACTGCAAAAAAATGCTTTTCTTACTTAGATTTTTTGTCTTGTTTCTAGCCAAAATATCTAAAAATTCTTAAATCGAAAAGGATTTTCTAGACAAGCAAAAATTATTGTCTTGTTTTCAGAAAAAAAAAGTCAAAATTAAGTGAGTTTTTGCTTGAAACAAGCAAATTAATCTTGTTTTCTTCTTGAAATAAGTTTATTTTGCTAACCACATTGGCAGATTATTTTGCTTGTTCCAAGAAAAGACTTCTTTTTTCAGAAAGACAATAATTTTTTCTTGTCTAGAAAATCCTTCTTGATTTAAGAATTTTTAGATATTTTGGCTGGAAACAAGACAAAAAATCTAAGCAAGTAAAGCATTTTTTTTGGCAGTGTTTCCCTTTAATGTAAACGAGATTACACACAACCCTAAAATAGTGGTCTAGGAAAAGCTATTTTATTTTACATATGACTGGTCCCATATCACTGTAGCTGACATGTTTAGATTTCATGACCTGCCATTATCTATAAACGTGATATTGGTAAACCCCAGAATAAATTAATAGCAAGTTACAAATACTGTGAAAACTGCACTTAGTAAAAGAAACATCATTACAGGATTCTGCATCCATTCTGTGATTGTGTGATATATTGAATGTTCATGAAATACTTGCTTTGTTTTTCCTCTTAGTATAAAATAAAATAACACCATGAATATTGCAATGATTTTAATCAACATTTTATTTGGTTAAGAATCTTTTTGTGATTCTTCCTTACTTTGATATCACTGATGTAAAAGTCAGTACACTGCAAAAAATGCTTTTCTTACTTAGGTTTTTTTTTCTTGTTTCCAGCCAAAATATCTAAAAATTCTTAAATCAAGAAGGATTTTCTAGACAAGCAAAAATTATTGTCTTGTTTTCAGAAAAAAGACATCAAATTTAAGTAAGTATTTGCTTAGAACCAGCAAAATAATCTGCCAATAGGGTAAGCAAAATAATCTTATTTCAAGTGGAAAACAAGATTATTTTGCTTACCCCATTGGCAGATTATTTTGCTTGTTTCGAGCAAAAACTCACTTAATTTTGACTTGTTTTTCCTGAAAACAAGACAATAATTTTTGCTTGTCTAGAAAATCCTTCTTGATTTGAGAATTTTTAGATATTTTGGCTGGAAACAAGACAAAAAATCTAAGTAAGAAAAGCATTTTTTGCAGTGTAGCAATAATGACATTAGTGTTGTTCAATTCATTTCAATAAACTGATTCATTTCCATGATTCAGTGAATCGTATTGTCCATTTCAACAAATCAAATTAAATCTCTGATTCCTGCCATCACTCAAACATATTCACAGAAGTCTCCGTGTGACATTTTTCATGTTTAAAAATGTTTCCATAAAATATATCTAAGCAGATATTGCTGCTTCTTACTTTATATAGTTATACTGGTGCATATACACATCTGCATTCAAAGAAAATGCTTATTGACTAGATTTTTACTCTCTTTTAGAAACATTTGGAATCTACTTGGACTTTGTTGCACTTTGAAGACATTTTAGAGCAAATCAACCAGTTCCAATCTCAGCCAAAAGATGTCAGTATACAGCCCAAGGCTGCTTCATATTGACTTTTGAAGATGAACAGAAGCTGGTGAAACAAGAACAAAATGACCTAGTGCATCTTTAAAGGTTTTATCTCTTAAAGTTCATCTCCTAGCCGTGATCGCTCTGCTATGACATCACCTCATTTTGCTCTAGGAAGTAATGTTGATCAGTGAGCCATTGAGAATTTGTTCTCACCATAAAGATGCGTGGCGCTGTTTAACATCACGCATTACCTAGTAATATTGTTGAGATAAGGCAATAAATCTCACTCGTGAGCTTGCCTATAATGTTATCAGCTGTAAGCAAGCAATGACACTTTCATAATAACTTACAGTGAGCAGCTGCATGCATGAAACGCGGAGGTCATCCAATTTCAATAGCAAATAAACGTGGTGTATAAAGAATTTATATTGAGGAAAAGAGTGAAAATCCACCTTCACAGCGTGGAATAGGGTTGTTCCAGTTCCTGCTGATTCCATGGAGGCACGTTAGAGAGGTCTCGCCGATGAGTGAGTAACCGGGTAAGCACTCAAAAGACACCGTCATGCCCACGCTAAAGTCACTGCCTATTACGATACCGTTCCTGAAAGGTCGAGGGTCAGGACAGCTCTGCAGCTGATAGGCTGAAAAAAACCAAACAAACAAATGAGAAGGATGAATGCAAAAGGCCGCTGTAAATAACTCAATAATAAGACGCCCCTATGGCTTTGGGAAATGTCTTACCTTGATATGTAATATGAAATCCAGGTTTATTCTGGGAATAGTCGCTGTGGAAGAAGAAGCTGGTTTCATGGGTGGTGCTAAAGAGTGATTCAGGAACCTGCGGCCCACTGAACCTGTCAATCACTGTACCGGTCTCACTAGGCCCGCTTCGGATCTCCAGGTAGTCGTGGATTGCCTCGGTGGAGAAGTTAAGGAACTGCACGTGGATTCCTTAAACAACATATTGACAACAGTAAGTGACACTGATGAAAGGCACAAAATGATGTAGCTCATTTCTGCACAGTTTAATGACATGTACCGAAACCAATGGGAAGGGTGACCGTCCAGGTGCAATCTAGACCACTTGGGTAGTTGCCAGGAAAACCAGGGCTCAGAATCACTCCGCTAACCTCCGTCATGGCTCCACCACACTGAGCTGTGAATATACAGATAAAGATTAACTTTATACAAAACCAAAAGGGTTGCACATCATGCACTTCTTCTCTACTGCATCACTGAATGCATACAGCACAAAAAAGTCACAAGTCAAACCCTTTAATTTTTTTTCCCCCTATAAGAAACGAACAACACTTTTGGACAAATATGACAAACTGATGTACCTTAAAATAGTCTTTTAATCTGAACATTTGGGAACATTCAGAAATTCCATTTATTACGTCAACTCTCGTGTTCAGTCCTTTACGTTTCACTTACTCTAAGATTAAACTGTTGCTCAAGCAGGAGTGAAACAGAAGCAGAAATGCTCTAAACAGAAATAAAAGCTGTTTATAGGAATAAAAGAAATTCTGATCTGCATTCTATTTGTTTGGCACAAAAACAAAAACTATTGTCTCTTTTATAGAAATGAGGAACATGATAAAAAGCATCAACATGTCTGGGGTTTTAAGTCGTGATTCCAACAGTTTTATGTAGATCACAGCTAACTGTGAACTAGTTTTGGCACAGACAAGGCTGGACAATGTTGAGCATATGTAAGTAGTAGAAACTTCCTTCCAACTTCTTTCAAACAGGAGCCAAAGGGAATTGGGCAGGTCAAGGGACAGCCAACTTAAACATGAGCCAAAGCAATATAAAAGATAGAAAAGGTGCCCTTGATCAGTGATGGACTGATCTGAGGAAAAAGACCCAAACTTGGTCTTATAGGAAAGCTTGCTGGCCACATAGGATATGCTAGAAACAGGATGGGCTGATGCAGTGAAAGGGAGAGAGACGTCTGGCACATCAGTTTGGCAGTCGAAGAGAATCTCCATCTTGCGTTTCACAAGGAGCAGATGGAGAAGAGTGCGTCCCCACAAACACATACAAATCATTGAGCAAACTTATCATTTCTACTCTCGAGTCGCTATATTTTTGGTTTGCAACACTCAAGGCTTAAAGACAGGCAAAAGCTCATCTGTACTAAGGGATACCCTGGCCACCTTGTGTACTCAAAATTTAGTTTTTTCATTACAGTTGTAAATGTGCATTATAATGTAAGCAATGGTGTGAGTTAGATGTGGGGCCGTCTTGTTTGTTCAAACAATATGTGTTTGGAAACCAGTTTGAACGCCACTGCCTCTTGAACGCACATACAAGCGGTTTAAAAGTTTTAAATATGAATATTTTTCTTTGCTTCAGAAGGCCTGCATGTGGAGTACCTTTTATGATAGATGGATGCACTTTATTGGACTTCAAAATCTCAACAGCCATTCACTGCCATTATAAAGCTGGGAAGAGCCAGGACATTTTTTAATATAACTCCAATTGTATTTGTCTGAAAGTAGCAAGTTATATACACCTACTGTAGGATGGCTGAGGTAATATCATTTTCCCTTCGAGTGTGTTGAAAAACAAATGTTTCTAAATGTTTAACATGGTCATGTTTGTGTTAAAAAAGTTTGACATTCATTTGGAAAAAGGTTTTGGCAGTGTCGAAACAACAGTACTCATGTAAACTCAAGTTTAGAGATATCTTTGCCCTCTGAGTTGAGCAGAAAGCATCCGTAAAGGAGTGTTAAAAAAGTCATAGTTTGAGCGCTTGCATTCAGAATGTGTACGAGCAGCTGGGTGGTAAATTATTGAGCTGGGTATTTCAGGATTTTCAGCTTGGCTGAGGCTAAAACAGTTGAAAAATGAAGCCAAACACTGAAACATAAAGGGTCTAGTTGGATTTCACTTTAAAAACAGCCCCATAAATAAACACCAGATAATCCATCACAATACTCTACAGTGTGATCGAAAACTCTGCCGCACTCTGCATTTTAGGATTGGAATGAAATAAAACCTGCTGGGACAGGAGGGGAATTTAGGAGGAGATGATGAATCAAACTTCAGCCTAAACTCACATAACCCATCATGGAGCCTCTCATTCAATTGCTGATGAAAGGAATTCAAAACTGAGAAACACAATCTTCCACAATCCATTTCAGAAAACCTTACCGAGGCAAAGAGGTACCGGATAATTCCACCTCCTGACTGGTCCAGGCATGCATGTGATATGAGCATTTCCCTAGACAAAAACAAAACAGATCATTATTTTCAAATCACAAATACAGCACTGTGCTCTCGGGAATATATGACAAAACTGTTTGCGAAGAAGTGATCAATGCAAAAAATACATCACATGCACTGCATATTTTAAACAACATATTGGCCTCACCTGTAAAGAATATCCTTGCTCACACTGGAACATGACAACATCTCCCACCATGTATCGATCCCCTACTTTAATCCCATAGGTTGGAGTCTGAGGTTCTGGACATGTATCTAGGCCAATAGCTGTAAACACATAGAGTTCAAAACTGCTGCAATCATCTGATATAAAAAAACAAAAAATCTCCACAGAATAGCACTGACAGCTAGTGTGTGCAGAAGATTTCAGGTTTCTGAACTCCTAAAAGGATAGATTTGTATTTCAGCAAGCCTGTGAGGATTCGCTGTGCTGGTATCTGAAAACATGTGGTTAGAAGGACTGTTTTCTGGCTAATTATTTTATGGATATAAATGTGGACATCTGGCTCTGTTTTGTGTGGAACAGGTGTCTCTCTCTGGCTCAGCACCTGCAGCCATACAGATCGTTTTGCCAAATTCTGATATGAAAATATGACTATTGGCTGGGACCATCTCTATTTCCATTGCCATTCTCCCCTTTGATTACTATCTGTAGTATCAGTCTATTTATATATCCATTAATCCATCTCTGCCTCATGTGTCTCTCTATTGTGCCTGTCTATCTGTGTCTATCTGCCATTTGTCCATCCATCCATGAGTCTGTCATTCTATTGCGTCTATTGTGCCTGTCTAACTGCCATTTGCCCATCTATCTATAGATTTGTCCATCTATATGTCCATCCATCTGCAAGTCTGCCTTTCCATTGAGTCTATCTATTGTGCCTGTCTATCTGCCATCCGTCCATCTATCCATCCATTTGTCCATCTATCTGTCCATCCATCTGCGATTCTATCTATCTATTGTGTCTATCTATTGTGCTTCTCTATCTACCATCCACCTATCCATCCATTTGTCAATCTGTCAGTCCATATGTCCATCCATCCGCAAGTCTATGTTATCTATCTAATGTACCTGTCTATCTGCCATTTGTCCATCTATCAACTCATCCATCCATCCATGAGTCTGTCTTTCTATTGTGTCTATCTGTAGTACCTGTCTATCTGCCATTTGTCCATCCATCCGTGAGTCTGTCTTTCTATTGTGTCTATCTGTTGTGCCTGTCTATCTGCCATCCGTCCATCTATCCATCCATTTGTCCATCCATCCGTCCATCCATCTGCGATTCTGTCTTTCTATTGTGTCTATCTACTGTGCTTCTCTCTTTGCCATACACCTAACCATCTAACCATTTGTCCATCTATCCGTCCATTTGTCAATCCGTTCATCCATATGTCCATTTGTCCATCCATCCGCAAGTCTATGTTAACTATCTATTGTACCTATCTATCTGCCATTTGTCCATCCATCCATTTATTTGTCCATTCATCTGTCCATATGTCCATTTGTCTGTCCATCCATCTGTTCAGCCAGCCATCCATCCATCCATCCATCTAATACACATTATGTTTATAGAAAATTGAAAAGCTAAAGACTTTCCCAAGAGGTTAAGGTCTAGGGTGGGGCTGTACATGCAGGCTTTATTTAACACAGAGTGTCCTGTTGAACATGGTCATTTGAAAGGAATCAATAGAGTAATGTTGTTACACTCTGCTGTTGTTCCGTACCTGTGTATTCCAGATGGAAGCCTGCTGCTGACACACTGATGTCTGACACAAAGTTCAGGTAGAGGTTGTTAGATGTGCTATTCAGGAGCTGAGGAATGGTAGTTCCTGATAAAGAAGAAACTGTGTTATGCATGCAATAGACTGCAGAAGATTATGAAAAGCTGCAATTCTTCACTTTTGCAGTCAAAATCACATTAGCTGAAGTTGAAATAAGAAACAGATAAGGTGGATTACCAAGCAAAGACATTTTGAGCATAACAAAGTGTGGCCTAACACCACATCAGACTTTCATTAATGGGAACATCTTAAATGTCCATGCTGCGATGAAAAGTTTTCGTACACCTGTTAACATTTGTCTTGTGACACCACACCCTCACTGTTTTAAATACTTCCTGTGGTACAGTTCAACTCTGAGGTCAACTTCCGAGCTGCTGGAACCATCTCAATTACTGCTCCTGCAGCGCAGCCATAAAAACCTTGACTGTCCCTGAAAGCAAGATAAAGTCACTGTTCCCAACAGGACACTATAAAGCAGAGTTTCCCATCATCTGGGAACAGCCCAGAAACACTGTTCCAAACACTGTACACCCTCTCCTAATGACAAGAAGGCCATTGAGCCATCAGGGCTCAACAATGACAAGCTGTTAGCATCAGTACACTTTCTCTGGTTGCTCTGTTTACAAACAAATAAAGTGCTGAGTAGTCAGGTGCAGCACCCATTAGATGTGCTGCCAGACATTGCAATTAATTAGCTAGCCAAAAACAGCATGATGCACCTCCTCCAAGTTTCCTGGCTCCAAAAATTACAAACGATTGACTTTCTTCAAGGTGTGACTCAATTAATGATATCAAGTTGTGGCAAGGAATCTCTGATGTTTTCATTTGAATTCATTTCTTGTAAAGACTAAGAGCAAAGATCATTTTGTTTGGATAGAGGCATTCTACTACTCCTAATTTAATATTTCAGTAATGTTAATTAAGATATGAACAACACAAGCTTATTATATGGTGCTCTGGAATACTTGATTGTAATTGGTCAACAGTGGCATTCAGCAGTGAGATTTTTCTGAATAATGACGTTGTCCAGGGGGAACGCTGTGTAACCTACCTCATTCCTCATGATGATTACTAAAATTAACTTTATCCACAGCAACACTACTCCAGTCTTTAGTTTATATTCCACATTTTTAAACCCTTAAACTGCGGTTATGAATAGCTAATTAAATGAAATTTAATTTTATAAAATAAAAAAATCTAAATAAAAGACTTAATAAAAAGATCAAATATTTGTTCTAGTATTAAAGGAGAAGTTCACTTCCAGAACAAAAATTTACAGAAAAATGACAGATTGCTTTGCTAGATAAGACCCTTCTCCCTCAGGATCGTTTAGATCCATTTGAAGCTGCATTTAAACTGCATTTTGGAAGTACAAACTTGGGGGCACAACTGAAGTCCACTATATTGAGATAATTCCTGATTTTTTTTTCCTCAAGAACAAACATTTCTTTTCGACTGAACAAAGAAAGACATGAACATATTGGATGCCAAAGGGGTGAGTACATTATCTGTAAATTTTTCATTCTAGAAGTGAACTTCTCCTTTAAAATCTAACAGCTGGAAAAAAAAGTTTGAGAATTTCTGCTGTATAGTGAACGGAAATATGTTCCGGCAAGAGATTTTCGATCCCAAAACAGGAAAAAGTATGTACTTTCCGGTAGTTGAACTCTTACCTGAATAGCTGCCTAGTCTGGGTGCATTGTTGTCTGCGCCATCATAGAAATCCAGAGAATCCCAGTTATGTTCCGTGGCAAAACTCACAACTTGAATCTAATTTATAAAGAAAGTAAGTAAATGAGTAAAAACAGGTAGAACGAAAGAACACAGACAATGTTTTTAATGTACTGAGCTTCTTTCCATGATGCACTGTATGTGGAGCCTGGACAATGCATCTACACTGGACAACAACATCTCTGACTGTTTATTAACAAGGACAAATCTGCTCTAAAGTCAAAGCTAAAGGAACAATAAATCTAAAATAAAATCTTACAGGTAATTGTAGGCATACAAATTGACACACACCATGGTCAGTAGATTTTAAAAAAATGTAAAAAACTTATCACGGTTTCCACAAAAATATTAAGCAGCACAGCTGTTTTCAATATTTTAATAGTAAATGTAACAGTAAATAATAATAAACGTTTCTTAAGCATGTAATCAGCATATAAGAATGATTTCTAAAGGATCATGTGACACTGAAGAGTAGAATAATGATGCTGAAATTCAGCTTTGCCATCAAAGGGATAAATGAAACTAAAATAGCCAGTTATTTTAAACTGTATCAAAATTGTACATTATTACTGACCCCAAACTTTTTCGATACAACGGATGCTACAACTGCTAAAAAACATGTGTGTTATATAGCTTTGATATCCTGTAATTGTGAAAGGTCATTTAAATATATATTGAAAAATATTAATAGCAAGACAATCTACGCTAGGATATTATTTTAGTGCGGAATTAAAAATAGAAACTGGATGAGTGTCAACAGAAGCCACGGCACACTGAAACAGATGCTTCTAGTTCAGACAGCTTCCCTGATTATAATGTATAATGAGAGTGATGTTTTTTTTTTTTAGTATTTGGATGAGCAACATGTAAACACAGTGTGCAAATTCAATAAACACTCTTAATGCTCCATCAACAAAATTACTACAACCAGAGTAAAAAAACAGGCAAGGTGAAAAAAACAGTCTGGCACTGAAGTTTGTAGAACTGTACTCCCCATCATTTCTAAATTAAACATTGCCTTATGCATAATTAATTAGACATTAAGAATTCTCTTTATTGTAGTTTAAACTTTTCCATCACTGACGCTTCTTGTCTGAAACATTTAATTTGAGGAACTTCAAACAAGCTCCTCCACTCACTTGGATTCCAGCTCCCTCAGGAACAGACACCTTCCACACACAGTTGAGGTTGTTATCGTAGGGTTCCGGGTAACCCGGGGACAAAATGGTCCCCTTACGCATCGTCAGTATCCCTCCACAAGGCACTGCGAAGACGAATCAAAAGACAGGAAAATGTGTTACAATAA